>NW_023416346.1:79625896-80825896 GCF_014108235.1 Myotis myotis | reverse complement strand
CTCTCTAAAAACATGCTTCTTCATTTGTGTGATAGTAAATGATACTACTATCCACTTAGTTATACAAGCTAGAAATCTGAAAATCATTCTTGACTCCAACCCAAATATAAATCATCCTTGACCTCTCCCCTCTTTTAACCTCCCTAGCCAGACAGTCCCTAGTCCAATTAACTTTATTTCCCAAATATAAATTGTGTCTTTCTCTACGTCTCCATTACCACTACTGTTGTCTAAGTCATAATTATCTCTGGCCTGGATAACTGCAGCTTCTTGCTATTGGTCTCCCTATATCCACTCTTGACTCCTCCAATACATTCTCTACATAGCATACAGTGATACTGTCTTAAAATATAAAAGAAATCATGTCACTCCTCTGATTAAAATTTTTCAGTGGTTTATGGTCACTTGCTTTCAAAAAGATGCCAAAACAATGCACTGAGGAAAGAACAGTCATTTAAACTGGATATCCATGCCCTGGCCAGTGTTTCACAATGGTAAGAGCAATAGCCCATGCACCAAAGGGTCATGGGTTCAATTCCCAGTCAAGAGCAGGTACCTAGGTTGCAAGTTTAATAACTGGCCTGGTCGGGACACATGTGGAAGTCAACCAATCTATGTGTCTCTCTCACATTGATGTTTCTCTCTTCCTCCCTCCCTCTCTCCCTTCCTCTTCCATCTTCCCTTCCACTCTAAGTATTAATGGAATATCCTACAGCAGTGGTCGGCAAACTGCAGTTCACGAGCCACATGCGGCTCTTTGGCCCCTTGAGTGTGGCTCTTCCACAAAATACCGACTTCTGCGCATGGGCCACAAAGTTTCAATAGCATTGTACATGCGTGCCCACATGTGGTATTTTGTGGAAGAGCCACACTCAAGGGGCCAAAGAGCCGCATGTGGCTCGCGAGCCGCAGTTTGCCAACCACTGTCCTAGAGTAAGGATTAACAACAAAAAGATAACAAAAAAAATAAATGAACTTGATATCCGTGTGAAAAAGAATGGAATAGGTCCCCTACCTCACACTATACAAATAATTAATTAGAAATGACTCAAAGACCTAAATATAAGAACTTAGCCTACAAAACTCTTAGAAGAAAATACAGGCACAGAAAAGACAACCCACTGAATGGAAGAACATATTCACCGATACATCTAATAAGGGGTTAATATCCAAAATTTATAAAGAACTTATAAAACTCAATACCAAAAAAAACCCAATTTAAAAAATGGGCAAAGAATCTGTTTTAGACACTTCTCCAAAGAGGACATACAGATGGCCAATGACATATGAAAAGATGCTGAGTCACTAATCATCAGAAAAATGCAAATTAAGACCACAATGAGATATCAACTCACACCACAATGAGATACCAACTCACACCTGTCGGAATAACTATCATAAACAAATCAATAAACAACAAGTGTTGGCCAGGATATGGAGAAAAGGGAACCCTTGTGCACTGATGGTGGGAATGCAGATTGGTGTAGAAAGCAGTATGGAGTTACCTCAAAAAATTAAAAATGGCCCAGCAATGTGGCTCAGTGGTTGAGCATTGACCCATGTACCAGAAGGTCGCCAGTTGGATTCCCCGTCCAGGCACAAGCCCAGGTTGTGGGTTCAATCCCCAGTAGGGGGTGTGCATGAGGCAGTTGATCGATGTTTCTGTCTCTCTCTCCCTCTCCCTTCCTCTGTCTAAAATCAATTAAAAAACATTAAATATTTTTAAAATTAAAAATGGAACTGCCTTATGTCCCAGCAATTCCACTTCTGGGAATTTATCCAAAGAAACCTGAAACACTAATTATAAATAACATATGCACCCCTATGTTTATTTATTTATTTATTTATAATATACTTTATTGATTTTTTTACAGAGAGGAAGGGAGAGGGATAGAGAGTTAGAAACATTGATGAGAGAGAAACATCGATCAGCTGCCTCCTGCACACTCCCCACTGGGGATGTGCCCACAACTAAGGTACATGCCCTTGACCGGAATCGAACCTGGGACCCTTGAGTCTGCAGGCCAATGCTCTATCCGCCGAGCCAAACAGGTTAGGGCACCCCTATGTTTATTGCAGCATTATTTACAACAGCCAAGATTTGGGAACAGCCCAAGTGTCCATCAGTAGATGAATGGATAAAACAGCTATGGCACATTTACATAATGGAATACTACTCAGCAGTAAAAAAAAGAAGAAAATATTACCCTTTGAGACAGTATGGATGGATCTGGAGAACATTATGCTAAGTGAAATAAGCCAGTCAGAGAAAGATAAGAACCATATGTTTTTATTCATATTGTGGAATTTAATGATCAAACTGAACTACCAAGCAAAATAGAGACAACTTTATAAATACAGAGCAGGCAGACAGCTCTGGTGGGGAGTTTTGGGGTGATGGTGGAGGATTGAGAAAAAAAAAGAAGGAAGGGAAGGGAAAGGGAAGGGGAAGGGAGGGGAGGGGAGGGAAGGAAAAGGAAAAAATAAAGTGGGCTTAATTACATTAAAAACTTTTGTGCTTCAAAGGGTACCAACATGAAAGTAGAAAAACAGCTGGCCGGCGTGGCTCAGTGGTTGAGTGTCGACCTATGAACCAGGAGGGGTCACGTTCGATTCCCAGTCAGAGCACATGCACAAGTTGCAGGCTCGATCCCCACTGTGGGGCATGCAGGAGGCAGCTGACCAATGATTCTCTTACCATTGATGTTTCTATCTCTCTTCCTTCCTCTCTGAAACCAATAAAAATATATTTTAATTTAAAATATTTTTTAAAAAGAAAGTAGAAAAACAACCCAAGGAATGGGAGAGAATCGTGTATCTGATAAAGGATTTGTACCTAGAATATATATAGAACTCTTACAACTCAATAATTAAAAAGTAACCAATTAAAAATGAGCAAAGAATCTGAATAGACATTTCTCTAAAGAAGATATCCAGATGGCCAATAAATACACGAAAAGAAGCTCAACATCATTAGTCATCAGGGAAATGACGCGATACCAAAACCACAATGAGATACCATGTCATACCCATTAGGATGCTATAATCAAAAAGTGAAAAAAAAATACCAGGTGTGGAAAAATTGGAATTCTCATAACTTTGTTGGTGGGAATGTAAAAAGGTGCAGTTGCTTTAGAAATCAGCCTGTCAGTTCCTCAGTGGCTTCCTGTGGCCTAACAGAATGAAGTTTAAGCTTATTAGTTTGGCATTCCAAACCCTTCCTGGTACAGCCAGAAACTGCTGACCTCTCCTGTTACTTCCTGCTTCAAACATTTTATTTTAACCCTTTATGATCATCATGCTGCTTTGTGTTCGCTAAGCTTAGGCTCACAGCAACTTCCTCTTCCTGGAATGCAATCCTCTCCTTTCACCAAGCTAATCTCACTGAACTCATTCTTTAAGAGCAATTTCTCAATGTTCTGCAGAATCTCTTGGAGGAGTTGTTAAAAAAAAACAGATTGCTGAGGAACCAAGATGGCGGCGTAAGGTACAGACCTGTGCGTGCTGCCTCCCACAACAACATCAAGACTACCAACTATAAGACAAACAGCTATCATTCAGAACCATGGGGAAACTGGCCCAATGGACGCTCTACAGCTGGCAGGAAAGAAAGAAGAGCATTGAGACTGAGTAGGTTGTACAGAGGCTCCAAAAATGGAGGTACGGAGTCGCACACCAGGCGGGCTGCAACTGGATGCACGTTTTTTTTCAATCGGAAGGGGCTGCAGACTCTCGAGTCCACTGAACTTGTTTGGGGCGGGATTCTGAGGTCCCAGACCCTTACGGGGAGGGGCGGGATGGCCTTGCAACAGGCTGGAGAGCGAGAGTGGCTGTCTCGCGGAGCTGCTTGCCGGCGGAGAGGCGAGGAGTCGCGGAGACGCCATTGCCCCTTGCTCCGCCCTGGTGATTCCCGGGGACCCCGCCCTATTCAATTTACATCCCCATCCAAGCTGTGCCAGTGGCACAAAGGGAACCACCAGCGTTTTTGCAGCCCAGCCCAGCAGACTGCAGATTACAACTCCTTGCATACATAAGGGACACACTCAAGAAGTAGAATCAGGTTCGGATGAAGCCGGAGCCGGACCCGGCTGGGCCGGCGACGTGGAACCGCTGTACCAGCAAATGCACAGGCAGGTCCACCAGATCCAGTCTCACATGGGACAATGGGAGATGGCAGACAGGCAGTCTGTGCACTTGGTAGGAAACGAAATCCAAGCAAGCATACCAAATATTCAGCCACCAGGAACACCTGGAGATTTTGTCCAGCAAGGAGCCGCCAAACAAAGGACAGAATGCCAAACTTCGTGTTCCTGAGACGGCCCCCGTGAGGCCGGGATGGCCCCGGTGAGGTTGCATAGGCCCCGGTGAGGGTGAAACGGCCCCTGTGAAGCTGAGACGGCCCCTGGGAAGCCAAGAAAAATACCACATGATCTCACTCATTTATGGATAATAAGGACCATTATAGACTGATGAACAAAAATGGATACAGAGGCAGAGCAGCATTGAGCAGACTGTCAAACTACAGTGGGAAGGCTGGGGGGGGTGGGGGTGGGTAAGAGATCAACTGAAGGACTTGTATGCATGCATATAAAAATAACCAATGGACACAAGACACTCGGGGGTGGGGGAGGCCAGGGGAATGTCAAGGGGGTGAAAAAAGGAGACATGTGTACTACTCTTTGTAATACTTTAAGAAATAAAAAAATTAAATAAAAATAAAAATAAAAATAAAAATAAAATTTAAAAAAAAAAATTGCTGAGCCCCAATATTTATTCTGTAGTGAAGCCCAAAAATTTATATTTAAGTTTCTCAGGTGATGCTAATACTTGTGGTCAACAGATCATACTTTAAGAGCTGCTTTAAGATATATAACAGGCCACAGTGAGGTTCCTCTAAGACAGCAGTCGCCAACCGGTGTCCCGCGGACCACTGTTGGTCTATGAGGTCCAAAAGTTTGGTGACCACTGGTTTAAGGAAACCTTTGGAGCAGCAGTCACCAACCGGTGGTCCACAGACCACTGGTGGTCGGTGAGGTCCAAAAGGTTGGCAACTGCTGCTCTAAGACGCTTTCCTTCCCTACCCTATCCTCCAACTGGATTGGTTGTTCCACCTCAGTATTCCCCAGTGTTAATCTCTCTCAAAGCATTTAATGTATTGTATTAAAACAACCTAGCTATATATTACAAATGTATGAAACAACCTCACTGAAGGAAAGAAATGAAGCCTGTAAGACTAAAAGCAAAGGAAATGACATAAGGATTGCACTCTGCTGGATGAAGTTGTTTCCCATGGGGGTATGGACTAACAATTTTGATACTGCAATGCATGTACACTAGCATTGAAGAATTAAGTAAATGGATGGCAGATAATGGGAGCCAAGTTTCTCACTGTTGGAGTAGATGTTTATAGATAAGCAGTATTACGTGAGAATGATTCATGTGGTAATGGATTGGTTGGAGACATTAGTACAAAACCATGTTTAACTCAGACACATATGGTTATACATTGAAATATTTACAGACATATGTATGCACATAGTTTAGTATACACACATATATCCTTACTCTTAGCTGAGAAGG
This sequence comes from Myotis myotis, assembly GCF_014108235.1. NCBI lineage: Eukaryota > Metazoa > Chordata > Mammalia > Chiroptera > Vespertilionidae > Myotis > Myotis myotis. The sequence continues at coordinate 80,820,316 of NW_023416346.1, read as the reverse complement.
CCAAGAAGCAAGGAATCTCCCGTATCAATGAGCACACCTAACATCCAAATCTTGGTTTCTAATACCATTCTCCAATAAAAGGAACCAGGGCTCCTTGGGAAAATGACTGATTCTAGTGCTGGGGCAGGAAATCCATATGATGAGCCTGGAATATCTTGTAGTATCAGAAAATGAGGAAGTGCTTAAAGAAAAACAAAAAAAAAACAACCAACCTCCTACAATTATGGGAGTATGTCAAACAGACACAGAAGTTAAATGAAAGAGCTCCCAATGGTCAAAGCGGAATTATAACTCAAAGTATGAAATATGTGAGTCCATAGCGATGTAAACGAGTGAATAAATATAGGAGAAGAGACAAATCTCCTTTGAAGAAGAATCCTATATAATAAAAGCCTAATGTGCTAAGTGTCCGGTCATCCGTTCAACCAATTAAAGTGTAATATGCTAATGATATGCTAAGTCCGCTCAACTTCTCACTATGATGTGCACCAACCACCAGGGGGTAGACAGTTGACCGGTCGGTTAGTCGCTATGACGTGCACTGACCACCAGGGGGCAGATGCTCCGACCAGTAGGTTAGCTTGCTGCTGGGGTCTGGCCAATCAGGACCGAGCGGGATGAGCCAGACACACCCTGGAGCCCTCCTGTGGTCCCTCCCCGGCTGGCCAACCTCCCGTGTCTCTCCCTGGCCCCGATCGTACATCGGTGGGGTCCCTCAGCCTGGCCTGTGCCCTTTCACAATCCAGGACCCCTCGGGGGATGTCAGAGAGCCAGTTTCAGCCCAATCCTGCAGGCCAGGCCAAGGGACCCCACTGGTGCACAAATTCATGCACTGGGCCTCTAGTTTTAAATAATTTATGTAAATACTCTGCTCTCAAGGAGATAGAGCATAACTCCTACTCCTTAAATGTGGAGTGCACATAGCAACATTCTTCCAAAGAGCATAGTATACTATACAATGGTGCAATCCAGGGTCGGAGGGAGGGGGGACATTAAGGTGGAGAAATCTGGCAAACAGTAGCACAGCTAGGTGATTATGGTCAACATCAAGAGGGATAAGTCATGTTGACAGTACATACCCTTGATATGATTTAATGAGAAAAGTACTTTACTTCTGTGGTCTTCCTCCCACAGAATGTCTAACCAGTACTCCTCAAAACTGTCTAAGTTATCAAAAACAAGGAAAATCTAACAAATTGTCATAGACAAGAAGAAACTTAAAGAGACAGACGACTAAATGTAATGGTACCCTAGATAGGATGTCGGAACAGAAAAAGGACATTAGGTAAAAACTAGGGCAATCAAAATAAATTACAGATTTAGTTGATAATGATGTATCTGTGATGGTCCATGAACAGTAATGAATGTACCATGCTAATGTAAGATGTTACCAATAGGGGAAACTAGGTGCAGGGTCTATGGGGCGTCTCTGTACTATCTTTGCAATATTTCTGTAAATCTAAAAGTATTCTAAAATTAAAAGTTTATTTTAAAAGAAAAAAACATCTGTGTGAACTCCTTGAGAACAGGGATAGAAATCAGGTTTTAGGACCAGATACTTAGTAAAAGTCAACTGAATGAAAAGATGAAGGGGAAGAAAGAGGAATAAAGAGCCTACTGGTTATAAAACTCTGTAATCTGCCCTGGCCAGGTGGCTCAGTTGGTCAGAGTGTCATGTGGAGAGCTGCTACAGCATTTAGACAGGTTCAAGCCTCGGACTGATGAGAGGGCACCATCGTCTTGTGGCAAAGCTACATACAAGTCCCAGCTTGGAGGGCAAAGCCCTCCTAGCACAATCTTAGCCAAAGGATATGGCTGTAAGCTTGACCTTATAGTCCAACCCTGTAAGTCCTAGGTAGCTGAGGGATGTGGGCTGCAGGAGGTGCAGCAAGTGCTGCTAAAACAAAGCTTGATAGAGTTCTCAGGTGCATGTAATTAAGTAGATTTGAAACTCACAAGAACATTGTAAACATCTTGACCACTCCCTTGTTTTGCTTTGTGTGATCTGACTATAAAATAAAGACTTGGCTTACAGGCTGTGTCACTGTTTGCTCACCTAGGCATAGTGATCCACTTGGCCCCAACTATATTCTCTTGTCTGTTTTCTTTAATCTTTCACCGCCCCTCCTCAAGTTCACCACTGGTCATGCTGGATGCACTTCAGTGTCATCCATATACCAAAAGGTTGTGGATTTGATTCTGGTCATGGCACATACAGGAGGCAGCTAACCAATAATTCTTTCTCACATCAATGTTTTTCTTTCCTTTCCTCTCTCTCTTAGAATCAATAGGAGGCATATCCTCAGGTGAGGATAAAAAACAAACTACTCTGTAATCCTATCCTGGCAGATCAGCTGCCCACCTCCCCTATTCTGGTGGGCTTTAGAATTAAGCTGCATTCTCTGTCATTCCAAACTTGAACATGAGGCCATAGCGGCAACCACTGTATTCCTCCACCTATGTGCCAGACCCTGAACCTATTCTCTGATCTCCCTTTCCTCCTGACCCTTCCCATCCCATCAACTGGATAACTAGTCATTTGCTTTGGTCTATGTTCCAGAGCTTGAAGGAGATATGTCATTTTAAAATTATTATTAGACTAGAGGCCCAGTGCACGAAATTCATGCAGGGGTGTGTGTGTATGTGTGTGTGTGTGTGTGTGTGTGTGTGTGTGTGTGTGTGTGTCCTTCAGCCTGACCTGCACCCTCTCCAATCTGGGAGCCCTCAGGGGATGTCCTACTGACGGCTTAGGCCCGCTCCCTGTGGTTCTCTGCTCTCTGCATGGCCTGCATACTCCACACCGCAGCGACTGCCAAGCAGGCCGTACTGGGTGCTGCCTGCGGGCCGGGCTTGCCTGCTCCCTGGTCACCCTGGCGACGGCCAAGCAGGCCGTGCTGGGAGCTGCCTTCCTGGGAGCTGCCTGTGGGTGTGCTTACCTGCTCCCGGGTCGCCATGGCAATGGCCATGCAGGCCGTGCTGGGAGTTGCCTGTGGGCGTGTTTGCCTGCTCCCGGGTCACCGTGGAGATGGCCAATCAGGCTGTGCCATGCTGGGAGCTGCCTCCTTCCTGCTGTCAGTCTCCACGGAGGCAATGAGGTTAATTTACATACTCACTCCTGATTGGCTGGTGGGCATCGTGAAGGTATGGTCAATTTGCATCTTTCTCTTTTATTAGTGTAGATTCTTTCCAAGTTCCTGAACTGGTAAACTGAACTCCTGTGAAGCCTGAGCTTCTAACTCCAGCTAGGCCTCCATCCCAGAGAGTCAAGTAGTGCCCCTGAACCCTAGCTCTGGGCCAGAGTTCCCATAATCATACACCAACATTTTAAATGGCAACTAGACTTCTTAGTACCAGCCTAAGACTCATATTGCTGGGTTCTACCTATTCTCTGAAACTTGCACATTTGTCAACCTTCTGCCTGAACAACAACCAGAGTTTACACCAGTGATGGCGAACTTTTTGAGCTCGGCGTGTCAGCATTTTGAAAAACCCTAACTTTGGTGCCATGTCACATATAGAAATTTTTTGATATTTGCAACCATAGTAAAACAAAGACTTATATTTTTGATATTTATTTTATATATTTAAATGCCATTTAACAAAGAAAAATCAACCAAAAAAATGAGTTTGCGTGTCACCTCTGACACGCGTGTCATAGGTTCACCATCACTGGTTTACACTATTCCTTGGACACCACCACTTTCTGGTTGGGTTGAAGCCCTGCTGTCAACCAAGTTGCCTCCCCAGTCCCTGGTCCACCTAGTTAAAAGGTCTAATACTGCATCTCAACTGTCCCCCTCCACCCTTATCTACTCCACCAATGAATTTGGACCTAGGACAGTATTATCCTATATGATAAAAGGCTAATATGCAAATCGACCAAACGGTGGAAAGACCAGTCACTATGATGCACACTGACCATCAGGGGGCAGATGCTCAATGCAGGAGCTGCCCACTGGTGGTCAGTGCGCTCCCACAGGGGGAGCACTGCTCAGCCAGAAGCTGGGCTCACGGCTGGTGAGTGCAGCGGCGGTGGCAGGAGCCTCTCCCACCTCCGCGGCAGGACTAAGGACCCCTCGGGCCTAAGCCAACAGTTGGACAAATGTTGTGCACCAGGCCTCTAGTTTCCCTATAATGGAGCAAGGGAAAAATGAAGTCTGCTGTTTATAGCACTGCTGTGAATATCTGGTTATTTACAAGACTACAGTGCTTTTTGTAATACAGTTTGATTCAGGAAGTTGCTGTTTTCTATCCTGGCCACAAGGCACTAGGTCTCTGGTTGGGGTGCAGGGGCTGCAAATCTCAGTGTAGGTGAGTAGTTATTAATGTCCTTCCCACACTCAGTTCTCCCATCTTGATCCTCCATTATCCAGGGCTTGGAAAGAAAACATGTCATTTTTACTACTAATGCAATAATGTGACAATGATGTGGAGAACTCAGCTAACACTTCATGGACTCAATTTTTTTTCCCCAAAATTGCTCCCTTATTTTCCTTGAGCATGGCTGGGGAGAAGCCAGGACTGCTTAGGAACCAAGAGGACAAGGGGAGAATAACTAGCTAGGAAAAATAACCTCCTCCTCAAGCAAGAGAACAAGGAGAAAAACAATGCTAAAATATGGGGAAGAATGTCAGTTTTTATTTTCATTTACCAATTTAATAATTTTTTTAAAGGCACTTATATGTGAAGCTCTAATATGTTAAATAACTATTCAGATGCAAAACTGTCAAGCCAAAAGAGAGATTTTTAATGCCACAGCAAGGGACAAAAGTATTTCCATGTAATTTCCTGAAATTACATGCCTAGAACATAGTTCCCTTAAACTAAAGGATCATTTTTAAGGACATATAGCAAGATTATATACAAACAACTCCTGGGGGAAGACACAACCACTAAACATGGGCTACAGGTCCTGTACCTACAAAGCTACCCTTTCATTGGCAGAACTGCCCACTTGCTAACTCCCTGGGTCCGAAACCTACTTAAAGGTTTTCGCCATAAGAAACCCTACCCAAGTGGCCATTTAAAACCATCTCTGCCCAAAAGCTCTTTCTGTTGTGTGGATGCAAACATCTTCCTCAACCATAGCCAATGTCTCAGCAATCCCATCCCACCCCATCTATCACTCTTCGGAATTGGCTGATAACTTCAGAAGGCTTCTTTCTCCATAGAGGGACTGCCAGGATTAGATGCTGAAAAGCTTTCCTACCTTGAGAAGCCAATTAGCCATACTATATCTATACCCCAAAATGCTAATGCCAGCAAAACAGTGTTTGCAAATCAGCAGCTGAAAAGACACAAACTTAAATCTCAGAGACAAGCATTAGGTTTTCCTCAATCTGGAGGGGCCCTCTGCAACATTCTCTATGATGTTCTTATGGAATACTTCAGGATAGAGAACTAAATGCAAAGAAAGAGCCCAATCCAATAAAACTTTGCTTCACATGCCAAACAACAGAAAGTTGCTGTTTTCTATCCTGGCCACAAGGCACTAGGTCTCTGGTTGGGGTGCAGGGGCTGCTAATCTCAGTGCAGGTGAGGAGTTATTAATGTCCTTCCCACACTCAGTTCCCCCATCCTGATCCTCCTCCTTTATAAGGATCTCACTGACATATCTCTATATGGATACATCAGACACAATTAGTAAGTCTTTTGATTCTGAATCAGAATCAATAGAATATGTGTGTCTGATAAAAAAAAAAAATGCAGGTGATCTGAATGCCAGTACTGGAAAGGAATCCATCAAAAGCCCAGGTCATGAAAGAACTAGCCGGGGAAGATGTCCTTACTTCCAGGGATGACCATTATCAAGTGAAAAACAATTTATTATAATCACTTATAAATGAAAACTTAAGTAGCAACTTCTGGGATAAACTAGAGAATATGGTTAACATTCCAGTCCAACAGCAAGTACTACTGATTATTTTATAAGTAGCTTTTCTCAGCCTGGCCAAATTTGTGAGATGTTTAAGAATTTTTAAAAAGGCACCAAAAAATCAAACAACTGGGGAGAAACCAAGATGGCGGCATAGGTAAACACCAGAGTTTGCTGCCTCGCACAACAACCTCAAAAATACAACTAAAAGATGGAACAGACATCATCCAGAACCACAGGAAAGCTGGCTGAGTGGAAATTCTACAACTAGAATGAAAGAGAAAAGCATACAGAGACTCAGAGGAGGCACAGTGCGGAAGTAAAATACTAAGGTACAGAAGCACACGTGGAGCGGGTTGCTGGCTGAGGGCGCAGTTGTCTTTTGCAATCGGGAGGGCATCTCAGGCTCTGAACTCCAGTTCCGGGCAAGTCTTTGGGGACCCAGACTCATACGGGAGAAGCGGGAATATCTGGCATCGGTCGGAACTCGAGGGCAGCTTTCTCTTGGAGGTGCTTGCAGCGATTACCGAAACATTGAGAAGGAGAGGCTCTGAGGGCAGGACTGAGAGCAGCCATAACGGCTAGCCCCTCCCTGTTGATCCCGTGAGACCCACCCTGCCCAAGCCCGGCATGGAGGCTTTTGCTGGGTAGCCTCAGGCAAAGGCTAGATTAGCACCTCCTTAGAGAACCAGGAGCGAGTGAGCCCAGTGATCAGAGTGGGACCATACAGTTTGTACCTCTTCGGACCCTGAAAGGACACACTCAGGGGGCAGACTAGTGAGCACCAAAGCCCCATTGACGCAAGTCTTGCCCCGGAGGGGTGTCTCCAGCACAGAAGTTCTCCCACTGCAGACACAGCTGATTCTCACAGCCAATTGGCCTGGAGGTCAATTCCTCCCAGTGATACCTACAACAATCAAGGCTTAACTACAACAAGACTGTGCACAAAGACCACAAGGGGGTGCACCAAGAGTGTCCTCCTCAGGTAATAGTGGAGGCTGAACCACTGGGCCCTAGAGGACACGTAGCACAGAAAACCACTTTATCAACACAGGGAAGCATAAAAAATGCGGAGACAAAGAAACAGGACACAAATGACAGAAATGGAGGAAAGCAAACTACTGGATATAGAGTTCAAAACCATACTATTAAGGTTTTTCAAGGACTTTCTAGAAGCCGCCGGTAAATTTAGTAAGACCCTTGAAAAGACTGGTGAGACCGCCGAAAAATGTAGTGAGATCCTCAAGAAATCTAGTCAGACACTTGAGGTGATGATAAAGGACCAACTGGAAATTAAACATACACTGACTGAAATAGAGGATATTATACAGACTCCCAACAGCAGACTAGAGGATCGCAAGAATCAAGTCAAAGATTTGAAATACAAAGAAACAAAAAACACCCAACCAGAAAAGCAAAATAAAAAAAGAATCCAAAAATACGAAGATAGTGTAAGGAGCCTCTGGGACAGCTTCAAGCATACCAACATCCAAATTATAGGGGTGCCAGAAGAAGAGAGAGACCAAGATATTGAAAACCTATTTGAAGAAATAATAACAGAAAACCTCCCCTACCTGGTGAAAGAAATAGACTTACAAGTCCAGGAAGCACGTAGAACCCCAAACAAAAGGAACCCAAAGAGGACCACACCAAGACACATCATAATTAAAATGCCAAGAGCAAAAGACAAAGAGAGAATCTTAAAAGCAGCAAGAGAAAGACAGTCAATTACCTACAAGAGAGTACCTATACGACTGTCAGCTGATTTCTCAACAGAAACTTTGCAGGCCAGAAGGGAGTGGCAAGAAATATTCAAAGTGATGAATGCCAAGAACCTACAACCAAGATTACTTTATCCAGCAAAGCTATCATTCAGAATTGAAGGTCAGATAAAGAGCTTCACAGATAAGGAAAAGCTTAAGGGGTTCATCACCACTAAACCAGTATTATATGAAATGCTGAAAGGTATCCTTTAAGAAGAGGAAGAAGAAAAAGGTAAAGATACAAATTATGAACAACAAATACACAGCTATCAACAAGTGAATCTAAAAATCAAGTGAATAAATAATCTGATGAACAGAATGAACTGGTGATTATAATAGAATCAGGGGCATAGAAAGGGAATGGACTGACTATTCTTAAGGGGAAAAGGTGTGGAGGGGATGCGGGTAGAGACTGGACAAAAATCGTGCATCTATGGAGGAGGACAGTGGGTGAGGAGTGAGGGCAGAAGGTGGAGTGGGAACTGGGGGGAGGGGAGTTATGGGGGGAAAAAGAGGAACAAATGTGATAATCTGAACAATAAAGATTTAATTAAAAAAAAATCAAACAACTACACTGCTTTACTCTTCATATCCCAATACTGGAAACAGCCCAAGTGTCCAGCTGGATTAACACTCTGTGGTATATTCATACAATGGGAGACTACTCAATAAGAGAAAAGAATGAACTATTCGATTAATTCATGCATGAATTCGTACAGGTATGAATCTCAAAAACATGCTGAGCCAAAGCAGATAGGCATAAGAGTAGAAGCAGTGTGATTTTCCTTACATGAAGTTCTGGAATAGGCAAGACTACTCTATGGTGGAAAACATCACAGCAGTGGTTGCTTCTGGAAAGTGGGAGTGGGGTTGCCTGGGAAGGGGCATAAGAGAACTTTCCAGGGAAAAGATAATATTCTATATCTTGACAAGGGTTTCGGTTACACAGGTGGATACATTTATCAAAACTCACCAAATGTACACTTAAAATTTGTGCATTTCTTTGTATGTAGATTTTATTTCAAAAGAAAAAAAAGCTGAACTATTAAAATCTAGTTAATGAGACTATTATTGACTGGCGAAGATGGCTACCAGCAGAAAGGGAGGGAGGGAGAGAGTGTGAGAGAGCGAGGGAGTGATAGAAGAGTGTGTAGATGTGTATAGTGTGTGTTTGTGTATGTATGAGCTAGGGACAGTTAGATTCTGCAGGTCTCCCAAACCGGGCAGTCTTAGACGGCGGAGCCCCGCTCCCAGCGTGGACACTCCTGGGTGGCCAGCACGGGTACAGAGACCACGCCATCTTGAGAAACAGAGCTGCTTGAGACTAGGATCCTGGCCTCAGCACCACCCAGTCTGGTCTCAGACACAAATCAGGATCCTGCAGCCACTGGGTACAGAGACCTGCGACCACAGCTACAGACTCACAGACACCAAGAATCCAGACATCCTGGCGGCAGATTCCTGTGAGTAACAGGGCCCATCCCCCTCCCCACAGGCTTGCGGGCAGAGCCATAATAACTGATAGACCTGCCCCTCCCATGGAGCACAAAGCCCTACCTGAATTTGAGCCTGAGAGCTTGCAGACACTGGGAATCTGTTCCCTGCAAGGCAATTGGGCGACTAAACCCGAAGCTCATGCAAGGCGGCAGTGCCACCTGACTTTGATTCTGGGCAAGCGCTCACGGAAGTCCCCCAAGATGACCGGGACCCCAATTCTCCAGGCGGGAGGCAGCACTAAGCACCAGTGACTTGACTCTGTTTCTTATCACATACTCCTGGGATCCCTGATTCCCAGTGCATTCACACTAAGAGCCAGTGACTCCAATTCTTGGGGCATGCGCACACAGGGACCCTGAATCTCAACGAGAGGTTGAGATACTGGATTCTTGGGGAACAGTGACTCCTGGCACACGCTAGGGGGGTCTGACTTTCAACACACGTTACGGGGGGGGGGGTATCTGTTTCAGTGCAGTGCAGGCGGGGTCCCTGATTCTAGGTGCGCACACTAGGCCACACTGAGCACTGGTAACGCTGCCTCAGGGCAAGCCTGGTTCCCACCAACCCACGACATTCACACATCTTAGTGTCGAAGCCTTCAGTGACACTAGGGTGCTGTGAAGCTCCCACTGCACAGAGCCCGAGGCCCACGCAACTCGACGTTTGAACCTTCTGGTGATAGTCAAAATGGGGAGACGACACAATGCCCAGCAGAAAGAAAATGAGGAGTGGCCAAGAAAGGAAATTAGTGAAATTGAAGCATGCAACATGACAGAAAAAGAATTCAGAGGAAGGCTGTACAATTCATTCACTGGATGGATGAAAAAATCAACAACCTAAGCAAGAATCAGGAAGAAATGAAAAGTGATATAGCTACAATCAAAAACACCATAGAAGGTTTCAACAGTAGATTAGAAGAAGCAGAGGGCCGAATAAGCAAGTTAGCAGATAAGGTAGAGAAACAAGCTCAATCTGAACATCAACTGGAGAAAAAAATTAAAAAGCAGGAGGAGAGCCTAAGCAAGCATTGGGACAACATAAAACAAAGTAACATACGCATAATAGGGCTGCGAGGACAAGAAGAGCAGCAAGGATTAGAAAATCCATTTGAAGAAATAATGACAGAAAACTTCCCAGATATAGGAAAGAAAAAAGTTACACCAAATACAGAGAGTCCCAAGGAAGATTAATCTCAAAAGACCCACACCAAGACATGTCATAATAACAATGGCAAATGGTCATGGCAAAAAGAGAATCTTAAAGGCTGCAAGAGAGAGACAGAGAGTTACATACAAAGGATCCTCCATCAGATTATCAAATGATTTCTCAACAGACACATTAAGCTAGAAGGGTATGGAAGGAGGTATACAAACTGTTGCAAAACAAAGGACTGAATCCAAGAATAATCTATCCAGCAAGACTATCAATCAAAATTGAAGGGGAAATCAGGAGCTTCACAGAAAAAAAAAAGGCTAAGGGAGTTTATCACTACCAAGCCAGCAATGCAAGAAATGCTAAAGGGAATGCTGTAAAAAGGAGAAATAAAAAGGTAAGAAAGAACAAAAATAGAAATGACTACTAACAAGTACCTTTCAATGATAACTTTAAACGTAAACGGACTAAATGCTCCAATCAAAAGACATCGAGTGGCTGAAAGGATAAAAAAACATGACCCATATATATGCTGTATACAAGAGACACACCTCAGAACAAGGGACTCACACACACTGAAAGTGAAGGGATGGAAAAATATCTTTCAGGCAAATGAAATGAAAAAAAAAAAGCTGGAGTAGCAATACTTACATCTGACAAAATAGACCTCAAAGTGAAGGCCATAACAAGAGATAAGGAAGGCCACTTCATAATACTAAAGGGATCAATACAACAAGAAGATATAACCCTGGTAAACATATATGCACCCAATGCAGGAGCACCCAAATTCATAAAAAAAACTCCTGGAAGATATCAAAGGAGAGATCGACAACAATACAATCATAGTAGGGGACTTAAACACACCACTGACATCACAGAATAAATCCTCTAGACAAAAAAATCAGCAAAGAAACAGCAATCCTAAATGACTCACTAGATCAGATGGACTTAACTGACATCTTCAGAACATTTCATCCCAAAGCCACAGAATATACGTTCTTCTCATGAGCACATGGGACATTTTCAAAAATAGACCACATACTGGATCACAAGAAAAGTCTTCCCAAATTCAAGAAGATTGAAATCATACCAAGCATCTTCTCAGACCACAATGGCATAATATTAGTAATAAACTACAATAAAAACAATCCAAAAAACTCAAACAATTGGAAGCTGAATAGCATGCTACTAAATAATGATTGGGTTACCAATGAGATCAAAGAAGAAATTAAAAACATCCTAGAAACTAACCACAATAAAAACACAATAATCCAAAATGTATGGGACACAATGAAAACAGTCCTGAGAGGGAAGTTTATAGCTCTACAGGCCTATCTCAAAAAACAAGAAAAAAGGATAGTAAACGATCTAACTCTACTACTAAAAGAATTAGAAAGAGAGCAACAAGAAAAGCTTTGAGTGAGCAGAAGGAAGGAGATAATAAAGATTAGAGCAGAAATAAATGACATAGGACCAAAAAAACAATACATAAAATCAATGAAACCAAGAGCTGGTTCTTTGAAAGGATAAATAAGATTGATGAACCTCTAGCCAGGCTCACCAAGAAGCAAAGAGGGAGAACTCAAATAAACAAAATCAGAAATGAAAGAGGTGAAATAACAACAGACCCCACAGAAATTCAAAAGATTGTTAAAAAAAATACTATGAACAACTCTACTCCAACAAATTAGACAACCGGGAGGAAATGGACATATTCCTAGAAAAATACAACCTTCCAAAACTCAATCAGGAAGATATTTAAAATCTGAGTAGGCCAAAAACTATGGAAGAAATTGAAGCACTCATCAAAAAGCTCCCAGCAAACAAAAGCCCGGGACCACACGGCTTCATAGGGGAGTTTTACCAAACATTCCAGGAAGAATTAAAACCTATCCTCCTCAGACAATTCCAAAAAATTCAAGAGGAAGGAACACTTCCAAGCTCATTCTATGAAGCCAGCATTACCTTAATACCAAAACCAGGTAAAGACAACACAGTGAAAGAGAATTACAGGCAAATATCCATCATGAACATAGAGGCCAAAATCCTCAAATAAAATTCTAGCAAATCAGATCCAGCAATATGTCAGAAAGATCATGCACCATGACCAAGTAGGATTTATCCTGGGGGTGCAAGGATGATACAATATCCGCAAATCAATAAATGTGATAAACCACATAAACAAATTGAGACATAAAAATCAGTCATATCAATTGATGCAGGAAAAGCATTTGACAAAATCTCATCAACCTTTCTTGATAAAAACTCTCAGCAAGGTAGGAATAGAAGGATCATACCTCAACATAATAAAAGCCATATATGACAAACCCACAGCCAACATCATACTCAATGGGCAAAAACTAAAACCATTTCCCTTAAGAACAGGAACAAGACAGGGATGCCAACTCTCACTACACCTGTTCGACACAGTACTAGAAATACTAGACATTGCGATCAGACAAGAAGAATAAATATAAGGCATCCAAACTGGAAAAGAAGAACTAAAACTGTCCTTATTTGCAGATGGCATGATACTGTACATAGAAAGCCCTAAAGACTCCATCAAAAAACTACTAGACTTAATAAACAAATTCGTCAATGTATCAGGATACAAAATTAATGCCAAGAAATCTATGGCATTTCTTTACACCAATAGTAAACTTACAGAAAGAGAAACTAAAAAAGCAATTCCATTTATCATCGCACCAAAAAAATTAAGATACCTAGGAATAAACTTAACTAAGGAGGTAAAAGACCTATACACAGAAAACTACAGGACACTGAACAAAGAGAGAGGAAGACCTAAACAGATGGAAAAACATACCGTGTTCATGGATTGGTAGAATCAACATCATCAAAATGTCCATACTACCCAAGCAATCTATAGATTCCATGCACTCCCCATTAAAATACCAATGGCATATTTCACAGATCTAGAACAAACGTTCCAAAAATTCATCTGGAACAAAAAAGACCTTGAATAGCTGCAGCAATCCTGAGAAAGAAGAACAAAGTAGGTGGGATCTCAATACCAGATAGCAAGCTATATTACAAAGCCACTGTTCTTAAAACAGTTTGGTACTGGCACAAGAACAGACATATAGATCAATGGAATAAAATAGAGAACCCAGAAATGGACTGAAACCACTATGCCCAATTAATATTCGACAAAGGAGGCAAGAGCATACAATGGAGTCAAGACAGTCTCTTCAATAAATGGAGTTGGGAAAATTGGACAGATACATGGAAAAATATGAAACTAGACCACCAACTTACACCATACACAAAAATAAACCTAAAATGGATAAAGGACTTAAACATAACATGGTAAACCATAAAAATACTAGAGGAATCCACAGGCACTGAAATCGCAGACATATGCTGAAGGAATTTCTTCACTGATACTGCTCCTAGGGCATTGGAAACTAAAGAGAAAATAAACAAATGGGACTATATCAAAATAAAAAGCTTCTGCACAGCAACAAAACAAAACAAGACAAAACAAAAATCAACAAAACAACAAGAAAGCCTGCTGCATGGGAGAACATATTTGCTAATGTTATCACCGATAAGGGTTTAATCTCCAACATTTGGTGGGAACTCATACAACTTAAGAAAAGGAAGATAAACAATCCAATAAAAAAATGTGCAATGAACCTAAATAGACAGTTTTCTTTTTTTTAATATATTTTTATTGATTAAGATATTACATATGTGTCCTTGTCCCCACGTTACCCTCTACCCCCCCACCCCCCCCGCTCATGCCCTCACCCCCCCCCCCTGCCCCGTTGTCCGTGTCCATTGGTTAGGCCTATATGCCTGCATGTAAGTCCTTTGGTTGATCTTTCCCCCTTACCCCCACCCTCCCCTACCCTCCCTCCAAAGCCCGACAGTCCAATCAATGCCTCTCCATCTCTGGATCAGTCCTTGTTCATCAGTTTATGTTGTTCATTATATTCCACAAATGAGTGAGATCATGTGGTATTTATCCGCTCTCCAGTTCCATCCATGCTGTGGAAAATTGTAAGAGTTCCTTTTTCTTCTTCCTCTTCTTAAAGAATACCTTTCAGCATTTCATATAATGCTGGTTTGGTGGTGATGAACTCCTTTAGCTTTTTCTTATCCGTGAAGCTCTTTCTCTGACCTTCTATTCTGAATGATAGCTTTGCTGGATAAAGTAATCTTGGTTGCAGGTTCATGCTATTCATCACTTTGAATATTTCTTGCCACTCCCTTCTGGCCTGCATGGTTTCTGTTGAGAAATCAGCTGACAGTCGTATGGGTACTCCCTTGTAGGTAACTGACTTTCTTTCTCTTGCTGCTTTTAAGATTCTCTCTTTGTCTTTTGCTCTTGGCATTTTAATTATGATGTGTCTTGGTGTGGAACTCTTTGGGTTCCTTTTGTTTGGGGTTCTCTGCGCTTCCTGGACCTGTAAGTCTATTTCTTTCACCAGGTAGGGGAAGTTTTCTGTCATTATTTCTTCAAATAGGTTTTCAATATCTTGCCCTCTCTCTTCTTCTGGCACCCCTATAATTCTGATGTTGGTACGCTTGAAGTTGTCCCAGAGGCTCCTTACACTATCTTCATATTTTTGGAATCTCTTTTCTTTTTTCTTTTTCAGTTGGGTATTTTTTGTTTCTTTGTATTTCAAATCTTTGACTTGATTTTTGGGATCCTCTTGTCTGCTGTTGGATCTCCGTAGATTATTCTTTATTTCAGTCAGTGTATGCTTAATTTCTAGTTGGTCCTTTTTCATGTCCTCCATGGTCTCACTATACTTATTGAGGGACTCATTAAATTTATTGGCGGTTTCCATAAAATTCTTGAAAAACCTTATAAACGTGGCCTTGAACTCTATATCCAGTCGTTTGCTTTCCTCCATTTCTGCCATTTGTGACCTGTTTCTTTGTCTCCGCATTTTGGCTGCTTCCCTCTGCACTCCACCTCCGCAGCTCCTCCCGCTCGCAGCGTGCTTTTCTTTCCTTCTAGTTGTAGAATTTACACTCAGCCAGCCCTCCTGTAGTTCTGGATGATGTCCACCTTGTGTTTTTGATGCATTTATCAATTGTTGTGGGAAGCAGCAATTTCCAGGTGTTTATCTATGCCGCCATCTTAGTTTCTCCAATAGACAGTTTTCAAAAGAGGACATACAGAAGGCCGAAAGACATATGAAAACATGCTCAAAGTCACTAATTATACGAGAGATGCAAATCAAAAAGATAATGCAGTATCATCTCACACCTGTCAGAATGGCTATCATCAACAAATCAATAAACAAGTGTTGGAGAGGATGTGGAGAAGAAGGAGCCCTTTGGCACTGCTGGTGGGAATGCAGACTGGTGCAGCCACTGTGGAGAACAGTATGGAGTTTCCTCAAAAAAACTAAAAATGGAACTCCCATTTGACCCAGTGATCCCACTTCTAGGAATATATCCCAAGAAACTAGAAACACCAGTCAGAAAGGATATATGCACCCCTATGTTCATAGCAGCACAATTTACAATAGCTAAGATTTGGAAACAGCCTAAGTGCCCATCAACAGATGAGTGGATTAAAAAACTATGGTACATCTACACAATGGAATACTACAATGCAGTAAAAAAGAAGAAATTCTTGGGATTTGTAACAGCAAGGATGGAACTGGAGAGCATTATACTAAGTGAAATAAGCCAGTCAGAGAAAGATAAATATCACATGATCTCAATCATATGTGGAATATAGTGAACAACATAGATTGATGAACAGGGACAGATCCAGAGACAGAGATGCATCGATCAGACTGTCAAACCTCAGAGGGAAGGGGAGGGTGGGGGTAAGGGGGAGAGACTAACCAAAGGACTTGTATGCATGCATATAAGCCCAACCAATGGACACAGACAACAGGGGGATGAGAGCATGAGTGGGGGGGGGGTTGTTTATGGGGGGATGAGGTCACATATGTAATACCTTAATCAATAAAAAAATTTTAAAAAATAAATTAAAAAAATAAATAAAATCTAGATAATGATATGTATGGTGAAGTGAGAGGAATTATCCTGATGTCTGCAATTCACTTTGAAATGTGTCCAAAAATAACATGGATCAGAATGGATGTAATAAAACAAGTACATCGAAATGTTAGTAACATATCTGGGTGGTGGATAAAAAAAAAAAAAAAAAAAAAAGAGTAAAAGGCTGCTTTGCCCATACATTGTTGCCTCCGTTTGGAGGCACAAATAACTGGGAATCATACTGCAATTTGGCTCCTTACCCAAGAACTCTAATGCAACTATTTTGAACAACAGCACCAATGTCCTTTGCCGGGAGCCGGTCCATCCTTGCTGTTTCAAGGGACCTGGCATATGTGGCATACTGTTCTTAATATGTTTGCTCACCTTCTTGGCACTATGTGTTTTAACCAAGGTCACCTCTCTGAGAAAGGTTGTTTCCCCAGGTAGGGATTTTCCCCTGAAATTAGGGAGGGAATAAAACCCCTTAACTTAGTGCCAGGCGGGTAGTTAATCACTTTAACTATGAACAATCATGCTTAAGCGACATAATCGTTACTCCCTGTAATGGAGATAAGAAACGCCCTAACCTTTGTAATAGAGATTGATAGGATTGGAATCAACTGGTATAAATACAGATGTAACAAGACAATAGACACACAGAACCTAGACACAGAACCTACACAGAACCTAGAGACAGAACTTCGCTGGAGAGAACATGGCAAAAGATCCTGGACATAAACTGGCCACAGAACCTAGAGACAGAACCTAGCGAGAGAACATGGCAAAAGATCCTGGACAGAAACTGGCCACAGAACCTAGAGACAGAACCTAGCGAGAGAACCTGGCTGAAGAACCTAGAGACAGAACCTGGCTACAGAACCTGGATAGAACATGGCAAGAGAACCTGACTAGAACCTGGTGACTGAACCTGGCTGGAGAACCTGGGCAGAACCTGGCTGGAGAACCTAGCGAGGGAACATGGCTACAGAACCTGGCTGGAGATCCTAAACAGAACTTCGCTGGAGATCCTGAACAGAACTTGGCTGGAGATCCAGACCAGAGCTTGGCTGGAGATCCTGGCTAGAGATCCTGGCTAGGCTGCTGATCAACTGAACGCTGTCTCCGTGTCATTCCTTCTTCGCCGACTCCGTCTACACCTTTGGGAACCCCTGGACCTGCTGGGGTCCTTCATATAGCCAAATCCAATGGCCTCTTCTCTTATTATTTTTTAAATATATTTTATTGATTTTCTTACAGAGAGGAAGGGAGAGGGATAGTGCTGGGGTCCAACCCCAGCAGGTCCAGGGGTCCCCAAAGGTGTGGACGGAGTCGGCGAAGAAGGAATGACACGGAGACAGTGTTCAGTTGATCAGCAGCCTAGCCAGGATCTATAGCCAAGTTCTGGTCTGGATCTCCAGAGAGGTTCTGCTTAGGATCTCCAGCCAGGTTCTGTGTCCATGTTCTCTTGCTAGGTTCTCCAGGTTCTCCAGCCAGGTTCTGTAGCCATGTTCCCTCACTAGGTTCTCCAGCCAGGTTCTGTCCAGGTTCTCCAGCCAGGTTCAGTCACCAGGTTCTAGTCAGGTTCTCTTGCCAATTTCTGTAGTCAGGTTCAGTCCAGGATCTTTTGCCATGTTCTCTCCAGCAAAGTTCTTCTGTCTGTAGGTTCTGTGTTCTAAGCTCTGTGTTCTTACATCTGTATTTATACCAGTTGATTCCAATCCTATCAATCTCTATTACAAAGGTTAGGGCGTTTCTTATCTCCATTCCAGGGAGTAAAGATTATGTAGCTTAAGTATGATTGTTCATAGTTAAAGTGATCAATTACCCGCCTGGCACTTAGTTAAGAGGTTTTATTCCCTCCCTAACTTCAGGGGAAAATCCTTACCTGGGGAAACAACCTTTCTCAGAGAGGAGACCTTGGTTAAAACACATAGTGCCAAGAAGGTGAGCAAACATTTTAAGAACAGTATGCCATATATGCCAGGTCCTTTGAAACAGCAAGGATGGACCGGCTCCCGGCAGGATAGAGAGCTAGAAACATTGATGAGAGAGAAACATCGATCAACTGCCTCTTGCACCCCCCTACTGGGGATGTGCCTGCAACCAAGGTACATGCCCTTGACCGTAATCGAACCTGGGACCCTTTAGTCCACAGGCTGACACTCTATCCACTGAGCCAAACCGGTTAGGGCCCAATGGCCTCTTCTTGGTGTTTATCTTCCTTGACCTTTCTGATGCATTAAAAACCACTGACCATCTTCCTCATGAAGTTTTTCCTCCTTAGGTACAGTGGTGTACAACACTCTCTTGGATTGCTTCCTACCTATCTAACCATTCCTTCTCAGACTGCATCTTGAATTCCTCTCCCTCTGCCTATCCCCATATAAACATTAGTATTTCTGAGGATCTTTCTGATGTCATTGCCCTTCTGAATCTATGTACTTCCCCCCAGATATTGTTGATGGTAGTGGCTTTGTACTAGGTTGAATAGCATTCCCCTGTGAATGTGACCTTATTGGAATTAGGGTCTTGGCAGATGTAATCAAGTTAAGATGAGTTAATACTGGATTAGGGTGGGCCCTAATCCAACATGACTGGTGTCCTAATAAGAGGTACAGTCGTATACAGAGAGCCAGAGTAGAGAATGGAAGAGAGAGGCAGATATTAGAAAGATGCACCTACAAGCCAAGGAACTCCAAGGATGATTGCTGACACCACCAGAAGACCTAGGAGAGGCTTGAACAGATTCTCACAGTCTCCAAAGAGAAACTAATGCTGATAACAACCTTGATTCAGAGTTCTGGCCTCCAAACTAAAAGAATAAATTTATGGGGTGTGTGTGTGTGTGTGTGTGTGTGTGTACGTTGAAATCTATAGAAATGTTGCCATTTTAAATTGTACTTCAAATAGATTAATTATATCAATAATGTTGTAGCCCTAACCTGTTTGGTTCAGTGGATAGAGCGTTAGCCGGCAGACTGAGGGGTCCCGGATTTGATGCCGGTCAAGGGCATGTTCCTTGGTTGCGAGCACATCCCCAGTAGGGGGTGTGGAGTGCCGGGAGCCGGTCCATGCTTGCTGTTTCAAGGGACCTGGCATATATGGCATACTGTTCTTAATATGTTTGCTCACCTTCTTGACACTATGTGTTTTAACCAAGGTCTCTGAGAAAGGTTGTTTCCCCAGGTAGGGATTTTCCCCTGAAGTTAGGGAGGGAATAAAACCTCTTAACTAGTGCCAGGTGGGTAATTAATCACTTTGACTACGAACAATCATGCTTAAGCTACATAATCTTTACTCCCTGGAATGGAGATAAGAAACGCCCTAACCTTTGTAATAGAGATTGATAGGATTGAATCAACTGGTATAAATACAGATGTAATAAGACAGTAAGACACAGAACTTAGAATACGGAACCAGGAGAGACAGAACCTAGGCACAGAACCTACACAGAACGTTCTCTAGAGACAGAAGAACTTCGCTGGAGAGAACATGGCAAAAGATCCTGGACTGAACCTGACTACAGAAACTGGCAAGAGAACCTGACTAGAACCTGGTGACTGAACCTGGCTGGAGAACCTGGACAGAACCTGGCTGGAGAACCTAGCAAGACAACATGGACACAGAACCTGGCTGGAGATCCGAAGCAGAACTTCGCTGGAGATCCAGACCAGAACTTGGCTGGAGATCCTGGCTAGGGATCCTGGCTAGGCTGCTGATCAACTGAACTCCGTCTCCGTGTCATTCCTTCTTCGCCGACTCCATCCACACCTTTGGGGACCCCTGGACCTGCTGGGGTTGGACCCCGGCAGTGGAGGAGGCAGCTGATCGATGTTTCTCTCTCATCGATGTTTCTGGCTCTCTATCCCTCTCCCTTCCTCTCTGTAAAAAATCAATAAAATATATTTTAAAAATAAATAAATAAAGTAATGTTGTATAACCATCACTACCATTTCTAAAATGTTTTAATCACCCGGAACAGAAACTCTTCCCCATTCCCCTCTGCCCCCAGCCACTGGTGACCTATATCCTACTTTCTGTTTCTATGTTAATTTGCCTATTCTCAGGATCTTATACAAGTTGAATCATACAATATTTGTCCTTTTGTGTCTAGCTTTTTTCACTTAGCATAATGTTTTCAAGGTTCATCCATATATTGCAGCATGTGTCACAACTGCACTCCTTTTTAAGTGTAAAAAATATTCCATTGCATTTAAGCACTTTTTTTTTTCTTTATTGAGTATTACATGTGTCCTTATCGCCCCATTGCACCCCTACCACCCCCCACTCATGCCCTCACCTCCGTTGTCTGTGTCCATTGGTTAGGCTTATATGAATGCATACAAGTCCTTTGGTTGATCTCTCCCCCTCACCCCCACCCTCCCCTACCTTCACTCTGAGGTTTGACAGTCTGATCGATGCTTCTCTGTTTCTGGATCTGCTTTTGTTCATTAGTTTATGTTGTTCATTACATTCCATAAATGAGTGAGATCATATGGTATTTATCTTTCTCTGACTGGCTTATTTCGCTTAGCATAATGCTCTCCAGTTCCATCCATGCTATTGCAAATGGTAAGAATTCCTTCTTTTTTAGTGCAGCATACTATTCCATTGTGTAGATGTACCACAGTTTTCTAATCCACTCATCAGCTGATGGGTACTCAGGCTGTTTCCAAATCGTAGCTATTGTAAATTGTGCCGCTATGAGCATAGGGGTGCATATATGCTTTCTGATTGGTGTTTCTAGTTTCTTGGGATATATTCCTAGAAGTGAGATTACTGGGTCAAATGGGAGTTCCATTTATAGTTTTTTGAGGAAACTCCATACTGTTTTCCCCAGTGGCTGCACCAGTCTGCATTTCAACCAGCAGTGCACGAGGGTTCCTTCACTCCTCATCCTTGCCAGGACTTGGTGGTTGTTGATTTGTTGATGATACCCATTCTGACAGGTGTGAGATGGTACTGCAATGTCATTTTGATTTGCATCTCTCGGATGATTAGTGACTTTGAGCGTTTTCATATGTCTCTTGGCCTTATGTCTTCTTTCGAAAAGTATCTAATCAGGTCCGTTGCCCATTTTTTGATTGGGTTGTTTATCTTCCTTTTGTTAAGTTGTATGAGTTCCCTGTAAATGTTGGACATTAAACCCTTATCAGTGATAACATTGGCAAATATGTTCTCCCATGCAGTGGGCTTCTTATTCTTTTGTTGATGGTTTCTTTTGCTGTGCAAAAGATTTTTATTTTGATGTAGTCCCAATTTTTTATTTTCCCTTTAGTTTCCATTGCCCTAGGAGCTGTATCTATGAAGAAATTGCTTCAGCATATGTCTGAGATTTTGCTGCCTATGGATTCCTCTATTATTTTTATGATTTCCCATCTTATGTTTAAGTCCTTTATCCATTTTGAGTTTATTTTTGTGTATGGTGTAAGTTGGTGGTCTAGTTTCATTTTTTTGCATGGATCTGTCCAATTTACCCAACACCATTTATTGAAGAGACTGTCATGACTTCATTGTATGTTAATGCCTCCTTTGTCAAATATTGAGCATAGTGGTTTGGGTCGATTTCTGGGTTCTCTATTCTATTCCATTGATCTATATGTCTGTTCTTGTGCCAGTACCAGGCAGTTTTGAGAACAGTGGCTTTGTAATATAGCTTGATATCTGGTATTGAGATCCCACTTACTTTGTTCTTCTTTCTCAGGATTGCTGCAGATATTTGGCATCTTTTTTTTATTCCAGATGAATTTTTGGAGAGTTTGTTCTAGATCTTTGAAATATGCTGTTGGTATTTTAATGGGGAGTGCATTAATCTATAGATTGCTTTGGGTAGTACGGACATTTTAATAATGTTTTTTCTACCAATCCATTAGCACAATATGTTCTTCCATCTGTTTACGTCTTCCTCTATCTCTTTTTTTAGTGTCCTGCAGTTCTCCAAGTATAGGTATTTTACCTCCTTAGTTAAGTTTATTCCTAGGTATCTTAATTTTTTTGGTGCAATGGTAAATGAAATTGTTTGGTTTTTTTTTTAGTCTCTTTTTCTGTAAGTTCACTATTTTGTATAGAAATGCCATATATTTTTTTTCTTTTTAATTAAATCTTTTATGTTCAGATTATTACATTAGTTACTCTTTTTTCCCACCATAACTCCCCTCCAACCAGTTCCCATCCCACCCTCCGCCCTCACTCCCCACCCACTGTCCTCATCCATAGATGCACGATTTTTGTCCAGTCTCTTCCCTCACCCCACACCCCTTTCCCCCCAACCCAAGAATAGTCCATTCCCTTTCTATGTCCCTGATTCTATTACAATCGCCAGTTCATCCTGTTCATCAGATTATTTATTCCCTTGATTTTTAGATTCACTTGTTAATAGATGTGTATTTGTTGTTCATAATTTGTATCTTTACCTTTTTCTTCTTCATCCTCTTCTTAAAGGATACCTTTCAGCATTTCATATAATACTGGTTTGGTGGTGATGAACTCCTTTAGCTTTTTCTTATCTGTGAAGCTCTTTATCTGGCCTTCACTTCTGAATGATAGTTTTGCTGGATAAAGTAGTCTTGGTTGTAGGTTCTTGGTATTCATCACTTTGAATATTTCTTGCCACTCCCTTCTGGCCTGCAAAGTTTCGGTTGAGAAATCAGCTGACAGTCGTATAGGTACTCCCTTGTAGGTAACTGATTTTCTTTCTCTTGCTGCTTTTAGGATTCTCTCTTTGTCTTTTGCTCTTGGCATTTTAATTATGATGTGTCTTGGTATGGTCCTCTTTGGATTCCTTTTGTTTGGGGTTCTCTGCGCTTCCTGGACTTGTAAGTCTATTTCTTTCACCAGGTAGGGGAAGTTTTCTGTCATTGTTTCTTCAAATAGGTTTTCAATATCTTGCTCTCTCTCTTCTTCTGGCACCCCTATAATTCGGATGTTGGTACGCTTGAAGCTGTCCAGAGGCTCCTTACACTATCTTCGTATTTTTGGATTCTTTTTTCATTTTGCTTTTCTGGTTGGGTGTTTTTTGTTTCTTCGTATTTCAAATCTTTGACTTGATTCTTGCGATCCTCTGGTCTGTTGTTGGGAGTCTGTATAATGTTCTTTATTTCAGTCAGTGTATGCTTAATTTCTAGTTGGTCCTTTATCACAACATCGAGGGTCTCATTAGATTTCTTAAGGATCTCACTACATTTATCGGCGGTCTCACCAGTCTTCTCGAAGATCTCACTACATTTATCAGCAGTCTCACTAGTTTTTTCGAGGGCCTTATTAAGTTTATCGGGGGCTTCTAGACAGTTCTTTAAAGACCTTAAAAGTGTGGTTTTGAACTCTATATCCAGCAGTTTGCTTTCCTCCAATTCTGTCGTTTGTGTCCTGTTTCTTTGTCTCGGCATTTTTTATGCTTCGCTGTGTCGATAGAGTTCCTTTCTGTGCTAAGTGTCCCAATTACCTGAGGTAGACACTCTTGGTGCACCCCCTTGTGGGCTTTGTGCACACTCTTGTTGTAATTAAGCCTTGATTGTTGTAGTTATCACTGTGAGGAATTGACCTCCAGGCCAATTGGCTGTGAGAATCAGCTGTGTCTGCAGTGGGAGAACTTCTGTGCTGGAGACACCCCTCTGGGGCTAGACTTGCTTCAACGGGGCTTTGGTGCTCACTGAGTCTTCCCCCTGAGTGTGTCTTTTATGGTTCCACAGAGCTGCAAACTGGATGGTCCCACTCTGACCTCTGGGCTTCCTGGCTCCTGGATCTCTAGGGAGGTGCTAATCTAGCCTTTGCCTGAGGCTATCCAGCAAAAGTCTCCCTGGAGGGCTTGGGCGGGGTGGGTCCCACAGGATCAACAGGGCGGGGTTAGCAATTATGGCTGCTCTCAGTCTTGCCCTCTGAGGCTCTGCTTCTCAGTGTCCCAGTAATTGCTGCAATCCCCATAGAGAGAAAGCTGCCCTAGGGTTCTGAGCGATGCCAGACAGTCCCGCTTCTCCCATATGAGTCTGGGTCCCTAGAGACTCGCCCGGAGCTGGAGCTCAGAGTCTGAGACTCCCTCCCGATTGAAAACAACAACCACGCCCTCAGCCGCCAGCCCGCTCTGCATGCACTCCGCACCTTAGTATTTTACTTCAGCACTGCGCCTCCTCTAAGTCTCGGTATGTTTTACTCTTTCCTCCTAGTTGTAGAACTTCCACTCAGCCAGCCTTCCTGTGGTTCTGGATGATGTCTGTTCCGTCTTTTAGTTGTATTTTGGAAGTGGTTGTTCGAGGCAGCAAACTCTGGTGTTTACCTATGCCGCCATCTTGGTTTCCGCCATATATTTCTTGGTGTTAATTTTGTATCCTGCTACATTGCTGAATTCATTTATTAAGTCTAATAATTTTTTGATGGCGTCTTTAGGGTTTTCTATATACAATATCATGTCACCTGCAAATAAGGGCAATTTTACTTCTTTTCCAATGTGAGTGCCTTTTATTTCTTCTTCTTGTCTGTTCTCAATGGCTAGTACTTCCAGTACTATGTCAAACATGTGTGGTGAGAGTGGGCATCCCTGTCTTGTTCCTGTTCTTAGGGGAGATGGTTTTTAGTTTTTGCTCATTGAGTATGATGTTGGCTGTGGGTTTGTCATATATGGCTTTTATTATGTTGAGGTATGATCCTTGTATTCCCCCCTTGCTGAGAGTTTTTATCAAGAAAGGGTGCTGGATTTTGTCAAATGCTTTTTCTGCATCAATTGATATGACTATGTGATTTTTATCTCTCAATTTGTTTATGTGATGTATCACGTTTATTGATTTGCAGATATTGTACCATCTTTGCATCCCCGCGATAAATCCTACTTGGCCATGGTGTATGAGTAAGCACATTTTCTTTATTCATTTGTCTGTTGATGGGCACTTGGATTGTTTCCACCTTTTGGATCTTACAAATAATGTTGCAATGAACACTGGTACACAAGTATCTGTTTGGGTCCCTGTTTTCAATTCTTTTGTGTGCATACCTAAGATTGGAATTGCTGTGTCACATGGTAATTCTGTATTTAACTTTTTGAGCAACTTCCATTTGTTTAAGGAGACTGTGGAGGTGGATGTGGCAGAGGTAGAATTTTATCTGACACCTGAAAAATCCAAAGCCATTGTTTTATTGACCATTCTATCTTGCCTCCATATCATATTTTTCCCAGGCTTACCATCAATGTCCAAAGATCTGCTTCCATACCTCCCACATACTAAACATATACATGTTCCATCAATACTAAACATATACATGTTCCAGCAATACTAAATTCCTACACTGCTCTTAAAGAGGCCACGCTTCCCCTTGCTTCTGACCCTTTATTCATAAAACTGTGTAGTATGCCATGTGCATCAGCTTCTTACCCACTTAGTTAATTCTAACTCATCCTTTAAAAGTCAGTAATGGGCCTTGGCCAGTGTGGCTCAGTTGTTTGGAGCATCGTGTTATACACAAAAAGGTGGCAGGTTCAATTCCAGTCAGGGCACGTGCCAGAGACAACTGGTCGATGTTTCTCTCTCTTTCTCCCTTCCTCTCTCTAAAAATCAATAAATTAAAAAATAAATAAATAAATGTCAGAAAAGGTACCATTTTTTCCAAGAAGTCATCCTCTGACAATTCCTCCCCTTCTCTCTCTCTCTCTCTCTCTCTCTCACACACACACACACACACACACACACACTCCAAATCTCAGAATTCTGGATTAGGGATATATCCTCTGTATTTATATCTATCATATGATATTTTTCATTTGTCTTTCTTCCCCACCAGACTATAAGAACATGTGTCTTTTCTACCGCTGCATCCTCAGCAGCTAGTAGTGTATACTGGTCCACAGGAGACATTTACTAAATGTTTGCTGAAGGCATCAAAGTGAGGTCAGGATACTCTAAAGTTAACAGAAAGAAAGCAACTTTCAGATACACTGGGCAATCTTTTGTCCTTCCAGAGGTTTGCAACCTTCCATCAAACTATTACAAGTTCTTCCACTTACCGTACACAGACTATAACATGTGCAACTACCTAAGATCTGGTGTGCAAAATACTGCCTTCCACACAGCACATTAAGCCTGGCTGCTGTGGCTCAGTGGTTAAGCACTGATCCAGGAACCAAGAGATCACAGTTAGATTCCCAGTCAGGGTTGCAGGCTTGATCCCTAGAAGGGGGCGTGCAGGAGGCAGCCAATTGATGATGTTTCTCATCGATGTTTCTATATGTCTCTCTCCCTTTCTCTCTCTCTAAAAATCAATAAAAACATATTTTTAAAAGCACATTAAGCAGAATTCATACGAGGTCACTTCAACATTAATACAATTTAAGTGCTTTTACAAGCAGCCAAATTTAAAACAAATCCAAAACACTGGGCATGTAGAGATCTCAATGGAAAAACCTAAGCTTAGCTATAAGATTCAGCAGAAGCTTAGATACTGAGTCATAACTACTCCTGAATTAGCTCTGACCAAGATAGCATGGAGGCACCAATGCCCAGTGATTCATTCATATTGATTCACTCTCTCTCTCTCTCTCTCTCTCTCTCTCTCTCTCTCTCTCTCTCTCTCCATTCTCCTGTCATAATCACCCAATGTTTATAGGTCCTCCACTGGTGAAATTGTGACCACTGTGGTTGAAGGACATTTGACTAACCAGTTGTTCATCAAACATGTATTAAGCACTTCCCATGTGTCAAACACTGTGCTAAAACACTGGAGATACAGCCCAGAGCAAAGCAGGTGTCTGCGTTAATGTAGCTTACAGTACCGGGGATTTATATTTATCAAAGAATCACATAAATAATTAATTACAAACTGTAATAACAGTTATGAAAGAAAAGTATACAGGGCTATTAGAGCATACAACAGGGAAACCCAGGAATGAAGCACAATGGGCCTCAAACCTCATAGAATTCTATTTTAACTCTCCAGGTTTAGTACTTGCTGAATACACCCAAAGTATAGTGGTCACAAAGCAAAGACCTATAAGAACACAGCAAGTGACAGAACCAAGTGAAGCTGCTGTATGAAAAGCAACACTGAGACCCGTATGTCCCATCTAAAGGGGGCAACCTGATAGTCATTCCTAGATGAAACCTGCAATACAGGAATAAGAGCCCAAGGTTACCAAGATCTTTTGATGGTTGAAAAAAAGTAAGAAATTCTGATTTTTATGTGAATTCTCCTGATTTTTAAATGGTAACTAATGCATATGTTTTTAAAAAATACTGGGCAGGGCAAACAAAACTTATCAGTGAACCTGGGTCATGAGCTGCCAGTTTGTGACATATGATTTATCTCAGCTTAAAAAGGTACCACTGACTTTGCCTGGATCTCCCCTCCAAATGATTTCTTAAAAAAAAAAAAAAGTAGCTCTAAGACTCTTAGGATTGAAGCCTACACAAGGTTTGGTTCGGGGCTTAACACCATCCACTTGTAAGACCAATCATTTAACGTGGTGTAAGGCTTTCTGTAGTATGTAGTATTTATTACTGGCTTTGGAGTCCAGAGACAAGAACTATATGGATCACACCATATGGCCCCAAAGATATTCAAGGTTCTTAGTGCTCTTGCAGGTCCTTTATATCCTGTCACAGAGAGAATACAAGGCGGTAGGAAGATCAAGGCCTGTTTCAAAGTGGGTAAAGGCAGGCAGGGATCTGGTCCACCTCCTTTGTAACTTTGGTTAAACTAGGTAAACACTCTTCTGCCAGAATAAACAGGAAGACAGCATCCTCTTACATGTTAACAACATGCCCTCAGAAAGCAGCTGAACCTGCTGACTAGCTATTCTGGAAAAAAAAACCCAGTTAATTAATAATTATGCCAAAACCAAACTTATCCTTTTTTCTGGCACAGATGTGCTTTGGCATCCAGATAGAGCAGCGGTCGCCAACCGGTGGTCCATGGACCACTGGTGGTCCGTAATGTCTGAAAGGTTGGCAACCGTTGGTTTAAGGAAACCTTTGGAGCAGTGGTTGCCAACTGGTGGTCCAGGGACCAATGCTGAGATAAAGCATACCAGGCAATGTCCTCAGCAGGTAAGTTTCATTATTTTGGGAACCATTTGGTGGCAAACATCCTGATTGGCTCTCTGAGATAAAGTCTAACTAAAAATGAAGAATTATCTAAGAACAATATTAACTTTTTAAAAACATTTTTATTGATTTCAGAGACGGGCGGGGAGGGAGGGAGAGAGGGAGAGAGGGGGGGGAGAGAGAGAGAGAGAGAGAGAGAGAGAGAGAGAGAGAGAGAGAGAGAGAGAGAGAAACATCAATGATGAGAGAGAATCATTGATCAGCTGTCTTCTCACACCCCCACTGGGGATTGAGCCCAAAACCCGGGCACATGCCGACCTGGAATTGAACCTTGACCTCCTGGGTTCATGGATCGACGCTCAACCACTGAACAACACTGGCTGGGTTGTTAATTTAATTATAAGCAAATTTTGGTTAAAAGCATTTTAAAATTAACAAGGTGTTAATTTTCACATATGACATATGGACTGGAAATTTTGTCTGTGAAATCCAAAGTTCATTAAATCAAGGTCCTCGAGATTAAGGTTTTACTGCACTTTGAAACTCAACTTCCAAGAAAAGACAGGCAAGCTGCATCAGTGTCTCTTCCTTACTTGGCTTTACAACAAAAAAGCATAGCCAGGGGATCACTCCGGAGGTATTTCACTAGGGGCAGTTCTCTCTTGGCCTAGTTGGATATTGGTCATACAGGTATCCCCTGCTTTTCAGAAGTTCACTTTACACCCCATCCCCTTCATAAGAGCCTTGCAATAATTTTTTGCTTTTTTATCTTTGTAAAAGTGAAAATTCTCAGAGAATTTTCACTTTTACAAAGATAAAAAAGCAAAAATGTTCTGTCTTTGTTTTGCAGTGGGCCACTGTAGAGGCCTTGCACACTGGTAAGTAAAACATCACTGTACAAACATTATTTCTACTTTATGTAGGCTATGTTATCATATCATTCCTGATTTCATTATATGTTAGTGTTATTTTAGGTTTTAGTGTTATTTGGTACGATTTTGTAGGATATTTTTTGGGTCTGAGAACAACCAAAACATTTTTTCCATATAAATAATTGTAATTGCTTCTTCATATTATGCCGTTTCATTTTCCGAAATGTTTCTATTGAGGAGCACTCTACTTTCAGGCAGCAGGGGAAACCTATTTTGGTTGAGACCCTACCTCTACCAGGTCTTTGTGTTTTTTCGTGCCAAGAAGTCCAGTGGTGGTGTGGTTTCCCATGGGAGGATATGAATGGTTTATTTCAAGTAAGAATTTCATCTTCTGTACCTGATAAAATAGAAGTTTTGTTTTTAAGAACTTGTGTACCTCAAGTCTCTAAGCTGATGCTTTTAACTTTATTTATTTTTTGTGTTTTTTTAAAATAAGTCTTTATTGTTCAGATTATTACAGTTGTAACTCTTTTTTCTCCACATAGCTCCCCTCCACCAGGTTCCCACCCCACCCCATGCCCTTACCCCCACCCACTTTCCTCGTCCATAGGTGGTTTTTTGTCCAGTCTCTTCCCCGACCCCCCACATCCCTTTGCCACTGAGAATTGTCAGCCCACTCCCTTTCTATGCCCCTGATTCTATTATATTCACCAGTTTATTCTGTTCATCAGATTTTTATTCACTTGATTTTTAGATTCACTTGTTGATACGTATTTGTTGTCACTTTGTTATTCATAATTTTATCTTTACCTTTTTCTTCTTCTTCCTCTTCTTAAAGAATACCCTTCAGCATTTCATATAATACTGATTTGGTGGTGATGAACTCCTTTAGCTTTTTCTTGTCTGTGAAGCTCTTTATCTCACCTTCAATTCTAAACGATAGCTTTGCTGGGTAGAGTCTTTGCTATTCATCACTTTGAATATTTCTTGCCACTCCCTTCTGGCCTGCATAGTTTCTGTTGAGAAATCAACTGACAGTCATATGGGTACTCCCTTGTAGGTAACTAACTGTCTTTCTCTTGCTGCTTTTAAGATTCTCTCTTTGTCTTTTGCTCTTGGCATTTTAATTATGTGCCTTGGTGTGGTCTTATTTGGATTCCTTTTGTTTGGGGTTCTCTGCGCTTCCTGGACTTGTAAATCTATTTCTTTCACCAGGTAGGGGAAGTTTTCTGTCATTATTTCTTCAAATAGGTTTTCAATACCTCGCTCTCCCTATTCTTCTGGCACCCCCATAATTTGGATGTTGGTTCACTTGAAGTTGTCCCAGAGGCTTCTTACACTATCTTCATATTTTTGGATTCTTTTTGCTTTTTGCTTTTCCGGGTGGGTGTTTTTTGCTTCTTCGTATTTCAAATCTTTGACTTGATTCTTGGGATCCTCTAGTCTGCTGTTGGATCTCTGTATATTATTCTTTATTTCAGTCAGTGTATGCTTAATTTCTAATTAGTTCTTTTTCATAACCTTGAGGGTCTCACTAAATTTCTCGGAGGTTTCTAGAAGATTCTTGAGTAACCTTATAACCGTGGTTTTGAACGCTATATCCAGTAGTTTGCTTTCCTCCATTTCTTTCATTTGTGACATGTTTCTTTGTCTCCGAATTTTGACTGCTTCTCTGTGTGGACAGAGTGGCCTTGTATGCTAGGTGTCCTATAGGGCCCAGTGGCTCAGCCTCCCCAGTCACCTGAGGTGGACACTCTTGGTGCACCCCTTTGTGGGCTGTGTGCACAGTCTTGTTGTAGTTAAGCCTTGATTGCTGCTAGTGTCACTGGGAGAAATTGACTTCCAGGCCAACTGGCTGTGAGGACCAGTTGTGTCTACAATGGGAGAACTGCTATGTTGGAAACACCCTGATGGGACAGGACTTCCTTCAGTGGAGCTTTGGTGCTCACTGAGTCTGTCCTCTAAGTGTGTCTCTTATGGATCTGCAGAGTTGTAATCTGGTGTGGTCTCACTCTGACCACTGAGTACACTGGCTCTTGAATATCCAAGGAAGTGCAAAGTCAGCCACTTCCTGAGGCCACCCAGCAGAGCTACAAAGAGATCTGCAGATTCCTTCTTTTTGCTTGGGGTTTGGAGGTGCCCAGATGAGGCACAGCTGTGAAGCAATGCAGGATGCTGACGAGCCCTAGGCCTTCTTTTGGAAGCTCTGGGGTTCTTTGACCCACCTGTAATTTGTTAGGTTTTAGATTGCAAAAGGCAAGGCCACTCATATACAAAAGCCTCTGCGGGAGAATATGGCGATCAGCAAGAAGGTAGGGAGGGAGAGAGTGTGAGAGCGCAAGGAAGTGATAGAGGAGTGTGTGGACGTGTGTGGTGTGTGTGTATGAGCTAGGGACAGTTAGATTCTGCAGGTCTTCTAAGGAGCTGCTAAACTGGGCAGTCTTAGGCGGCGGAGTCCTGCTCCCTGCGCGGACACTCCTGGGCGGCCAGCACAGGCACGGCGACCACACCATCTTGGGAAACAGAGCTGCTTGAGACTAGGATCCTGGCCTCAGCACCACCCAGTCTGATCTCAGACGCATACCAGGACCCTGCAGCCACTGGGGACAGAGACCTGTGACCACAGCTACAGACCTGCGGACACCAAAAATTCAGAAATCCCCGCGGCAGATCCGGGAGTAACAGAGCCCATCCCCCCTTCCCGCAGGCTTCTGGGCAGTGCCAGAGTAACTAACTGATAGACCCACTCCTAGCCGGGGCCTCAGCGCTCCAGGAACTTTAGCCTCGAAGTGCGCGAGCACCTTGGAACTGATCCCGCGTAGGGCCGGGTTCAGGAGTCCTGGGCTGGGAGCAATCCTGCAAACACCGGGAACTGGTCCTACGTGCACTGCCGGCTTCTGAGCCCTGGGCTGGGAGCAATCGCGCGAACACCGGGATCTGGTCCTGCTCACACTGCCTGCCCCAGGAGCCCTGGGCTGGGAGCAAACACGAGAACCCCAGGAACTGATCCTGCGCGCACTGCCAGCTTCGGAGCCCTGGGCTGGGAGCAATCGCGCGAACACCGGGAATTTGTCCCGTGTATCACAGGACCAGGAACCCCGATTCTCTGGGCAGGAGGCAGCACCAAGCACCAGTGACTTGACTGTGTTTCTTATCACCTGCGCCTGAGATCCTGATTCCCTGTGCATTCATACTAAGAGCCAGTGACTCCAATTCCTGGTGCAAAGGCACACAGGGACCCTGATTCTCAAGGCAAGGTTGCGCGAAGCAACAGAGACTCTGATACTGGATTGTTGGGGAACTCTGACTCCTGGCGCACGCTAGGGGGCTCTGGTTTTCAACACGCTTCACGGGGGTCTCTGTTTCAGCACGGTGCAGGCAGGGTTCCTGATTCTAAGGGCGCATACGAGGCCACAATGAGCGCTGACAACACTGACTCTGAGCGAGCCTGGTTCCCACCAACCCACAACAACCACACATCTTAGTGTCAGAGCTCTTCAGCGACACTAGGGTGGCGGGAGGCTCCCAATGCACACGGCTCAGGCCCATGCAACTCGACGTTTGAACCATAGGGAGATAATCAGAATGAAGAGACGAAACAGCACCCAGAGGAAAGACAATGAGGAGTCGCCAAGAAAGGAAATTAAAGAAGTTGAAGCATGCAACATGACAGAAAAAGAATTCAGAATAATGGTTATACAATTCATTCACCGGATGGATGAGAAAATCAACAACCTATGCAAGAATCAGAAAGAAATGAAAAGTGATATAGCTACAATCAAAAACACCATGGAAAGTTTCAACAGCAGACTAGAAGAAGCAGAGGACCGAATTAGTGAATTAGAAGATAAGGCAGAGAAACAAGCTCAATCTGAACAGCAACTGAAGAAAAAAATTGAAAAGCAGGAGGAGAGTTTAAGGGAGCTTTGGGACTACATGAAACGAAGTAACATACGCATAATAGGGCTGCAAGAAGGACAAGAGGAGCAGCATGGATTAGAAAATCTATTTGAAGAAATAATGTCAGAAAACTTCCCAGATATGGGGAAGAAAAAAGTTACACAAGTACAGAGAGTCTCAGGCAAGATGAACCCCAAAAGACCCACACCAAGACACGTCATAATAACGATGGCAAATGTACAAGACAAAGAGAGAATCTTAAAGGCTGCAAGAGAGAAACAGAGAGTTACCTACAAAGGATCCCCCATCAGATTATCAAATGATTTCTCAACAGAAACACATCAGGCCAGAAAAGAATGGACAGAAATTTACACAGTGATGCAAAGCAAAGGACTGAATCCAAGAATACTCTATCCAGCAAGGCTCTCATTCAAAATTGAAGGGGAAATAAGAAGCTTCACAGACAAACAAAGGCTAAGGGAGTTTATCACCACCAAGCCAGCAATGCAAGAAATGCTAAAGGGACTGGTGTAAAAAGAAGAAATAAAAAGCCCAGAACGAAAACAGCCACACACACAAAAAAAATAGAAATGGCTACAAACAAGTACCTTTCAATAATAACTTTAAACGTAAACGGACTAAATGCTCCAACCAAAAGACATCAAGTGGCTGAATGGATAAAAAAACATGACCCATACATCTGCTGTCTACAAGAGACCAACCTCATTAGAAGGGACTCACACAGACTGAAAGTGAAGGGATGGAAAAATATCTTTCAGGCAATTGGAAATGAAAAAAAAGCTGGGGTAGCAATACTTATATCAGACAAAATAGACCTCAAAGTGAAGGCCATAACAAAAGATAAGGAAGGCCACTTCATAATACTAAAGGGATCAACACAACAAGAGGATATAACCCTGATAAACATATATGCACCCAATGCAGGAGCACCCACATACATAAGAAAACTCCTGGAAGATATCAGGGGAGAGATCGACAACAATACAATCATAGTAGGGGACTTTAATACACCACTGACAGCACTGGATAAGTCCTCTAGACAAAAACTCAGCAAAGGAACAGCAATCCTAAATGACTCACTAGATCAGATGGAGTTAACTGACATCTTCAGAACACTTCACCCCAAATCCACAAAATATACATTCTTCTCAAGTGCTCATGGGACATTTTCAAAAACAGACCACATATTGGGTCACAAACAAAGTCTCCCCAAATTCAAGAAGATTGAAATCATAAAAAGCATCTTCTCAGACCACAAGGCCATAATATTAGAAATAAACTACAATAAAAACAACTCAAACACTTGGAAGCTGAATATCACGTTATTAAATATTGACTGGGTTACCAATGAGATCAAAGAAGGAATTAAAAACATCTTGGAAACTAATGACAATGAAAACACAACAATCCAAAACCTATGGGACACAATGAAAGCAGTCCTGAGAGGGAAGTTTATAGCTCTACAGGCCTATCTCAAAAAACAAGAAAAAATGGTAGTAAATCATCTAACTCTACAACTCAAAGAATTAGAAAGAGAGCAACAAGAAAAGCCCAGAGTGAGCAGAAGGAAGGAGATAATAAAGATTAGAGCAGAAATAAATGACATAGAGACCAAAAAAACTATACAGAAAATCAATGAAACAAAGAGCTGGTTCTTTGAAAGGATAAACAAGATTGACAAACCTCTAGCCAGGCTAACCAAGAATCAAATAGAACGGACCCAAATAAACAAAATCAGAAATGAAAGAGGCGAAATCACAACAGATCCCACAGAAATACAAATGATAGTTAAAAAATACTATGGACAACTCTGCTCCAACAAACTGGACAACCTGGAGGAAATGGACATATTCCTAGAAAAATACAACATTCCAAAACTTAATCAGGAAGAATCTAAAAATCTCAATGGGCCAATAACTATGGAAGAAATTGAAGCAGTCATCAAGAAGCTTCCAGCAAACAAAAGCCCAGGACCAGACGGCTTCACAGGGGAGTTTTACCAAACATTCAAGGAAGAACTAAAACCTATCCTCCTCAGACTACTACAAAAAATCAAAGAGGAAGGAACACTTCCAAGCTCATTCTATGCAGCCAGCATCACCCTAATACCGAAGCCAGGTAAAGACAACACAAAGAAAGAGAATTACAGGCCAATATCCCTCATGAACATAGATGCCAAACTCCTCAACAAAATCTTAGCAAATCGGATCCAGCAGTACATCAGAAAGATCATACACCACGATCACATAGGATTTATCCCAGGGATGCAAGGATGGTACAATATCCGAAAATCAATAAACGAGATACATCACGTAAACAAACTGAAAGAAAAAAAAACACATAGTCATATCAATTGATGCAGAAAAAGCGTTTGACAAAATTCAACACCCATTTTTGATAAAAACTCTTAGCAAGGTGGGAATTGAAGGATCATACCTCAACATAATAAAAGCCATATATGACAAACCAACAGCCAACATCATAGTCAATGGACGAAAACTAACACCATTTCCCCTAAGAACAGGAACAAGACAGGGATGCCCACTTTCACCACTCCTGTTTGACATAGTACTGGAAGTATTAGCCATTGCAATTAGACAAGAAGAAGAAATAAAAGGCATCCAAATTGGAAAAGAAGAACTAAAACTGTCCTTATTTGCAGATGACATGATATTATACTTAAAAAACCCTAAAGACTCCATCAATAAACTATTAGACTTAATAAAAGAATTCGGCAATGTAGCAGGATACAAAATTAACGCCAAGAAATCTATGGCATTTCTATACGCCAATAGTGAATGTGCAGAAAGAGAGACTAAAAAAGCAATCCCATTTACCATCGCACCAAAAAAATTAAGCTACCTAGGAATAAACTTAACTAAAGAGGTAAAAGACCTCTACTCAGAAAACTACAGGGCGTTGAAAAAAAAGATAGAGGAAGACATAAAGAGATGGAAGAACATACCATGTTCACGGATTGGTAGAATCAACATCATTAAAATGTCCATACTGCCCAAAGCAATCTATAAATTCAACGCACTTCCCATTAAAATACCAATGGCATATTTCACAGACCTAGAACGAACTCTCCAAAAATTCATCTGGAATAATAAACGACCCCAAATAGCTGCAACGATCTGGAGAAAGAACAAAATAGGTGGGATCTCAATACCAGATATCAAGCTGTATTACAAAGCCACTGTTCTCAAAACTGCCTGGTACTGGCACAAGAACAGACATATAGATCAATGGAATAGAATAGAGAGCCCAGAAATCAGCCCCAACCAATACACTCAATTAATATTCGACAAAGGAGAAAAGAGGATACAATGGAGTCAAGACAGTCTCTTCAATAAATGGAGTTGGGAAAATTGGACAGATACAGGCAAAAAAATGAAACTAGACCACCAACTTACACCATACACAAAAATAAACTCAAAATGGATAAAGGACTTAAATATACGACGGGAAACCGTAAAATACTAGAAGAATCCA
Source organism: Myotis myotis (assembly GCF_014108235.1). Lineage (NCBI taxonomy): Eukaryota > Metazoa > Chordata > Mammalia > Chiroptera > Vespertilionidae > Myotis > Myotis myotis. Next base: position 80,783,727 of record NW_023416346.1, on the reverse strand, counting down.
AAGGCAACAAAATCTCAGACATATGCCGAAGCATTTTCTTCACCGATACAGATACTAGGGCATTGGAAACTAAAGAGAAAATAAACAAATGGGACTACAGCAAAATAAAAAGTTTCTGCACAGCAAAAGAAACCATCAACAAAACAGTAAGAAAGCCCACTACATGGGAGAACATATTTGCCAATGCTATCACTGATAAGGGTTTAACCTCCAACATTCATAGGGAACTCATACAACTCAACAAAAGGAAGATAAACAATCCAATCAAAAAATGGGCAAAGGACCTAAGTAGACACCTTTTAAAAGAGGACATTCAGAAAGCCAAGAGACATATGAAAACATGCTCAAAGTCGCTAATCATCCGAGAGATGCAAATCAAAACAATGAGGTACCATCTCACACCTGTCAGAATGGCTATCATCAACAAATCACCAAACGACAAGTGCTGGAGAGGATGTGGAGAAAAGGGAACCCCAGCGCATTGCTGGTGAGAATGCAGACTGGTGCAGCCACTATGGAAGACAGTATGGAGTTTCCTCAAAAAACTACAAATGGAACTCCCATTTGACCCTGTGATCCCACTTCTAGGAATATATCCCAAGAAACCAGAAACACCAATCAGAAAGGATATATGCACCCCTATGTTCATAACAGCACAATTCACCATAGCTAAGATCTGGAAACAGCCTAAGTGCCCATCTGTAGATGAATGGATTAGAAAACTGTGGTACATCTACACGATGGAATACTATGCTGCTGTAAAAAAGAAGGAACTCTTACCGTTTGCAACAGCATGGATGGAACTGGAGAGCATTATGCTAAGTGAAATAAGCCAGTCAATGAAGGAAAAATACCACATGATCTCACTCATTTCTGGATAATAAAGACCATTATAAACTTATGAACAAAAATAGATACACAGGCAGAGCTGTAAGACACTGGGGGGTAGGGGAGGCCAGGGGATTGTCAAGGGCGGGGGGGGGAAAAAAGGAGACATATGTAATACTCTTTGTAATACTTTAAGCAATAATAAAAATATATATATATAGATACAGAGGCAGAGCTGCCTCGAACAGACTGTCAAACTACAGCAGGAAGGCCGTGGAGGGTGGGAGGGCAGGGAGGGGGTAAGAGATCAACCGAAGGACTTGTATGCATGCATGTAAGCATAACCAATGGACATAAGACACTGGGGGGGGGGTAGGGGAGGCCAGGGGATTGTCAAGGGCAGGGGGAAAAAAGGAAGCATATGTAATACTCTTTGTAATACTTTAAGCAATAAAAAAAAAAAGAAAGAAAAAAAAAAAGCCTCTGCGCACAGCTTCGGTGGGGTTGTAAATTGGGTGGGGTGGGTTTGCAGGGAATCACAGGGCAGTGCAAACAGTAATGGTTGCCTGTCGGCTCTGCTCCGGATAGGTCCCTGGGTCTCTGTGTCCCGCGGCCCCTTGCAGGAACAATGAACGCTGAGAGCACCTCTGAGAGAAAGCCACCCTCATGTTCTGGCCCAATGCCAAACAGTCCAGTTTCTCCCCGTATGAGTCTGGTTTCCCAGAGTGTCGCCCAGAACTGGAGTTCAGAGCAGTCTGGAGTTTTTATCTCCCTCCCGATTGAAAAAGACCACAGCGTACCCAGTTGCCAGCCTGTTTCCCACGTGCCTCCATACCTCTGTTCTTCCGCACCTCTGCACCTCCTCCCAGTCTAGATGTGCTTTTCTCTTTCCCTCTAGCTGTCAAACTTCCACTCAGCCAGCCTTCCCGTGGTTCTGGATGATATCCGTTTTGTCTTTTAGTTGTAGTTATGATGTGTTTGTGCGAGGCAGCAAGTTCAGGTATTTACCTATGCCGCCATCTTGGTTCCTCAATATTAACTTCTTTTACAGTAGGTATAGACCTTTCGTACTTCAACCCCAAATCTTCTAGCTCAAGCTTATCTAGTTAACCATCGCATTAGAGTGAGAAACGCTGGGGCTTCCAGCAAGCACTTATTCCAGAATTTGAACAAAGCTAGGATTATTTGGAAAGAAGTCCCAAACCCTCCTTTTTGCCTTCAATTCACTTTCAGGCCACGTCAATGGGGAAGTAAACAAGACCTTCCATTAAGACAAAAATATAAATCTAAAAAAAACCCATGATCTAAGTAGTGGTTATAATAATTAATTAAATTGAATATTTTATGTTTTATACACTTTCCTATATATGTCTTATATTTCAGAACAAAAGTTTTAAAGAATATTACTAGCCCACACTAGTGGCCAGGGGATAAGATATATCACCAAAAGAAGGTGGATTTCATATCGTAGTGAGTAGACAAAAAATCAAAAACAAAAAAACACATACACACACAAAAACAAAACACAATAGCAACCAAAATCCCCACACCTAATCATATCAATTGATGGAGAAAAGGCATTTGACAAAGTCCAACACCCTTTTCTGATAAAAACGCTCAGCAAAGTGGGAATAGAGGGATCATCCCTCAACATAATAAAAGCCTTATATGACAAACCTACAGCCAACATCATACTCGACTGGCAAAAACTAAACTCATCTCCCCTAAGAAAGGGAGCAAGACAGGGATGCCCACTATCACCCCTCCTGTTTGTCATAGTACTGGAAGTGCTAGCCCTAGCGATCAGACAAGAAGAAATAAAAGGCATCCAAATTGTAAAAGAAGAAGTAAAACTGTCCTTATTCGCAGATGACATGATACTACACAAAGAAAACCCCAAAGACTCCATCAGAAAACTACTAGACCTAATAAATGAATTTGGCAATGTAGCAGGATACAAAATTAACATCCAGAAATCTATGGCCTTGTTTATACCAACTAGAGGCCCGGTGCACAAAAATTTGTGCACTCGGCGGGGAGGTGGGCTCCCTCAGCCCGGCCTGTGCCCTCTTGCAGTCTGGGACCCCTCGGGAGATAACGACCTGCTGGCTTAGGCCTGCTCCCGGGTGGCAGAGGGCAGGCCCAATCCTTAGGTGCAGCCCCTGGTCGAGCTCAGAGCAGGGCCGATTGGGGAGTTGGGGCGCTGCACCCTGTCATGCACAGAGCAGGGCGATCGGAAGGTTGTGATGCCACCCTCAGTCATGCTCAGGGTAGGGCCGATTGGGGAGTTGGGGCACCGTCCCCTGTCACACTCAAGGCAGGGTCGATGGGGAGGTTGTGGCACCACCCCCTGTCATGCAGAGAGCAGGGCCAATCAGGGGGTTGGGGCACTGCCCCCTGTCACTCACAGAGCAGGGCCAATCAGGGGGTTGGGGAACTGCCCCCTGTCACTCACAGAGCAGGGCCCATCAGGGGGGTTGGGGCTCTGTACCCTGTCACGCACAGAGCAGGGCCAATCAGGGGGTTGGGGCACTGCCCCCTGTCACGCACAGAGCAGGGCCCATCAGGGGTTTGGGGCGCCACCCTCTATCACCCACAGAGCAGGGCCGATCAGAGGGTTGGGGCGCCGCCACTCTCACACTCAGGTCAGGGCCAATGGGGAGGTTATGGCTCTACCCCGTCACACACAGAGCAGGGCCCGTGTGTGTGGGGGGGGGTGTTGGGGCGCCGCAGCCTGTCACACACAGAGCAGGGCCGATCAGGGGGTTGGGGCGCCACAGCCTGTCCCATACAGAGCTGCAGGGCGATCAGGGGGTTGGGCACTGCCCCTTGTCACGCTGATCCCGGTGCCGGAGGCCTTGCGGCTCCGCTGATCCCAGTGCTGGGAGGCATATTACCCATTTACTATATAGGGTAGAGGCCTGGTGCACGGGTAGGGGCCGGCTGGTTTGCCCTGAAGGGTGTCCTGGATCAGGGTGGGGGTCCCCACTGGGGTGCCTGGCCAGCCTGGGTGAGGGGATGATGGCTGTTTGCAGCTGGTCACACACCCTTCAGGGTGGGGGTTCCCACTGGGGTGCCTGGCCAGTCTGGGTGAGGGGCTGAGGGCTGTTTTCAGGCTGGGGGTGACTGAAGCTCCCAACCGCTCCTTTTTTTCTTTTTTCTTTTTTTATTCTGGGCCAGCTTTAGCTTTGAGGCTTGGCTCCAGCTCTTAGGCCTCCACTGCTGAAAGTAGGTTTCTGGCCTTTGCTTACAATGTTGCGATCCTGCTGGCTGAAGCCTGGTGGTCTAAAGCAGGCTTCTGGGGTTTTGTTTAGCTTCTATATTTGTTACATAGTTGCTTAGAGTTGCAGCTCAGAGGCCTGCAGTGGCAGGTGGGGAACGTTGGAGTCCTCCGTCAATGAAGCAAGCAAGCCTCATGTTAGTTTCAAGCTTCCTGGCTGCCGGCCGCCATCTTGGCTGGCAGTTAATTTGCATATCGCCCTGATTAGCCAATGGGAAGGGTTGCGGTCGTACGCCAATTACCATGTTTCTCTTTCATTAGATAGGATAATGAGCTCACAGAAAGAGAAACTAAAAAACAATCCCATTTACAATTGCAACAAAAAAATTAAGATACCTAGGAATAAACTTAACTAAGGACGTAAAAGACCTGTACTCAGAAAACTACAGGACATTGAAAAAAGAGATAGAGGGAGACATAAACACATGAAAGAACATACCGTGTTCATGGATTGGTAGAATCAACATCATTAAAATGCCCCTAGTACCCAAAGCAATCTACAGATTCAATGCAATCCCCATTAAAATACCAACGGCATATTTCAAAGATCTAGAACAAAGGCACCAAAAATTCATCCAGAATATAAAAAGACCCTGAATAGCCACAGCATTCCTAAGAAAGAAGAACAAAGTTGGAGGGATCACAATACCAGATATCAAGCTATATTACCAAGCTATGGTTCTCAAAACTGCCTGGTACTGGCAGAAGAACAGACATATAGACAAATGGAACAAAACAGAGAACTCAGAAATCGACCCAAGCCATTATGCTCAATTAATATTTGACAAACCAGGCAAGAGCATACAATGGAGTCAAAATAGCCTCTTTAATAAATGGTGCTGGGAAATTTGGTCAGTTACATGCAAAAAAAAAAAAATGAAACTAGATCACCAAATTACACCATACACAAAACCAAACTCAAAATGGCTAAAGGGCTTAAATGTAAGACAGGAAACCATAAAAATCCTACAAGACTCCATAGGCAACAAAATAGCAGACATATGTCTTAGCAATATCTTTACTGATACAGCTCCTAGGGAAATGGAGACTAAGGAGAAAAATAAACAAAAAGGACTACATCAAAATAAAAAGCTTCTGCACAGCAAAAGAAACCATCAACAAAACAACAAGAAAGCCCACTGCATGGAAGAACATATTTGCCAATGCTATTTCAGATAAGGGTTTAATCTCCAAAATTTACAGAGAACTCATACAACTTAACAAAAGGAAGATAAATGATACAATCAAAAAATGGGCAAAGGATCTAAGTAGACACTTTTCAAAAGAGGACATACAGAAGGCCCAGAGACATATGAAAACATGCTCAAAGTCACTAATGATCACAGAAATGCAAATCAAAACCACAATGAGATACCATCTCCCACCTGTCAGAATGGCTATCATCAACAAATCAACAAACAACAAGTGCTGGCCAGGATGCAGAGAAAAAGGAACCCTCCTACACTGCTGGTGGGAATGCAGACTGGTGCAGCCACTGTGGAAGACAGTATGGAGTCTCCTCAAAAAACTAAAAATGTGTTTGTGTGTGTGTGGGGGGGGGGTTGTTGTTTGTTGTTGTTTTTTAAAGATGGCGGCTGGCAGGACAGAGCTGAGGGATAGGAAATGAGTGAGTGAGGGGATGAAAGGAGAGTGTGTGGATGTGTGTGGTGTGTGTGTGTGAGTGAGAGACAGTTAAATCTGGCAGGAGCAGCAGAGGCTGGCAGACCAGGCTCTCTGGGACAAGGAGAGACTACCACCACTGCAGGCACTCCCCGGTCTGCCGGACTCGGGCACGGAGCCCACGCCATCTTAAAGAGGAGAGCGACCTCTTCTAGAAACTTATCAGCACCACCACCCAGACAAGCCTTGGACACTGCCCGGAACCCAGACGCCACTCCAGCCAAAATCCTCCTGCCACACCCGCAGACTCCCAGACCCTGGGATCTCCACCTCCATAGGAGCACCAGTAAGCGCCTGCAGCAGTAAGTGCAGCCTCCCCCCCGCCCCAAGCTGCAGACCTCCAACATCACATTCGCGAGTCTCCAGTGCATAGGTCTCCGAGGCACACCACTCTATAGACTTCTCTTAGAAGTCACTGTGAGCCCCAACTGGGTGTGATTTTGTACAGACATAGGCGCACTGCCCCCCAGTAGAAACTCTGAATTCCCTATGCCTGAATAACTGCCCACACACACCCACCTGCGCAACTTTAGCACCAGGGCCCCACAGAGTGCGTCAGAGCTCAGTGCCGGCACTACCACATTTGCTTATTCCCCCTCAGCCCATCTATCCACAGGGCACTTTGGGAAGCCGTAGTGAGCCTCTGCTGGGTCTGATCTTGGACAAATAGGGACGCACTACCCTGGGCAGTAGAAATTCTGAATTCACCCATCCGGGATACCTGCCCAAAGACGCCTCGATTAAGCATGCCAGGGCCCTTCAGAGTGCTTCAGTGCGCCTGCGCTAGCAAACTCACTGTGGGTGCTCCTGTGTGCCACCACTGGGAACACGCACCTATCCACCTCAGGTAAATCAGCAAAATCTGAGTTTCCCCACCCGACAGCTGCAGAACTCTGGATACTACAGTTGCATGCTTTTCCAGCATGCAGGTCTCCCAAGACCACTGCTGCACAGGCAGCCCTGGGGCCCCGCTGAGAGCCCTGCTGGTCGTGCACTTAAACAAACAGGGGTGCACTGCTGGGCTGTAGAAAAGCAGAATTCCCTCTTCTGGGATACCTGCCCACAGACACTGCAATCCAGTGGCTTCAGTGCCAGGGCCCTTCAGAGTGTGTCAGTACACCCTGCTGGCAAACACACCACAGGTGCCTCTGTGAACTGCCATGGGGATCATGTGTATCCAACCACAGAGGCACCAGCAAAAGCTGAGTCTGCCCACCCCACAACTACAAAACTCTGGACAACACAGTCACACCTTTCCAGAACGCAGGCTTCCTGAGCCCCACCACCCCAACAGACAGTTCCTGGGTGCCACTGTGAGTCACCGCTGGGCACGCGTGATTTCAACCAAGGGCACAAGACAGCAAAAATTGGGACACCCCCTCCACGGCTGCTGACTTCTAGACACCTCAGTTGCACCATTCCAGCGCTCAGGCCTACATCAAGAGAACTCAAATAGCTCAAGTAGGGAGCTACACAACACTACCAAACCCAAGAAACCTGAGAGGTCACACCAGTAGCACCATACCCAAAAGAAACTGGGTAGCAAAGCAATCGGAGCTACAATTAAAACATTACAGCAAAACATGGGAAGACAAAAAAGCAATCCACAAAGGAAAGAAAAAGAGGAATCACCAGAAAGGGAATTAAATGAAATTGAGGCTACTAACTTATCAGAGAAAGAATTCAGAGTAATGGTTATAAGGATGCTCAAATGGCTGGATGAAAAATACACACAACTCAATGAGAATTATAAGGAGCTGAATGAGAATGTCACCAACATGAAAAGGAACCAAGAGGAAATGAAGAACGACATAGCTGCAATAAAGAAAACAATAGAAGGCTTAAACAGCAGACTAGAGAGGCTGAGGACCGCATCAGCGAGTTAGAAGACAAGGTAGGAAAAAAAATACAAACACAGGAGCAACTGGAAAAAAAAACTTAAAAAGCAAGAGGAGAGCCTAAGGGAGCTTTGGGACAACGCAAAACGAAACAACATTCGCTTAATAGGGGTACCAGATGGAGAGGAGGAGAAGCAAGGAATAGAAAACCTGTTTGAAGAAATAATGACAGAAAACTTCCCTGATACTGGCAAGAAAAAAACTACACAAGTCCAAGAAGTACATAGAGTGCCAAGCAAGATGAACCCCAAAAGACCAACACTAAGACACACCATAATTAAATTGGTAAACACCAATGACAAAGTAAGAATCTTAAAGGCTGCCAGAGAGAGACAGAAAGTTACCTACAAGGGATTTCCTATTAAAATATCAGCTGACTTCTCAACAGAAACACAGCAGACAAGAAGGGAATGGAATGAAAAATACAAAATGATGCAAAGCAAGGGAATGAATCCAAGAATACTATACCCAGCAAGGCTATCATTCAAAATTGAAGGTGGAATCAGGAGCTTCACAGACAAAGAAGGGCTAAGAGAGTTTATTACCACCAAACCACCAATGCAAGAAATGCTAAAGGGACTGCTGTAAAAAGAAGAAACAGAAAGACAAGAAGAAACACAAACATTAAGAACAAAAATGGCCACAAACAAGTACTTTTCAATAATAACATTAAATGTAAATGGATTAAATGCTCCAACAAAAAGACACAGGGTAGCTGAATGGATAAGAAAACATGACCCATATATTTGCTGTCTGCAAGAGACGCACCTCAGAACAAAGGATTCACACAGACTGAGAGTGAAGGGATGGAAAAAATTTTTCAGGCAGATGGAAATGATAAAAAAGCTGGGACTGTGATGCTTATATCTGACAAAATAGACCTCAAAGTAAAGGCCATAATAAGAGATAAGGAAGGCCACTACATAATACTAAAGGGAGCAATTCAACAAGAAGATATACCTCTGGTAAACATATATGCACCCAATACAGGAGCACTCAAATACATAAATCAACTTCTGGAAGATATCAAGGGAGAGATCGATAGCAATAGAGTCATAGTAGGGGACTTTAATGCCCCACTGACACCACTGGATAAATCCCCTAAACAAAAAATCAGCAAAGAAACAGCAATCCTAAATGACTCACTAGATCAGATGGACTTAACTGACATCTTCAGAACATTTCACCCCAAAGCCACAGAATATACAGCCTCCTCAAGTGCACATTTGTCATCTTCAAAGACAGACCATATATTGGGTCACAGACAAAGTCTCTTCAAATTCAAGAAAATTGAAATCATTTCAAGCATCTTCTCAGACCACAAAGGCATAAAACTGGAAATCAAATACAACAAAAACAATCCAGAAAAATCAAACACATGGAGACTAAATAGCATGCTATTAAACAACGACTGGGTTACCAGTGAGATCAAAGAAGAAATAAAAAGCATCATGGCAACAAATGACAATGAAAACACAACAATCCAAAACCTATGGGACACAGCAAAAGCAGTCTTGAGAGGGAAGTTCATAGCTCTACAAGCCTACTGCAAGAAACAAGAAACAACGAGAATAAATGACCTAACTCTACAACTCGAAGAGTTAGAAAGAGTGCAACAAAAAAAGCCCACTATAAGCAGAAGGAAGGAAATAACAAAGATCAGAGTGGAGATAAACGACATAGAGACCAAAAAAACAACACAAAAGATCAACAAAACCAAGAGCTGGTTCTTTGAAAGGATAAACAAGATTGATACACCTCTAGCCAGGCTCACCAAGAAACAAAGAGAGAGGACCCAAATAAACAAAATCAGAAATGATAGAGGCGAAATAACAACAGACCCCATAGAAATACAAAGGATTGTTAGAAAATACTATGAACAACTCTACTCCAACACACTGGACAACCTGGACGAAATGGACATATTCCTAGAAAAATACAACCTTCCAAAACTTAATCAGGAAGAATCTAAAAATCTCAATAGGCCAATAACTATGGAGGAAATCGAAGCAGTAATCAAAAAGCTTCCAGCAAACAAAAGCCCGGGGCCAGATGGCTTCACAGGGGAGTTTTACCAAACATTCAAGGAAGACCTAAAACCTATCCTCCTCAGACTATGTCAAAAGATCCAAGAGGAAGGAACACTTCCCAGCTCATTCTATGAAGCCAACATCACTCTAATCCCAAAACCAGATAAAGACAATACAATGAAAGAGAATTATAGGCCAATATCCCTCATGAACATAGATGCCAAAATCCTCAACAAAATTCTAGCAAATCGGATCCAGCAGTACATCAAAAAGATCATACACCATGACCAAGTAGGATTTCTCCCAGGGATGCAAGGATGGTACAATATCCGCAAATCAATAAATGTGATACATCACATAAACAAATTGAGAGAAAAAAACCACAGTCATATCAATTGATGCGGAAAAAGCATTTGACAAAATCCAACACCCTTTCTTGATAAAAACTCTCAGCAAGATAGGAATTGAGGGATCATACCTCAACATAATAAAAGCCATATATGACAAACCCACAGCCAACATCATAGTCAATGGGCAAAAACTAAAACCATTACCCCTAAAAACAAAAACAAGACAGGGATGCCCCCTCTCACCACTCCTGTTCAACATAGTACTGGAAGTACTAGTCGTTGCGATCGGACAAGAAGAAGAAATAAAAGGCATCCAGATTGGAAAAGAAGAAGTAAAACTGTCCCTTTTTGCAGATGACATGATACTGTACATACAGAACCCTAAAGACTCCATCAAAAAATTATTAGACTTAGTAAATGAATTCGGCAATGTAGCAGGATACAAAATTAATGCTAAGAAATCCATGGCATTTCTTTACACCAATAGTGAACTTACAGAAAGTGAAACTACGGAAGCAATCCCATTTACCATTGCACCAAAAAAATTAAAATACCTAGGAATAAACTTAACTAAGGAGGTAAAAGACTTATATGCCAAAAACTACAGGACACTGAAAAAAGAGATAGAGGAAGACATAAACAGATGGTAGAATATACCGTGTTCATGGACTGGTAGAATCAACATCATCAAAATGTCCATACTACCCAAAGCAATTTATAGATTCAATGCAATCCCCATTAAATTACCAACGGCATATTTCACAAATCTAGAACGAGCGTTCCAAAAATTCATCTGGAATAAAAAAAGACCCCAATTAGCTGCAGCAATTCTGAGAAAGAACAAAGTAGGTGGGATCTCAATACCAGATATCAAACTGTATTACAAAGCCACTGTTCTTAAAACAGCTTGGTACTGGCACAAGAACAGACATATAGATCAATAGAATAGAATAGAGACCCCAGAAATCGACCCAAACCACTATGCCCAATTAATATTCGACAAAGGAGGCAAGAGCATACAATGAAGTCAAGACAGTCTCTTCAATAAATGGTGTTGGGAAAATTGGACAGATATATGCAAAAAGATGAAACTAGACCACCAACTCACACCATACACAAAAATAAACTCAAAATGGATAAAAGACTTAAACGTAAGACGGGAAACCATAAAAATACTAGAGGAATCCACAGGCAGCGAAATCGCAAACATATGCCGAAGGAATTTCTTCTCCGATAATGCACCTAGGGCAATGGAAACTAAAGAAAAAATAAACAAATGGGACTACATCAAAATAAAAAGCTTTTGCACAACAAAGGAAACCATCAACAAAACAACAAGAAGACCCACTACATGGGAGAACATATTTGCCAATGATACCGCCGATAAGGGTTTAATTTCCAACATTTACAGGGATCTCATGAAACTTAACAAAAGGAAGATAAACAATCTAATAAAAAAAATGGGCAACGGACCTAGATAGACACTTCTCGAAAGAGGACATACAGAAGGCCGAAAGACATATGAAAACATGCTCAAAGTCACTAATTATACGAGAGATGCAAATCAAAACGACAATGCGTTATCATCTCACACCTGTCAGAATGGCTATCATCAGCAAATCAACAAGCAAGTGTTGGAGAGGATGTGGAGAAAAAGGAACCCTTCTGCACTGCTGGTGGGAATGCAGACTGGTGCAGCCACTGTGGAGAACAGTATGGAGCTACCTCAAAAAACTAAAAATGGAACTCCCATTTGACCCAGTGATCCCACTACTAGGAATATATCCCAAGAAACCAGAAACGCCAATCAGAAAGGATATATGCACCCCTATGTTCATAGCAGCACAATTCACCATAGCTAAGATTTGGAAACAGCCTAAGTGCCCATCAGCAGATGAATGGATTAGAAAACTGTGGTATATATACACAATGGAATACTATGCTGCGGTGAAAATAAAAAAAAGGAACTCTTGCCTTTTGCAACAGCATGGATGGAACTGGAGAGCATTATGCTAAGTGAAATAAGCCAGTCAGAGAAAGATAAATATCACATGATCTCACTCATTTGTGGATTATAGAGAACAACATAGACTGATGAAAAGGGACAGACCCAAAGACTGAGAAACAGCGATCTGGCTATCAATTCCCAGAAGGAAAGTAGGGGAGGGCGGGGGTAAGGGGAAGAGATCAACCGAAGGACTTGTATACATGTATATAAGCCAAACCAATGGACATGGACAACAGGGGGATGGGAGCATGACTGTGCGGGGCGGGGGGGGGGGGGCGGAGGTTGGGGGTTAATGTGGGGGATGAGGACACATTTGTAATACCTTAACTAATAATAAAAAAAAGAAAGAAATAAAAGGCATCCAAATTGGAGAAGAAGTAAAATTGTCATTATTCGCAGATGACATGATACTGTACTTAGGAAACCCTAATGATTCCATCAAAAAATTATTAGACCTAATAAATGAATTTGGCAATGTAGCAGGATACAAAATTAATGCCAAGAAATCTATGGCATTTCTATACATCAATAATGAACTTACAGAAAAAGAGACTTAAAAAGCAATCCCATTTACCATCGCACCAAAAAAATTAAGATACCTAGGAATAATCTTAACCAAGGAGGTAAAAGACCTATACACAGAAAACTACAGGACACTGAAAAAGGATATAGAGGAAGACATAAACAAATGGAAGAACATACCATGTTCATGGATTGGTAGAATCAACATCATCAAAATGTCCATACTACTCAAAGCCATCTATAGATTCAATGCACTCCCCATTAAAATACCAATGGCATATTTCACAGACCTAGAACAAACTTTCCAAAAATTCATGTGGAATAAAAAAAGACCCCAAATAGCTGTAGCAAACCTGAGAAAGAAGAACAAAGTAGGTGGGATCTCCATACCAGAGATCAAGCTGTATTACAAAGCCACTGTTCTCAAAACAGCCTGGTACTGGCACAAGAACAGACATATAGATCAATGGAATAAAATAGAGAACGCAGAAATCAACACAAGCCACTATGCTCAATTAATATTCAACAAAAGAGGCATGAACATACAATGGAGTCAAGACAGCCTCTTCAATAAATGGTGTTGGGAAAATTGGACAGATACATGCAAAAAAATGAAACTAGACCACCAACTTACACCATATACAAAAATAAACTCAAAATGGATAAAGGACTTAAACATAAGATGGGAAACAATAAAAATACTAGAGGAGTCTACAGGCAGCAAAATCTCAGATATATGCCGAAGCAATTTCTTCACTGTTACTGCTCCTAGGGCAATGGAAACTAAAGAGAAAATAAACAAATGGGACTACATCAAAATAAAAATCTTTTCACAGCAAAAGAAACCATCAACAAAACAACAAGAAAGCCCACTGCATGGGAGAACATATTTGCCAATGTTATCACTGATAAGGGTTTAATCTCCAACATTTACAGGGTACTCATATAAGTTAACAAAAGGAAGTAAACAACCCAATCAAAAAATGGGCAATGAACCTAAATAGATACTTTTGAAAATACATCCTGCATATCAGATATTTTCATTGCGATTCATAACAGTTGCAAAATTACGGTTATGAAGTAGCAACGAAAATAATTTTATGGTTGGGGGGTCACCACAACATGTGGAACTGTATTAAAGAGTCACGGCTTTAGGAAGGTTGAGAACCACTGCTATGGAGTTTCCTCAGAAAACTAAAAATGGAACTCCCATTTGACCCAGTGATCCCACTTCTAGGAATATATGCCAAGAAACTAGAAACACAAATTAGAAAGGATATATGTACCCCTATGTTCAAAGCAGCACAATTCAGCATAGCTAAGATTTGGAAACAGCCTAAGTGTCCATCAGTAGATGAGTGGATTAAAGAACTGTGGTACATCTACACAATGGAATACTATGCTGCGGTAAAAAAGAAGTTCTTACCATTTGCAACAGCATGGATGGAACTGGAAAGCATTATGCTAAGTGAAATAAGCCCGTCAGAAAAAGATAAATACCATATGATCTCACTCATTTATGGAATATAATGAACAACATAAACTGATAAACAAAAACAGATCCAGAGACAGAGAAGCATCGATCAGACCGTCAAACCTCAGAGGAAAGGTAGGGGAGAGTGGGGGTAAGGGGGAGAGATCAACCAAAGTACTTATATGCAAGCATATAGACCTAACCAATGGACACAGACAACAGGGGGGTGAGGGCATGAGTGGAGAGGATAGGGGGTAATGTGGGGATAAGGACACATATGTAATAACTTAATAAATAAATTTTTATTTGTTTTTTTGTGTGTGTTTTTTTGCTTAAAGTATTACAAAGGGTATTACATATGTGTCCATTTTTCCCCCCGCCCTAGACAGTCAATAAATTTTTAAAAAAACAAAATGACACTGCGTTATCATCTCCCACCTGTCAGAATGGCTATCATCAACAAATCAACAAACGACAAGTGCTGTCTAGGATGTGGAGAAAAAGGAACCCTAGTGCACTGCTGGTGGGAATGCAGACTGATGCAGCTACTGTGGAGAACACTATGGAGCACCGGTTCTCAACCTGTGGGTCACGACCCCTTTGGGGGTCAAATGACCCTTTCACAGGGGTCACCTAAGACCATCGGAAAACACATATATAATTACATATTTTTTGTGATTAATCACTATGCTTTAATTATGTTCAATTTGTAACAATGAAAATACATCCTGCATATCAGATATTTACATTGCGATTCATAACAGTAGCAAAATTACAATTATGAAGTAGCAACAAAAATAATTTTATGGTTGCTGTCACCACAACATGAGGAACTGGATTAAAGGGTCACGGCATTAGGAAGGTTGAGAACCACTGCTATGGAGTTTCCTCAGAAAACTAAAAATGAAACTCCCATTTGACCCAGTGATCCCACTTCTAGGAATATATGCCAAGAAACTAGAAACACCAATTAGAAAGGATATATGCACCCCTATGTTCATAGCAGCACAATTCCGCATAGCTAAGATTTGGAAACAGCCTAAGTGCCCATCAGCAGATGAGTGGATTAAAGAACTGTGGTACATCTACACAATGAAATACTACGCTGCAGTAAAAAAGAAAGAGGTCTTACCATTTGGAACTGGAGAGCATTATACTAAGAGAAATAACCCAATTAGAGAAAGATAAATATCACATGACCTCACTCATATGTGGGATATAATGGTTAACATAATTTGATGAACAAGAATAGATCCAGAGACAAATGGCAGGAGGGGATGTTAGAGAGCAACCAAAGGACTTGTATGCATGCATATTAGTAAAACCAATGGACAGACACTGAGGCAGTGGTGGCTTGCCGGGGGTGGGAATGGTTGGAGGGGTGGGGTCAATCAGGGAAAAAGGAGACATATGTAAAATTTTAGACAAAAAAAAAAAGGGTAAGAGGCTTAAGAAATATAATCAAATGCTGCATATGGACCTTCTTTGGATTCTGATTCAAACAAACCAATTATAAAAGACTTAAAAGCATTTCAAAAATCCTATGTAATAAAGAGTTAATATGCAAACTGACCCTCACGCCATAATGCCGTCACAAGATGGCGGCACGCACAGTGCGGGGCGGGGCCAGCAGCTGCTCTACACGCTTCCACTGAGGTTCCTGGGCTTCCACAGGGGTGCAGGGATGCTGCCGGCCTCTCCACATAGCCTGGAGGCAGGGACTCGGAGCTGTCCCGCCACACACTGGCCATGCAGGGCGGGACTCTGGGCAGTCCCATGGTGTGTGTGTGTGTGGGGGGGGGGGGTCCTCATGAGATTTCGCGGGACGGGTCACTAGTTGAAACATAAATTGTGGCCAAACCGGTTTGGCTCAGTGGATAGAGCATCGGCCTGCGGACTCAGGGGTCCCGGGTTTGATTCCGGTCAAGAGCTTGCACCTTGATTGTGGGCACATCCCCAGTAGGGGGCGTGCAGGAGGCAGCTGATCGATCTCTCTCATCAATGTTTCTAACTCTCAATCCCTCTCCCTTCTTCTCTGTAAAAAAATCAATAAAATATATATTTTTTAAAAAATTGTGTATTAGCTGATATCAAATAATTAGTTTATTTTGTTAGGTGTAATATGGTATGATGGCTTTTAAAATTACGTTCTTTTTCAGAGATGCATACTAAGTATTTGAAAATGAAATGCCACGATGCCTGAGAATTTAACTTAAAGTACATTAGAAGGAAAATGCGATTGAGGGCATGAGGAAGAATCAGCAGAATCTGAGAAGCAGCAACCAGTGAGGTAGGAAGAAAATCAGAAGAATGAGGGGTCCTAGAAGCCAAATGAATCAAGTGTTTCATGGAGAAATGATAAACTCTGTCAAATACTGCTGGTAGGTCAAGGAGGATGAGGATTAAAAATTGCCCATTATTTACTTATGTGAAAGTGATTGGTGACCTTGACAAAATCAGTCTGAATAAAGTAATAAGAGATGTGGGTGATAGGAAAACAGAGAAAAAAGAGCAGATGGGTGACAGACGAGAGAGTGGACAACAATCAAGTGGGTGACAGAGAGAGAGGATGACACAAACAGTGAGTGACAGAGAAAAAAGGTGGGAAACATAGGAAAGAATGTGGTTGACAGAGATAGAGGATGGGTGACTGTGCCAGTCATTATTTATTGCCTCTCAGTTCCAAATTCACTCCGCAGTACCTGTTCTGTGATAATGGACAGAATTCCTTTAAGCGTCTCTCCTTTACAGCCAGGACAATGTTAAGTTTTCCCAGTAGAGGGCGCCTGAAGGACACTGCAGGAGAAAGGAACTCTCCTGAAGTTGCCAGCTGCTGCAGCACAGTAGGTCAGCCACACACTAACAACATCCAGTCCCTCAATGACCTTGAAGCATCCACCTTGCCAAGAAATGATTTTCTTGCAGCCCTCTCTGAATGAAAACTAGTTCACTCAGCAGCTCACCTATGCTCCAAGCCCCACCCCTTTCGCTTGTCTAAGCCAGTGGTCGGCAAACTCATTAGTCAACAGAGCCAAATATCAATAGTACAACGACTGAAATTTCTTTTGAGAGCCAAAATTTTTTAAACTTAAACTATATAGGTAGGTACATTGTTATTCACTTAATTAGGGTACTCCTAAGGCTTAGGAAGAGCCACACTCAAGGGGTCAAAGAGCCGCAGTTTGCCGGCCACGGCTCTCGGGTACCAAAATAGATTGTCCTTATTTCGTATAGCCCATTCATTTCATAGTTTAATAATTATTTATATTAAAATCCATGCTTTAACATACTGTATGACTTCTATTCTTGATTGGACCCAGAAAGATACAGTGACAGAGAAAAAAGGTAAGTGACAGAATGAGAGAATGACAGAAAAAAGTAGGTGACAGGGAAAGAGTGGATAACAGAGAGAATGGGTCATAGAGAAACAGAGCTAGAGAGTGGGTAATAGAGAAAGGGAGAAGGGGTAACAGAGGTACAGAGTGGGGAGGATGACAGAGAAAAAGAGGGTAGGTTGACAGAAACAGTAAGTGTGAGCAGGTAGATGACAGTGTGGAACAGGTGGGTGACAGAAAGAGAGAGGGGTGAGCAACATAGAGAAGGGGGTAGTGGGTGACAGAGCAAGACAATGAGAGCGCGAGAATGAGTGCCAGAGAGAGACAATGGGTGACAGAGGTGGGTGACACAGAGGGAGAGATAACGGGTGACAGAAAGACAAAGAGACAGAAGCGGGGAGAAGAGAGAAAGAATGCCAGAAAATGAAGGGGCAAGGGTGAGGGGAGCAACAGAGAATGGAAGCATGGGGGTACAGAGAGCACAAACAGACAGTGGGCATCAGAGTGAGAGGGTGGGTAATAGAGGAGCTACCGGGCTGGCATCACCAAGGGAGAGCAGGATTGACACCGAGAATGTGTGACAGTTACCATATGTGACAGAAAATGAAGGTGTGAAAAAAGAAAGGTGTGCAGAGAGTGTGTGACAGCAAGTTTCAAAGTTTTCTTTCATCTTTTAGGCAGGGGAGGAAGAGACAGGGAAGGAGAGGGACAGAAAAGGGAGGGAGAGGAGGAGGGAGAAATAGAGAGAGAAATTGTGTGAGAATAGGATTATGCCAATGAGCAGAATTATGAGTAAGAGAGAAGGTAAAGAAGGCTGTGTGTGGGATTTGGGAGAGGATGGAAAACACTGAGAAAGATTAGGAGTAAAAGAAGAATTATAAGACTTGCGGGGTCATGAGAGATGGGATGTCTTGAGAGACAAGGAAACTGTGAAAGAAAGGTATGGATTGTGACAGCAAAAAATGACTGTGAGATAAGGGGGTGACTGTTGAGGGGAGTAGGAGAGAGACAATTTGAGAATGTTCTGAAGAAAGCACTTAGGAGCAAGTGAGAAACAGATGCCAGCTTGAGAGACAGTGTTAAGGAACCAGTGCACAGTGCAAGCTGAGAGGCCCACTTGCTTGCTCACAGAAAGGAGGGAAGGAGACTAAATACCTTAAGCCTCACCACCATTTTCCAGATGAGAAAATTGAGGGTCAGAAAAGTCAAGTGACTTGTTTGAGGTCTCCCAGCTAGCAGGTGACAAAGCCATAATGTGAAACCCAAATGACCCAACTCTAAAGCCAGCACTCGCACTGGCTGGTTTTGCTCAGTGGTTAGCACCAGTCCACGGGCCTAAGGGTTGAGGGTTCGATTCCCCATCAAGAGTCAAGGGGACTACCTTGGTTGCTAGTTCCCCAGCCCCAGTAGGGGCACATGCGGGAGGGCAACCAATCTATGTGTCTCTTTCACACCCATGTTTCTCTCTCTCCTCCCCCTCCTCCCTCCCTTCCACTCCCTCTGGAAATCAATGGAAATAAATAAATAAATAAATAAAGCCATCACTCTACCACACCACACTGCCTCTCTCTGTTCCCAAGTCTTCCTTAAGGAAGTCATGTAACTTAGTCCAAAAATGTACTTTTACTCCTCTGTAAGGTCTTTTGGCTTTTAACAGCTTTAAAACATTGTTTTTCTGAAAAGGGAGACAGAACTGTTCACTGCCCCAATTTATTTCTTTGGACTACATCAAAATATAAAACTTCTTAAAAAAGTCCTCATAGACACAGACAACCGTGTGGTGATTACCAGAGGGAAAGCGGGGTGGGGTTGGTACCAGAATAAGATAAAGCGGGGATAAATGGTGATGGAAGGAGACTTTGCTTGGGGTGGTGAACATATAATACAATATATAGATGATTAGCATAGAACTGTACACCTGAAACCTATATAATTTTATTAACCAATGTCATCCCAATGAGTTCAATAAAAAAGTATATTGAAAAAAATTAAATTAAAATTAGACTAAATTAAAAAAAATAAAACTGTACATCAAAGGACACAATCAACAGAATGAAACGGCAACCTACAAAATGGGAGAAAATATCTGCAAATTATATATCAGATAAGGGGTTAATATCCAGAATATATAAAGAACTACAACTCAACAACAACAACAAAAGCTACCCAACTGAAAAAAGACTTGAATAGACATTTCTCCAAAGAAAACATACAGATGACCAACAGGTATATGAAAAGATTCTCAACATCAGTAATCACTAGAGAAATGCAAATCAAAACCAGAATGAGATACTACTTCACTATCATTAAGATGGCTACTAACAAGAACAAAACAGAAAATAAGTGTTAGCTAGGATGTGGAGAAACTGGAACCCTTGTGCACTGTTGGTGGGAATGTAAAATGATGTAGCTACTCTAGAGGACAGTATGGCAATTCCCCAAGAAATTAAAAGTAGAACTGCTATATGATCCAGCAATCCCACCTTGGATATATATCCAAAAGAATGGAAAGTAGGATCTTGAAGGGATATTTGCAAACCCATGTTTACAGCAGCACTATCACAATAGTTAAGAGATGGAAGTAACCCAAGTGCCCATCAATAGATAAAGAAAATGTGAATAATGCAGACAATGGAATATTATTGCATGTTAAAAAGGAAGGAAATCCTGTCACACAACACTACATGGATCAGTGGTTCTCAACCTTCCTAATGCCGCGACCCTTTAATACAGTTCCTCATGTTGTGGTGACCCCCAATTTCATTGTTACAAATTGAACATAATTAAAGCATAGTGATTAATCACCAAAACAATATGTTTTCCGATGGTTGAGAACCGCTGACATGGATGAACCTTGAGGACATCATACTATGTAAAATAACCCAATCACAGAAAGACAAATACTGTATGATTCCTCTTATGTGAAGTCCCTAGAGGAGTCAGATTCACAGAGACAGAAAGTAGAATGATGGTTGCCAGGAGCTGGGGAAGTGGAGAATGAGCAGCTGGTGTTTAATAAGTACAGAGTTTTAGTTTTACAAGATGAAAAGAGTTCCGGAGATGGATGTTGGTGATGGTTGAACAACAATTAATATATTTAATACCACTAAAGAATGGTTAAGACAAATTAGGTTAATACAAATTTTATGTTGTGTGTATTTTACCACAATTTAAAAATACTTTAAATGCTTACTCCCACATCACCAAGCCCTCTCCACCTTCAGCCATCTGCTGAATGTTTCCTCATTTTTCAACACAAATGTCTCTTCCTTTTATGAGGTCTTCCTAAGCTTACCGACCCTGTAGTTGGCCATTCCCTCCTTGAATGCCCATACTATGCCTTACACATTCTACCTCTTACAGCACTTATTAAACATTATAAATTTACCTATCCCTTTCCACTATTCGATTATAAGCAATTTGGGGAGGAGGCCAATATTTTAGGCCTGGGGCTTGGTAAGCTGGAAAGACTCAAGGAAAGCTGCTTGAACAATTGAAATTCTGGCTCTTAAGGAGTTCATAAAAGTGAGTCATTTGATTCTCAAAGGGGGCACTGGGGAGCTCCCGGGCTTTGGAAAGCTGAGCAAATTCCCGCGCCCTAATCGCAAAAGGCTCCGCCTCAGCAGTTTTAGGCCCCTGGGAGGGTCAGAGGGCCCTCCCCCCGACTCCTCACCCCCACTCCCGTCCAGAACCTGCGAGCTAGACCCGCCCAGCGGCCCAGACATACCTCAGGTAAAGAGCAGCCAGCTCTGGGCTTAAAGCCTCGGCGTCTACAAACCCTTGGGACGCCTCCATGACCGTCACTTTGGGTCCTAGTTATCTCCTCTAGGAATTGAATTTCTCGCGCTCCCGCCCTGCGCATGCGCCGTGCACGAGGAAGGGCAGGGCGAGGAGCAGGGCCAACCATTGGCCACCGAGCTAGTCAATCCCCCCAAGTTCCGGCATCAGCACCTGAGTCCAGCCCACAAAAGTCGCGCGCCTGCGCCTAGGCTTGCTGGAGCTAAGAGGCGGTCCGGCCCCCCCCCCCCCCCCCCCCCCCCCCCCTGCAGCGCGGGGTGAGCGTGTCCTCTTTTTTCCCCCTACCATTTTCAGTCCAATCCAAACCCTGCTGAGGCTAATCGTCTGTTTGCGTGTACGTGTGCGTGTGCTATCCTCGCGAGTGGAGTAGACTGCATGAGGTGATGTCAGTCATAGCCACTAGAGACCTCCTCCCCAGACTGCGACCCAAATATCATTCCTTCCCCTGCCTGGCGCTGGAGCATGCTTTGAATTCAAACACCCAAGGAGGCATAATCCCATGAGTCACACTGAAGAAGGGTTTCAAGAACGGAGCCAAAGCCCTTATTTAAGAAATAAGTAATGCTGTCCTTATGGTCACCATTTCTTCAGAAGCTCCAACTGAGATGCATATTTTCAAAGGCAGAGCTTAGGGCTTCCAGAAACATGGTGATTGAGTTAATGGCTTGTTTTGGCGATGCAAATAGGTTATGAGACAACAAAAAATGCCCTTGCTCATAAACTGGTAAGAACATGGACATAATGATTCCTCGAGGCACAATTAACATTCAGTATTTGAAAAGTCACCTATTGGCCCAGTCATATGTCTACTATATGTCCAGGGAATTTTAGCTTTTTGTAAATTTCATAGACCATTAGGCGTTTGTTTATTTTTAAGGTTTTTTTCTTTCTTTCTTGTTTTGCTAATCCTCACCAGAGGATATTTTCCCATTGATCTTTAAAGAAATTGGGAGGGAAGGGGAGACACACAGAGAGAGAACCATTGATGTGAGAGAGACATCGATTGGTTGCCTCCTGCACACACCCCTACCAGGACCCAGGTACAACCAAGGTATGTGCCTGTGATCAGAATCAAACCAGTTGCCGAAACCGGTTTGGCTCAGTGGATAGAGCGTTGTCCTGCGGACTGAAAGGTCCCGGGTTCGATTCCGGTCAAGGGCATGTACCTGGGTTGTGGGCACATCCTCAGTAGGAGATGTGCAGGAGGCAGCTGATCGATGTTTCTAACTATCTCTCTCCCTTCCTCTCTGTAAAAAATCAATAAAATATATTTAAAAAAAAAAACACAAAAAAAACAGTGACTCTTTAGTCCATGGTGTGAGCTTGTTAGGCATTTGCAAAGGATTTTAGAGAAGATGGTTTATATATTTAAACTCATCTAAAAAAGAGGGAATATGCGCATTGACCATCACACCATAATGGTCAAGATGGCTGCGCCCACAGCTGAGGCCAAGTTCCCATAAGGAGCCTTAACGAGCAATCAGCAGGGACCTGAGGCTGCATGGCGCTGGGCCAGGGCAGGGGACCTGAGGCTGTGCCCCCTGCCAGATGGGGCTTGACAGGGAACCTCAGGCCATGCCCCCCGCCCGGCAGGGCTTGACAGGGGACCACAGCGGCCAGCAGGGCTTGTCAGGGGACCTGAGGCTGTGCCCCCTACCCCGGTACTGGGCCAGGGTACCTGAGGTCACACCTTATGCCCCAGTGCTGGGCTGTGGGACCTGAGGCCACGACCCTCGCCCAGCGGGGCTTGACAGAGGACCTCAGGGCGCACCCCCAGCCCAGAGGGGCTTGACGGGGGGGCCTCAGGCCATGCCCCCCGCCCCAGCACTAGGCCAGGTGACCTGAGGCCACGCCTCCCAACCCAGCGGGGCTTGACGGTGGTGGGGCCAGCCAGGTCTGGATCTAGCCCAATGGGGGTGGGGCCGGCCAGGTCTGGGTCTCGCGCAATTTCAAGGTGCATGTGGGTGGGCAGGGACTTGACTTTGGTTCCCGTGGTGCACCCCAGACTCTGACAGGAGGAAGATTTTCATATATATCTTACTAATGTTCTTTCATCTCTGACACTTCTGTTATAGAGAAAGGGCAAATAGCAATATTAAAATATTTCCTCTAATTAATTCCCTTTTAATGTGCATGAATTTCCTGCACTGTGTCACTAGTATGTTCATATGGCTTTAGGCCCTCTCTCAAGAGGGCTTTTAATATACTACTACTACTATCCCCATTTTTCCGACATGAAAACTGAGGCTCAGAAAAAAAGGTGGCTTTGCCTAAGTTCCCAGAGCTGGGAAATGGCAGAGCCAGAATTAAATACCAGCTCTATGTGGACATAGGTCTGTGCTCCTTTACTGTAACCTGCTACCTACTGGAAAGAAAAGGGAAGTGATAGGAAATGAGATGGATGAGATCGCTGGAGACCAGTTTGGAAAGAGTTTGTTTACTCTGCTAAAGTGTTTGAATCGAGCCTACAATGGAGGCAAGACAGTCTCTTCAATAAATGGTGTTGGGAAAATTGAACAGATACATGTAAAAAATGAAACTAGGCCACCAACTTACACCATGCACAAGAATAAACTCAAAATGGATAAAAGACCTAAATGTAAATCAGGAAACCATAAGACTCCTAGAAGAAACCATAGGCAGCTAAATCTCAGACATCTCGCATAGCAATATGTTTATAGATACATCTTCTATGGCAAAGGAAACTAAGGAGAAAATAAACAAATGGGACTACATCAAAATAAAAAACTTCTGCACTAAAAGAAACCATCAACAAAACGAAAAGGGAGCCCACTGTGCGGGAGAATATATTTGGCAATGATACATCTGACAAAGGGTTAATATCCAAAATATATAGGGAACTTATGCAACTTAACAAAAGGAAGACAATCTAATTTAAAAATGGGCAAAGGACCTAATTATTCTCCAAAGTGGACATACAGATGGCCAAGAGACATATGAAGCAATGCTCAAAAGTCACTGATCATTAGAGAGATGCAAATTAAAACGACAATGAGGTATCACCTCACACCTGTCAGCATGGCTACTATTAACAAATCAACAAATGACACGTGCGAGCGAGGATGTGAATGGGAACCCTAGTTCACTGCTGGAGGGAATGCAGACTGGTGCAGCCATTATGGACAACAGTATCGAGTTTCCTCAAAAAAAGTAAATATGGAACTGCCATTTGACACAGGGATCCCACTTCTGGAAATATATCCTAAGAGACCTGAAACACCAATCAAAAAGAATGTATGCACCCCTATGTTCATAGCAGCACAATTTACAATAGCTAAGATCTGAATACAGCCCAAGTGCCCATCAGTAGATGAGTGGATAAGAAAGCTGTGGTGCATTTATACCATAGAATACTATGCAGCAGTAAAGAAGAAGAAGCTCTTACCATTTCAGACAGCATGGAGGGACCTGGAGAGTATTGTGCTAAGTGAAATAACTCAGTCAGAGAAAGACAAGTATCGCATGATCTCACTCACATGTGAAATTAACAAAATAAACTGGTGAACGGAGTGGATCCAGAGACATGGAAGCATGGACCAGAGTGAGGAATCTCAGAGGGAAGGCGAGTGAGGGTGGATGGGTAGGAGGTAATCAACCAAAAATCTTGTATGCATATATGCATAACCCATGGACACAGACAGTGGGGTGGTGAGGGCCTGGGGCAGGGGAGGGATGTAGGGGGCCGATGGGGGAAAAAGGGGACATATGTAATACTTTCAACAACAAAGACTTTTTAAAAATAAAGTGTTTGAATCACTTCTTTTCTGGAGGCAATTTTGGACTGCTGTAGGTCAAGAGTGCAGGTGCCCTGGGTACCCAAAGGATGAGTGAGGTGAGAAGGGATGGTGGGGAGAATTCCACAGAAAGGAAAAGAGAGATGGGAGCACAATAATCTTTATCGTAAGTCTGAGGAAGGCCATCTCTAGTTGTGCTTTTAGCTCAGTGTCTGCCATCATCACTTATATCCTTGGAACTGTTGAGAACTCAAGATGAAGCAAAACAGAACCCCAATTGCTGTCTTAGGCAGCTGCCCTTCTGTGGTCTGTGGAGAAAAGCTAAAAGGAATTCTCTCAGGAATTCCTGCTTTCCTACTGGCAGTGATCCCCAAAGGCCCTAATCACTGGGAAGAAAAGACCAACCCTTGGCTTGCCTGCCCTTAGGTTATTGGATTTTTCTCAGGTGCCATTTTCACACAGCCACAGTACTCCCCTCTTCTTTAAATCCACTAAATCCTCCAGCTCTCCTTCCCTCCACCTCAGTCCTTAAGTAGCTGCCCTTTTCGGTACATTCTGGTGTCCCAGCTCCCACCCCAGGGTGCCAATGACCCAGAAAACTCACCACCTAGTCCTCCTTTGTAAATGGTCACACACATTCACAGACCCAAAATAAGAGAAAAGTTGGGGAGGATTTAGAGTAGGTAAATGGGGGAAACAAAAGAGAATCAAAATAATAGTTACTACTATATCCCATTTATGTTGTCAATCCCTGTATAAAGCACTTTTTCTTATAGTAACTCTCCTGGCTGTTCCTCATTTCACACCTACCCTGAAGTGAGGACTCTCATTCCCCCAGCTTTTCTCAAGGGAATGGGGTTTTAAATGCCTTCCCTAATTATTGTTAATTTTTAAGTGTTTTAATGGTATTGTTGTATTTTTTAAAGTCCTTATCTGCTAGACATACATAATGGAGTATTTTCAGATAAAATGATATGACACCTGAGATTCACATTAAAATACTCCAGTAGGAAGAAAAATGAGAGGGGAGCAGATGAATATAGTTTGGCAAAATATTGATAATTGTTGAAGCTTGTTACAGAGGTTCATTATCCTGGACTCTACTTCTCTGCATGTTTAAAAATTTCCATTATAATTAAAAAAAACAACGACACCTTTTCTATCTGTTCTGCAAATTACACTGAGTCACCCACTCACAGGCCAGAAATAAGATAATGAGGTCTGAAAAAAAAAAAAAGATAATGAGGTCTGGTGGGAGAGTTCAGAATGGGTAAGTGGAGGGATGGATGAGGCAAAATAAGAACAATAGGTATTACTAATATAGCACTTGAATGCCAGGCTTTGTTCTACACACTTTATAGATATTAAATCTTTTAATCCTCACAACAACCTTGTTAGGCAGTATATACTACTATTATCCTCCCTTTAAAGATAAGGAAACTGAGGCACAGAAAGATTGAATAAATTGCACAAATTTACACAGCTTGTGAGTCATAAAGCTGGAGTCCAAACCCAGGCAGTCTTGATTTGACTTTTTGCTCCTAAATACTATGCTAGTTAGATATATAAAGCAGCTGATAGATGAAGGAGGGATTCACTTATCCATTTACTTTTTCATTTATTTAATAAATACGTGTTGAGCTTTACAAGATGGTCAGGCAAGGATCTGGATGCTGTGATACAGTGGTGAGCAAAACAGACAGGTCTTTGCTATCAAGGAGTTTATGGTGGGGAGAGAGTTGACGTGAAACAATAATCCCACAACATGTGAAAAATTGCAAACCATGATGAGGGCACACAAAGAAAACTCCAGGGAGTTCTGAGAACATATGATGAAGTACCTGACACAGTCTGGCAGGCCTGGGAAAGGTTTCTCTGAGGAAGTAACATATGAGCTGAGGGCTGAAGGATAAGGAGGAGTTAACTAAACAAAAAAGGGAAGGGAAGAACACTTCAGACAGAGGGAAGAGCATGACCAAAGACCCCGAGGTAGAAGAGAACTTGATGCATGTGAAGAACTGAAAAGGCTAAGGTAGTTGGAGTAAAGCCTAGAAAGCTAGAGTTGGAAGTTTTTTGGAGTCCAATCAATGTCACAAGTGAGAGAACTGCCACTGGGAAAGAAGGAAATGACTGGCCCAAGGTGACACTCTGAATCAGTGGCAGAAACAGGACTTAAACCCAGTTCAGTGCTCTTATCATCACAGACCATTGCTTTCCTGTATATGAGGAGGAAGGCCAACTGGTGTCAGTAAAATGTTCCTCTGGGAGAATGAGATACGGAGAGAGTGTTTTTGGAGCTAGGTATAAATAACCAAATTAAGTCTTCATGGGCAAGGCAATCAAGAGTGGGTTTAGGCCTTAGCCGGTTGCTCAGTGGTTAGAACGTCAGCCCAAGGCTCATGGGTTTGATTCCACTCAAGGGCATGTACCTAAATTGAAAGCTCAATCCCCAGCTCCAGTCGGGGCACGTGAGGGAGGCAACCAATTGATGTGTATCTCTCACATCGATGTTTCTCTCTCTGTCACTCTCCCCCTCCCTTCCACTTTCTCTCAAAAAAAAAAATCAATGGAAAAAAATCCCTGCGTGAGAATTAACAACAACAAAAAAGAGTGAGTTTGGGACAAAAAACAAAAGAAAGTGATTTGGAAATAGGAAAACTTTAATTTGCTTCCCAGTACCTAATTAGTCTTTTATCTCTCTATTTCTAGCTAGAGTTCTAAAGTGGGTGAAGTGTTGGGGAAAAGAGGAGAAGGGGACTGGAATGAGGTCTTAATCCCCTCCTTTGGGCCGAGAAGGGTCTACCCCAAGGGAAGCAGGACATAGGGGTGCTCTCTCAAGCTCTGCACCCAGCCTTGAGTCATCTTCAGCTCTGCCAGCAGGGGGAGTTGGAAACCAAATTTCCTAAGAATGGCAGCTGGCCTGGCCTCTGCCATTCTTACTGGAAACTAGTCAAGTCAGCCCAAGATGCCGTGGAAATTACAGGAACTGGGAGGGAAAAGGGAGCCAAGAGTTAGGACTATCTGCAGGGCCTTTGCACTAAATTGCAAAGTCTTTGATAACTGCCTTCTAAAACTGCCTCCCAGGGTTTAGGCTGAAGCAAGAACAAAATTTTTTTAAATATATTTTTATTGATTTCTGAGAGGAAGGGAGAGGGAGAGAGAGATAGAAAGATCAAAAATGAGAAAATGAGAGAGAATCATTGATTGGCTGCCTCCTGCATGCCCAGCACTGGGGATCAAGCCCGCAACCAGGGCATGTGCCCTTGACTGGAATCGAACCTGGGACCCTTCAGCCCACAGGCTGATGCTCTATCCACTGAGCCAAACCGACTAGAACCCAAAGCTTTTTTTTTTTTTTTTGACAGGACAGTGCTGCTGCACAAAACATAGCGTTCTCCACTCCTCATCACTTCCAAAACTTCACAATTCTATCTCTAGCCTCATTCTCTCTCCTGAGTTTCAGACCTAGATGACCAACCGGCTACAGGACATGTCTTACTGGAAGCTCTCACCATGGCACTGAACTCATTTCCCACTCTCCCCTAGATCTGTTCCCTCAATATTCCCCATCTCATGAATAGCACTACCAATCCGTCAATTGTTCAAGTCAGACACTCAGAGGCATCTTTTCAATCCACCAGTAAGTCCTGTTGACTCAACCTCCAAAATACATCCCAAACCCAAACACTTCTTTCTGTCCCCACCGCTACCTTTCTGGTCAACATCAATATCATCTCTCCCCTGGCCTACTGCAATAGCCTCTTGACTTTCTTCCTGTGTTTATTTGTGCCTGCTCCCCACTGTCTCTGCACCCAGAAATCAAAGTTATCTTTGAAAAACACAAAAATGATCATGTCATGGCCCTGTCTAAACCCTTCAAAGCTTCCTCCTTTCCCTCAAAATCAAGTCTTGACTCCTTGCCATGGCATACGAGGCCTTCCTGATCTAGTCCATGACGGCTTCTTCCACCTTATGTTTCACTTCTTTACTGCTCCTACACACACACACACACACACCACTCTTCTCAAAGGGAACCATTTTCTTACTCAGATCTTGCCTCCAGGCCCTCACACATGCTGTTTCCACTGCCTGGATTTTATTCCCTTCCTTTTTGTCTCACTGTCCCTCCTATTGACTCCCCCTGCACCCCTCCACCCAGCTCTCAGCTCTGGTCCCTCTTGTTCTAGGGTCCTTCCATGATTCTTCCCAACAGTGTCCTCTGTGACACAATGTGACATACTTTGCTTTTATCCTTGGACTTAGTCCATAGAATGTGGCTTCCTGATAACCTCTCTGACTCCCCCATGATCATGTGAACTCTGTGAAGGACAGATGTCTTTTTCACAGTTACAGATTCACAGAACTTAGTACCTACACATAGGAGTTGATAAGTAAGTATTTGTTGGATGGATGGATGGATTTGTCAGTGTACTAATCTCTAAAAGGGAGCAATGGGCAACATGTTGGAGAGCTAGAATGAGGCCCTGGGTAGGATTGATATATCCAAAACACTAATGGGGACCAGAAACCAGGGAAGGGGAGTATACCCATCCCAGTCACTCCTCTTGCCAGCATTCCCCCTGTCTCCCTCTTGAACCTGCCCTCAAGACAGACCTGGAAATAGCTCAGAGAAATCTGAGTTACACCCAGGAATGTGGCATTCCTTTTGTATTCCCTACTCACATCTTGTGCTAGGACAAAACCACCCATGCTTGGCTGTGAAATGGATGGGATCCAGCCAGTGCCTAGTGTTGGTGGATTCTCCGGATGCCCTATACCCACTTGTTTCCCAGGTCAAGGACATTTCTGGGAGCTTCCCATGAATTCCCCCTCAGCTTCCTCATCCTCCTCCTGGAGCAGCAGAGAAACCCTTCCTTTACTGCATGGGCGCCTCTCCACCAGATGGAGTCAAGGCTCCTCTCCGGTGCCTGCCCAGGAGGACACTCCCAGGGAGCACCTAATCTTAACCTTTGTGGTCCTCTTCCCTTCCTCTTTGGCACTAAAAGAGACAGACAGTAAAAACTATGAGCTCTTAAAGAGGGGAGTGAGGGTTACATTTTTCTACAGCCCTTCAAAGGCCTTGGCTCCCTGCCCAGATCTGAGTCAGGAACTGTATGTCCCAAAGAATTGGCTTCTAAGCCATCTTCTCTGAGCTTAAAGACCCTAAGCACCCTCTTGAGATGCTCTGTTCAAATTAGCCAAGAAGGGCAGGTGAGGATGACACAGCAGGAGGGACATTGGCCAATCTAGGCTTCAGAAGGTATGGAGGAAAGGGGCAGATAAATAACACCAGAGCATATTGAGGGCAAGGTAAATCCCCAAGCATAGAGCTCAGCTGCACTGCTCCCAGAGCCAAAACTTCACAGCTCCCATTTCAAGGGAACTAATGGCTTGTGAACACTTACTTTATGCCATGCACTTCCTCCACAACAAGTGAGAAGTTACTGTTCTCCTCTGCCAGTCACAGGAACAAGACTCAGAGAGAGGTTAAGTGCGTTATGCAATGTCATGTAGCAAATACACAGCAAATTCCAAGAGATCAGGACCAGGCCGTCAATTCCAAGCCTCATCTGAATGGTTGCTGAGGCTGCTAGAAAATGATTCTTCTTTTCAGTGAGCATGTAGGCAGCCTGAGGACAATGGCAGGGAGGAGAAACAGAAAATCACACTCCTATACCTAGGACATAGCTTGCTCCATACAGGAGAAACATATCTTTGTCCCTTTGATACAACCATCTCCAGGTGGTGGGAATGGGTCAGACAATAAGAGCCGTTTCAACTCTGGCAGGTGTTTCTCAGTGGTTAGAGGGTCGGCTCACACACCAAAAGGTCGCAGATTTGATTCCTGGTGAAGGGCATGTATCTGGGTTGTGGGTTCGCTCCCCACTTTCCCTCACCCCCACCCCACCCCCACCCCCCATCGGGGCATGTGCATGAGGCAACCATCAATGTGTCTCTCTCACATTGATGTTTCTCTCTCCACTCCCTTCCATTCTCTCTGAAAAGCAATGGGAAAAATAGCCTAAGGTGAGGATTAACAACAACAACAAAAAGATCAAGTTTCAGACATGGAAAATTTTACAGTGGAGACAAGAATAGAATTATCTATGGTCAAACATCAGAGGATAAAAGAACATTTCAGATTAATGGAACTGTCCAAAGCCAGACAGATCCAGCCCTCACTCCTAAAATCCCTCCAGCCATGGATATTCACGTGGATTGAAGAGCCAACCCTCAGGCACAGTTGCCAGGGGGGCAGATTTGGGGACCCATAAAAGTAAAGAGCTTCTGGGACTGATCTTTAGTGAGCCAGGGGTTCATGTTAGAATCACTGGGGATCTTTTAAACAATAGTTATATTTACAATACATGTTTTTCATAGAGGACTAGTATCCAGAATATACAAAGAGCCCCTACAAATCAATAATAAAATAAACAAAAAATATGGGCAAAAGGCTGGAACAGGCACTTTATGAGAGAGGATATGTGAATGAGATAAATACATGAAAAGATGATTAACATAATTAGTCATAAGGGAAATGCAATTTAAAACCCCGAGGAGATACTGTAACCAGACAAACAATGGGTCCGTGCTGCCTGTCAGTACTTGAGCCAGTGAAGCAGAGACAGGGTTGAATCATATACTATGAGCGTTTATTCCAATACTGCTGGCAGTATGGGAGAGCAGCAGGTCAGCCACAGAAATCTTCTCTGCAGCTCACCATAAGCCAGTTGCTTATATAGCAAAAGCACAAAGGAAAAGTAGGCAAAAGGGCAGTTTACAGATATGCAAAAGGACTAGGGGTCTTCAAAGGGCTTAGTGATATGCAAGGGTTGGCATTACATGGGCAAATAGCCAAAGATAGTGCCAGATGGACAATTGACAGGTAAGCAGGCTGGAGCTCCACAAAGGCCTGCAGGTATGACAAAAGGGCTGGCGATCTTCAAAGGCCTGGCGATTCTGGTTTCTCCAGCAAAGTTGTTCATCTTTCCATGATAACAGGCAGCTCCAAATAGGGAGGAAGGGCTGCATCTCCAGGTCAGCTCCAGCCAGGGTAGAAGTACCTTCTTTAATCAGAATAAAACAATCATGGCTAACAGAGCATGATTAATATTTCTTACAATACTAGCTGGTTCCCCAAATTCTATTGCTGCCCCTTTTCAATACCACTATGTATCCATGAGAACTGCTACAATTAAAAAAACAGATAGCTCACCCTAGCCAGTTTTCTCAGTTGTTAGAGCAGGGGTCCTCAAACTACAGCCCTCGGGCCACATGCAAATACAAATATTGTATTTGTTCCTGTTTTGTATTTTTACTTCAAAATAAGATATGTGCAGTGTGCATAGGAATTTGTTCACAGTTTTTTTTTAAACTATAGTCCGGCCCTCCAACGGTCTGAGGGACAGTGAACTGGCCCCCTGTTTAAAAAGTTTGAGGACCCCTGGGTTAGAGCATCAGCCTGTGGACTGAAGGGTCCTGGTTTGATTCAGGTCAAGGGCATGTACCTTGGTTGCAGGCTCCATTCTGGTCGGGGCACATGTGGGAGGCAGCCAATTGATGTCTCTCTCTCACATCGATGTTTCTCTCTCTCTGTCTCTCCCCCTCCCTCACACTCTCTCTAAAAATCAATGGGAAAAATGCCCTTAGGTGAGGATTAACAAAATAATAATAATAAGCTATATATAAAAGGCTAATATGCAAAGTGTCCCCTCCGGAATTCAACCGGGAGATCGAGAGTTTGATCACTCACTATGATGCACACTAACCACCAGGGGGTGGCAGGGAATGAAGGAAGGCCCCAGCCAGCAGCCGGGGAAAAAAGGCCCTGGCTGGCAGCGGGAAGTCCCCTATCGGACCTAATAGCTGGCCAGGCCTAGGGAATCTACCTGTGTATGAATTTCATGCACTGGGTCTCTAGTAATACTAATAATCCTATCTAATAAAAGAGAAACATGCAAATTGGTGTCACTCCGCTACCCTTCCCATTGGCTAATCAGGGTGATATGCAAATTAACTGCCAGCCAAGATGGCGGCCGGCAACCAGGCAGCTTGAAGTGAACATGAGGCTTGATTGCTTCAGTGATGGAGGACTCCAATGTTCCCCGCCTGCCGCTGCCGGCCCCTGAGCTTGCAGTTTGAAACATTGTTACAAATATAGAAGCTAAACAAAACCCCAGAAACCTGCTTTCAGCCAGCCGGGATCTCAGAGCTGGAGTTGAAACAGTGTTTCGATTATAGAACCCAAACAAACCAGATACCTGCTTTCAGCAGCTGAGGCCTAAGAGCTGGAGCCAAGCCTCAGAGCTAAAGCTGCTGCAGAATAATAAAAAAAAAAAAAAAAAAGGAGCGGTTGGGAGCTTCAGTCACCCACTAGCCTGAAAACAGCCCTCAGCCCCTCACCCAGACTGGCCAGGCACCCCAGTGGGGACCCCCACCCTGATCCAGGACACCCTTCAGGGCAAACCAGCCAGCCCCAACCAGTGCACCAGGCCTCTATCCTATGTAGTAAAAAGGTAATATGCCTCTCAGCACCAGGATCAGCGGAGCCGCGAGGCCTCCCAGCACCAGGATCAGCATGACAGGGGGCAGCGCCCAAACCCCCTGATCGCCCTGCGGCTCTGTGTGTGACAGGGGGCGGGGCCACAACCTCCCTATCCGTCCTGCTCCATTCATGACAGGGGAAGGCGCCCCAACCCCCTGATCAGTCCTGCTCTGTGCCTGATAGGGGGGAGCTCCCCAACCCCTTGATCGCCCTGTGGCTCTGTGTGTGACAGGGTGCGGCGCCCCAACCCCCCCCCCCCACGGGCCTTGCTCTGTGTGTGATGGGGTAGAGCCATAACCTCCCCATCGGCCCTGCCCTGAGTGTGACAGTGGCAGCCCCCCAACCCCCTGATTGGCCCTGCTCTGTGAGTGATAGAGGGCGGCGCCCCAACCGCCCCCCACGGGCCCTGCTCTGTGTGTGATGGGGTAGAGCCATAACCTCCCCATCGGCCCTGCCCTGAGTGTGACGAGGTGCGGCGCCCCAACCCCCTGATCCGCCCTGCTCTGTGTGTGACAGGGGGCGGTGCCCCCACTCCCCTGATCGGCCCTGCTCTGTGAGTGACAGGGGGGAGCTCCCCAACCCCCTGATCGGCCCTGCTCTGTGCGTGACAGGGGGTGGCGCTGCAACCTCCCCATCGACCCTGCCTTGAGTGTGACAGGGGGCGGTGCCCCAGCCCTCCAGTCGGCCCTACCCTGAACGTGCCTGAGGGTGGCATCACAACCTCCCGATCCGCCCTGCTCTATGCATGACAGGGGGTGGCGCCCCAACTCCCCAATCAGCCCTGCTCTGAGCCCGACCAGGGGCTGGACCTAGGGATTGGGCCTGCCCTCTGCCACCTGGGAGCAGGCCTAAGCCAGCAGGGCGTTATCTCCCGAAAGGTCCCAGACTGCAAGAGGGCACAGGCCGGGCTGAGGGACCCCCCCTCCCCCCCGAGTGCACAAATTTTTGTGCACCGGGCCTCTAGTGATAAAATAAAAAGACAGATAGCCCTGGCCAGGTAGCTCAGTTGGTTAGAGTATTGGCCCAGTACACGAAGGTTGTGGGTTTGATTCCTGGTCAAGGTACATATAAGAATTAAGTAATGAATTTATAAATAAGTGGAACTACATATAGATGTTTCTCTCTTCCTCTATTTTTAAAATCAAATTTTTTTTAAAAAAGACAGACATACAAAGTATTAGCAAGTATGTGAAACAACTGTAAACCTCATATTTTGCTGGTGGGGGTGCAAATTTGTGTAAGAACTTTGTAAAACTGTCAGCTTCAAATAAGTTCAATATAAATCCAGTAATTCCATCACAAGAGAAATGAGTGCATGTGCCCACACAAAGACTGAGATCAACTCAGGATCTGTAAATGGCTAAACAAACTTTGGTGTATCCATACAAGGAATATTGCCCAGCAACAAAAGGAATGAACTACTGATCAGTGCAACAATTCGGATGAATCTCAAAGGCATTATGCTATGTGAAAGGAGCCAATCTCGATAGCCAGTTAGCCTGGAGGTCAAATCACCCCCAGTATTGCCAACAACAATCAAGGCTTAACTACAACAAGACTGTGCACAAAGACCACTAGGGGGTGCACCAAGAAAGCATAAAAAATGTGGAGACAAAGAAACAGGACAAAACTGTCAATGGAGGATATTGAGTTCAGAACCACACTTTTAAGGTCTCTCAAGAACTGTCTAGAAGCCGCCAATAAATGTAGTGAGATCCTCAAGAAATCTAATGAGACCCTCGATGTTATGATAACGAACCAACTAGAAATTAAGCATACACGGACTGAAATAATGCATACTATACAGACTCCCAACAGCAGACCAGAGGAGCACAAGAATCAAGGCAAAGATTTGAAATGCAAAGAAGCAAAAAACACCCAACCAGAAAAGCAAAATGAAAAAAGAATCCAAAAATACGAAGATAGTGTAAGGAGCCTCTGGGACAGCTTCAAGCATACCAACATCAGAATTATAGGGGTGCCAGAAGATGAGAGAGAGCAAGATATTGAAAACCTATTTGAAGAAATAATGACAGAAAACTTCCCCCACCTGGTGAAAGAAATAGACTTACAGGTCCAGGAAGCACAGAGAACCCCAAACAAAAGGAATCCAAAGAGGACCACACCAAGACACATCATAATTAAAATGCCAAGAGCAAAAGACAAAGAGAGAATCTTAAAAGCAGCAAGAGAAAGAAACTCAGTTACCTACAAGGGAATACCCATACGACTGTCAGCTGATTTCTCAACAGAAACTTTGCAGGCCAGAAGGGAATGGCAAGAAATATTCAAAGTGATGAATACCAAGAACCTACAACCAAGATTACTTTATCCAGCAAAGCTATCATTCAGAACTGAAGGTCAGATAAAGAGCTTCACAGATAAGGAAAAGCTAAAGGAGTTCATCACCACCAAACCAGTATTATACGAAATGCTGAAAGGTATCCTTTAGGAAGAGGAAGAAGAAGAAAAAGGTAAAGATACAAATTATGAACAACAAATATGCATCTATCAACAAGTGAATCTAAGAATCAAGTGAATAAGTAATCTGATGAACAGAATGAACTGGTGATTATAATAGAATCAGGGACATAGAAAGGCAATGGACTGATTATTCTTGGGGGGGAAAGGGGTGTGGGAGATGCGGAAAGAGACTGGACAAAAATTGTGCACCTATGGATGAGGACAGTGGGTGGGGAGTGAGGGCGGAGGGTGGGGTGGGAACTGGGAGGAGGGGAGTTATGGTGGGAAAAAAGAGGAACAAATGTAATAATCTGAACAATAAAGATTTAATTTAAAAAAAATGAAAGGACAAAATAGCTCGGAGAACCAAGATGGCGGCATAGGTTAACGCTGGAGTTTGCTGCTTTGAACAACTACTTCAAAAGTGAAACCAAAAAATGGAAGGGACATCACCCAGAACCACAGGAACGCTGGCTGAGTGGAAGTCCTACAACTAGGAGGAAAGAGAAACGCATACGGACACTCAGAGGAGGCGCAGTGCTGAAGTCAAATTCTGAGGTTCGGAGTGCACAGAGCGGGCTGGCGGCGGAGGGCGCGGTTGGTGTTTTCAATCGGGAGGGAGTCGCAGACTCTGAGCTCCAGATCCGGGCGAGTCTTTAGGGACCCAGACTCAAACGGGAGAAGCGGGACTGTCTGGCTTCGGTCAGAGCGAGTGCAGCTTTCTCTCTGAGCTTTGCAGCGGGTGCTGGGACTCAGAGAGGCAGAGCCCCTGGGGACAGGACTGAGAGCCGCCATAACTGCTCTCTCCGGCCCACCCTGTTGATCCTGTGCGACCCGCCCCGCCCAAGCCCTGCACTGAGGCATTTGCCGGATAGCCTCAGGCAAAGGCCAAATTAGCACCTCCCTAGAGGACAGAAGTTCTCTCACTGCTGACACAGCTGATTCTCATAGCCACTTGGCCTGGAGGTCAAACCCTCCCTGGAATTAGCTACAACAATCAAGATTTAACTATAAGACTGCGAACAAAGACCACTAGGGGGTGCACCAAGGAAGCATAACAAAATGCGGAGACAAAGAAACAGGACAAAATTGTCAATGGAAGATATAGAGTTCAGAACCACACTTTTAAGGTCTCTCAAGAACTGTTTAGAAGCCGCCGATAAACTTAATGAGATCTACAAGAAAACTATTAAGACCCTCGATCTTATATTGGGGAACCAACTAGAAATTAAGCATACACGGACTGAAATAACGAATATTATACAGACTCCCGACAGCAGACCAGAGGAGCGCAAGAATCAAGTCAATGATTTGAAATGCGAGGAAGCGAAAAACACCCAACCGGAAAAGCAAAATGAAAAAAGAATCCAAAAATGCGAGGATAGTGTAAGGAGCCTCTGGGACAGCTTCAAGCGTACCAACATCAGAATTATAGGGGTGCCAGAAGATGAGAGAGAGCAAGATATTGAAAACCTATTTGAAGAAATAATGACAGAAAACTTCCCCCACCTGGTGAAAGAAATGGACTTACAGGTCCAAGAAGCGCGGAGAACCCCAAACAAAAGGAATCCAAAGAGGACCACACCAAGACACATCATCATTAAAATGCCAAGAGCAAAAGATAAAGAGAGAATCTTAAAAACAGCAAGAGAAAGAAACTCAGTTACCTACAAGGGAATACCCATACGACTGTCAGCTGATTTCTCAACAGAAACTTTGCAGGCCAGAAGGGAGTGGCAAGAAATATTCAAAGTGATGAATACCAAGAACCTACAACCAAGATTACTTTATCCAGCAAAGCTATCATTCAGAATTGAAGGTCAGATAAAGAGCTTCACAGATAAGGAAAAGCTAAAGGAGTTCATCACCACCAAACCAGGATTATATGAAATGCTGAAAGGTATCCTTTAAGAAGAGGAAGAGGAAGAGGAAGAAAAAGGTAAAGATACAAATTATGAACAACAAATATGCATCTATCAACAAGTGAATCTAAGAATCAAGTGAATAAATAATCTGATGAACAGAATGAACTGTTGATTATAATAGAATCAGGGACATAGAAAGGGAATGGACTGACTATTCCTGGGGGGGAAAGGGGTGTGGGAGATGCGGGAAGAGACTGGACAAAAATCGTGCACCTATGGATGAGGACAGTGGGTGGGGAGTGAGGGCGGAGGGTGGGGCGGGAAATGGGAGGAGGGGAGTTATGGGGGGGGAAAAAAGAGGAACAAATGTAATAATCTGAACAATAAAGATTTAATTAAAAAAAATAAAAAATAAATAAAAAAAATGAAAGGAGCCAATCTCAATATGTTACATACTGCTTAATTCCATTTATATACATTTGAAGAACAATCAAAATGAATCTAAAATAGAATCCAGAATGTTGGCTGCCTTTGGCAGGAGTGGGGCATTGCTTGGGGTGGTGGAAATAGTCTATGTTTTGTTTTGTGTGTGTTTTTTAAGGCAGTGTTATTTTATTTTTAATATGTTTTTATTGATTTTTTTAGAGAGAGAGAGAGAGAGAGGAAGGGAGAGGAAGAGAAAGAGAGGAAAATTGATGAGAGAAAGAAGCATTGATCTGCTGTCTCCTGCACATCCCCTACTGGTGATTGAGCCGGAAACTCTGGGCATATGCCCTGACTGGAACTGAACCGTTGACCTCTCAGTGCATGAGCAACACTGGCCAGGGCAGTCTATGTTTTTATTGGGCAGTGGTTACACAGGTATCAACAATTATCGCAATTCCTTGAAGTATGCACTTAAGACTATGGATTTTACTGTATGTAAATTATACCTAAATTTTAAATTTCGTGCCCAGGACACACCCCTAACTAATTAAATCAAAATCTCTAGAGGTGAAGCTTGGGCAAGGAGATTTTAAAAAATCTTCCCAAGTGGGGACTCTTTCCCCCTCCCCATGTGGGAGTCTGTGCTATGAGATTCTTTCCCCTTCCCCACGTGGGAGTCTGTACTTGTTCTTCAATAAAATTTCCACCTTTGCTATAAAAAAATAAAATAAAATAAAAAATCTTCCCAGGTTACACTAATGTGCTTCCAGTCTGGAAACACCTGATTAATATTACCATCACCTTTCCCTACCAACAGAGCCTCTCAGCCTCCTTTGTTACCCAGACTTTTCAAAGGTGCTCATTGGCAAAAGTTCCTCCCACCATCAGCAGCAGAGGTAGACAGATGGGAACAGAGGTGAGTGAAGGTAAGCACTTACCAATATATCTCTAAGTATGTTTTATATTAAAACATAAAGACATAATTTTACACTTCAAAATGGTCAAAATCATGAATTTAATGTAATGTGAATTTCATCTCAATTTTTAAAAATTCAAGAGTTTTCTCAGTTTTAGGGGCTGCATATATTTCACTGTTGAGAGTGCACTTTATTTGACCAGTCCCCCTATTATAGATATTTCCGACTGTTATTACATTGTGGCAATAACTATCCTGGTGCATGCATTTTTTGTGTGAATATGTGTGAGTATATTTGTAGGATAATTTCACAAAAATGAAATTGTTGGGCCGAAGTGTATGTGTCTTTTTCATTTTCATAGAAACTGCTAAATTGTCATCTATAAGGGATGAGGGAATTTACATTCCCTTCAACAATATGTGAGGGTGCGCCTGTTTCCCCACCTTTGTCAACAATGTTTTTCAACCTTTTGATTTTCACTCTTCTGATTATTAAAACATGGAACCTTGTAGTTTTCTTTACTGAGCTTCACTGAGACAGGTCAAGAGCATTCATGGAGAGCAAGGGGTTGTTTTGGAGGCAGAAAGGGAGGCAGTTATCTCCCCACGTTTCTGTTTTGGCCTAGTGACTTGGCCCCATCTAAATCTCATCCTGTTAATTTCACCTCAACCTCATTGGCTTTCTTTCTCTTCTTGGAACAACCAAGCCCATTTCTACCACAGGGTCTTTACATTTGCTATTCCCTGTGCCAGCAGCACTGTCCCCTAAAATCTTAGCATGGCTCGCTCCTTCTTATTGTTCATATCTCAGCAATCTCTCCTGTGAGATCTTTCCTGCCCCATCTTCTTTTAAAAAATATATATTTTATTGATTTCAGAAAGGAAGGGCGAGGGAGAGAGAGAAACATCAATGATAAATGAGAACCATTGATCAACTGCTTCCTGCATGTGGCACACAGGGGTCGAGCCCACAATCCAGGCATATGGAACCATGATCTCCTGGTCCATAGATCAATGTTCAACCACTGAGCCACGCCTGGCCAGATCTGACCCATCTTTTTTAAGGTAGCTACCCCACCTCCCTCATCCTATTTATCTCCTTTAGAGCCCTTACTACTGATGAGGAAAATAAGATATTTTTGGGGGGTTGGGAGGGTGGGGAGACCAGCAGCCTGACTCTGTATTTAGTTAATTAGTATCCCTAAGGCACATTCCTGTTAGCCTCTAGTCCAGGGGTGGGCAAACTTTTTGACTCGAGGGCCACAATGTGTTCGGAGGGCCGGAATGAAAGCATGGATGGAGTGTTTGTGTGAACTAATATAAATTCAAAGTAAACATCTACACTAATAAAAGAGAAACATGGTAATTGGTGTACGACTGCTACCCTTCCCATTGGCTAATACCCCTGTCACTCACAGAGTAGGGCCGAGATATGCAAATTAACTGGCAGCCAAGATGGCAGCCGGCAGCCAGGCAGCTGATGCGAACAGGGAGGCTTGCTTGCTTCAGTGATGGAGAACTCCAACGTTCTCCACCTGACTTGCCGGCCTCTCAGCTGCAACTCTAAGCAACTATATTGCGAATAAAGAAGCTAAAAAAAAACCCAGAAACCTGCTTTACTCAGCGGAGCTTCAGCCAGCCGGACCGCAACATTGTATCAAATACAGATGGTAAACAAAGGCCAGAAACCTGTTTTCAGCAGCCGAGGCCTCAGAGCTAAAGCTGGCCCAGAATAAAAAAAGAAAAAAGAAAAAAAGGAGCGGTTGGGAGCTTCAGTCCCAGCATGAAAACAGCCCTCATCCCCTCACCCAGACTGGCCAGGCACCCCAGTGGGGATCCCCACCCTGATCCAGGACACCCTTCAGGGCAAACCAGCCAGCCCCACCCATGCACCAGGCCTCTATTCTATATAGTAAAAGGGTAATATGCCTCCCAGCACCGGGATCAGCGTGACAGGGGGCAGCGCCCAAACCCCCTGATCGCCCTGCAGCTCTGTGTGTGACAGGGGGCGGGGCCCTAACTCCCCCCCGCCCCCCACGGGCCCTGCTCTGTGTGTGACGGGGTAGAGCCATAACCTCCCCATTGGCCCTGCCCTGAGTATGAGAGTGGCGGCGCCCCAACCACCTGATCGGCCCTGCTCTGTGGGTGTTAGAGGGCGGTGCCCCAACCCCCCGCCCCCACAGGCCCTGCTCTGTGTGTGATGGGGTAGAGTCATAACCTCCCCATCTGCCCTGCCCTGAGTGTGACAGTGGCGGCGCCCCAACCCCCTGATCCGCCCTGCCCTGAGTGTGACAGGGGGCGGTTCCCCAACTCCCCTATTGGCCCTACTCTGTGAGTGACAGGGGGGAGCTCCTCAACCCCCTGATTGGCCCTGCTCTGTGCATGACGGGGGAGCTCCCCAACCCCCTGATTGACCCTGCTCTGTGCATAACAGGGTATGGAGCCCCAACCCCCCTGATGGGCCCTGCTCTGTGTGTGACAGGGGGTGGTGCTGCAACATCCCCATCGACCCTGCCTTGAGTGTGACAGGGGGCGGTGCCCCAACTCCCCAATCGGCCCTACCCTGAGCGTGACTGAGGGTGGCATCACAACCTCCCAATCTGCCCTGCTCTGTGCATGACAGGGGAAGGTGCCCCAACTCCCCAATCGGCCCTGCTCTGAGCCCAACCAGGGGCTGCACCTAGGGATTGGGCCTGCCCTCTGCCACCCGGGAGCAGGCCTAAGCCAGCAGGTCGTTATCTCCCGAGGGGTCCCAGACTGCAAGAGGGCACAGGCCGGGCTGAGGGACCCCCCCTTCCCCCGAGTGCACAAATTTTTGTGCACCGGGCCTCTAGTCATTACATAAAAGGGTACGGTCTTTTTTTTTTTTTAGTTTTATTCATTTCAAATGGGCCGGATCTGGCCCGCGGGCCGTAGTTTGCCCACGGCTGTGCTAGTCACTGCCCCTTTCTCACTTATCTGGTCTTGCAAGACCTGTTTACCTAAATACATTTTACAGAGGCCATAAACCATGAAGAGTACACAACCCCCAGAGGGGGTTATCAGCGCTGGTGCCAGGCCAGGCCAGGCCTTTAGGTATGGTCTCATGGCCCCCATCCCAACACACGGGGCTTTTTGTAAAGCCCGCAAAAGGTCTGGAAGTTTGATCCTTATTTGGGGGACAAAGAAACCAAAGGGTATAAAGAGACAGCTTCCATAATATTGGCTTGCTCAGGATTTGGAAACAGGTTCCCCTGAGTCACGGTACTAGTACATCTGGAAATAAATGGTTTTTT
This sequence comes from Myotis myotis, assembly GCF_014108235.1. Taxonomy (NCBI): domain Eukaryota; kingdom Metazoa; phylum Chordata; class Mammalia; order Chiroptera; family Vespertilionidae; genus Myotis; species Myotis myotis. Next base: position 80,741,279 of record NW_023416346.1, on the reverse strand, counting down.
CCTGTATCTCCGAGTACTCCTGTGTGTGTGTTTTCTGGTCGCCTGGTAAATTCTGTAACACTACAATTTAAAAGTGTCTCCTTTCTCTGGTTACTTCAATATTGTCTGTTCCTCCTCTAGAACATTAGCTCTATGTCTGTGATGCCAATACCCCTGGCACATATGTGTTTAAAAAATATTTGGAATGGCCCTAGCTGGTTTGGCTTAGTGGATAACGCATCAGCTTGCAGACTAAAGGGTCCTGGGTTCAATTCCTGGCACATGCCTGGGTTGCAGGCTTGATCTCCAGTATGGGGTGTGCAGGAAGCAGCCAACAATGATTCTCTCTCATCATTGATGTTTCTCCCTCCCCCTCTCCCTTCCTCTCTGAAATCAATAAAAATATTAAAAAAATATTTGGAATAAATGCATAGTTCCTAGTGCAGGGGTGGGAAACCCCTGGCATGCGTGCCAAACATGGCACGCCAGTAACTTTTGCTGGCACGCAAAACCCTCTCTTATAATCTTCCATTTACAATTTTTGTGAACATTTGAATGACTTAAATGTTAAATTACAAGGAACTGGCAAGACACTTGATGTTATGTTTGATTACATAAAGGCTTTTGAAAAAAAACTGGAAGTCTTTAAGAGGGATGTGGATGGTGAGAGATTTAGATATTTCCCAAACCTCAAGAGGCACATCAAAGACCTCCCAAAAGATGACAGAACAGACTGTCAAAGCCTTCAAAAGCTGTTTCTAAACATCATCGAGTCAACTATTGAGCAGTTCTTCTCAAGATTTGCGAAATTCAGAGAACTGGAAGAGACAGCAAAATTCATGAGGTTCCCAGACAGCATGAAACTGGAGGAACTAAACTTACAAATGTTTTCATGGATAGACATGGCTGACTTTGAAATGCAGTTGATTGAATTTCAGAGTAGCTCCATTTGGAAGCAGAAATTTATTGACCTTAGAGTTAACTTGGAAAACATTGAAAAAAAGCGATTAGAGACAGGAGTCCCAGAGAGAAGTGTCGAAAACGAACTATTGAGGACTTGGAATGCCATTCCAGAAAATTTTTTCTGTTTAAAAAACTTTGCAACAGCGTTACTCTCCATGTTTTCATCCACATATGCTTGTGAATGTTTGTTCTCAGTGATGAATTTTGTTAAGGTCTCATAATAGGAGTAGCCTGACAGATGAAAGTAGTAGCTCATGCATATCTCTGAAGGTCACGAAATATAAACCTGATGTAAAATGTCATCAGTGATGCAGCAGCAAAAGTCCCACTGATAATATCAAACGGAGTCATAAAGTTTTCTGTTGGACTATCAGTGTACATGTATACATTAAAAAATAAATGTATTTTTCATCATCATATACTGTGTTTTTGTCGCTCGAATGAATTTTATTATTTCTTCAAGGTTCTTCACATACGTACACCTTAAGAGATATCAAGTAGGTGTAACATGTTCTCAAAAAATTAGGGTTGGCAGGCAGAAGAATTTTGAGGCAGAGATTTTGCTGGTTTTGGCACGCACTCACAAAAAGGTTGCCCACCCCTGTCCTAGTGCTTTCTTGTTTTCAAATCAGAAACTCAGATTTAGAAAGGGAGGAGGTAGTTGGAAAAGGAAGGGCTGCTTTTCAACTCCTTGAAGAGATCAAAACTGATTTTAAGGACTTGAGGTCTATGTCCACCCAAATAATTCACAAAAAAGTCTTATCTATTCACTAACTAAAGCTCTCCTTGGAAACACTCAGAGAACATCTTTGAATTAATCACGTGTCATTGCAGGCAATAAGACGGCCTTTCTTTTTCAATATTCTCTGCCTCAAATTTGTCACTAATTCCAGCTGGCCTCCTCCCAGTCAATCTGAATTACCGAAAAGCAGAGTGAATACAATTTAATCAGTAGCTTGGTCCCCACAGGATGAGCCGGCAGTGTCTCTGTGGGCTTCATAGCTAAAAGGTGTACAGGGGCCATGCTATTTGCACGGAATAAAAGAGCACCAGCAGGAACCGCACTCCTGTGACAGGGGAATCTGGCAGGCACTGGCTCAGGGCGCAAGACAGGCAGGGGGAGCCACAGAAAGGCGGGAGAATTGGGAAAGAAGACAACATCGCGAAAATGAATGGTCATATTGCTGATAGCCAGCCCTCGGTTTACAGTTTTACTAACTGTTCAGGCCATTATCTCATTTTCTGCTGGACAACAGCCTGCGTGCGAGTTATTATTCCCTGTTGCCAACGGGGAACCCCAGGCTCAGAGAGGTGGCGGCCGCGAAAGCAGCGGCTCCCTGCTGCGCGTGCCCTTACCTGGCCCGCCTTCTCGGTGCTGTGCACACCCGCTCCCCCTGCCTGATCTCCATCAGGGAGCACTACGGCGCCAGGCTGTTGCTATGGCATTTCTGGAGTGTCACAAGTGCTCTGGAAGCATACAAATCGACCTGCGTGAGACATAGCCCTGTGCAAAACAACTTCCAATTTACTCGCAATAATACCACCTCCAGATAACTGCCTGTACTCAGGAGGGTCGGGGCGGGGGAAGGGAGGAAAAGGACAAGGAAGGAAGGGAGGTGTGCACACCCGGCTGACAGCCCCAGCCTAGTTTGGGATTTCAGGGAGAGGTGGGGGAAAGCAGAGAGGTGATCTTCCTGAACCAGGTACTGAGGAGGCCTCTGTCCTGTGTGTTTCTGGAAACTAGAATGTTCTTCTGAATGAATCATAGCAAGGCAATTCATTCTAGATGTAGTGGTCATGTTTGCTGGTGGACACTTGGCCTGGCACTGGGGATGCAAAGGCCAGTTCCTGTGGTGGAGAGGCTTACAGATTCCTTCCTGGGAGACAAAAAACCTCACAAAAATAAAAAAAATAACCAAGACACCCAAGCAAGGTACAATTATAAGAGCCATCATTCACTCAACATATATTTATTAAGTACCCACTATATGCCAGGCATTGTGTTGAGGATACAGCAGTGAACAAAAAAGACAAAAATCTCAGCCCTCATGAAGTTTATGTTGGAGTGGAAGGAAACAACAAATTTTTTAAAGTAACAAAAGTACACTATTAATTGGTGTATTTTTCTGGGTTCTCCAGAGAAACAGAACCAACAGTATGTGTGTATACACCTGAAGAGATTTACTATAAGAATTGGCTCACGCAATTTTGGAATCTAATTGCAAGATGTGCAGTGGGCAAGCTGGAGACCAAGGAGGTATCCAGGTGTCCTTTGCTTTTCAAAAGTTCACGTTACACCACTTTGTTTTTAGGAAAGGCCTGCATCATTGCCCTTTTATGGTAACTAAAGGAAATCCAAAGAGGATTTTAGCTTTTGTGAAAAAAGGTGAAAATAGTGTTTAGTATTTGTTTTGTTTGTAGTTGTAGAGGCAGTATGCATCCTGAGCAGGAGAGTGGCCCTGCCAGGCTCTTCCCCAGGAACTACACTCATCCTCTCAGCACCAAGCCATGGAGCTTTGAGCTGTGTCTGTGAGCATCTGTGCTTTCCTCATTTTATTTTCTGCATTTGTTAGCAAGATGTGTCCTAAGATAATTGCTCCTTCACTTTTATGCTCTTTTGACTTATGAAAGGTTTCATAGGAACTCTCTACTTTCAGATAGAAGGGGAAACCTGTATATAGTTCCAGTCCAAGTGCAAAGGCCCGAGACCCAGGAGAGCTGTTGGTGTAAATTACAGTCTGAGTCGAAGGCAGGAGACTGATGTCCCAGCTCCAAGACAGACAGAGAGAAAAATCTCCTTTTTATTCAACCTTTTTTTTAAAATCCTTACCCAAGGATATTTTTCCATTGATTTTTAGAGAGTGGAAAGGAGGAGGAGAGACAGACAGAAACACTGATGTGAGAGAGAGACCACGATTGGTTGCCTCCCAAATGAGCCCTACCAGGGCATCAACTTGCAATTGGTATATGCCTTTGACTGGAGGCATGAACCTGAGACCCGTCAGTCCTCGGGCTGAAACTCTATCCACTGAGCAAACTGTCTAGGACAGGGGTGGGCAAACTTTTTGACTCGAGGGCCACAATGGGTTCTTAAACTGGACCGGAGGGCCGGAACAAAAGCATGGATGGAGTGTTTGTGTGAACTAATATAAATTCAAAGTAAACATCATTACATAAAAGGGTACGGTCTTTTTGTTTGTTTGTTTTATTCATTTCAAACGGGCCGGATCCGGCCCGCGGGCTGTAGTTTGCACACGGCTGGTCTAGGACCTTACTAAACTTTTTATTGTGTTCAGGCCTTCAATAGATTGGGTGAGGCCCACCCACATTGAGGAGAGAATCTGCTTTTCTTAATCTGTGGATTCAAATGTTAATCTCACCCAGAAACACCACTCATGCCCTCACCCCCACTATGGCACACAAATTCCCAGTATAGCTAGGGGTTACTGAGCTCTGTGCTGTGTGAAGTCTCACAATAAACATCTGTTTTGGCCACTGGCCAGGACAGCCCCCCTCCCTGTAACTATACACACACTGATTGTGAACATATGGCCCCCAATGTGGTGGGGCTTTCCAAAAGACCTCGAGTCATCTTTGCCTTTTGGCCTGAATTGCCCTGGCCTGGGGCCTGCCACCAGGGCCCCCTTGCCCAAAATCATGAATTGGCTTACATGAGACCAATCAGCTCTTGTCAAGGACACCCTTCCCCCTGAACCACGAATACCAACTCCCCACCTCATGGGAGGCTTTGACAGCAGGCTGCCTGGGTTTCCATCCAGCCCCATCCCTATTGTGTTTTTTACTTCTCTGAGCCTTACTTTCCATCTCCACAAAGAATATAATGACACCTTCATCACAGGCTTGATGAGAGGCTCAAATGGAATTATCTGAGACTATGACTCAGAAGTTCTAAGAGCTGAAAAGATGTGAATTCTACCTTGACCTCTGCCCCCCTCCATATGCAATGCTATCATTAGGTGACTCAGAGGAAAATTTATACCAAACTGTAAAAAGGGGAAGAAAGTCTGACCAAGTTTGGATTTTTCCTGTGATGGCTCCTTTGGTAAAATTCTTGGAACTACCAACTATCATATTCTTTTCCCAGAAAGTTTTGTTGTTGTTCCAGCTTTCTGAATGCCCTAAGCATTTAAAAAAATATGTTTCTATTGGTTTCAATTTCAGAGAGAAAGGGAGAGGGAGTGAGAGATAGAAACATCAATGATGAGAGAAAACCATTGATCACCTGCCTCCTGCATGCCCCCTACTCCCCCCCAACCACTAGAGATCAAGCCCGAAACCCAGGCATGTGCATAACTGGCTCATGGGTAGATGCTCAACTACTGAGCAACATCAGCCGGGCATGCCATAAGCATTTTTTTTTTTTTTTTTTTTTTTTACGTTTTGTATGTTTTTTTATTCGCTCCAGGTGGGGTTTTTAACGGTCACTTTCCCACACTCTGGATCAGTTCTGATCCCACCACGAGGAGCCCTCAGATCGGCTAATGTGAAAAACTTGGAAGGGAGACCCCTTATCCTGCCATCTTGCTGAGGGAGTCTCCTTTTTTTGGGAGAAAAAAAAAATCAAAAGGTTATTGTGTGATCCTGGATGAATCCCGCTCTCAGCTGTCCACGGTCCCGACCACCTCCTCTCACCCCCTTTTTGGCAGGGAGAAGCAGGGCAACGCGGTCCCCAAACCGTCCTTCACCCCCGTGGCACGCCAGGGGGAAAAGCCACCTGGGTGGTGATGAACCTTCTCCCCCTCTCCATCCTTGATTAAAACCCTTTGCGCATAAGGCAACATGGAAGCTGATGTTTTTACTCATCTCGCTGTTTGAAAGCACCATTATGAAGTCAGGTTGTACAGTAGTTAACAGTACCTTTTATATATATATCTCATATCTATCATATATATATAAACTGTAAACAAGAGGTAACAGCGGCTCTAGAAACTGGTTTTCTTCAAGGTTTCCTGTGTGGTAGGCACCTGAAATACTGTTTAAAGGGTCTTGTGGTGTCCTCTCCCTGCTGCTAGTTGGGTTCTGCTTTGCATGACCAGGAATGGTGCTAGCAAGACAGCTCAGTGGCTGGGAGGGGTCTCGGCCTCCTGAGTGTGTCTCTACTTTCCGCCCCCTGCTTGTGCTCCTATCTGATCAGGCTAGAGACAACAACAAAAAGTTATATAGTTAAAAAAAAATCCAATACCAATATATAGATTTCCATAGAATTTCCTTTTTTTCTTCTCTCTCGGCAAGGTATTGTTACAATGTTTTGTTGTTAATTTTTGCTGCAATAAACCCTCTTGTTTCAGTCACAGCAAGAAACAAAAACCCAAACAAACAGAAAACCCCTCTGAAAAGAGTAGAAAACAAAAGATCTGACCAAAAAAAAGGGGGGGGGGGCTAGGGAACATGATATTGTTTTTAAATAGGACTAAAGATTAACATTGAAAAACCAGATGATGTCCAACCCTTTTCACCAGGCAAAGCCCTCCGGTATTTCCGCCTCTGGTTTTTGTTTTAAATTCCTTTCTCTTCTGGGTGCTGATACTTCTTTCCATCCTCATGTTCTTTGTGGTTTTTTTTGTGTGTTTTTTTTTGTTTGTTTGTTTGTTTTTAACTCTGTATCACTACCTCAGTTTGCCCTCATGTCCCTTACACACAAGCAAAATATTCCTTCAGCGGAGCGAAGAGGTGGCGGATGACCGGCACGCTCCACGACCGGCCCAGCAGTCTCTGCCTCGCCAAGCGGCTCATGTTGGAAACGTCGGTATAGTGGACAGGGAAGCCGAACACCCTTTCCATTTCAGTGCACCATAAGATGTCCTCTTTCTCATTCATGAAGACGGGGAAATGCTGGTCTTTGCCCTGCTTTATAGAGTTCGACCTCGTGGTGATGGTCCTCACTTTGCTGAACTTGGCTATTCTGCCGTGTTCCAGACACTCCTGCAGCTCCAGCTTGTCATTCACAGTGGATGCCAACGGCCTCCTCCATCACAGGGTTGGACTCGAGAAATCGTGAGATGTCCCTCTTGTCACTAACGCCCATGGCCACCACATTCTCAAAGAGCCAGAAGAAGGGGCGGTCATCTCCCTCCTTGGGCCGCGCGTCATGCAGGAGGCGGTAGAACTCAAAGAAGAGCCGGCCAGTGCCCTGGTAGAGTCCCTTGCGGGCAGGGTTGACGATGGAGAGGTCATTGCACGGACTGCCCCCAATCACCAGGTCGAACGGGCCCCACTCCTGGATATGCTTCTGCGTGACGCTGCGGACGTCCCCGACGTACATGATCTTCCCCTGGTGCCGCACCATGCCCACCGTGATGGAGTCCTCGCACACCTCCGAGGCGATGTAGCGGTCCACCTGAATGCCCAGGTCCTTCAGCACCAGGAGCCCTGTAGCAATTCCGTCAAACAGAGACAGCACCCGGATGGGCTTCCTCTTCTCGGCTGGGACAGGTGGGTAAACCTTCGGAGGGTCAAATTCCTGGTCGTGGTTGTTGGCGAAGAACATCTGCAGCCGCGAGGGCCAGTCGTCCCGCCTCCGCAGCAGCCCGTAGGTGCCCTTGTGCCCGCACATGTAGCAGTTCCAAGGGTCTTCTTTAATGGCTGCCTGGGAGGCGCCGGGCCCCACCAAGAGATCCACACACTCCACGCAAAAGCACCTGCAGCAGTTGTTGTTCCCGCACATGAGCACCTCACGCCGCCCACAGCAGATGGTGCAGTAGGACTGGTAGCCGTCGTCGTCGTACTGGTACGCGCACTCCAGGAAGCAGTTCTTGCAGTTTTGGCACATTCCTCCGATGAAGAGAGGGTGTTCCAGGGTGACGTTGAGGCTCCCACAAGAGATGCAAATGTCTTCGATGTTCCGGCACTTCTGCCGCACCTCGTACACCAGCCGCTCTCTTGTGCGTTCATCGATAACCTCCTTGACCTTGGGCTTCTCAGTTGTGCTCTTCCGGGGCTTTTTGGCTGGTGGGGGTGGCGCATAGGCAGCTGCCTCGGGTTCAACCCACATGTCTGTGTAAACTTCTTTGTAGGGGTTCTTCTCCTCTTCTGGTGGTTCCAGGCCCTTGGGGCCAGAGGGCTGGAACCCTCCGAGGGCCCATTCGATCATCTGCTTGTTCTGCACCTCCACGGCCTTGGCAGTGTCGCTCTCATCGCTGTCATGGCACGCTGGGAACAGCTTCCCGGCTCGGCTGCTGGCCACCTGCAGCACTTCGTAGATGGCTTTGCGGTACATGGGCTGCTTGTTGTAGGTGGCCTGGTGGAAAGCGCTGCAGAAGGAGCTCAACGGCATCAGCTTTTCAACACACACCACTGAGAACTTGCCGTCTCCGAACCACATGACCCAGCGGGTGCCTTCAGGTGCTCGACTCCGGCCCCGTCATCCACCAAGACACAATGCGGCCTGGCCACCAGGAGAAGCCCCGCAGTTTCCCCCACACCAGCTCCCCAATGCCAAAGCCCCGGCCGTCCTCGTACTCTGGTTCGTCATCAGCTGCTTTGGTGGCGTTCTTGTCCCCTGTGTCAGCCCCCACAGGCTCAGGGGTGGTGGCCACAGTGGGGGACGCGGGGTCAGTGGGCTGCTGCACTGCAGGAGGGCTGGCCTCCTCCACCTTCTGAGACTCGCCGGACCCCTGGTTTTCTTCCACAGCGTTCATTACTGCAATCACCTTGGCTTTCTTCTCAGCCTCTTTCTAGGCTGGAGACAGTGGTGGGAGGTCAAGGGCTGGAGAGAGTTCTTCCCTCATCAACTCAACTGGCCCATAAGGCCAGGTGCAGCCCCTCCGCCGTCCGTCCGGCTCAGGTGTGATGCCCGGCCCCGGAGCTCGGTAAGTAGCTGCCCGCCTGGGGGGAGGGGAAGGGGGCAATGGGGCTGGGGGCGGAGGGGGCCGGAGGGAGGGGGAGGGGGTTGGTGGGGGGGAGGGCTTGAACATTTTCTTTGTCTAGAACTCCAGGTCACGTGGGGCCCGCTGGAGTGCTTGGTTGGCTGCGAGAGGGCCGGGGGAGGGGGCCGGCTCTCCCGACGCTGGCGGCAGGCCAGCCCCTCTCCTCCCGGCTGAGGGGCGCGGGGGGCCCCCCATAAGCATTATTATTGAACAATCTGGCTCTGGAGAATATGGATTTGGAAACTGTAATGAGTCAGACACATTTCCATTGGCCAGAATCAGCTAACACTCAATAGAGTTTTCTACCTGCCAGGGAATGTTCTAATTCATTTTACCCTTGCAACAAACCCTATGAGGTTGGTATAACTACTGTCCCCTTTTTACAGATGGGAAAGCTAAGAATTGGGAGGGAAGGTGAATTGATTTGCCTAATGTTGAACAGCTAGTGAATGTTGGTGGAGATTTTGAACACAGACAGTCTTGCTGCAAAGGCCATATGCTTAATCACTGTGCTATACTGTCTCTTGTCACACATGTGAGAGACTTGTATCCCAAGGAGGGACTGGAGGCATTAAGAGAGTGGGATTAACTTTAAGTAGCCTTTCCCATGGCTAGAGACCCAGCCCCAAGCCCTCATCCTCACTGCAAAATACACTAGTGCTCAAACTGGCAGTGGTGCCTGTTTGGGAAGGCACCTGTATATGAGAGGTTTGAACTAAATACCTTCCAAAGGTCCTCTCAATTCAAGGAGTTGAAGTGTCAGCTCTGTATCGGGTTTGCCAGCTGTCTGCTCCCATAGGAGGAAGCAGACCCTTTGCAGTGCCTAGCAGACCTTTTTCACCTTGTCCTCTCTCAAACAGAGGTGTGGACCTGCCCGTGCCTTTTTCTTTTTCTTTTTTTTTTTTTTTTTTTTTTTTTTTTTTTTTTTTTTTTTTTTTTTTTTTTTTTGTTTGTTTTTTTTAAATATATTTTATTGATTTTTTACAGAGAGGAAGGGAGAGAGATAGAGAGTTAGAAACATCGATGAGAGAGAAACATCAATCAGCTGCCTCCTGCACATTTCCCACTGGGGATGTGCCCGCAACCCAGGTACATGCCCTTGACCGGAATCGAACCTGGGACCTTTCAGTCCGCAGGCCGACGCTCTATCCACTGAGCCAAACCGGTTTCGGCGCCCGTGCCTTTTTCACTAGGCACATCTGGGAGACCTCATTCTTCTACAGCTGGAATCAGCTTCTTTATTCTGATGATGGTCCAGACTTCCTCTTAGAGCTCTAGAAACATCTCTTCAGCTGTCTCCCAGAGCTCTTCTCCGTAGTGTCTCTCATGGACCTCGAACTCCACCTGCATTGTGAATTCAATGGATGTTGGAAACTCTTTCTCCTTCCATGTTCCTCTTCTCGAGGAATGACTCTGCCATTTATCCATCTGCTTAAGCCAGAATCCCAGGAGTTATCCTTAAGTTTGCCTTGCCCTACCCCCACATCCCATCAGGCACCAGGGCCTGTAAATGTGACCTCCTACATATCTCATGAATCCACTCTTTGTACCTCTACCACTCCCTCTCTAGTTTAAGCCACCACCATCTGAGAGATGAAGTAAAAAGCAAAAGCCTTCCCCTGCCCACTCTGCCTCTTTCTCCCCTTTCTAGTCCATCCTCCACCCCACAGCCAGGGTGAGTTTTTTTTAAGCAAATATAGGTGTCTCTTCCCTGCCCAAAACTCTTCGATGACTCTATTTCTCTTAGAATTAAGCCTAAATTCCTATTTACATCTGATGAGGTGTCGTGCTTGCTATTAGGCAAGCCATTTTCCAGGATGGATTCTGGAGTCTATATCAAACCTTGATCCTGATGCCAGATGGGCCACCAATGTGACTTTTGCTATACTCCTTAACCTCTCTAACCTGCAAATTCCTTTCATTTGTAAAGTAGGTTTGTTGTGAGGCTGAGAGGAGATAGTGCATGTAATGTTCTGCAAGGAAGCAGTTGAATCATTCACTTCAAGTTAGACCTTATGATTATAAAGGTATTGGTACCAGCCACAGAAATTATTACTTATTTAATCAACTGATGAATCATTGTGAATAATATTATGGATCTTGTTATGTTGTATTGTATATTATTATTATATTAATTTGGATTTTATGATTATCACTCCAGCCTCACCTCTCACAACCCTCCCCATCTGTCTTCTCTAGACTTTCATTACCACACACTCAAGCCCCCACCCCAGCTGTCTTACTCTCTGTCCCTGAAAAGTTTTTCTCTCCCCATCCTCTGATTTCTCTAGCCCTTTTTTGTATTGCTAAGTCCCTTTCATTATGGGCTCAGGCATCAATTCCTCTGGAAAGCCTTTCAAACCCTCCCCCAGATCACTGTAGATGTATCTTCTACAGGCTCCCAGAGCACCCTGTGCTTCCTTTCTAGAGCTTCTATCACACCACATTTGTAATTATTTACTTGTCAGACTCGTGGATTAGGCCATCATCTTGGCAAGGAACTCTGTCTTATTCATCACTTTATTCCCAGCTTTTAGCACTACTGGACCCATAGTAGTTGGCCAATAAATGTTTGCTGAATGAACAAGAGACTAACCTGGCACCAATCCTCTCTACCAATCCCCCACCCCCTGAGCCAAACCTCTTCAAAGCTAAAAGCTGCTGAGCACAGAATCAGACTGAACCAAAGCCAGAAGGTTGACCACCTGGTCACTGCAAGAACTTTCTGTCATTGCCCTAGAGATATTTCTGTCTTTGGTTTCACAACCCCCTCACTCTGTGTGAGCTTAGTGAAGGTGTGTGCATTGGGGGTGGGAGGGTAAGGCATATTGATTCACTTGCCTGAATTTCATTTTTGTCTTCTGTAAAGTGCCGAATAAGGCCCACTTGGCGGAGTCACCTTGGAGAGTCACTGAGGTGGCACATGGAGATGCTTTGTAAACTGCAAAGGTCTGCATGTCACACCTGATGATGGTCAAACACAGAAAATGTGTTGCTCTTTGGCTCAACTCCTTCCAAGACCCCATATAGACAAGGGCCCTCCTGATTATACAGCATTATCTCTAGCAACCTGGTTACAATTGATTGACATTATCGCTTTCTTGATATTTGGCAGATTCCTAGCCTGTGGCAATATGCTGGTCACCATAGAGACCTGAGAAGCACCCTTATGCATCGGTACCACATTTACAAACCAACATTTAAAGTGGATTATTTTTCAGATGGCTGATCTCATCATTCAATCTTGATTTTATTAGTTCCAATTTCAGAAGGTGACATTTTCTGACCTTGTCCCATTAAGCAAAAGCAAAAACTATAGTTTTTTGGGGAGAGGGGGAGTGAAAAAGTACAAGATGTGCTTGGGGAACGGTGAGGAAAGAAGACATATGGAGAGGAGATTTTGTAAGGGAACTACAGGATATACCTCTCATTTATTCATTTACTCACTTGTTTAGCATCCGCAATGTGCCAGTAACTGGGCTAGCTACTGGGCATATAGTGGCGAGCAAGATTAGCCTTATGGACCTCATACTCTTTTGGGGAAGACAGACAATTAAATAGACTATTTTAATACAGTGCAGAAAAATCTATGATGGGAAAACAGGGAAATGGGGTGCTATGGGCCCCTAACCTTCCCAGAGGTTTCTCAAAGAAAGCAACATCTCAGCTGAGACATAAAGGATGAGTGAGAGTCAGCTAGAAAATGTAGGGGAGGGGTCAAGCAGGGGATGGAGTGGAAAAAAAGTTCCTGGAAGAAAATAGTATCCAAAGAGTATGAAGAGAGATGGGAACAGGGTAAATATGAGGACCTAAAAGAAAATCAGAGACTATAGAAACAGAAGCACTGTGGGAGAGGAAGGGACTGGAAAATGATGAACTCTATTTGGGAAATGCTGAATTTGATATGTCTGGGGACCATCCAAGAGATGTCCAGGTGACTATGTGGGTCTGACATCCCAGAAAGAAGTCCTGGCAAATAGAGACCTGGAGTTGGGAGCTGCTGTGTTGTCCTATTGAGAGGATGGCTTAGCACCAGACTGGGGAGAGCTTGCAGGATAGCAGAGGAATTTCGACCTGATTCTACAGACAGTGCATTTGAACAAGACATTTTGGAGACATGACACAATTAGAGTTGGGTTTTAGGGGGTTGGGCTGCAGTGTGTAGAGGAGAGACTTGGGTGGGAGCATACTGGAACTGGCTTATACCAGCTCATGGGAAGCAATTGTTAACTTTTCAGGAATATTCTCAGCCACTTGCTCAAATCAGCCATAAAGAAATATGTAAGCTGTTAAATATTTAAATTATTTAAAAAATAACAATAGACTTAAAATTAAGTAAATTATATTAAATACAAAGGTAATAAGTAAATACTAAAAACTCATCGCTCCTTAATTATTTTACTACTAGAGGCCCGGTGCACAAAAATTTGTGCACTCAGGGGGGAGGGGGGGGTCCCTCAGCCCGGCCTGTGCCCTCTTGCAGTCTGGGACCCCTCGGGAGATAACGCCCTGCTGGCTTAGGCCTGCTCCCGGGTGGCAGAGGGCAGGCCCAATCCCTAGGTGCAGCCCCTGGTCGAGCTCAGAGCAGGGCCGATTGGGGAGTTGGGGCGCTGCACCCTGTCATGCACAGAGCAGGGCAGATCAAGAGGTTGCGATGCCACCCTCAGTCACGCTCAGGGTAGGGCCGACTGGGGGGCAGGGGCACCGCCCCCTGTCACACTCAAGGCAGGGTCAATGGGGAGGTTGCAGCGCCACTCCCTGTCACGCACAGAGCAGGGCCGATCGGGGGTTGGGGAGCTCCCCCCTGTCACGCACAGAGCAGGGCCCATCAAGGGGGTTGGGGCTCTGTACCCTGTCATGCACAGAGCAGGGCCCATCAGGGGGTTGGGGCGCCGCACCTCGTCACACTCAGGGCAGGGCCGATGGGGAGGTTATGGCTCTACCCTGTCACACACAGAGTAGGGCCCGTGGGGGGGGGGGCGGGGTTGGGGCGCCGCAACCTGTCACACACAGAGCAGGCCCTATCAGGGGGTTGGCGCGCCACACCCTGTCACACACAGAGCCACAGGGCGATAAGGGGGTTGGGGAGCTCACCCCTATCGGGCACAGAGCAGGGCTGATCAGGGAGTTGGGGTGCCTTCCCCTGTCACGAACAGAGCAGGGTGGATAGGGAGGTTGTGGCCCGCCCCCTGTCACACACAGAACTGCAGGGCGATCAGGGGGTTTGGGCGCTGCCCCCTGTCACGCTGATCCTGGTGCTGGGAGGCCTCGTGGCTCCACTGATTCTGGTGCTGGGAGGCATATTACCCTTTTACTATATAGAATACAGGCCTGGTGCACAGGTGGGTGCCGGCTGGTTTGCCCTGAAGGGTGTCCTGGATCAGGGTGGGGGTCCCCACTGGGGTGCCTGGCCAGCCTGGGTGAGGGGATGATGGCTGTTTGCAGCTGGTCACACACCCTTCATGGTGGGGGTCCCCACTGGGGTGCCTGGCCAGTCTGGGTGAGGGGCTGAGGGCTGTTTTCAGGCTGGCGGGTGACTGAAGCTCCCAACCGCTTTTTTTCTTTTTTTTATTCTGGGCCAGCTTTAGCTTTGAGGCTTGGCTCCAGCTCTTAGGCCTCCACTGCTGAAAGTAGGTTTCTGGCCTTTGCTTACAATGTTGCGATCCTGCTGGCTAAAGCCCTGCAACTAAAGCAGGTTTCTGGGGTTTTGTTTAGCTTCTATATTTGTTACATAGTTGCTTAGAGTTGCAGCTCAGAGGCCTGCAGCGGCAGGCGGGGAACGTTGGAGTCCTCTGTCACTGAAGCAATCAAGTCTCATGTTCACTTTAAGCTGCCTGGCTGCCGGCCGCCATCTTGGCTGGCAGTTAATTTGCATATTGCCCTGATTAGCCAATGGGAAGGGTAGCGGTCGTAAGCTAATTACCATGTTTCTCTTTTATTATATAGGATTAGCTATGATCATGAAATTATTTAGACCTATTGCATCTGGGTGGTAGAAATGCTATATAATGGAATGGTGTGCTCTTCCCAGCTCCCGGTTTAGTGACATCATGGCATGGCTTGCAGTGGGCCATGGAAATTTGTAAACACTACAAATCAGCCCTTGATGGTTTTGTCGATTGTCTAGAATTAAGGAAGTGATGGAGAAAATGTTCTTAGAAGTGTCTTACAACCGTTACAGTGTGAGTAGTACAAAAAATTAAGGAAATATTCTTTTAGTATTAAAAAACTATTATCCAACTCAGCAAAACAGTTGCTCAAATCATTGACAAACAAGTGAAGTTCTAAATACAGCCTTGTTTCACTTTTGCCCTATTTGTTAATGCAAACAAAAATATCAATGAACATTCTTGTCAGAACTACATAACCATAGGATACAAGAAGTTGGCAAAAATCAATAAAAGCATTCTGTGACAATCAATTGGCTATATGGAATTCACAGTAAAGAGTATTTATCCCCAGTGGGAGATGTGCAGGAGGCAGCTGATCGATGTTTCTCTCTCATCGATGTTTCTAACTCTCTACCTCTCTCCCTTCCTCTCTGTAAAAAAAATCAATAAAATATATTTAAAAAAAAAAAAAAAGCCGAAACCGGTTTGGCTCAGTGGATAGAGTGTCGGCCTGCGGACTGAAAGGTCCCAGGTTCGATTCCGGTCAAGGGCATGTACCTGGGTTGCGGGCATATCCCCAGTGGGAGATGTGCAGGAGGCAGCTGATCGATGTTTCTCTCTCATCGATGTTTCTAACTCTCTATCTCTCTCCCTTCCTCTCTGTAAAAAAAAATCAATAAAGTATATTTAAAAAAAAAAAAGAGTATTGCCTAGTTTATTATTATTATAAGTTGTGTTATATATCCTTTATATCAGAATTTATACTAAACCTATACACACAGACACACACACACACACACACACACACCCTTTTACTATATAGAATACAGGCCTGGTGCACAGGTGGGTGCCGGCTGGTTTGCCCTGAAGGGTGTCGTATTAAAAAACTATTATCCAACTCAGCAAAACAGTTGCTCAAATCATTGACAAACAAGTGAAGTTCTACCCTGTCACACACATTTTTCCCAAGGAGCTAGTTGTTAACCATTTATCAGCACATCACTGATTACACATGTTCACTACTGCTAGAAAAGCTAAGAAAAATACATGAGCATATCCCTAGAAAGGCCCCAGGAATAAACTGAAAAGCTGTTGGCTCTTGGGAAGTTTCTTCTTTCTGTTATTATTATTATTATTATTATTATTATTATTATTATTAGGCTGTTGGTTGTCTCCTGGGAACATTCTTTGTTCTTCTTATTTATTGTTCAAACAGTACAACATTCTCAAAAGTCAGAATGGTAGAGAAGATCAGCCCATTAACTTCTGCCTGTGCAGAGCAAAACTTTTCATTCTCTCTTTGGGCTTTAGGATTGACCTTCGGATCTGGGGAATTTTCCAGGCCCAACAACCTGAGGCAGATGAATAGATTCCCCTGATTCAGGATGGAAAAGTCATAGTGAAAAGAAAGCATCTTTCCTGAGATCTAGTTTATACCCAAGGTAACATGGAAATTAACTCCTTAGGTGGAGCCTCTGAAAGCTAGCACTTGCCATCTCTTGGCACCAGGCAACTCAAGGTCATGCCTGCAACTTACTTTCAAAGGGTTCAGAAAAATAGGTGTGTGTGTTCATGTCTACACAGAGAAATAAAGCCATTATGGAATCTAGCTGATGTCTATATAGGTATTCATCATTCTACTCTTTTGATTTTTCTGTATATTTGAAAATGTTCATACTATAAGCTACATGTCTTACAAAAGGAGTCAGTGCAAGGAGCTTAGACAGCAGAGTACCTCTCATGTTCAAGAAACAGCAGGAGGCCAGTGTGGCTGGAACAGATTGAAGTGGGGTAGAGTAGTAATAGATTAGGTCAGAGGCCAGATTGTGGGGGCCTCATAGGGCCTCGTGATCACTGTGGGTTTTAGTCTGAGTGAGACAGGAGCCATCAGGAGCTCTACGCAGTGACTAGACCTGACTTACACAGTTTAAACAGGATGCCTCTGGCTGTTAGGTTGAGACTGTATGGGGGCAAGGATGAAAGCCAGATCAACCAGTGGCAAATACTCTAATCCAGCAATTTTCAACCGGTGTGCCACAATAATTTTAAAACATGCAACACCTGACTATTTAGTCAGGGGCACTGATCTCTTTTCCCTTAGATCGGTGGTTCTCAACCTTGGCTGCACATTAGAATCACCTGGGAATCTTTTTAAAATCCTGATTTCTGGGCCTCATCCTCCGGAAATTCTTTTTCTTTGTTACTAAGTTGTGGCCTCACCCCATAACAAAGAAACAGAATTTTCGGAGGATGAGGCCCAGAACTCAGGATTTCAAAAAGATTCCCAGGTGATTCTAATGTGCCGCCAAGGTTGAGAACCACTGCTTTAGATTGTCAAATAAGAATATGACAACAGCCAACATAACCATGGCTGCCGGTATGAATGCTGTCTTGAACTATATAGTTCCATCTTATTGGTCACATCACATAATTAGGTTGTGTCTGACTGGTTAATTCTTGGTGCCAGAAATCCTTATATTCCAGTATAGGCACCTGATTTTTAAAGAAAATGTTTTTATTGATTTCAGAAAGAGGGAGATATAAACATCAATGATGAGAACCATCTATCAGCTGTCTCCTATTGGGGATCGAGCCTGACCAGGAATCCAAATGACCTCCTGGTTCATAGGTCAATGCTCAACCATTGAGCCACCCCAGCTGGGCTGGGCACCTGATTTTTAAAAAAGTAACATTGGAGTAAAAATGGTAGGTAATTAATCTTTTTTGTAAATCAATCAAAGTTATACCCCTTTTTTGGGGTTAGATCAGCAAAAAATATATATATTTAGTGTGCCACAGAATTTTAATTAGTTTGTGTGCTACAAGATGAAAAAGACTTAAAATTGCTACTCTATTCTACAATATAGACAAGAGTTGTTTGGCAGCTCAGACCAAGGTGGTAGCCCATGCAGGCGATAAGTGGTCCAAATTTATTTGGGAGGAAGGTCAGACAGCATACTATTTGCTTCTTTTATAAGTTTATTATGAAAAATATCAAACACATATAGAAATAGAGCCATTAGTGTAATGAACCCCATTGTACCCATTACCCATTTTTAACATTATCAGTACATGGACAATTTTTTTCATTGATCTTCATCACCCACTAGGTCAGTGGTTCTCAACCTTCCTAATGCTGTGACCCTTTAATACAGTTCCTTATGTTGTGGTGACCCCCAACCATAAAATTATTTTTGTTGCTACTTCATAACTGTAATTTTGCTACTGTAAACAATATGTAATTATACATGTGTTTTCCAATGGTCTTAGGTGACCCCTGTGAAAGGGTTGTCCGACCCCCAAAGGGGTCACGACCCACAGGTTAAGAACCGTTGCACTAATTATCTTAAAAGCAAATTCCAGATTGCTTCTCATTTCTTCTGCAAATCTTTCAGTATGTATCTCTGAAAGATGACTGATTACACAGAAAATTAATAATTTCTAAATACCACCAAATATGGATTCTACATATATTTTGAAGGTAAAGCCAAGAGGATTTCCTAATAAAGGTATATGTGGAGCATGAGAAAAGGAAACAAGTCAAGGACATGTTCAGTGTTTGGCCTGCGTAACTGGTAAAATGGAATTTGCCATGACAGATGATTGGATAGATTGGCATCGATCAGGGAGCAGTGGGATGGATATCACTTTCTGTGGTTTAGCAACGAGAACATGGGATTTGGATATTAAAAAATCAAGATGGGCCCTGTGGTTGGATGGCTCAGCTGACTGGAGTGTTCTTCCATACATCAGAAAAGGTTGTAGATTCCATCCCCGGTCCAGGTGCATACGAGAGGCAAGCAATTGATATTTCTATTTCTATCTCTCTTCCTCTAAAAATCAATGAAAACATTTCCTTGGATGAGAATTAAAATAAAAAAAAAATCAAGATGTCAGTTGTGAACTATGAAGTACAAAGGGCTAGATGTTTGTATTCTTGTTCTTTCAAAGTTGTGTTGCCCTGATGGGAGCATGAGGCCGCCCTACCAAGTTCTGCTTGTTTCATTTTGGGACGTCTGCCTCCTTGCTGAGATGATCTGTAACGTCTGTTAAGACTTCATGAATCAAATTGGAAGCCTTGAAAAGCCCTACAAAGAGCTATTTTATTTGGAAACTTGTAGCTCATTCCGATGATACAGGCCACTTTGGCCAAGTCTGTTGACATGATCTGGTGTTAGAATGTCAACTTTTCCCACACTGGGGTTAGTTGCTAATAAAAAATCTGTGCGGCTTAAAAAAATTAAAACAAATTTAAAATGTCTTAAAAAATATTATGGTGATGTGAGGAAACTGCAGCTGAACACACTAGTTCCCATTATGTAAGATGGCTGGCCTATCAGTATTTAGGAAAAAACCGCACTTGTGGAACCAAGTTGGAAGCCTCATTCCCATTTGCTTTGGTTCCTTAGCCGAGACTTAGAACCTATAAAGTGCAGCCAAGGTGGGTGCAAGAGAACCCACCAACATTCAGGGACCCTAGTACTTGGACTTTTCAGCCTCACTTGCCTATTCCTCAAGGGGGCACCAATTTACTTCTAACCCTGAACCTCACAATGGCCTGAACGGGTAAGATTCCACTCTCTGCTTCTACTTAAGCGGAGGTCCTGAGGCCCCTGCCAGTGGTGATTTGGAGTTTGCAATTTGTCAAACAGGAGAGTCCTGTGTGGCCAAATCTGGGCTTGAGACTCCTGGATATGCCTCCTTTAGATGACTGATTTGGATGATGTTCAGTTATTCCAGACCAGTATTCTGCCACTCTTGACTAAGGCAGGGGCCAAGCCAGTTCCTCAGCAGGCCTCTTCTCTGAACCACAGGCCGGGGAACCAGGGATGACCATTAGACACCCCCAGTTAAATATAGTGATTTGGCACAGACGCATCATGCATGCCTCAGATGGAGAAATATGTCCAAGTTTTTCAACCCCAAACCTGTCACGGTGGGATGATTTAGGACAGCGGTTCTCAACCTGTGGGTCGCGACCCCTTTGGGGGTCGAACGACCCTTTCACAGGGATCCCCTAAGACCATCCTGCATATCAGATATTTACATTACGATTCATAACAGTAGCAACATTACAGTTATGAAGTAGCAACGAAAGTAATTTTATGGTTGGGTCACAACATGAGGAACGAACTGTATTTAAAGGGCCAGAAGGTTGAGAACCACTGATTTAGGAAGCCTGCATAGATTGTAGCAAATAATGACATTAAATGAATGTGAAGGTTGGGAAGCCTGGCTATGGGAGACAAAGGTGCTTTTGGTTTTTGCAAGACATGCTTTATAGTGTAATGGGAATAACTGCTGGTTGAGAAGGCTAACAGCAAAAGGCAAAATAATTTTTGGAGAAGACCCAGGGCTTGAGATGAACAGGTATAGGACCTGGCACCTTACAGCAAGGGCACTTTTGGGGTTTGGCAGCCAAGTCCCACCTGACATTACAGGGTCAAGAAAGCAGGAACAAGTTTATTTTCCACACACTTTCTGTTTTGCAGAGACCTGAGGTTGGAGTTGAGGACAGCAGTGGCAGGAAAACCAGAGATAAAGGAAGGCACTGATTTTCTTTTAAAGTCAAGAAGACTTAACAGGGTAGACAAGGTCTTGGCCAAGTCAAGGGCTGCTGTTCCTTCTTTGTCAGGTGTGTTCTCCTTCCCATCACCACCCAAGCCCAGCCTGTAACAGACACAGGAAGGTAAATAGAATGTCTGAAAAATTCCATCTGCTTTACATGTTATAAAGTAGAATAGCAGGAAACTAAATAAAAAAAATAAAAAACCCAACCCTCTCATACCAAAAAGGCAATTAATCATGCTGTATTATCTTTAATTAAGTACAAAGACTTTTCCAATCATGTCACCTAGAGCTCATTTCAGCCACTGCTCTGTTTGGCCGCCAGTCTTTTGTCTCTCTCTTCAGCAATGGTGAGGCGAATACCCTTTCCACGGGGTAAGGAAATCCATGGTTTGTTGCCCTGAAGGAGAAAACAAGAATCAAAACCTGCTATACACCAACTCCATTAGCAGTTCAGCACATTTATCATGTCATTTAAAGGAACAGAAGCCTGCTTGTGAAAGCACTTAGCAACAGCCAAGAAGTCTTCAGACACTTGGATGCTGGTTTTTCAGAAACATTCACTACTTGGAGCCATTCCCCTAAACCTGCTGCCCATATACGTAAATGCAAAAACTACAAGGCTGATTGATGATCTGGACCATTGGCACTTTTTACCAACCAAGGTGATCAGCCCTCCTGCTGCTTCTGCAACACTAAAAAAGCACAGGTCTGCCCAGCCCCACTCTATGTGAGCCCTATCCCAGAAGAAGCCTCACACTAGGTTCTGCACAGCCAGTCCCGTCAGGAGCTGCAATCCCAGCAGTACCTGCATTTACAGGTTTTCCTTAGACTGGAGAGAAGGGAAACCCAAGACTTACTTTGCCAATTACAAAAATGTTGGAGAGCCGGGTGGCAAAACTGTTGCCATTGGCATCTTTCACATGAACTACGTCAAAAGAACCAGGATGCCTCTCCCTGTTGGTGATTATGCCAATTCTTCCCAGGTTAGCACCGCCGGTTACCATGCACATGTTACCTAGGCAAGAAGGAATAATCTGCTATTACAACCGAGTGTATTACATGACAGACAGGTGTAAGTTCATTAATCCCTTCTCTCATTCAAATTTACTCCTGTGGATCTGTTACCCAACCCAGGCCTGTTAAGATTTCTCCCATCCCTCCTACACACCTAACAAATGTGAACTCTACTGCACCCACCGTGTCAGGTCCAAACTATGTCTTGCCTAGACTATGCTGTTCTTCCAAGGCACAATGACAGCATTAACAAGAGCTCTTGTTACAAAGAGGCTGGCTTGCTTTTTCACCAGACTTACCTGCCCAGCCCCCAAGCTGTTTCCACGGATAGGGGAATTTGAGACATCTAGAACAGGGCTGAGAAGATGCTATGCCAGACTTCACCTCAGCCATCCAGAATATTCTGAGCATTTGGGCCTTAGAGTAGCTACAATCTCCAGTTTCCCTTACTACAACAAAGGACATCTAGCTTCTGTTGCTAACTAGGTGCATGGGAATCACCTGGAAGATTCAAACGAAAACTCTGTACCTAGGCCCTGTGCAAGTGATGACTGATGAAATATAATAAAAAAATTTTAAAAAAGGGGTGGGGGGAGAGAAAAGCAAAAAACAGCTCCTGCAGGGATGATGGCACAGAAGGGATAAATGGTGATGGAAAAAATAAAACAAAACAAAAAACCTAAACAGCTCTTATAGCTGGGCTTTCAAGAGAATGCCCAGGTAGTGTAGAGGCTTGCTTACCAGTGTCAAACTTGATGAAATCAGTAATTTTGCCTGTCTCCAAATCAATCTGAATGGTGTCGTTCACCTTGATGAGGGGATCAGGGTAGCGGATGGTGCGAGCATCATGGGTTACCAGATGAGGGATTCCTTTTGTGCCCACAAAGATCTTCCTCACTTTGCACAACTTGTACTAGAAACACACAAAGGTTAGCTTCATTTAGTCTAGTGCACATGCACTATGCTCCACAGTGGACAAAAAGGTTCTTTCAAAGCCACAAACTGCCAGGTTAAAAATGCAATTAGCAAGCCAAAGGCATCAGCTCTACATAGGAAGTGCTGGTTTCCTGAACGACAGCAGAATGGGTCCTTGACTTTTCTTGCCACCCTCCACAAATTTATCTTGTACATTGCCCCTCTCTCTAGGCTAATGTCACAGTGGGATTTTCCTTGTGGCAGCACATCACCCCATGTTAAAATCCATGGCACGAAGGCACCATAAATCCTAATTCCTCCATGGAGTGGGCTGATCACCCTCCTTTCCCCAGGCTGTTTAAACCTCATGGAGCCCCTGAATTCTTCCCTCGCCATTCCTAAAAAGTGCCTCTTAGTGGCTCCCTGTGCATCACAACTGAGTGTCTCAAGAACTGCAATTGCATTAGAAGTTAATCCAATCAACAAATACCTCACAAAATGTTTCAGCTTTGGATTTATCATTCCCTGACATTTTAAACTAAATCAAATCACCCCAATGTCATGAACATACCCTCCAGCCTGCCAATAACAAGGCAGCTAAGGAAGTTAGGAGTTGAATCACACACATCAACCTTCATTTACAGCCAATAATTCAAGAAACCATAAACCTTTGTGTAAACCATCACAACAAATTTCATAAAACAACCAATGTCTATAATCTTTTCTCAAGCTATCTCAAAATAGTGCCCAAGGATTTTCAGTCTCCTCCATTAACACCTTTCCCCTTCCAGAGTAATGGAGATATGACAAAGGGCCAACTGGATTGGACTAGATACTGGTTTTCTAGTCCTTTATCCTTAGAGGACCCTTATTTTAGGTAGTCATAAATCCTTGCCTTTAAAAAAGACAACCAGGAAGTCACAATTCAACTGGAATTTATCTCTGTCGTAAAAAAAAAAAAATCTGTTAACTTAAAATGGGGGTCAGTTATTAGACATCCAGCAACAGACTGCTATACAGCTATTAGAAATGCTTTTAATAACACAACAGGAAATTGCATATATGATAGAATTTAACCAAATTGTTAACTGGACATTTCCAGATACAAGGTTTTAAGTAATCTTAATTTACCTATCTCACCCCAATAGACCAGCCCATGTACCTAAGTAATTTTACTGAATGAAAACCCAGTCTGCTTGCACTCACCTTGGCCTCCTCAGGAGTAATACGATGAACTGCAAAGCGGCCCTTAGTGTCATAGATCAGGCGGAAGTTCTCTCCAGTCTTGTCAATGCTGATGACATCTGATATCAAACAGTAACTAAGGTTACTATAGTGACCCCACTATCCCATGTTGCATAACTATACCACAATAAGAAAAAATGAAATGCTTCCCATTTAAAACAACATGGATTCCTAAGGCTAATAATGAGAGCTACTTAATGTTTTAAGGAGCCAAGTACTAACCACTTACCCATAAAACCAGCAGGGTAGGTTATATCGGTTCGGACCTTGCCATCAATCTTAATAAACCGCTGCATGCAGATCTTCTTTACTTCATCTCCTGTTAGAGCATACTTAAGTCTGTTCCTTAAGAAAATGATGAGAGGGAGACATTCTCTCAGCTTGTGGGGACCGGTAGATGGCCGAGGAGCCTGTGAAATGATTTTAAAAAACACCCTCTCAAGCTATTGTTGGGATTCACACAAATCCACCTTCCAAATCCTGAGATCCAGTACCTAGACACCAGACTGTCCATCAACCCCGCTCCAATTTAGGTCAACAAGAGGTATTTAAAGCTTACACTATTCCATACCTTAAAATTTTACAATATTTCCCCCCCTTCAAAGGACCAGGCCTGTTAAGTACATGTGAGTCCTGAGTCCATGTAAGTGTACTATGTGGTATGTGGAATAAATGAGGTACAGAAATCTTATGGGAGGCACTGCAAGAAACATTATGAATACAGCAATCAAGGATGTCTGACATAAAGGAACGTAATAGTATAAAATGTGTCCCTTAAATTATGTCAATTGTATCTCAGTAAAACTGTCCCTTGAAACACAATTACAATATAATGATACTTACAAACACACCAGTCAGTTTATCCAGCATCCAATGCTTTGGAGCTGCTACACGCTTCAGATGCTTCTTGGGACCACGAGCCTGAGGAAGAGTTTTGTAAGTATTTTCATGTTACTGCTTAAAAGTGTGTCTGCTTCTCTAAGCTTTTACTTTTTCTAGGACACTATACTGGTGAAACGGACAGGGGCTGAACTTCTTGGCACACAGCCAGCCGGCAACAGAAATGTGGACCAGGACCCAATCTGTGCTTCTACTTGTTGATCAAATATAAAAGTTTTCCCAACACGAGCGTCTGGTGGCGATGAACCTGACCTCAGCACAACCACGTGCCAACAGCTGCTTCCCTTCACCCCAAAGTCAAAAGCCAACACTGGCTTTCACTTTAAAATGCGGAAGCCTATTGAATGCTGTGTACAGATGCTTACTGGCCTCAGTTCGCAAAGTAAGGCCGTGTCAAAAAGACAATGACGAAGAAAATCCTTTTCTGCCAGTTGCAGCTGCTGCCCACCAGCCCTGGCCCTCCAGGTCCCGGCCTGATTAGAAAGCCGCTCCTCCCAGCGGGGGAAGTATGCGTGGCCCGCCAGAGACCAAGGCCTTCCCGCCAGAGCCACCTATCACCTCCTCCCTCGCTCTCCAGCCCGCCTGGGCCAACCCTGCAGGCCAAACCCCGTTTGCCTCCGCCCGGGCACTCCCTGAGGGGGCCCCAAAACTCCGGACAGTCCCAGCCCTGGGAGGATGGAGGCTGATGGTATCCCAAGAGCTCGAAAAAAAGTTGTCTTACCATGGCTGCGCTAGGCAAAGAAAGAGGACCGCCTCTTTCCGGTGCACCAAGAAAAAAGGGTCGGAGGCTGCGCGCGCCGACCTTGGATGCTCCGCCCACCCTGGATGCTCCGCCCACCCCACTCTTTCAAGGGGAGCAGGAACTATCTTGCCACCTGCTGGTGGGAGGTCATAGATCCGGAGCTTGGGAAGGGCCGCTGAAAAAGGGCGTTTCCAAAAAGCAATCTCCTCCCTCCCTTTCCCTCCCTTCCTCCTCCTCTGAGGCACCTGATTCTGTGTTAGGTGCTAGAAATGCCAAGATGAGCTAGGCCAGTGGTTCTCAACCTTCTGGCCCTTTAAATACAGTTCCTCATGTTGTGACCCAACCATAAAGTTATTTTTGTTGCTACTTCATAACTGTAATGTTGCTACTGTTATGAATCGTAATGTAAATATCTGATATGCAGGATGGTCTTAGGCCACCCCTATGAAAGGGTTGTTCGACCGCCAAAGGGGTCACGACCCACAGGTTGAGAACCGCTGAGCTAGCAAACTTCCTGCCTTCTAGTAGAATGCAAAGCGAGGCTACTTTAAGGTCCACATACACATGATTGTACAAGCAATAGAATGCATTTTAATTAATATTTAATATTATTTCTTTTTTAAATAATATTTTTATTGATTTCAGAGAGGAAGGGAGAGGGAGAGGGAGAGAGAGATGGAAG
This sequence comes from Myotis myotis, assembly GCF_014108235.1. NCBI lineage: Eukaryota > Metazoa > Chordata > Mammalia > Chiroptera > Vespertilionidae > Myotis > Myotis myotis. The sequence continues at coordinate 80,715,272 of NW_023416346.1, read as the reverse complement.
CATCAATGATGAGAGAGAATCATTGATCAGCTGCCTTTATCACGCCCCACACTGGGGATCGAGTCCGAAACCTGGGCATGTGCCCTGACAGGGAATCGAACCATGACCTGGTTCATAGGTTGATCCTCAATCAGTGAGCCACGCCAGCAGGGCTAATATTATTTCTTAAACATATTTGGTCTGCCTCTTCTTCCCAGTTCTCTAGACCAGCCGGTCTGCCCATACTATAAGTTTGGAAGAATCAACATTTTATTTAATCTCTCTTGCTTCTCTGCAGATTGCCGAGAGGGTGAAAGGGTAGGAACTCTCCTTGAACCTTGGTGTCCTGCCCCTGCTTCCTATACAACACACTTGGCACTTATAAAATCTCAGGGAAGAGAGGGGACATTAGAGACCATCCCGTTATTTAACTAAAACTCAGTCTATCATGTGATTTCTCTACTTTGAAACTCCCTTGGCCCTCCTTCCTGGACTCCTCAGGTACTTCCCTCTGCCAGTCATCTGCTGCCTGGACATCCATTGCTCCTTTCACCCATTCCAAACTTCAAAGCTTAAGCCATTCCAAACAATTACTGCTCTGAAAAAGCTTTCTAGCTTCCTGCCTGTGGACCTGATGATTCCTCACCTTGGAATGGCTGTGGACAACTCAACCCCCTTCCTGGGCCCCTAATCTCTTCAGCCTTGAAGGTAAACACAGTTCTAGTCCCTCTGGCTCTGTGAGGCCCCAGGCCCCTAGGCAGGGTCAATCCTACATTCTTCTGCCCCAGAACCCTCGGTTCAAATTCCATGACAGCATTTGGCGTATTGGGCTGTAATGACTGATTTCCTTGTCTGTCCTCCACTAGATTGTGAGTAACTCTATGACAGAACCTACCCTAATTCATCTGAGCAGGTCCTTTGCTACCTAACAGAGAGCTTGGCATTGTGTCCAGCACTTGGTAAATACTTGTTAAATGAATAAATTGAGCTGAAACCGGTTTGGCTCAGTGGATAGAGCATCGGCCTGCAGACTGAAAGGTCCCAGGTTCAATTCCGGTCAAAGGCATGTACCTGGGTTGCAGGCATATCCCCAGTAGGAGATGTGCAGGAGGCAGCTGATCGATGTTTCTCTCTCATCGATATTTCTAACTCTCTATCTCTCTCCCTTCCTCTCTGTAAAAAATCAATAAAATATATTTTTTAAAAAAATGAATAAATTGAGTTAACATTCAACTCATTGTGCCAGGCCTTCTAGCCTGTTCCTGAACTCCTCCCACCATGGGGACAAGCTCCTAACTCAGGAGGTTCTGTTTTATATGTTGCTGTCTCTGCCTTCCCCTCTACCCTTCAGTAGTCTGCAGAGAAGCAAGAAAGAGAAATATTGTTAGCATTTCTCAACCAGACAGTATTAACTAAGAGGGCAAGGACTCTTTGTCTAGAACCAGGTCCATAGTAAAGCATACTATAAATGATTATTCAAAGGAACAGATAATTGATTGGAGCTGAAGATTAGTGAGAGAGTGGAGATGGTGAGACAATGGAAGGTGAATTCTGAAGTTTTCAGTCTTGAGGGCAGTGGGAAGATGGTGGTACTGCTAACAGAAGTGATGAGAGTTGATTTGGGAGTGAGGAATAACCACAGGCCTTCCAGCTAGACAGGATAAGAGAAATGGCAGCTCAGAGCTGCAGATATTACTTAATCAATATCACACAGCCAATTAAGAATGGGGGTTGGGTGGAGGGTTGGTTTCTTTGTCTTCCAGGTCAGTGGTTTGTGTTTGTACCACAGCTTATCAAAGGACTTGATGAAATCAAAGCACCCATTTCAGTATATTTTTCCTCTGTCAGCTTGCATTTAAGCACAAATGACATTTTAACAACAAGAAATGGAATCTGGAAAGAGCTAAGAAAATCACAAACAGTACTTCCGCAAACACCTTAAACACATAATCTGTATTCATTTGGTCCTATTCTTATTCTGATCAGTTTGTGTGTGTGCATAATTTTACATAATTTTAATCCTAGCGTACAGATCATGTTCTATTCTACTTTTATTACATTACAAATACTTTCTAAGTTGCTACATAAGCTTCAGAATTAGTATTTCAACAGCTGCATCACATTCCATTAAATGGATGTCCCATCCTATCTAATAAAAGAGAAACATGCAAATTGGTGTCACTCCGCTACCCTTCCCATTGGCTAATCAGGGTGATATGCAAATTAACTGCCAGCCAAGATGGCGGCCAGCAGCCAGGCAGCTTGAAGTGAACATGAAGCTTGCTTGCTTCAGTGATGGAGGACTCCAACGTTCCCCGCCTGCTGCTGCCGGCCTCTGAGCTTGCAGTTTGAAACATTGTTACAAATATAGAAGCTAAACAAAACCCCAGAAACCTGCTTTCAGCCAGCCGGGATCTCAGAGCTGGAGTTGAAACAGTGTTTCGATTATAGAACCCAAACAAACCAGATACCTGCTTTCAGCAGCCGAGGCCTAAGAGCTTGAGCCAAGCATCAGAGCTAAAGCTGGCCCAGAATAAAAAAAAGAAAAAAAGGAGTGGTTGGGAGCTTCAGTCACCCGCCAGCCTGAAAACAGCCCTCAGCCCCTCACCCAGACTGGCCAGGCACCCCAGTGGGGACCCCCACCCTGATCCAGGACACCCTTCAGTGCAAACCAGCTGGCCCCCACCCGTGCACCAGGACTCTATCCTATGTAGTAAAAGGGTAATATGCCTCCCAGCACCGAGATCAGCATGACAGGGGGGAGCACCCAAACCCCCTGATCGCTCTGTGTGTGACAGGGGGCAGGGCCACAACCTCCCTATCCACCCTGCTCTGTTCGTGACAGGGGAAGGCACCCCAACCCCCTGATCGCCCTGCGGCTCTGTGTGTGACAGGGTGCGGCGCCCCAACCCCCTGATCGGCCCTGCTCTGTGTGTGACAGGGTGCGGTGCCCCAACCCCCCCGCCCCCCCCACACACACATGGGCCCTGCTCTGTGTGTGATGGGGTAGAGTCATAACCTCCCCATCTGCCCTGCCCTGAGTGTGACAGTGGCGGCGCCACAACCCCCTGATCAGCCCTGCTCTATGGGTGATAGAGGGCGGCACCCCAACCGCCCTCCACGGGCCCTGCTCTGTGTGTGACGGGGTAGAGCCATAACATCCCCATCGGCCCTGCCCTGAGTGTGACAGGGTGCTGTGCCCCAACCTCCTGATCTGCCCTGCTCTGTGTGTGACAGGGTGCGGTGCCCCAACTCCCCTATCGGTCCTACTCTGTGAGTGACAGGGGGGAGCTCCTCAACCCCCTGATGGGCCCTGCTCTGTGCGTGACAGGGTACGGAGCCTCAACACCCCTGATGGGCCCTGCTCTGTGAGTGATGGGGCAGCGCCCCAACCTCCTCATTGTCCCTGCACTGTGCATGACAGGGGGTGGCGCCGTATCCTCCCCATTGACCCTGCCTTGAGTGTGACAGGGGGCGGTGCCCCAACCCCCCAATCGGCCCTACCCTGAGCGTGACTGAGAGTGGCATCGCAACCTCCCGATCCGCCCTGCTCTGTGCATGACAGGGGGTGGCGCCCCAACTCCCCAATCAGCCCTGCTCTGAGCCCGACCAGGGGCTGCACTTAGGGATTGGGCCTGCCCTCTGCCACCCGGGAGCAGGCCTAAGCCAGCAGGTTGTTATCTCCCGAGGGGTCCCAGACTGCGAGAGGGCATCGGGACTCTAGTCCTAGCTAATAAAAGAGAAACATGGTAATTAGCCATAACTTCGCTACCCTTCCCATTGGCTAATCAGGGAGATATGCAAATTAACTGCCAACGAAGGTGGCGGCTGGCAGCCAGGCAGCTGAAGTGAACATGAACATGAGGCTTGCTTACTCCAGTGAGGGAGGAAGTCAACATTCCCCGCCTGCCACAGCTCAGCTCTGAGCTCCGGATGAAACAATGTTGCAATTATAGAACCTAAACAAACCCCAGAAACCTGCTTTCAGCCAACCCGGCCTCAGAGCTTAGAGCTGCCAGTGATGGCAACAGAGTTCAATTATAGAATCTAAACAAACCCAGGTACCTGCTGTCAGCCGGCAACGGCCTCAGAGCTGGAGCCTGCTCTCAGCTCCGGTGACAGCTATAGAAGATAAATTAATCCTAGAATAAAAAAAGAAAAGAAAAAAGGAGAGACTGGGAGCTTCAGTCGCCCACCAGCCTGAAAATAGCCCTCAGCCCCTCACCCAGACTGGCCAGGCACCTCAGTGGGACCCCCACCCTGAAGGGGGTGTGACCAGCTGTAAACAGCCATCATCCCCTCATCCAGGCTGGCCAGGCACCCAAGCGGGACCCCCACCCTGATCCGGGACACCCTTCAGGGCAAACCAGCTGGCCCCCACCCGTGCACCAGGCTTCTATCCTACATAGTAAAAGGGTAATATGGAAACTGACCCTAACAGCAGAAGTACTGGGAATGACTGATCACTATGACACACACTGACCACCAGGGGCAGACGCTCAATGCAGGAGCTGCCCCCTGCTGGTCAGTGCGCTCCCACAGGGGAAGCTTTGCTCAGCCACAAGCCAGGCTGAAGGCTGCCAGTACAGCAGTGATGGTAGGAGCCTCTCCCGCCTTCTCAGCAGCACTAAGGATGTCAGACTGCAGCTTAGACCTGCTCCCCACTGGCAAGTGGATATCCCCTGAGGGCTCCCGGGCTGCCAGAGTGATGTCGGACTGCCAGCTTAGGCCCAATTCCCCAGGGAGAGGGCCTAAACCAGCAGGTGGTTATCACCCAAGGGGTCCCAGACTGCGAGAGGGCACAGGCCAGGCTGAGGGACCCCCCCAACTGGACAAATTTTTGTGCACCGGGCCTTTAGTCCTATATAATAAAAGCTTAATATGCTAAGTGCCCGGTCCACCAGTCGGCCTTTCAACCAATCAAAGTGTAATATGCTAATGATGTGCTAAGGCCACTCAACTGCTTGCTATGATGTGCACTGATCACCAGGGGGCAGATACTCTGATTGGTAGGTTAGCTTGCTGCTGGGGTCCAGCCAATCGGGACTGAGTGAGATGGGCTGGACATGCCCTGGAGCCCTCCTGCAGTCCCTCCCTGGCTGGCCAACCTCCCACTCCCTCCCCGGCCCCAATTGTGCACTGGTGAGGTCCCTCAGCCTGGCCCGTGCCCTCTAGCAATCTGGGACCCCTCAAGGGATGTCAGAGAGCTGGTTTCGGCCTGATGTCTAATTCGCACACCAGTCCTCTAGTAATTAATAAAAGTTCTCTATTGCTGAACACTTAGTTTTTTGCACTTTTTCTTTATTATGAATGTTGCTACAGTGAAGTTTCCTTCAGATGACTTTCCCTTCAGTCACATGATTTCTTGAGAATAAATTCATTCCTTCACCTAACCTACTCTGTGTTGAGCTCTGTAGAGATGATTAAGATCTAGTTCCTCCTCTCAAGGAATTCACATTATAATGGGAAAGGCAAGCTGGGAGGAGGAGGTAGAAGGCCAGGAGAAGCTCATTGGAAAAAACATGGTGGTGAGGAAGTTTGGAACACAGAGGGCTGCTAAATTTTAAGACCCTTGGACTTGAACATGTAGGTAGACAATGGGGAGCCATTGAAAGATTTTAAGGACAAGATCAGCTTTGTGCTTTAGAAAGATAACTCTGACTGCTCCTTGTAGATGGTTTGAAGGAAGTGTGAGTGGCTTGGACAAGATGGGTCAGGGCTATTTAAGCAATACAAGCAAGAAACAGAAGGGTGAAACCCAGGTCTGTGACTGTGGGGTCCGGAGGAGAGGGCAGATTCAAAAGACATTGCAGATGGAGTATTGCCAGGATCTGACTAGAAGTGATGGATGTGCAGGGGTGAAGGACACAGAGGTAATTAGGAGGATTCCTGAGTTTCTGGCTTGGTGACTCAGTGGTACACTCACTGGGAACAAGGAGGGGGCCTGTCTGGTGTGAGATATGGGGTTGAGAAATGGGAATAGCCTACTGGAGATGTCTTATAGATACAGGTCTGAACTCAGGTGCATGATCTGAGCTAGAGACTCACATTGGGGAGAACTAGTGCACCTGTGTCTAATCCATAGGAGTGGTTGGCAGTAACTGTTAGAAAGGGCACACTATGTTGAGTCTGAACACTTTGATAGCAACAAGAGTGTATTGCCAAAAACCTTTCTCAGAGAATCCTTGCAATTTTACTATACTCGTCCCAGTCTGGTAACTGCTTCTCTTTAACTTGTATTATGTTGTTTTAATTTGTACTTTAAGAAATCACTAGTGAGGTTGAACATTTTGCCATATGTTTGTTTAGTTCGATTTCCTTTTGTGTGAAGTATCTCTGTCCATTTATCTTTGAGGGACATGTTTTCTGATTGACTTGCATGACTGCTTTGTAGAAGTTCATTGTTTGTCATACTTGAGGAAGATATTTTTACCAATTGGTTATTTTTCTTTTGGTTATATTTTTCTATGTACAAAGTTTCAAATTTTTATATAGCCAAATCTGTAATTTCCTGTCAACTCAGAGCTTAGAACTACCATCAGTTTAAAGATCGCTAAATATTAAACTCTATTTACTAACATTTAACTCTTTATCAACGTTGGGTTGATAAAGATAAATAGAATAGATAGGTAGACAGAAAAAAATTATTTTTTGTAGAGAGTGGCTATAGGTTTAAGCCTCGGACTGACCTGTTGGCAAAGCCACAAACAGGTCCCAGCTTAGAGGGCACAGTCCCCTTAGCATAATTAGGCTTGACATTATGACTCCCTAGATCTTATCTGGGAAGCTAATGGGCTGTGGGAGATGTAGCAAGTGCTGCCAAAACAAGTGAAACTCACAAGAACATTGTAACTATGGTGACCACTACCTTGTTTACCTCTGGCTATAAAATAAAGGCTCAGTTTGCTGTCTGGGTCTCTCTATGTGGCCTCAGCCAGGCACAGGAGATCCACCTAGACCCAGCTTATTCTCTTTGTCTGTCTTTTCTACATCCTTCGCCGCTCCCCCCAGGCTCTGCCAAACCCTTGGCTGAGCTGGCCTGGCACAATTTTTCCTTAAATGGCTAACTGATTTGAATGATATTTTCTTTCACTGTTGTTTTGTAAGAACTGCTTTAGCACATGATAAATGAAATCATATAGGACATAGTTCTATTTCTGTAAGTGTGGGCATTGGAGGTGGAATCTATGGTGAATAGAGGACTGAGACGTACATCCCCAGCATCTTATCCTGGGTTACCAGAGAGAAGGTAATGGTTCACGGTTGTAAGTCATACCATGGCAGTCCAAGCTCCTCACACCCTATCTAAGGAGTAGCCCTTCATGCCTCATATTCCCCGATCAACTTATTGTCAGTAATCAATGAACCAGCATAGTCTAATCTTCCATTTCTCACATAGTTGGGAGACAGTGAGGCAAAATGGAAAGAGCACAATTTGAGCCTGTCTCTATGTGCCCTTGAGCAAGTGGCTTCACCTCCCTGAACCACAGATTACTCATCTGTAAAATAGGGATAACAATATTTACTCCTCTGTTTGTTGTAAGGATCAGAAGTGATGTATGAAATGCATAAAACATAGTAGTGACTCAATAAAAATCAATAGATTAGTGCTCTAATTCCCTCTTGGTCTCTCTGACTACTCCCTCCTTATTTTTTAAACAGCGTTATTGAAGAGTAATTGATATGCAATATATGGCACATATTTGAAGCACACAGTTTGACTAATTATGATGTTTGTACACACCCAACAAAACCATCACCACAGCTAAGATAATGAACATGTCCTTCATTCCCAAAAGTTTCCTCATGTCCCTTTATAATTCCTTACTCCAGCTCCTTCACCTACATTCCAGGCAACCACTGATCTGCCTTCTGTGGCTGTCGATTCATTTGCATTTTCTAGAATTTTAAATAATGGAAATTTTATAGTATTTTTACTCATTTTTGTCTATCATCTTTCACTGAGCATAATTCTTTGAGATTCATCCATGTTGTTGCATGTATCAATTGCTTATTCTTTCTATTGCTGAGTAGTACTTCATGGTATGGATCTACTACAATTAATTTATCCATTCCCCTGTGGGTAGTCATTTGGGCTGCTTCCAGTTTAAGCGATTACAGATAAAGCTGCTATGAACATTTCTATACAAGTCTTCTTATGGACAAATGTTTTCATTTCTCTTGGCAAATACCTATGAGCGGAATTACTAGGTCACATGGTAAATGTATGTTTAACTTTTTAAAATATTGTCAAACTGTTTTCCAAAGTGGTTGTATTATTTTACGTTCCCATTAACAGTGTATAAGAGTTCTAGTTGTTCCACATCCTTGCCAGCACATGCTGAGGTCAGCCTTTAATTTTTTTTATTTTGGTAAAATATATATAACATCCCTGGCTGGTTTAGCTCAGAGGATAGAGCATTGGCCTGAGGACTGAAGGGTCCCAGGTTCTATTACAGTCAAGGGCACATGCCTGGGTTGTGGGCTCAATCCCCAGTAGGAGGTATGCAGGAGGCAGCCAATCAATGATTCTCTCTCATCATTGATGTTTCTATCACTCTTTCCCTCTCCCTTCCTCTCTAAAATCAATAAAAACATATATATATATAACATAAAATTTACCAGTTTGACAATTTTTATTTTATTTTATTATTTTTTAGTTTGACAATTTTTAAATGTACAACTAAGTGACATTAAGTCCATTCACAATTTTGTGTAACATCAGCACTATTTATTTCCAGTACTTTTTAACCTTTCCAAACAGAAACCTATTAGATAATAGCTCATAATTCCTTTCTGCCCCCAGCCTTTGGTAACCTCTATTCTACTTTCTGTCTCTATGAGAATTTGCCTATTCTATTCTGTATAAGTGAAACCAGACACTATTTGTCCTTTTGTATCTAGCTTATTTCACTTTAAGATAATGTTTTCTAGGTTCATCCATGTTGTAGCACATTTCAGATTCTTACTCTTTTTTAAATTGGAATAACATTCCATTGCATAAATACAGCACAGTTTATCTATTCCCCTGTTGAAAAACACTTGGGTGTTTCCACCTTCTAGCTATTTTGAATACTGCTGCAGTGAACACTGGTGTACAAGTATCTGTCGGAATCCCTTCTTTCATTTCTTTTCTTAAAAAAATGTATTATATATATATATTTAGATATTAAATACATATATATTTAATTTCAGAGAGAGGAAGGGTGAGGGAGAGAGAGATAGAAACATCAATGATGAGTGAGAATCATTGATTGGCTGCCTCCTCCACGCTCCCTACTGGGGATCAAGCCTGCAACCCAGGAATGTGCCTTTTACCGGACTCGAACCTGGGACCCTTCAGTCCACAGGCTGATGCTATACACTGAGCCAAACCAGCTAGGGCCCTCCTTTCATTTCTTTTGGGTCTCCTAGTATACCTAGAAGTAGAATTGCTGGATCATATGGCAATTCTATGCTTAGCTTTTTGAGGAACTGCTAAATTGTTTTCTATAGTTGGCTACACTGTTTTACACTCTGACCAGCAATGTTCCAAAATTCTCCACCTCTTCAGCAACACTTGTTATGTTTCATTGAAAAAAAAAAACAAACAGCCATCTTGATGGATGAGAAGTGGTATCTCACTGTGGTTTTCATTTGCATTTTTCTACTGATTAGTGATGTAGAGTCTCTTTTCGTGTGCTTATTGGCCATTTGTATGTTTTCTTTTCTTTTTTTTTAAATTAAATCTTTATTGTTCAGATTATTACAGCTGTTCTTCTTCTTCCCCTCCATAGCTCCCCTCCACCCGGTTCCACTCCCACCCTCTGCCCTCATCCCCCACCACTGTCCTCATTCATAGGTGCACGATTTTTGTCCAGTCTCTTCCCACATCCCCCACACCCCTTTCCCCCCCGAGAATAGTCAGTCCACTCCCTTTCTATGCCCTTGATTCTATTATAATCACCAGTTTATTCTGATCATCAGATTATTTATTCACTTGATTTTTAGATTCACTTGTTGATGGATGTGTATTTGTTGTTCTTAATTTTTTTTTTTTAATGCAGTATATGTTTTTATTTTCTATTTTGTGTCCTGGAACCCAGATTATCATGTGAACTTTGAAAATCTAAATTACTTAAAAACTCTTTCCTGGAAAAATTGATTCTATGTTTTTTTTAATTAATTACATCTTTATTGTTCAGATTATTACATTTGTTCCTCTTTTTTCCCCCCAAAACTCCCTTCCACCCAGTTCCCACTCCACCCTCCTCCCTCCCTCCCCACCCACTGTCCTCATCCATAGGTGTACGATTTTTGTCCAGTCTCTTCCTGCATCCCCCTCACCCCATTCCCCCCAAGAATAGCCAGTCCACTCCCTTTCTATGCCCCTGATTCTATCATAATCACCAGTTCATTCTGTTCATCCGATTATTCACTTGATTTTCAGATTCACTTGTTGATAGATGTGTATTTGTTGTTCATAATTTGTATCTTTACTTTTTTCTTCTTCTTCCTCTTCTTAAAGGATACCTTTCAGCATTTCATATAATACTGGTTTAGTGGTGATGAACTCCTTTAGCTTTTTCTTATCCGTGAAGCTCTTTATCCAACCTTCAATTCTGAATGATAGCTTTGCTGGATAAAGTAATCTTGGTTGTAGGTTCTTGGCATTCATCACTTTGAATATTTCTTGCCACTCCCTTCTGGCCTGCAAAGTTTCGGTTGAGAAATCAGCTGACAGTCGTATGGGTACTCCCTTGTAGGTAATTGACTGTCTTTCTCTTGCTGCTTTTAGGATTCTCTCTTTGTCTTTTGCTCCTGGCATTTTAATTATGATGTGTCTTGGTGTGGTCCTCTTTGGATTCCTTTTGTTTGGGGTTCTCTGTGCTTTCTGGACTTGTAAGTCTATTTCTTTCACCAGGTAGGGGAAGTTTTCTGTCATTATTTCTACAAATAGGTTTTCAATATCTTGCTCTCTCTCTTTTTCTGGCACCCCTATAATTCGGATGTTGGTATGCTTGAAGCTGTCCCAGAGGCTCCTTACACTATCTTCATATTTTTGGATTCTTTTTTCATTTTGCTTTTCTGGTTGGGTGTTTTTTGCTTCTTCGTATTTCAAATCTTTGACTTGATTCTTGCAATCCTCTGGTCTGCTGTTGGGAGTCTGTATAATATTTTTTATTTCAGTTAGTGTATGCTTAATTTCTAGTTGGTCCTTTATCATAACATTGAGGGTCTCACTAGATTTCTTGATGGTCTCATTAAGTTTATCTGCGGTTTCTAGAAAATTCTAGAAAAACCTTAAAAGTGTGGTTTTGAACTCTATATCCAGTAGTTTGCTTTCCTCCATTTCTGTCATTTGTGTCCTGTTTCTTTGTCTCCACATTTTTTTATGCTTCGCTGTGTCGATAGAGTGGCTTTCTGTGCTAAGTGTCCTTTAGGGCCCAGTGGCTCAGCCTCCCCAATTACCTGAGGTAGACACTCTTGGTGCACCCCTTTGTGGGCTTTGTGAACAGTCTTGTTGTAGTTTAGCCTTGATTGTCGTAGGTAACACTGGGAGGAATTGACCTCCAGGCCAATTGGCTGTGAGAATCATCTGTGTCTACGGTGGGAGAACTTCTGTGCTGAAGACACCCTTCTGGGGCAAGACTTGCTTCAGTGGGGCTTTGGTGCTCACTGAGTCTGCCCCCTGAGTGTGTTCCTTATGGATCTGAGGAGTTGTAATCTGGATGGTCCCACTCTGACCACTGGGTACACTGGCTCTTGGATCTCCAAGGAGGTGCTAATCTAGCCTCTGCCTGAGGCTACCCAGCAGAAGCCAGCTGTAAAGCAATGCAAGTTGCCCTGGGGCCTTGGGGCAGCTGCAGTTTGTTAAGTACTTTTCAGATTACAAAGGGCTGGGCCTTTCATATGCAAAAGCCTCGGTGCTTGGGTGGGGCGGGGTCCCAGGGCATCAACAGGGCGGGCGGAGCGAGCAGTATGGCTGCTCTCAGTCCTGCCCTCAGAGGCCCCAGCAATCACTGTGAGTGCTTCCCAGAGAAAGCTGCCCTCGAGTTCCGACTGATGCCATACAGTCCAGTTTCTTTCCGTATGAGTCTGGGTCCCCAGAGACTCACCCGGAACTGGAGCTCAGAGCTTGAGACTTCCTCCTGATTGAAAAAGACAATCGTTTCCTCAGCCACCAGCCCTCTCCGTATGCACCTCTGCACCTTTGTATTTTACTTCCACACCGCACCTCCTCTGAGTCTCGGTATGCTTTTCTCTTTCCTTCTAGTTGTAGAATTTCCACTCAGCCAGCCTTCCTGTGGTTCTGGATGATGTCCATTCCGTCTTTTAGTTGTATTTTTGAAGTGGTTGTGCGAGGCAGCAATTTCAGGTGTTTTCCTATGCCGCCATCTTGGTTTCTCCCAAGGTCAGTGTTTTTAATAATGGCCATTCTAATAGATTGTAGTAGTATATCATTGTGGTTTTATTTTGCATTTCCCTGATAACTAAAGATGCTCACCATCTTTTTATGTGCTTTTTTGCTATCCATATATCTTCTTTGGTGAAATATCTGGTCAAATGTTTTGCCCATTTTTAAAAATTGGGCTGTTTATTTTTTTATTATTGCATTTAAGAGTTCTTTATATATTCTGGATGCAATTCCTTTATTAGCTATGTGATATGCAAATAGTTTTCTCCAAGTCTGTGGTTTGTCTTTTAATTTTTTTTAACAGCATACATATTTTAGAAAGCAGTACTTAATTATGATGTAGTCCAATTTATCACATTTTTTTCTTTTATGTATTGTGCTTTGCTATTGTAGTTAAAAAAATATTGCCTAACCTAAGGTCACAAAGATTTTTCTCCTATCATTTCCTCTAGAAATGTAATAGTTTTAGGTTTTACATTTAGGTCAATGATCCATTTTGTGTTCACTTTTGTAGATGAGAAAGATATGGATAGAGTTTCAATTTACTGCTTATGGATATCCAGTTGTTTCAGAACCATTTATTGAAAAGATAATGGCCACTTCTGGCTAATTCTTTATTAAACTTAAAAATAACTTTTTACTCACATAAGTTACAGATGCATACACTCTCCCTGTAAAATATAAAATAATTTTGACCATTTTTACACCCAATCATGCTTCCCCCCTATACTCCTCACCCGGCAACAACTCTAACAACATCAATTTGAGCTGTATCCTTCCAGATTTTTTTCTAGGTATAGAAACATATAATTTAATGCTTTGTTGTGTTTATAAGACCATCCTTTATGTATCATTATGAATCTGGGTTTTTGGTATATAACAACATCTCTCAGAGATCTTTCCATGTCAGAACATAGAGATCTACCTCATTTTCTTTAGCTGTTTCTTAGTGTTTCACGGTACACTGCATCTTACTTTGTTTTACCGTCAGCTTATTGATGAATATTTAGTTAGTTTCTGTTTTTTGTTTTTCTTTTCTATTGCTATAACAATGATGGAGATGAGTATCCATGAACCTCTTTTGGTGCTAAGTGCTTCCCTAGGTAGATACTGAGAAGTGGAATTTACGCATCAAATGTAAAACATTTATTATATGCTAAGTGCTATTCTAAATGTTTTACATATATGGATTCACTTCATGCACACAACAACTCCATGATTTTATCCTTGTTTTACAGATGAGGAAACCAAGGCACAGAGAAGTTGAACAACTTACCAAACACCTCACAGTCAATAGCTGGGCCAGGATTTGAATTCAGATAGTTTGGTGACAGAGCTCAGTTTGCAGGGTCATAGGGTATGGGTACTTTTTTTTATTGTTGAAAGTATTATAGATGTCCCCCTCCTGCACACCCCAGCATTTACCCCCTCTACCCTACTCCCACCACGCCCAGGCCTTTACCATACTATTGTCTGTGTCCATGGGTTATGCACATATATGCACATAAATTGTTTGGTTAATATCTTCTCTCCCCAACCCCTTTTCTCTGAGATTTGTCAGTCTGTTCTATGCTTTCATGTCTCTGGATTGATTTTCTTCCTCAGTTTATTTTGTTTATTAGATTCCTCATATAAGTGAGATCATGTGATACCTGTTTTTCTCTGACTGGCTTATTTAGCTTAGCATGATACTCTCCAGGTCCCTCCATGCTGTCTCAAAGGGTAAGAGATCCTTATTTTTTTTTATAGCTGCACAGTATTCCACCATGTAAAGGTACCACTGCTATTTTATCCACTCATCTACTGATGTGCACTTGTGCTGTTTCCAGATCTTAGCTATTGTGAATTGTGCTGCTATGAACATAGGGGTGCATACATTCTTTCTGATTGGTGTTTCAGGCTCCTTAGGATATATCCCTAGAAGTGGGATCACTGGGTCAAATGGCACTATGGAAAACAGTATGGGATTTTCTGAAAACATTAAAAATGATATGGGCATTTTTAATTTTAAAAGTGACCTGCACCGGAGTCCCTCCCAAGAGGCCCGGAACCAACACACCCAGTGGTGGGCTTCAGACCACATCAGAGCAGGACCTGATTCTCTTCACAAGTGGCACAGCCAAAGGGAAATGTTGGCAGGTACTAGACCCTGCTGAGTTGAATTCCACTTTGTGTGCTCAGCACCCACATAGCAACTTGTATACAGTGCTTGGAGCTGACTCTCAAAGTCAGCCAGCCTGAAGGTGGAGCCCATGCATGGAGGAGCCAACATGAATCAAGACTCAAGTACAAGAGGTGGGCTCACATAACCCAACACAAGGGAAATTCCTGGAGCACCTTGTTTGGGTGATCAGGCAGAGTGTGCTACTAGCCCTACAGGACACCTACTACATAAGGCCATGATACCAAGACTGGAAGGCATAGCAACTTGGTGAACAGTGACTCTACCTAATACACAGAAATAAATATAGAGAGGCAGCCAAAATTGGGAGACAAAGAAACATGCCCCAAATGAAAGAACAAGAAAAATCCCCAGAAAAAAGAACTAAATGAAATGGAGATAAAACAATGGTTATAAGGAAGTTCAAGGAATTTACATGTTATAAGGGAAGAATGGATGAACTCAGTGAGAACTTAAGCAAAGAGATAGTAAGCATAAAAGAGGACATAGAAACCATAAAAAGAACCAGTCAGAAATGAAGAATACAATCTATGAAATGAATAATACACTAGAAGGAATCCACAGTAGACTAGATGAAGCTGAAGATGGAATCAGTGATTTGGAAGACAAGATAGAAGAAAATACCCAATCAGAGGAGCAAAATGAAAAAAGAATTTAAAAAATGAGGACTCTGAGAAAACAGATAGCATAACAACATCTGAATAATAAAGGTACCAGAAAGAGAAAAGAGAGAGCAAGTGATTGAAATCTTATTTGGAAAAATAATGACTTGAAAACTTCCTTAACCTGCTGAAGGAAAAAGACATACAAATTCAAGAAGTGCAGAGTCCTAAACAAGATGAACCCAAAGAGGCCCACACCAAGACACATCATAATGAAAATGGCAAAGGTTAAAGACAAAGAGAGAATCTTAAAAGCAGTAAGAGAAAAATTTACAAACAAGGGAGTTTTCATAAAACCGTTAGCTGATTTCTAAACAAAAACATTTCAGGCCAGAAGGGATTGGCACAAAATATTCAAAGTGATAAAAAGCAAGGACGACCTGGCCAGCATGGCTCAGTGGTTGAGCATTGACCTATGAACCTGGAGGTCATGTTTCAATTCCTGGTAAGGGCACATGCCCAGGTTGTGAGCTCCATCCCCAATAGGGGGTGAGCAGGAGGCAGCCGATCAATGATTCTCTCTCATCATTGATGTTTCTATCTCTCTTTCCCTTCCTCTCTCTGAAATAAATAAAAACATATTTTTAAAAAATCAATAAATTTAAATAATTATAATAATAAAATGGCAATAAATATGTACCTATCAATAATAACTTTAAGACTGCGCCATCTTGGGTGGTTGTTGCCGGCATCCAGAGACCAGCTACTAACCTGGAAACAAGGGATCTCAAGCAGCGTGACTGCGTGAACTCAGACGAGCACTGCTTCTTCTCACAGAAAGGTTAGGCATCCCCTAAAGGTGCAGTTTGCAGTTCGGGTTGGAGGGAGGACCGAGCTTGCGCGCGCGGGGCGGAATCTGCGCCCCACAGAGTCCGCAGCCGTTGGGACCAGCATGACCCGCGAGTGGGGAAGGGGCCCCACAGGGCTGCCGGCAGAAGGGAACGCAATAAATGAGCCCATAGCTGGACTGGATATAAAGGAGCAGCCTTGGAGTTTGCCAATCTGCTGGCTGCTTGGTGCCAGGGGCGAGTGGGCGCGCGGAGACTGCGCGCGGAGACTGTGCGCAGACCTGGAAGGTGGAGGCTTGCGAATTCGCACAACTATCAGGCTCTTGTTACAGTTCCCCTTAGATCCGTGCATTTGATTATTAAACCCAGTGCATGGGATTCCCCAGTTGGGGTCATTTGCAGAGCCTGTAGGGGAAAGTTCTTTTTGGGGAGCCTGTGAAACAGCGGGCAGTGGCAAGGAACCAGCTCTGGGCAGTGGTCTTTACCAAATACCATAGAGGAAAAAAAACAACAAAAAAAAACCCGACTGATAGAGAGGACTTATAGCCTCGGAGGTCAATCCACACACTGCCACCCAGAGGCAGAGCCACGAACTGTCTCTTCTGTGATCACAAATAAAGGCAGTCTGGTAAACAAATACAACCTGCCTTAAAATCAGGTCTGTGGTTTACTGCACGAGAGACAGTGTATCGCAGGGAAGTTCAACACTCCCCTGAATGCCTGGCAGGACTAAGGCATGCCAAAAAGAAGAGTGGAAGATCTGAAGCACCTTCACTTCCGAATATTTTTATATATACTTTTTAATTCTTTTTTCACCATTTCATTAAGAACCTATTTTATTATTTTTTTATTTTTTATTTTGTTCATCACTTGATTTTACCTTTTTAATTACTACATTTTTTTAACCAGTATTATTGCTATCCTTTTACCATTTTTTCAAGTGTCATTTTATTTTTTATTTTTTATTTTTTATTTTTCTTTATTTTATTTTGGGATTAGTGTTCTACACTCTATTTTCATCGTTCCTTTAGCATCATTTCTCTCTATCTCACATTTACCCTTAAGCCAAAACTCTCTTCCTCACTTTTCCCCTTTTGTTGTCCTGTTTCTCTTACCCTATTCCTGCTTTGGATTTTCCCTATTCCTTCTTTCTACCCACTGTCTAAATTTCACCCTACTTATATATCTAATTTCCAATCCCTCGCTCTAAATCCATATACACCTCTCTCTTATCTTTCTTCACTATCTAATTTTTTTTTCTCTCTCTCTGTCGTTTTGCTAGTGTTTGCTTGATTATGAGTATATTGGGGTTTTTTATGCTTGTGTGGGAAATTGTTTTGTTTTTCAATTTCATTTTTCTGTTTTGCTTACTTTTTCTTTATCTGGTTATTTTTGTGCTTCTGTTTTCCCTTGCCTCGCTTGATATTGGTGGTTGTTTGTAGTTTGCATTAGTCTCCAGGGTTCTGCTGCTGGAGTTCATTGAGATTGGTTGTGGTTCTCTTGGAGTTTTCTCCCCATACAAATAGCCTCTTCCCCACCTCTATTTCATTCTCTTACTTTTTTGTTTGTTTGTTTTTGTTTTTGTTTTTGTCTTTTTGTTTTTTTCTTCTCTCCCTTTTCCCAATCTCATTTCGGCACTCCTTTTTGTTTTTTATTTTTCTCTTTAATCTATTTCCTCTTTTTTCTTCTTTATCCCCTAATTCTCTTCACTCGGGGGGTCACCTTTATTTGGGATTATTAATATAGTGAATGCATTTAGTTCGGTGCCTTGTACATTGTGCCTTGTTGTGTTGTATTTTGTGCCTTTGAATCAGCGCAGCAAAGAGAGAACTACATAACCAAACACCTTGAGAAGAGAAATCATGGTGAAACAAAGAACCAACCCAAATATGAAAGAAAAACAGGCATCATCAGAAAAGGAAGTAAACAAAATGGAGGCAATGGAGGCAAGCAACCTGTCAGAGAAAGAATTCAGAGTAATGGCTATAAGGTGGATGAAAAGAATGGAAGACCAATTCAACAATATGTGTAGGAACCAAGAGGAAATGAAGAAGAACCAAGAGGAAATGAAGAGAAACCAAGAAGAAATGAAAAATGACATCACTGCCATAAAGAACTCAATAGAAAGCATCAACAGTAGACTACAAGAAACAGAGGACCGCATCAGCGAGCTAGAAGACAAAGTAGAAAAAAATACCCAAACAGAACAGCTTCTAGAAAAAAAAATTAAAAAGCAGGAGGAGAGCCTAAGAGAACTCTGGGACAATGCTAAACGAAAAAACATCCGAATAATAGGGGTGCCAGAAGGAGAGGAAACTGATCAAGGAATAGAAAACCTGTTTGAAAAAATAGTAACAGAAAATTTCCCTGATATAAGGAGGAAAAAACTCACACAAATCCAAGAAGCTCACAGAGTCCCAAACAAAATGAACCCGAAAAGACCGACACCAAGGCACATAATAATTAAATTGGCAAACACCAAGGACAAAGCAAGAATCTTAAAAGCAGCCAGAGAGAGACAGAAAGTTACCTACAAAGGATCCCCCATCAGACTAGTGACCGATTTCTCAACAGAAACACATCAGTCAAGAAGGGAATGGAATGAAATATACAAAGTCATGCAAAGGAAGGGTCTGAATCCAAGAATACTATACCCAGCGAGGCTATCAATCAAAATTGAGGGTCAAATCAGGAGCTTCACAGACAAAAATGGTCTAGGGGAGTTTATTACAACCAAGCCAGCAATGCAAGCAATGCTAAAGGGTCTGCTGTAAATAGAAAAAACAGGAAACCAAGAAGGAATGCAGCGGTAAAGAACAAAAATGGCGACTAACAAGTTTCTATCAATAATAACTTTAAATGTAAATGGATTAAATTCCCCAGTCAAAAGGCATAGGGTAAATGAGTGGATAAGAAAACATGACCCATATATCTGCTGTCTACAGGAAACCCACCTCAGAAAAAAAGATGCACACAGATTGATGGTGAAGGGATGGAAAAAGGTTTTTCAGGCCAACAGAAGTGAAAAAAAAAGCCAGGGTAGCAATACTTATATCTGACAAATTAGATCTCAAAGTGAAGGACATAAAAAGAGATCAAGAAGGCCACTTCATAATACTAAAGGGAGCAGTCCAACAAGAAGAAATAAGTCTGGTAAATATATATGCACCCAATATAGGAGCACCCAAATACGTAAGAAATCTTCTGGAGGAGATCAAGGGAGAGATTGACAGCAATACAATCATAGTAGGGGACCTTAACACCCCATTATCTCCACTGGACAAATCCTCTAAACAGAAACTCAGCAAAGAAACATCAATCCTAAATGACTCACTAGATCAGATGGAATTAATTGACATCTTCAGAACATTTCACCCCAAAGCCACAGAATATACATTCTCCTCAGGTGCACATTTGTCATCTTCAAAGATAGACCATATATTGGGTTACAGACAAAGTCTCTTCAAATTCAAGAAAATTGAAATCATATCAAGCATCTTCTCAGACCACAAAGGCATAAAACTGGAAATCAACTACAACAAAAACAATCCAAAAAAATCAAACACATGGAGACTAAATAGCATGCTATTAAACAACGACTGGGTTACCAGTGAGATCAAAGAAGAAATAAAAAACATCATGGCAACAAATGACAATGAAAACACAACAATCCAAAACCTATGGGACACAGCAAAAGCAGTCTTGAGAGGGAAGTTCATAGCTCTACAAGCCTACTGCAAGAAACAAGAAACAATGAGAATAAATGACCTAACTCTACAACTCGAAGAGTTAGAAAGAGAGCAACAAAAAAGGCCCACTGTAAGCAGAAGGAAGGAAATAACAAAGATCAGAGCGGAGATAAATGACATAGAGACCAAAAAAACAATACAAAAGATCAACAAAACCAAGAGCTGGTTCTTTGAAAGGATAAACAAGATTGATACACCTCTAGCCAGGCTCACCAAGAAACAAAGAGAGAGGACCCAAATAAACAAAATCAGAAATGAAAGAGGAGAAATAACAACAGACCCCATAGAAATACAAAGGATTGTTAGAAAATACTATGAACAACTCTACTCCAACACACTAGACAACCTGGAGGAAATGGACATATTCCTAGACAAATACAACCTTCCAAAACTTAACCAGGAAGAATCTAAAAATCTCAATAGGCCAATAACTATGGAGGAAATCGAAGCAGTAATCAAAAAGCTTCCAGCAAACAAAAGCCCGGGGCCAGATGGCTTCACAGGGGAGTTTTACCAAACATTCAAGGAAGACCTAAAACCTATCCTCCTCAGACTATGTCGAAAGATCCAAGAGGAAGGAACACTTCCCAGCTCATTCTATGAAGCCAACATCACCCTAATCCCAAAACCAGATAAAGACAATACAATGAAAGAGAATTATAGGCCAATATCCCTCATGAACATAGATGCCAAAATCCTCAACAAAATCCTAGCAAATCGGATCCAGCAGTACATCAAAAAGATCATACACCATGACCAAGTAGGATTTATCCCAGGGATGCAAGGATGGTACAATATCCGCAAATCAATAAACGTGATACATCACATAAACAAATTGAGAGAAAAAAAATCACATAGTCATATCAATTGATGCGGAAAAAGCATTTGACAAAATCCAACACCCTTTCTTGATAAAAACTCTCAGCAAGATAGGAATTGAGGGATCATACCTCAACATAATAAAAGCCATATATGACAAACCCACAGCCAACATCATAATCAATGGGCAAAAACTAAAACCATTCCCCCTAAAAACAGGAACAAGACAGGGATGCCCACTCTCACCACTCCTGTTCAACATAGTACTGGAAGTACTAGCCATTGCGATCAGACACGAAGAAGAAATAAAAGGCATCCAGATTGGAAAAGAAGAAGTAAAACTGTCCTTATTTGCAGATGACATGATACTGTACATACAGAACCCTAAAGACTCCATCAAAAAATTATTAGACTTAATAAATGAATTCGGCAATGTAGCAGGATACAAAATTAATGCTAAGAAATCCATGGCATTTCTTTACACCAATAGTGAACTTACAGAAAGTGAAACTACGGAAGCAATCCCATTTACCATTGCACCAAAAAAATTAAAATACCTAGGAATAAACTTAACTAAGGAGGTAAAAGACTTATATGCTGAAAACTACAGGACACTGAAAAAAGAGATAGAGGAAGACATAAACGGATGGAAGAATATACCGTGTTCATGGATTGGTAGAATCAACATCATCAAAATGTCCATACTACCCAAAGCAATTTATAGATTCAATGCAATCCCCATTAAATTACCAACGGCATATTTCACAAATCTAGAACGAACTTTCCAAAAATTCATCTGGAATAAAAAAAGACCCCAAATAGCTGCAGCAATCCTGAGAAAGAACAAAGTAGGTGGGATCTCAATACCAGATATCAAACTGTATTACAAAGCCACTGTTCTTAAAACAGCTTGGTACTGGCACAAGAACAGACATATATATCAATGGAATAGAATAGAGACCCCAGAAATCGACCCAAACCACTATGCCCAATTAATATTCGACAAAGAAGGCAAGAGCATACAATGGAGTCAAGACAGTCTTTTCAATAAATGGTGTTGGGAAAATTGGACAGATACATGCAAAAGGATGAAACTAGATCACCAACTCACACCATAGACAAAAATAAACTAAAAATGGATAAAAGACTTAAACGTAAGACGGGAAACCATAAAAATACTAGAGGAATCCACAGGCAGCGAAATCGCAAACATATGCCGAAGAAATTTCTTCTCTGATAATGCTCCTAGGGCAATGGAAACTAAAGAGAAAATAAACAAATGGGACTACATCAAAATAAAAAGCTTTTGCACAGCAAAGGAAACCGTCAACAAAACAACAAGAAGACCCACTACATGGGAGAACATATTTGCCAATGATACCACCGATAAGGGTTTAATTTCCAACATTTACAGGGACCTCATGAAACTTAACAAAAGGAAGATAAACAATCCAATAAAAAAATGGGCAACAGACCTAGATAGACACTTCTCGAAAGAGGACATACAGAAGGCCGAAAGACATATGAAAACATGCTCAAAGTCACTAATTATATGAGAGATGCAAATCAAAATGACAATGCGGTATCATCTCACACCTGTCAGAATGGCTATCATCAACAAATCAACAAACAACAAGTGTTGGAGAGGATGTGGAGAAAAAGGAACCCTTCTGCACTGCTGGTGGGAATGCAAACTGGTGCAGCCACAGTGGAGAACAGTATGGAGTTTCCTCAGAAGACTAAAAATGGAACTCCCATTTGACCCAGTGATCCCACTACTAGGAATATATCCCAAGAAACCAGAAATGCCAATCAGAAAAGATATATGCACCCCTATGTTCATAGCAGCACAATTCACCATAGCTAAGATTTGGAAACAGCCTAAGTGCCCATCAGCAGATGAGTGGATTAGAAAACTGTGGTACATATACACAATGGAATACTACGCTGAGGTAAAAAAAAGGAACTCTTGCCTTTTGCAACAGCATGGATGGAACTGGAGAGCATTATGCTAAGTGAAATAAGCCAGTCAGAGAAAGATAAATACCACATGATCTCACTCATTTGTGGATTATAGAGAACAACATAGACTGATGAAAAGGGACAGACCCAAAGACTGAGAAACAGCGATCAGGCTATCAATCCCCAGAAGGAAAGTAGGGGAGGGCGGAGGTAAGGGGAAGAGATCAACCGAAGGACTTGTATACATGTATATAAGCCAAACCAATGGACATGGACAACAGGGGGATGGGAGCATGAGTTTGTGTGTGGGGGGGAGGTTGGGGGTTAATGGGGGGGATGTGGACACATTTGTAATACCTTAACTAATAATAAAAAAATAAAAAACAAAAAAAATAATAATAACTTTAAATGTAAATGGACTAAATGCTCCAATAAAAAGACATAGGGTAAATGAATGGATAAGAAAACATCACATATATATATGCTGTCTACTAAAAGACCCATATCAGAATGAAAAACACAGACAAACTGAAAATAAAGGGATGAAAATAGATATTTCATACAAATGGAAATGAAAAATAAGCTGGTGTAGCAATACTTATATCTGACAAAATAGACTTTAAAACAAAGGCTATAGTAGGAGACAAAGAAAAGCACTACAAAAGGAGCAATTCAACAAGAGGATATAACTCTGGTAAACATTTATGCATCCAACATAGGAGTACCTAAATATATAAAGCAAATTTTGATGGACATAAAGGAAGAGTTTGACAATAATACAATCATAGTAGGTGATTTAAACACTCCATTGACATCAGAAAATCAACAAGGAAACAGTGGTTTTAAATGTCACACTAGATCAGATGGATTTAATTGATATTTTAAGAACATTTTACCCCAAAGCAGCAGAATATATATTATTTTCAAGTACACATGGAATATTTTCTAAGATAGACCACATGTTAGGACACAAAACAAGTCTCAATAAATTTAAGAAGATTGAAATCATATCAAGCATTTTCTCTGACTGCAACGGTATAAAACTAGAAATCAATTATAAGGAAAAAAACTGAAAAACACACAAACACATTGAGGCTAAATAGCATGTTACTAAACAATGAATGGGTTAAAAGTAAGATTAAAGGAGAGATCAAAAGATACCTTGAGACAAATATAAATGAAAACACAATAACCCCAAATTTATGGGGCACAGTGAAAGTAGTCCTAAGAGGGAAATTCATAGCAATATGGCCTACCTTCAGAAACAAGAAAAATACAAATAAACAATCTAACTTTGCACCTAAAGGAATTAGAAAAAGAACAACAAACGAAGCCCAAAGTGAGTGGAAGAAAGGAAATTGTGAATATCAGGTGGAAATAAACAAAATAAAGTCTAAAAAAACAATACAAAAAAATCAATGAATCTGAGAGCTGATACTTTGAAAAGATGAACAACACTGATAAAACTTTAACCAGACTCATGAAGAAAAAAGAGAGTGAACCCAAATAAATAAAGACAGAAATGAAAGAGAAAAAACAATTGACACCACAGAAATACAATAAAAAAAAAATATTACCGCCGTAGCTGGTTTGGCTCAGTGGATAGAGCGTCAGCCTTCGGACTGAAGGATCCCAGGTTTGATTCTGGTCAAGGGCACATGCCTGGGTTGCGGGCTTGATCCCCAGTAGGGGACGTGAAGGAGGCAGTCAATAAATGATTCTCTTTCATCATTGATGTTTCTATCTCTCTTTCCCTCTCCTTTCCTCTCTTAAATCAATAAAGATGTACTAAAAATATTACCTACAGCCTTGGTTGGTATGGCTCAGTGGTAGAGTGTTAACCTGCACACCAAAGGGTCCCAGGTTCCATTCCCAGTGAAGGGTACATATCTGGGTTGTAGGTTGGTTTCCAGGTCCCAGTCGGGGCGCATGCATGAGGCAGCCAATCTCTCTCTCTCTCTCTCTCTCTCTCTCTCTCTCTCTCTCTCTCTCTCTCTCAACTATGCGCCAACAAATTGGAGAATCTGGAAGAAATGGATAAATTCCCAGAAACATATAATCTTTCAAAACTAAATCAAGAAATTACAGAAAACTTGAAGACTGTTTACAAAAACTAGTGAAATTGAAGCAATAATGAAAAAAACTCCCAACAAACAAAAGTCCTGGACCACACGGTTTTACAGGTGAATTTTACCAAACATTCAAGGAAGAACTAACACCTATATTTTGCAAACTACTTCAAAAAATCCAAGATGAGGGAAGATTCCCAAGCTCATTTTACAAGACCAGCATTATCCTAATTCCAAAACAGGATAAAGACACTACAAAGAAAGGAAACTATAGGCCAGTATCTCTGATGAATATAGATGCCAATATTCTGAACAAAATATTTGCAAACCAAATTTAGCAATACATTAAAAATATCATACATCATGACCAAATGGGATTTATTCTGGAGATGCAAGACTGGTATAATATTCGCAAATCAATTAGCGATATACACCACATAAACAAATTTAAAGACAAAATCACATGATCATTTCAATAGATGCAGAAAGAGAATTTGACAAAATCCAGCACCCATTTTTTATAAAAAACTCTCAGCCAAGTAGGAATAGAGGGAACATACCTCAACATAATTAAAACCATATATGACATCTACAGCCAACATCATACTCAATCGGCAAAAACTAAAACTATTTCCCCTAGAACAGGATCAAGACAGGGATTTCCACTTTCACCACTCTTATTCAACATAGTACTGAAAGTCCTAGCCACAGCTATCAGACAAGAAGAAATAAAAGGCATTCAAACTGAAAAAGAAGTAAAACTATTATTATTTGCAGATGACATAATACTGTACATAGAGACCCCTAAAGATTCTACCCAAAACTACTAAAACTGATCAATTAATTCAGTAAAGTTGCAGGATACAAAATTAATATTAAAAATCAGTTGCATTTTTATTCACCAATAATGAATTCTCAGAAAGGGAAATAGGAAAAAAATCCCACTTAAAATTGCATCAAAAAATAATATACCTAGGAATAAATTTAACCAAAGAAATAAAAGACCTGTACTCAGAATATAATAAGATACTAAAGAAAGAAATTTGTAGGGCGGGGCTATAGGGTTAAGCCTCGGACTGACCTGTTGGCAAAGCCACAAACAGGTCCCAGCTTAGAGGGCACAGTCCTTTTAGCATAATTAGACTTGACCTTATGATGCTCCCTAAATCTTACCTGGGTAGCTAATGGGCTGTGGGAGATGTAGCAAGTGCTGCCAAAACAAGTGAAACTCACAAGAACATAACTATGGTGACCACTACCTTGTTTACCTCTGGCTATAAAATAAAGGCTCAGCTTGCCTCTGGATCTCTCTCTGTGGCCTCAGCCAGGCACAGGAAGATCCACCTAGACCCAGTTTATTCTCTTTGTCATTTCATCATCCTTTACCGCCCTCACTCAGGCTTTCGAACCCTTGGCTGAGCTGGCTCGGCCCAGAAATTG
The DNA here is from genome assembly GCF_014108235.1 of Myotis myotis. Lineage (NCBI taxonomy): Eukaryota > Metazoa > Chordata > Mammalia > Chiroptera > Vespertilionidae > Myotis > Myotis myotis. The sequence continues at coordinate 80,689,225 of NW_023416346.1, read as the reverse complement.
AAGAAGATGCAAATAATAGAAGCATATACCTGTTCATGGATATGAATATTTAGCATTGTTAAAATGTTCATATCAACCAAAGCAATCTATAAGTTTAATGAAATTCCTATCAAAATAGCAATGGAGCCCTAACTAGTTTGGCTCAGTGGATAGAGCATCAGCTTGTGGACTGAAAGGTCCCAGGTTCGATTCCAGTCAAGGGCATGTACCTTGGTTGCAGACACATCCCCAGTGGGAGGTGTGCAGGAGGCAGCTGATAGATGTTTCTCTCTCATCGATGTTTCTAACTCTCTGTCCCTCTCCCTTCCTCTCTGTAAAAAATCAATAAAATATATTTAAAAAATAGCAATGGAATTTTTCACAGATATAGTACAAATAATTCTAAAATTTATATGGAACCACCAAAGACCCCAAATAGCCTCAGCAACCGTGAGGAAGAAGAACAAAGTTGGAGGCATTGCACTACCTGATATCAAACCACACTACAAAGCTATAGTAATCAAAACAGCATGGTACTGTCATAAAAATAGACATATAGATCAATGGAACAGAATAGAGAGCACAGAAATAAATCCACACCTATATGTCAATTAATTTTTGACAAAGGAGGCAAGAACATACAATGGGATAAAAGACACTCTGTTTAATAAATGGTATTGGGTAAATTGATCAGATACATGAAAAAAAATGAACCTAGATCACCTCCTTATGCCATATACCAGAATAAACTCAAAATGGATTAAAAACTTACGTATACCAGTAAGACTCAAAACCATAAAACTCCCAGAAAAAAACATAGGCAGTAAAATCTCTGACATTTCCCATAGCAATATTTTTTTCTGATATATCTCCTTGGGCAAGGAAAACAAAAGAAAAAATAAACAAATGGGAGTACATCAAGCTAAAAAGTTTTTGCCAGCAAAAGAAACCATCAACAAAATACAAAGACAATCTACAGAGTGGGAGAAGATACCAATGCTACATCTGATAAGGGGTTAATGCCCAAAATTTATAAAGAACTCATACAATTCAACACCAAACCCCCAAAGAATTCAATTAGAAAGTGGGCAGGGAACCTGAATAGACACTTCTCCAAAGAGGACATACAGATGGGCAATTCTATATAATAAAGAGGCAATATGCAAATTGACCCTCACACCCTCACAAGATGGCTGCCTACGACCAGGCCATCAGGGGGGTTAGTGAAGGATGACCAAACAACTGAACAGTGAAAGGGCGAGTTGTCGCGGGGCCTACGTGGGCCGGCCGCCGGGCCCCATGAGGCACAGCCTGACCACGCTGCTGGCGGGCTCGGGCACTGACTCCCCAGCCCACGGCGGGAGCCCGGTGCAGGCTGCCACCCGCCCGCCGCCCCCGGACTGGACCCACGCGGCAGCAGCGGCGGCGGGGCGGGGCGTGTGTCCTCGCCCGAGGAGATGGAGGAGGAGGCGATCACCGGCGCCCCCGGGGATGAGATGGAGGACATGGACTTCCTATCTGGGCTGGAACTGGTCAATCTGCTGGACCCCTGGCAACCGGACTGGCCCCTGGAGCCCGGGCTCAGCTCGCCCTGGGAGGGGTGAGGACTGCGCCCTCCATCTTGCCCTGGGTTCTCCATTTTTGGGCAGAGCCATGTGCTCGGCTGGGGCTTCTTCCCGGAGGCCCAGGCCTCTGCTGTCCACGCCCAGGATTTCTCGGGACTAACCAATGATAATCAAGGGAAGTGCACGCCATCAATATGACTACATCCTGTGTAATGAGACACCAACTCATGCCTGGCCAATCGGCAGGGCCCACAGTCCCCTCTCCTGCCCTTACTCCACCCTCCTATAAAACCCCCGTCCCATCAGGCTTTGGTCTCTCTGCCATCTGCTGCTATGCCAGTAAGGAGGGCAGGGGAGCCAGACCTAGGTTTGAAATAAATGACTCTTTGCTTTTGCATTGGACCCGCTGGCTCCCTGGTGGGCTCTTGGGAATCTTGAAATCTGGGCACAACAAACAGCAGGTTGAGTGGGGCAACCAGGCTGGTGGAATGGGGGTGGCATGAGGGGCGACCAGGATGTTAGGGGGGCAGTTGAGGGCAACCAGGTCAGCAGGGGGGGCAGTAAGGGGAGACCGGGCCAACAGAGGGGGGCAGTTTGGGGCAACCAGGCCAGCAGGGGAGGCAGTAAGGGGTGACCAGGCTGGCGGGGGGGTGCAGTTAGGAGCAACCAGGCTGGCAGGTAGAGGGCAGTTGGGGGCGACCTGGCCAGCAGTGGGGGCAGTTAGGGGCTATCAGGCAGGCAGGCAGGTGAACGATTAGGAACCAGTGGTCCAGGATTGTGAGAGGGATGTCCGACTGCCAGATTGGAGAAGGTGCAGGCTGGGCCGAGGGGAGCCCCTCTCCTGTGCACGAATTTTGTAGATATACAAAATTCTAGTAGATATATAAAATGTTACTAATCATAGAGATATGCAAAGTAAAACCACAATGAGATATCACCTCACACCTGTCAGAATGGCTATCATCAATAAATCAATAAGCCACAAGTGCTGATGAGGATGTAGAGAAAAGGGAACCCTCATGCACTGTTGGTGGGAATGCAGGTTGGTGCAGCCACTATGGAAAACTGTATGGAAGGTCCTAAATAAATTATTTTATAATGGAACTGCCTTATGATCCAGCGATTCTACTTCTGGGTATATGTCAGAAGAAACTCAAAACACTAATTTAAAAGAATATATGCACCCCTATGTTCATTGCAGTGTTATTTACAATAGCCAAGATATGGAAGCAAGCCAAGTGCCCATCAATAGAGAGGTGGACAAAACAGTGGTTGAACATATATACAATGGAATATTACTTGGCTATAAAAAGAATGACATTTTTCCATTTGTAACAGTATGGATAACCTAAAGGGTATTATGTTAAGTGAAATAAGTTAGAGAAAGACAAATACCATATGATTTCAATTATATGTGGAATCTAAAGAACAAAATAAATGAACAAGCACAATTGAAACAGACTCATAGACACAGAGAGCAGACTGATGGTTGCGAGAGGGGAGGGGGGTTGGAGGGTTGGGTGAGAAAAGGTAAGGGATTAAGAAGTACAAATTTATAGATTCAAAATAGTCACGGGGATGTAAATAGTCACAGCATAGGAAATATAGTCAATATTATTGTAATAACTATGTATGGAGCCAGGTGGGTACTGGAAATATCAGGGGAAAGTGTATGATTGTCTAACCACTATGCTGTATACCTGAAACTAATATAAAACTAACATTAAACAATATTAAATGTAAACTATAATTTAAAAATAAAATTAAGCCTAGTCAGTGTGGCTCAGTGGTTGAGCATCAACCTATGAACCAGGAGGTCTCTGTTTAATTCCTGATCAGGGCACATGCCCGGGTTGTGGGCTCGATCCCCAGTGCGGGGAATGCAGGAGGCAGCTGATCAATGATTCTCATTATTAATGTTTCTATCTCTCTCTCCCTCTCCCTTCCTTTCTGAAAACAGTAAAAATATATTTTAAAAAATTAAATAAAAAACATTTCCTTTGAGACTTTTTTGACCTATGAATTATTTAGAATTATGTTGTTTAGTTTCCAAGTGTTTGAAGATTTTTCTGTTATCTTTGTTATTTATTTCTAGTTTGATTCCATTATAGCCAGAAAACACTATGATTTCTGTTCTTTTATATTTATGAAGTTTTGTTTTAGGCCCTAGGATATGGCTTATTTTGACCAATGTTCCATGAGTAGTTGAAAAGAATTATGTGTTCTTGTTTTGTTGTATGAAGTGTTCTATAAATGTCAATTAGATCCTCTTGGTTGATGGTGCTGTTGAGTTCTTTATCTTTGCTGAATTTGTCTAGTTGTTCTATCAATTGCTAAGAGAGTGTTGAACTCTGAAACTCTAATTACAGATCTGTCTATTTTGCCTTGCAGCATTCTCAGTTTTTGTTTCATGTACTTTGAAACTTTGTTGTGTGCATCCACATTTAGGATTGCTATGTCTTCTTGGATTGATCCTTTCAACATAATGTAAATGCCTCTCTTTGTCCCTAGTAATTTTGTGTTCTGAAGTCTACTTTACCTGATATTAACAGATTAATGTTTCCATGATAAATCTTTTCATCCTTTTGTTTTCAAACTACCTTTGTTGCTATGTTTGAAGTGAGTTTCTTGCAGATAGCATATAGTTGGAATGGTGTTTTTTCTTTTTTTCATCCACTTTACTTATCTCCCTTTTTTTATTTTTCTCAATTTTATTTTGTATTGATTTTAGATGTACAGCTTAGTAGTTAGACAATCATACACATTACATAGTGTTCCCCTTGACATTTCCAGTATCCCAACTGGCACAATACATAGTTATCTCAATACTAGTGGCCCGGTGCACAAAATCTGTGCATGGGGTGGGGGGGGGAGTCCCTCAGCCCAGTCTGCACCCTCTCCAATTTGGGACCCCTCAGTGGATGTCCGACTGCCGGATTGGGCCTAAACCGGCAGTTGGACATTCCTCTCACAATCCAGGACCGCTGGCTCCTAACTGCTCGACTGCCTGCCTGCCTGATTGCCCCTAACAACTTCTGCCTGCCAGCCTGATCACCCCCTAACTGCTCCCCTACTGGCCTGATTGACACCTAACTGCTTCCCTGCTGGCCTGATTGCCTCCAACTGCCCTCCTCTGCTGGCCTGATCACCCCCAAGGCTTTGATTAGTCTAGATATGACCCTTCACAGAAAATTTCATTAAACCTGCTTTACAATAAGGGTTTGATGATTGAATCATTGGGACCAGACACCAAGATGTCCTTTCTTTAAATAGTGGAGGGAATAATTATCTTGTCTTTAAGTTGCCCTAAACATCAAATGAGATAATGACTTAGAAAAGTATAAAAGCACCATATAAAGACAACTGTCTTTTTCATGTACTGAAAAGACAATAAAGTGGTAAAATGAAAAACACTATTTTTATTCTCCCCTTTCCTTCCTTTACAGCCTTTATTTAAACTTTGAAATTCATGAAAATTTCACTCCTATTTTCATTTCTTTACATTAAATATTATTTGGTATTAGTTTCAGGTTTTATATTAGTTACAGAATAGTGGTTAGACAATCATATACTTTACAAAGTGTTCCCCGATATTTCCAGTACCCACCTGGCTTCATACCATCATTACACTATTGACTCTATTCCCTATTTAAGTGACAATAGGTTTACAGGTTCCTTCCAATCTTTCTTTTGTGTTGCTCGTCCTTCCTTTTCTTTCTCACTTCTTCCCTCATTTTCTTTATATAGTATCTCAATTGGCCTTCAAAGCTCAGCGAAGGCGCTGGGACATGCTTAATCCATTTTGCAGACCAGGAAACTGAGGCCAATTCCAGTTGGCTGTGGAACTGGACTCAGCGCGTGAGGAGTCCTCACAGCGGTGCGCTCCACCCTTCCTAAGGGACTGCTGGGGGACAAACAGAACAAACCTCCCCTTGAGGCTTCTGAGCCTCGTTCTCAAGCACCTCTTCATCCTGGATGCTCCACATTCTTTTCTCTCCCCCGCCTCCACTCCGCCCCCATTCTTTACTGCCCCCCCCCCCCTTCTCCGGAGTAGGTGGTAGGATTCACAATCACAGCGCAGGCATGCGCTGCTGTGGTGCAGGGTGGGTGCAGGCATGCTTTTGGGCCAAGGCAGGAGCAGGAGTCACAGCTTCTGAAGTGCGAAGGCTGCCTGGGCGATGCACGGTTAGCGCTGGGAGCTTCTCTGAATCAGGTCAGTCAGTTGGGTACCCTGCAGTGTGGCACCCTTCCACTGAGGTGGCGCTGCCCCTCAACCCCTGCCTCAGGGCTGCGGGTCCAGGCCCCTCTGCCTGGGCGTCCTTCCATGCCCCTTGTTCCCCACCGGCTTGACCAGTGTCTTGGGGCCACTGCAGAACCTTGCTCTCCACAGGTGAGGCAGATCCCCGCCTGCTGGCTCCCTGCCAGAGCCCCCTCTGGTGCACCCTGCCTCACCAGGTTTTTGCCTTTGATCTGTGACATTGGTGACAGCACACTCCTAGCAAGCCTGGTACCCAGAGGGGCACAGAGTCAGTTCTTTGCCCAGAATGTTAGAGGGTGCAGTCGAATTTGCAGATGTCGCCCAGAGCCTGCTGGTGAAGGCAGCGCCTGTGTGGGGTGTCCTCATAGAGGGACAGTGCAGCCCAGCTCTGTGACCCTTGGGCCGCTCACCTCCTGGCAGGCTGCTTCGCCAAAGCCGGGGCGCTCACCTGGGAGTCACCCTTCAGTCGGCCCGCAGTCGGGCCTCACACCGCTGCTAGGTCTCCATCCTCACCTGGGTCACCTCTTTTCTTCCACATTCGGCCTTCATCTATCCCTCTCTCCTTTAGTGCTTATGCTCCAAGCCTGAAAGAAAAGGACCAAGACCAAGAAGGACAAAGCCCAAAGGAAGTGAGTTTTAAACCCCCACATCCCATTCTCTGGATTTCCTCCCACACCTCCTCTCTGTTTCATGTCTTGAATGGGCACCAGGTTCCGGCATCCTGCGGCCCAGCCACATGGCCTCCGGGTGGCCTGGTAGAGCCGGTCTCCGGGAAGCTGTGGATCTGTGGCAAGAGGCACAGCCTGGGTCTCAGCAACCCCATGCCTGCTGGAAAGGGCTGTTGGAGGAAGGCGGGAGCCCGTCGGTCATTAACTCCCCAACTCCAGAGGAGGTACCACAGGCTCACCCCCAGCCCAGGCCCTGCTCCCACCTCCCCCCGCCCCCAGCGGTTGTGACATTAGGAGTCCTGGCCTAATTTACATATTCCTCTCTTATTATATAGGAGGATTATTGACTACATTACCTAAGCTTACTTACATCCCCATGGCTATCTTGCAACTACCAGTTTGTATTTCTTAATACCTTCACCTCTTTCATCCATCTCCCCCCCCCCCACACTGGAATTCACCAGTTTGCTCTCTGTGTCTATGAGTCTGTTTCAATTTTGTTTGTTTATTTTGTTCTTTAGATTCCTCATATAAGTGAAATCATATGGTATTTTCCATTTAAATTTATTTATAACTAGAGGCCCTGCACCCTCTCGCAATCCGGGACCCCTCAGGGGATTTCGGAGAGCCAGTTTCACCCGATCCCTGCAGGCCAGGCCAAGGGACCCCACCAGTGCATGAATCCATGCACGGGGCCTCTAATCTACTTATATAAAAACCCTGGGTGTAACATCATGGCCAGAAGCATGACCAACTGGAAGTCAGTCAGTCCTGCAGGGGTCGTCTTGGAAACGGCTGTGCCCTCCCCCAGCTGTTTCCCGGAGGGCGAGGTTTCAGGCAGGAACCCACCCTCAGAGGAGAGCATGGAAGTATTGAGTCCGGCCTTCAAACCAGACCCTGACAGTAGGGAGGAGGCAGCCCCATTCCTCACAGAATCTGCTGTTGGATAGCTTGCTGTCAGTGGTCTGCCAGCCAGGAACACCATTCACCTGCACCCTGGACCCTGACAGGAGGGAGGAGGGAGCCCCATTTCTCACGTAATCCACAGGTGGCCAGCTTGCTGTCAGGGGCCTGCCAGCTAGGAATTCTATTCACCTGCATATCTGTATAAAGTTTTAATACATTATATTAGAGGCCATGGTAGTACTGTTTTACCCACAGTGTCTACAGGAATTGCTGCAAATTTACTTCTCGGTGGAAGCACATTTCATTCCCAATATAAATTAAATTACCGATTCCATTAAATGAAACTTCAATTTCTAGACTCAATATAAAGAGTGAAGTTGCTAAAACTATTAAAAAGGCCCAACTTCTCATTATTGATGAATGCACCATGGCATCCAGTCATGCTATAAATGCCATAGACAGATTACTAAGAGAAATTAGAATGTTGTATTTGGTGGGAAAGTTCTCCTTGAAGATTTTTGACAATGTCTCAGTATTGTACCGCATGCTATGTACAAACGAGTTTAAAGTACTGCAATGTTTGGGGATATTTCAGAAAGTTGTCTCTTACAACAAATATGAGATCAGAGGATTCTGCTTATAGTGGATGGTTAGTAAAACTTGGAGATGGCAAACTTGATAGCAGTTTTCATATAGGAATGGATATTATTGAAATCCCCTGTGAAAGGATTTGTAATGGATCTATTATTGAAGCTACCTTTGGAAATACTATATCTATAGATAATATTAAAAATATATCTAAACGTGCAATTCTTTGTCCAAAAAATGAGCGTGTTCAAAAATTAAATGAAGAAAATTTGGATATACTTGATGGAGATTTTCACACATATTTGAGTGATGATTCCATTGATTCCACAGATGATGCTGAAAAGGAAAATTTTCCCATCAAATTTCTTAATAGTATTACTCCTTAGGGAATGCCATCAGAAATTAAAATTGAAAGTGGGTGCAATCATCATGCTATTGAGAAATCTCAATAGTAAATGGGGTCTTTGTAATGGTACCAGATTTATTATCAATAGATTATGACCTAACATTATCGAAGCTGAAGTATTAACAGGATCTGCAGAGGGAGAGGTTGTTCTGATTCCAAGAATTGATTTGTCCCCATCTGACACTGGCCTCCCATTTAAATTGATTCGATGACGGTTTCCCGTGATGCCAGCATTTGTGATGACTATTAATAAATCACAAGGACAAACTCTAGACATAGTAGGCATATTCCTACCTGAACCCATTTTTGCACATGGTCAGTTATATGTTGCTTTCTCTCGAGTTTGAACAGCATGTAACATTACAGTTAAAGTTCTAAATACTTCATCACAGGTGAAATTAGTGAAGCACTCTGAAAGTGTTTTCACTCTTAATGTGGTGTACAGGGAGATATTAGAATAAGGTGAATCACTTTATCAGTCATTGTTTGCATTACTGTTGTTTTTATATCATGTTTTTGTTGTTTGCATATCATGTTTTTGTTGTTTCCATATCATGTTTTTGTCGTATTTATATCATGCCTCTGTTGTTGTTATATCCTTTTGTTACTGTTTATTTATTAATAAATTTATATATTATTTTCATATACATTTTACTAATTTCCTTTCATCTGTCACACTTCTATTATAAAGGACAAATAGCAATATTAAAATGTCTACACTAATTAATTCCCTTTTTAAAAAAATATATTTTATTGATTTTTTACAGAGAGGAAGGGAGAGGGATAGAGAGTTAGAAACATCCATGAGAGAGAAACATCTATCAGCTGCCTCCTGCACAATCCCCACTGGGGATGTGCCCACAACCAAGGTACATGCCCTTGACTGGAATCGAACCTGGGACCCTTGAGTCCACAGGCCGATGCTCTCTCCACTGAGCCAAACCGGTTAGGGCAATTAATTCCCTTTTAATGTGCATGAATTTCATGCACTGGGCTACTAGTATGCATATATGATCTTTAGTTAATATTTCCCCACCCCTTCTGCCCCTCCTTCCCCCTGATATTCATGTCTGTTCCATGTTTCCATGCTGTGGTTTCTGCTCCTGTGTTGAGCATCTGCCCCCTGGTGGTCAATGCGCATCATAGCTACCAGCCAGTCAGCTGGATGGCTGGTTGCTTAGGCTTTTATATATATAGATAATGATTCTAAGTATATTGCTTTTTACAGTTTTCTTAGAGTTTGCTTTAGGTAGTATCATATACATATGTAACTTAGAGTTTACTGATCTGGTGTTCAAGTAAGTTACCATTGACTAAATTCTATTGCTTTATCTTCAAGTTCACTGATTCTATCCCCTGTCATCTCCACTCTGTTACTGAGTCTATTCAGTGAGCTTTTTTTTTTTAGCTTCAGTTGTTTTTTTCCTTCCATAATTTCCATTAGTTATTTTTATAACTTCTATTTTTTGTTGCGATTTACAATTTTTTATTTATATCAAGTAAAATTATAATTGCTTATTAAAACATTTTTATGATGGTTGCTTTAAAACCCTTGCCAGGTAATTCCAACATCTGATTCATCTTGCTATTGGTGTCAATGGATTGTCTTTTCTCATCAAATTGTGGTGTTCCTGGCTCTTGTTATGGTGAGTGATTTTCTATTCTATCCTCAACATTCTGGTTATGTTAGGAGAGTCTTGATCCCATTTCAGTCTTCTGCTTTAGCTGGCAGTCACCATGTTTGGGTTTAGCATGTACATTCAGGTCTACTTCTGTGGGTTGTAAGTCCAAAGACAGTTCAGTTTTCCAAGCCATTGCAATGTTATTTTGGTATGCTCCATTCTTTTGTTGTTCCTGGGGCTCCCACTCAGTCCTTGCTGGAGCTGTCTGCAGGGGCAGAAGGTGATTCCCTGAGCTGCTTGTTTTTGCTGGGTGATCTTCTGGTGAATGGAGAGGCTGTTCTTATGCCACTGGGCGGAGAGTAAGGAGATATGGGGTTTGCTACTGCTACTGCTGTAGGCAAATCAGGCTTCCTGCTGGTGTCTCAGTTCTGGAGTGGGAACTGAGACAGCTTAGGGCTTTGCTACTGCAGGCAATTCGCATCACCCTCTGGAGTTTTGGTTGTAGGGCAGGCTTAGTTTCCCAGGCTAGGTCTCTTTTGGGCTTCTCCTTTCTCAGTGGTGTGTGTGTATATGTGTGTGTGTGTGTGTGTGTGTGTGTGTGTGTGTGTGTGTGTGTTGGTGGTGGTGGTGGTGGTGGTGGTGGTTTTGGGTTGCAGGCCTCTTTGGCCCCCAGGGTAGCGGTATGTGGGAGATAAAAAGAAACCCAACAGAATTCACCATGTTGTCATTTCTCAAGTCCTGAAGTTCCTAGCCAGTCCATCTTCTTTTTTCCTGTTTCCAGAGTCCTTTCATCATTATTGGTTGAGTAACTTCTAGGAAATATAATTGTATTTGTAGGAGAGGAGCAGGGAAAATGAGTCTAAATCATCTTGTTCTGAAACTATATGTCCCCTAGTGTAGTTTTTAAAATAACATTTTGGTATGAGTGAATATTTGAGCATCTTTTGATGAGTTTTATTTTATTTTTAAATATATTTTTATTGATTTCAGAGATGAAGGGAGAGAGAGAGATAGAAGCATCAATGATGAGAGAGAATTATTGATCAGCTGCTTCCTGCATGCCCCCTACTGGGGATTGAGCCTGCAACCTGAGCATGTGCCTTTGACTAGAATCGAACTTGGGACCCTACAGTCTGCAGGCCAATGCTCTATTCACTGAGCCAAACTGGCTAGGGCTTTTGATGAGTTTTAAAGCCATTTTAATTTCTTTTTCTGTATTTAATTTTGATATCATTTGCTCATTTTTATATTAGGCTGGTGGTCTTTGACATTGATTTGTAACAGCTGTTTTCATATTCACTACGAGTTGCAGAAATTTACTCCAGATTATTGTTTCTCTCTTTAAAAAATATTTTTATTGACCTCAGAGAGGAAAGGAGAGGGAGAGACAGATAGAAACATCAATGATGAGAGAGGCTCATTGATTGGCTGCCTCCTGCACTCCCCCTACTTGGGATCGAGCTGTAAGCCGGGTATGTGCCCTGACCAGGAATCGAACCTCCACCTACTGATTCATAGGTCAACGCTCAACCACTGAACCACACCAGCTAGGCTATTGTTTCTCTTTTGATTTTGCCTTTTTTTTTTTAAATATATTTTATTGATTTTTTACAGAGAGGAAGGGAGAGAGATAGAGAGCTAGAAACATCGATGAGAGAGAAACATCGATCAGCTGCCTCCTGCGCATCTCCCACTGGGGATGTGCCCGCAACCCAGGTACATGCCCTTGACCGGAATCGAACCTGGGACCCCCCAGTCCACAGGCCGACGCTCTATCCACTGAGCCAAACCGGTTTCGGCTGATTTTGCCTTTTTAATGGTATTTTTGCCTTGCCGGTTTTTAAAAATGTAGTTGTATATATAAATCTCTTCCATAACGTCTGGTTTTGTGTCATTCTTGGAAGGCCTCCTCATTTCAAGATTTAAAAAAAAATCTTCCCATATTTTCTTCTAGTACTTTTATGGTTTTACTTTTTCATTAAAATTTTTTTGGTCCATCTGGAATTTATTTTTGTGTAAAGTGTGAGGTAGTGTATCCAATTGTTCCAAAGCATTTATTGAGTAGTCCATCATTACCTCTCTACTTTGAAATGCTACCTTTAAAAAATGTGGTTAAAAAACACATAATATAAAATTTACCATCTTTACCATTTTAAGTGTACAGTTCAGTAGTGTTAAATTATTCGCATTGCTGTGCAACAGATCTCTAAAATTTATCTTGCAAAAGTGAAACTCTATATTCAGTGAACAATAACTCCCCATTGAAATGCTGCCCTTTCATCATAGTCTCTAGTGTCTGGTCTTTTTCACTTCTTGCCTAAATCACTGTAACAGCTTTCTAGCATCACCATAATTCCAATTGCCATGCACAGTATAGCCTGGTTCATTTTCCCCATGCAAGCTCTGACCACAGCATTCCATTATTCAAAACCTTCAGAAGCCCTTCGTGATATATTGCAATTGAAATTAAGTCCCTCATTATACTCTTTCGTAGCACCTGTAACTTTTTTTCATGTCTCTTTTCATAATTTGTAATTATCTGCATGATATTTGACTGTTGTCTATATCCTAGCTAAACTTAAAATTTCATGAGAGAAAGGGCAATGTGTTCACCACATATTTGCAGTGCTTAGTGCGCACCTGGTACTTAGTAGGTACTCAGTCCATGTTTGAGGAATGATAGGTTCCCCTTGGTCTGTGGAATAAAGTAGAAACAATGCAAGATCTGATTCAAACTTAATCTTCTCTCAGCTTTCTGCCCTTCAAGGAAATTAAGCTGCTGGATTTTCCACCCTTCCCTGACAAAGCCATGGGCTTTCTCATGTTTGGCTCTGGTTTACAGCATGCCCTGATCTTTTCATTTGTGCCATGTCCTCCCCTCCATTCCCCACCAGCATTGCTGCCTTGTGGAAATCCAATTCATCCTTCAAGAATATCACTGTCTCCACCACTGGACTGTGAGTTCCTTGAGACCAGAGACAGAGTCCCCTGATTTGCCCCTAGGGAGCATCATAGTTCCTGATCTCTAGGAGGTGCTCTTGGTTACACATCTTCAACTGCACCTAGGCTACAGGCTCCTGGAGGGCAGGCAGTGTTCCTTACCTGTGTGCATCTGGGAACCTTGCTGCCTAGCCCCCAGGGAGAGACTTGGAGTTGGCTTCAGAAATATTCCTGGTAACCTACTGAACCTGTCTAGTTGTGTTATGAGGGACCTGAATATGAAATAGTGTGGCAGGGGCAGAGGCTTCCCTGCCTTCCCCCCACTGTGCCCTGTGACATTCCGTCTCTCTGGCTCCTTCTCCAACAATAAAAAATTACTGCCTCACACTCCTCACCTGAGTTCAGCTTGGAGGTTACTCCCTGCCTCCCTCTCCCTCCAAACCCTCTGACGAAGAGGCTGCTCAGTTGGCCACGCTTTCCTGGCACCAGGAGGCAGGATTGCCATGCCCAAGATCTTGTTCTCCCCCCTTCAGAAGCACCTTCTCTAGGGATGTCCAGGCCATTCCCCACCACCACCTGCTTCCCAAGCTGTACTCCTGTCACCTCATGATTCCAAGGCAGCCCCTCCCCATCAGAGGCAGTGACCCTTGGCTTGGGCTTCTTCCTCCTTACCCTACGGGCTGCTGACACCCTAGGGGCTTCAGAGGTCAGGGTTGGCAAACAGTCTAGCCTGCTGACCTGTTTCGTTTGTCCAGAATCATGTTCTTGTGAAGGCCCCAGCAGAGGAGGGACTCGGAACCCTCCAGCCTTTTATGGTCGAGGCTCCTTCCACATCCTGCCATTCTGCTTTAGACCCCACTCTTGAGCCCACCCTTGCCCTGTCAATAGACTGTCCAGATTCTGAAACCCACTTGCTGACCACAGCTTCCCTCCTTTCCCTTCACTTCCTGCCTCCCTCAATCCTGACCTCTTCTCTGCACACAGACCTCCAGGCCCTCCGGTCCCCTGGTTCTCCTCACTTTCTCCCAGGCTTCCAGTTTTTCCTCTTTGTTTTCTTACCTCTGCCCTACTAGCCCCTCAGGACCCCATGTCTCCACCTCAGAACCCCATGTCTCTGTTTGCAGGGTCAGGTAAATCTATTTATCTTCAGAGGGATAATCCTAAAAATCAAAGTTGGTTAATTCTTTGTTTTCCTACAAACTTCCAGAGATTCTCCACAAGCTACAGGGTTGGTGGTACTAAAAACAAAGGCATGCTCCTCACTTGGTCTTCTAGAAGAAGACAAAAAATCTGGTTTTTAGCCACTGTAGCCCCTTTCATGAACCTGTGCCTGCACAACAGCTTTCCCCCTTACTCATTGTTTCCTTGGCTGGCTCTAGTCTTATTTTTAAACCCTATTGTTTTTGTAGGTACATATGTCTTTGTGTAAAGGCACAGAGCAAGACCAGCGAGGATACACCACAAACAGATAAACATTTGCTACCTCTGTGCAGGGCCAGAGGTGATCAAGATTGAGGGAGGGACTGGATCAAAGGATTTAACCTTATCTGTAAAGTTTCTACTCTCACAAAGAGATTGTATCATGTACTTACTACTTGTGAGATATTAAAAACAAAGAAATGAACCAGTTTAGTACCAGGAAACCTTCTCCAGACTTCCCAGGCAGAGGGAGCTGTTTCCTTTTCTGGGATTGAACAGCACCTTCCGCAAGTGTTATAGGCAATACTGTGTTCATCTTTCTCCTTCTAGATGGGGAATCCCCTCAAAGGTACACACTTTATATAATTCATGCTCCCATGCCTAACAGAGTGCCTGGCCCAGAGCAGGTGCTCAGCGAGTGCCAAACCCAGTGCATTGCCTCTGCCAGCTGGCTCCTTCAAAAGTGCTTGCCGTGGGTCAGACCTCATGCTAGTCATGAGCTGTTTCAAGTAAGTTCCACAATGTCCAAGGAAGGATATCCCCAGGAGTCTTAAATGTGGGTAGAGAAGACCCTTGGGTTATCTTAACACAAGGATGGGGTTGAACTGCCGTCCCCCAAGGCCAGGATCCAGTTCAGTGCTACTGTCTTGTCACTTGGCATGCTTCCGAAGCCACAGCCTCTTCAGCAGTTAATCTAAGGGCAAAGGCATCCCCAAAAGCTGAACTTGTCAAGTCCAGCCCTGATTTGTATCTCTAAGATGGAGAGGACAGCCCTAATAAACAGGCTGTCCCTATACATGGTGAGCCAGGGAGGCCAGAGTCAGGAGACGCTCAGACCAGGCTTAGAGGGAGGCCCTGAGCAATTGTCTGAGGGGCTTGAAGAAGGCATCAGAATTTCAGTTTAATCTTGGGAGTCTGTAGCTTTTGTAATTTTCCAGAGAAATCTGAGCTCTCAGGTCATAGGATCCTATTTAGGTCCTATCTACTGCTCAAAGGCAAAAGGGCAAAGCCTTAATGGGTCAATTGGATTGGAACTATAGAGTGGGTGGGGATGGCTTTTAGGGTTGGTGAAGTGTGTGTCACGTGGCCAGGGCAACCCTTTAGACCTGAATGTGCAAGTGGTGAGGAGGCTGAGGAAGGGTCTGGATCAGTCTTTCTTCTGAGAATGCCCCCAACCAGCCCCTGTATTTAACCTCAAATAGGACAGTGTTCCTGGGGACTTAGGGCAATGAGGCTAGGTACTTGGGCTCCTAAAGAGATAACGGCAGAAATTTGGTAAGCAGTCCCCTACCGCCCCACCCCCATTCCTCCCATCCCATCCAGCTCCCTCCCAGCTATCCACCCACACCCCACCACGGGCCTCAGAATTGCTGAAAAGACACCAGACCATGCAACACATCTTTAGACCTCAATGAAGAACACCTCCAGTTAGTCCAACTCTTTGTAAGTAACTTTTATTTTTATTTACAACAGAATTGGTGGCTTTATTCCTTCATGTTTAGGGATAGTTGGCATCAGCAGCCAGACGGAAAGTCTGCAGTGAAGTCAAATTCATTCTGCCCCAGCCACAGCTCTGGAAGCTCATTAGCCCGGTCCAGTCCCAGTTCCACCACCAGTGACATCAGCACCTCCTCATCCACTGGGTCTGAATCGATGATAGCAGGGCTCTGGGCACCAGCAGGAGGAGAGAGTGACCCCGTTCCTCCCGCCTGAGCCCCAAAGCCCCAGTTTTGCAGGGGCCCTGCCTCCCCTGGTTGGCCCGGAGTGGCTGCAGCCATCCCATGATACTGGCTATTAAGTTTCTGCAGCTGCATACTGGCCAGCAGGTGAGGGGCAGGGTGCAGGTTGAAGGGTGGGGATTTAGTGGGAGGGGTGGTGGTTGGAGAGCCTATTGGAGTTGGAGATCCAGAGGAAGTAGTGGGAACCCCACTGGCCTTGGTTCCATTTGAGGCTACCCCGGGGTAGTGCAGAGTGGCTACTGCTTTGCGATCTTTCACCCCCAGGTTAGAGTAGGCTAGAGAGCTCATCTCTTGGTTGGCATCCTAGAAGACAAGAAAGGTGCAACATAATATCAGGCCCAGAAAACTCCTACATGCACTTCATTTGGGGCTAGTGGTGAGGAGGTAGCAAGAAGGCCCCCTGCAAAGTTAAGCTCCCAGCCTGAGGATCCTCTTGAGCTCAGTGTTCAGAGCAAAGTGCTCATGCTGGGCACCTGCCCTCCTAAGTGGGTTTGCTGCTTTCATCTCCCTCCCTCCACCTCATCACTCTAAAGGCATCTCATTGTCCCTCTTCTCAGCCTCACATTAATCCTTTCCTTTTATTTTTGCCCTCCCCCCAATCCTTTCAATGGTGTTGTCTTATTCTGATTCTAATTCTCTGCTCCCTACCCTGCCATCTTTCAACAACCTGAGTGGGTTCGGTTTGACCACATTTAGGCAGAAGCTATCCTCATTCTCCCTAGAGAAAGCCCTGTTGTCTCCTCTCTGCTAAAGGACACTAGACACCACACCTAGGAGGGCCTATAGGTGGCCCCAGACCAGCTCATCTTCCCAGGTCTAAATGTCTCTACTTGTAAAATGGCAAAAGTTACCTCCTTCACAGGTGAGGTACCACCCTTGACATCAAGTGCAGGTCTCGACATCGTTGGCATTTCAGAGCCTCAGCAGAAGTTGGATAAATTGGTGGGAGGTGATGCTGCCAGCTGGAGCTGTTGTGCTGTATGTGATGGAGAAAAGATAAGAAGGGCAAAGGTTTCATTAGCCAAGAAAAAATTAGCAAAGCCCAAAGCAGGGCAATTACATACAGCTACAAGGAAAGGATGGTGACAGGGTTAGATCCAAGACCAGAGACCACGTGAGCAAGGGAGAAGATCAAGCTGGAACTTTGTTTGCTTGATTAGCCAGGTGCTGCCCAGGTAGCCAGCTATCCACATCATCAAGAGGGTACACAATGACTGCTTTCCCATGCCAGTGATTTCAGAGCCCCAAGTGTGTGTGTGGGGTGGCATGGCACTGTTCCTGATTCTGAAGGCATAAATATCCATAAGTAGCACACTGTCTTCATGGGCCACTGGCTTCTGAGCTGGGGCCTCCACTGGGACTGAGAAAAAGTGGGAAAGAGGGCAAGGAAGACCTAGAAAGCTGAAGGCTGTAGCCCAGGGAAGGAATCAGTCCCCAACGTAAATGCCATGGAGCTCCAAAGCCCTGACTCAGATATGGGTGTGAGAAAAGCCAGGCTGATAAAGGTGGGCTGGGGGCTCCGAGGTGGCCAGAGAGCAGCAAGGAATGCCTCAATTTCCTCCCTGCCTCAAGCTTCCTCCAAGACAGCCCAGGTAGCATAGGGCTTTCCCAGGACACCTGGTCTGAGCCCAGCCACACCCATCTGTAGTGACAAATGGGAATACTTCTTCCTGAAGGGAAACAGGAACAGAGATTCAATGGCTTTCCTATCAAGTGGCAGTGGTTCCGAGAGCAGGAGCTAGCACTCTTATGTTCATAGGCCTCGCCTGACCACTGAATCATACCTAGAATGATTCAAACAATTGCTGAAGAAATAATTCCCTAGCTCAAGTGCTGAAGGATAAAGGGGTGAGGGAAAAATAATTCCCTCAAACCAGAAACCAAAAAAATTTCCTCACCTGAAAACTCTCATTATTTTCCTAGAAGCTTGTTTTTAAGCTTCATCTATTCTAGCCTTCATGATGAATCAGAGATGTTGAATTTTGTATTTATAAATACCCTTTGCCCCAAAGAATCTCCCACACCTTAAAAAGCATGTCTAATCTTTCGAACAAGCCTAGAATTCTCCTTGACATTTCCCTCCCTCAGTGGTCATTAAGAATCTGCTCAGACACTTCTAGAAAGTAGCCACTTACTACTTCTCTTTATTGTCTTTTGCACCACTTACTTGTAGGGTAGGGAGGCAAGAAAGTAGAGAAACGAAAAAGTGGGGGAGAAAACAGAAAAAAAAACCAGTCGCTGGGTCATCACTACCACTGCTTGATTGGAGGCCTGTTCTTCTCCGAGGCTACCCAGTCATGTTTCAAGCCAGTGATCACAAGACAAGGAGTCTAATCCATGTCATCTTCCAGAGCCCAGCATCTTCGGTATGAAGCAATTTTCACATCCTAAGAAAAACGTTGAGGGGCCCTGCCCATCTTTCTCTGTTCGTATCCAGCCTTCCTTCTTTATGCCGCCCAAATGTACCCGAGTGTACAAAATAAGAAACAGTAGCAACAACAATAAAAAAGGGAGGGGAAAAAGTTATAGAATAAAAGAAAGAGCCAGAAAAAAGTTTTAATATCAGTTCTTGGGGAAGAAGACCCTTTTGCCCTTCAGGCTGTGAGCTCTCCTAAACAGGACCCTGTTTCCATTCAGATCTGTTGTCTCTCTTGGCCTCTCTCAGCCCCACTCCCACTACCTACCTGACCCCCCCACCTCCCCGTCCGCCCCTCGCCTGGGTCTGTGCTCCGTAGGCGCTCAGTAAGTGTTGAATCCACTTTTCGATGGGAATTCCTGACCCTGCTGGCCTGCTTTTCTGTCTCCACACTGCCACTAGCCCATTCGAAGGCAAAACTTGGCAGCTCAGAAGCGTCCCAGCCTGCTCCTCACGCCGAGAGCTGACTACTGTGAAACGACTGCTAGAGGCGGCCGGCAACCCAGAGCAACAAGTGCCTCCTCACACGCTGGTGCCTGGAGGCTCTGATACAAGTTCCCGCCCGCCCTTCTCTTCAGACCTTCCCTTAGCCCCACAGCCCCTCCCGCCTAGATGGGGGTGGGGAGAGGAAAGAAGGGACAGGCAAGGCAGGTAGGGGGCTCTCGTCTTTAATCTGTTGGAGGACCAAAAGTTAAAGTGGCACCAACTGGATGGCTCCATCTCGATTGCTATTTTCTCACTTAAGAGAAATTTAAGAATCCAAACAGTACTGCGGCTCCTCTTGGACGCGCTCTAACCCAGACCAGTCAGTTTCGCCACCTGAAAACTAAAGGCCTGTTGTTTGCGAACAGTTCGGCTGCCTTCCTCGCGGCATCCCAGGTGGAGCCGCCGGAGTTGAGGGCGACCTGGAGCATCCCTGGAAGGTGGGCACGAGCACACACTTCACCAAGGCCCCGAGCTTCCGTTCCCGCAAGTGCTGTGTCAGGAACAGATATTAGAGACCGCACCGACAGGCGGGCAGGGGCGCGGGCTCTGGTCCTCCGCAGCGAGTTTGCGGCCCCGCGGTGTGGCCGCGCGCGGGACGCACTCTGGCACCAGCGGCGGTGGCTCCTGCGCCTCACCAACACTTACTGAGCGCCCGCGGAGTGACCTACACGGCCGCAGGCTGAGCTACCCCCTAGCCAGGCCGCCTCTGCTCAGTGCTCTAACCCCGCTACCAGAAGAGTAGGAGAGGCTCCGAGAGGTTCGGTAACTTGCCCAAGGTCACAGCGCTAGAAAGTGGCGGAGCCGGGATTCGCAGCCACGTCTCTCTGACTCCAAGTCCGATGCTTGGCTAGGCAGGGACTCCGTGAGCGGCCAGCCCCGCGGCGCTCGTTTATAAGGAGAGGAGTGTGTGCGTGGGTGTGCGTGGCTGTGTGGGCGTGCGTGTGGGAGAGAGCAGAGGTAGACTGGGTAGTACAGGCAAGTTGCCCAAATTCGCTAACTTCCATCCCGCAATTGCCCCGAACTCGGCCCAAAAAGCCCCTCTCGCCTCCAGCCCCCAAAGGAAACCTGAGCTTTGTGCAGCCCCAGAGCCTGAGCGTCCAGATGCGGTCCGGGTGATTAGCAAAGTCCGTGGAAGCCCAGCTGGAGAAAGCGCGGGCGCAGGGAAAAGGTGCTGCCGTCTTCTGTGGAGAAGCGGGCGCTGGCGCGGGTGGCCGGCAGGCAGGCGCGCTGGCAAACCAAGCGGTTCGCTGGCGGGCAGGCGGGCGGCGGCCCCTCCGCCCCCAGCGGAGCAGCTTTCGAACAGAAAAACAAATTCCCCCAGACCCCCAGACCCCCCGGCCTGCCCGGCCGCCGCCCGCCCCCCGCGCCTGCTCGGCTGGAGTCCTTCGGCCCCGCCGCTCAGCCCAGCGTCCTGCCGGGCGGCCAGGCTTACCTCAGCGAAGCCGCCTGCCTTGGAGATGGAAGCGCGGAGCCCGGCGAGCCGAGTGCGAAGCGGCGGAACCCCTAGCCCCTGGCACGCACGCCGCCACCGCGAGCCGGTCGCGCTCAGTGCCACCCGACCCCGGGGCGCCTGGGAAAAGCCCGCACCGCCGCGCCGCCGCCGCACCGCACCGTGCCCGCCCGCCCGCGGCTTCGGCGCCTGACTCCGGGGCGGTGGCGGTGGCGGTGGCGGCCACCGCGCTCCGTTCTTGGCGCCGGGACCGGCTCTCAAGCCCCCATTGCCGCCCCGAGAGCCCTGATGCACACGCACACGGCAGAAGGTTGGCCTGGGCTAGAAATCCCAGGAAAGACAGACCCTTTCCCCCCTTTTTATCCCTCCCCCTCAATTTCCACGTCTTTATAACCGGCTTAGGGCATTATTAGCACATGTACTGGCTCGTGGGCCAGTTGGTGGCAAAATCTGAACTGGATACTCACTCAGGGCCAGAGCTGGTACTGTGCCTTCCTTAAGCCTCTTCCTCCTCGCCAGGGACGACTTAGCCTGTGGGCTGCGGGCGGGCTGCCGGGCGCAGTGAGCAGCCTGCCCGGTGGAGTGAGCAGCGTCTGGGGCGGCTCAGCCGTTTCCCTTCTGCAGCTGTGCCGCTGGTAACATTTTATAGCGGCGGCTAGCGTGTGTGGCCCTTTAAAGGCACTCGAGCTGGTGCAGTCACCGAGGATCTTGTGAAAGCGAAGGGCCGGCTGGGGAACGGAGTCCGAGCGACCCCGCGGGTCCGGCAGCGCTGGGAATCGGCCACGGCTCCGGGGTGGGGCTGGCGGACCCAGGGCACGGCCACCCCGAGCACTGAGTCCTCGGCCTACGCGGGTGCTTCTGAAGCTGGCGGGGGCCCGGGCCCGGGACATCGTCTCTCCCCACCACCCTGCATGGACTTGCCCAATAAATTCCACTTAATTTTGCTAAGGCAAAGGAGAGCTGTTAGTGTCTGTTTTCTGACCTAAATCTAGCGGGTGGGCTGAGAGGGCTTCAGGAGGAGAGCTATGGACTCAGGCAGTGACCCTGAGTAGGGGGCGCACAAGGGACGGTCCTGGGGAGCGGGAGGCATGATTTGGGTTCTCTGCAGGCTTTCTCGGAGCTTGTCTGTCCCTTTGGGCTGAACCATTTCCCTTGTTGAAGGGACAAAGCTGGGGTCCTTTTCCCCCTTAAAGTCGCCAGATCCAGGCAGAGCCTCATTGAGGGCCTATCTGCAGGCAGCAGTGGCTTCCCTCGCAGGCCTGAGCCAAGTATTCTCTTTTGTGGTTGTCCAGAGGGGACGGAGGCTGGTGGGATGCTACGCAGAAATATACTGCCTTCCTGGATGAGGTGCAGCTCAAGAGGCATGCCAAAGGCCAGGAACAGGAAGCAGGGAATGAAGAGCTTGCCCCTGGGCTGCCGGGGATTCCTCCTGCCTTCCCATGATGCCAGGTTATTTTATTATGATTATACAATCATTCCCATCTAGCAAGAATAATACTTTGCATTCGGAGCACATGTTTCTCAGGTTGGGATGTTATTTTAAAAATCTATTGGAAAGAGGTCCAGCCTTCTCCTTTATCTCAGTTGGTGTTCCTTGTAGCCAAGAAGCTCCTCACATTTTACAAGAAGGCCACCAGGATTACCCCTCTACTAAACTCCTTTTTTTAAACCTCTTTCAGCAATAACTACTCAGTTTACACTGTTTATAAAATATCCTCTTTTTAAAAGTCCCAAATGTTAACAAAGGGGGGGGGGGATGTCACCATGGCACATTCACTATGTATGTGTTCTATCTTCTTAATTGGATTTGAAGATCTAAAGGTCTTTTTCTCCGCGCCCCCCCCCCCCCGTTTCTTTTCCTTCTTTCATCCCCATTTGCTCTTGTAACAAAGTTCTGTTTGCTGACGGACTGACTGGCTTACTGACACAAAAATGGGCAGCAAAATAGAGGGACAGGTCAAGGACCTTTCTTGATACCTGGAGGAAGGTGGGGCGAATTCTCTGGGCACCAGGTAAACCCATTTCCCAGCCCCTAAAGCTGCTTTGCGTGTCTCCTTTTCCTTAGCCTCACCCAGTCCCAACACAAATTTCAGTAACAACCACACCATTGCTGCAGTTTCTCACTTTACCCAAAGATCCTGAATTGTATCCAGTTTCCCTCTGATAAAAGGTGGTATCTGTCGGGACCATAAAACCCTACAGAGTTTTGACTGTAAAATACATCCTCAAGCCATCTCTGGGTTTGCCTGAGGCGAGAGACCCTAGGTTTTCAAATTGTGCTTGGCTAATTTGGACCTCTGACTTATCTTCCCCCTCAGCCCCAGGGGGAGCAGATCTAGAAACCACAGCAGCAGCTTTGTCGCAGGCTCCGGATCCGTGAGGTGGTAAATCCATCTTCCATATATTAGATGGCTCCCAGTCCAATTGTTAGAAAGAGGCAAATGTTAGTCTCTGCTTCTAGAGTGTCTCCCGAGCAGTTGCTCAACAGCCATCCCCTCCCCCATCCGGACCATTGAAGGGCAGAAAAAAGAGTGCCCTCCGCCCCATTTCTGTGCCCACATGCCAGAAAGGTTCTTCCCACTGGTGACCCTTTATCTCTACTGTCCACCTCCCAGAGAGCAGGAAAGAGGGGCTTCAAGCGCTCAGCTCTGGAGCGCAAAAACCAACCCTTTCTTCTGGGGGGGGGGGCGGGGGGGCGCAGATGGGAGAGGAGGTTAGTTGCCCAGGCAGGGAGAGAGCAAAGGAGACATTTGCATTTCTCTGCAAATAAACCCGGATCTCCGACTTCCCAGTGGGCTCCAGCTCAGCTCAGAACTCTCCGCTGAACTCTTCTCTCCAACTTGGCAACTAGACTTCCAGCTCGAGTAGCAAGTAGAGGATGGGATGGTCACCTGGCAAGAATCTTCTGTACACCAGCACTGGGCCTGGCATGTTCCCATCCATTATCTCATTTAATTCCCACCTGTGAGGCAGGGTTTTGAAATGGAGTCCCAGAGATTTGCCCAAGTTCACACAGCCAGGAGGCGGGTATTTGAATCCAGTTAAGCTGACTGCAAAATCCTTACTCTCACCCCTGAACTTCGCTGCCTGGGAGGGTAAGAAAGCATTTAGGCTGTCTTCCCACTGGTGACTTCTTGTTATATCTACTGTGCAGTTTAGGGAGTCAGTCTGCCTGGGTTTAAATCTCTACTTTGCTATTTCCTATCTGTGTGATCTTAGGCTACGTGACTTCATCCTTAGGGCCTTAGTTTTCTCACCTGCTAAATGGGATGGTGGAGTTGTTGAAAGGATTAAAGGAAAAGCTTAGCCAGGTTGATGCCTACTGTAGTAAGTGGTCAAAAAGTGCTGTTATTGTGCCTTTTGATTCTTCTTTTTGCCTCTTAGCCCTGCCTCAGCTCACACACTTCAGGTTCAATAACATTTGCTGACTAATTAATTAAAAACACAGACTGAGAGGAGTCTAAAAACAGACTGAGCCACATAAGAGGAGAAAATTAGGGACCATTACAAGATGATCACCTTTTCCCCAACAGCTGGAAACAGCCAGAATAGTCTCCAGAAACATATATTCAATATACGTGTGGAAAAGTTAAAAAACAGAAGTCTTTGTTCAAGAATGTTTGGAGCAGAATTGTTTATAATAGTGAAAAATAGAAAGCAATCTAAATGTCCATGGTAAGGAAGTGTCTCTTGGGACCTTGAAACTTCAAAACAAAACAAAACACACAAAAATTACTGACTTCCAAAACTCATTTATGAGAAAATGTTCACTACAAAATATTAATAAAAAAAACCTCTGGCCTTAGTAGGGTAGCTCAGTTGGTTAGAGCATAGTCCCCATATGCTAAGTTGTGGGTTCAACCCTGGTCAGGGCACATACAAGACAAACAAGAGTCAACTAGTGAATGCATAAATAAGTGGAACAACAAAGTATATCTCTCTCTCTCCTCCTTCCTCTCTCTAAAATCAATAAAAAATTAAATGGTACAAAATTAAAAATAATCTCTGGGTACAAAGTTGCATAAACATGATGCAAAGCTGCAAAGGGCACAGAGTAGAATATTAAGTAGTATGTTTCTAGCCATCTATGAATATGGGTAATGAGGTGATGGTCAGGAAAACACCAAACTAGCAACAGTGTCAGTGGAGTGGTGGGATTATGAGTGATTTTTTCTCTCCCTTTCTCCGTGTCATACAATATTATTTTTATAATTAAATATAAGTTTATAGTTAATGAAGTGCATAAACAGTATGCTCCCACTTTCATGAAAATTGTATGTGCATAGGAGAAATATTGGAAGTACACCAAAATGACAACAGTGATTATAATTGAGTAGTGTGATTATGGTGCTATTTTTTCTTTTTCTGCAATATGACTATTATTTTCTTACAATTAAAATAGATTCATAATTTGGAAAGTGGATAATCTGTACACTCCCACTTGTGTTAAAAGTATGTATGCAAATTGAAAAAAGTGAGAAGGAAATATATGAAAATGTTAAGTTTTTATATTAGGTGGTAAAGGATTATGGGTAATTTTCCCTTTTGATTTTCTGTAATATGATTTTATTACTTTTATAATGTAAATAAAATGATACACAAATGGCATATACAGTAGGATTCCACTTTTGTGTACATGTGTATATATGTGCATAATTTTTAAATTATGGAAAATGTAAAAAGCAGTTCAATACTGAAATATTTTTTGGGGAAAAGGGCATGTCTGGGATTTTCTTTTAAATATTCTGGTGGGGATGGATAGAGTTAAGTGGGTGGGGATATATATAAAATAAGATGGATACATGGCCTTCTTCATTATGTTTACTTGTGTATATCTTTGAAAAGTTCCAAAATATTTTTTAATATATTTTTATTGATTTCAGAGAGGAAGGGAGAGGAAGAGAAAGATAGAAACATCAATGATGAGAGAGAATCATTGATCGGCTACCTCCTGCACATGCCCCACTGGGCACTGAGCCCGCGTCCTGGACATGTGCCCCAACCGGGAATTGAACTGCGACCTCCTGGTTCATAGGTTGATGCTCAACCATTGAGCTATGCCAGCCAGGCCATAAATATTTTTTAAAAAGCATTTTTGCATACATTATCTCTTTCAGTCTTATGTCGCTGTTTTATAGAAAACTAGGATTCAAAGAGATGACATCACTTGCCCTAGGTCACATAATGGCAAGTGAGTGACCTTGACGTGGGCTCCTCACACCAAGCCCAGGGCTCATCACACATCTCAGTTGCTTCTTCTTTTTAATAATTAAAAGTTATTAACATTTTGTTTGGTTATAAATGTCATAATTGTTCCCGTCACAGAATATGGAAATAACAGGAAAGCATTGGGAAGAAAACGTAATAATCAACTTAACCTAATCAGAGTTAACTCTTTGGTGTCTGGCTGCCTCTCACTCCAGAGGTAATGGGTCAGTCATTCTTAACAGGCTAGTGAGCAAAGTTGCAGCTGAGGGGGTGGGGGGCACTAAGGAGATAATGGATCCTTGCCACTGCCCTTCCATTCTTCCCTGGTGCCCTCTTTAGATACTGCAACCTAGACCACAGTTCTTTCTTGTATCCTTCCTTGCCCCATACAATCTCAAGCAATGCAACTATGTTTGGGGAAGTCCAGGTGGCCCTTTCTCCTCACTTTATCTGGAGACCCTGCCTAGAAGGCCCCTTGGTATTCTGCAAGTTTGCAACCACACTGAGTGTGGTTGTGCCTCCATTTCCCCATCTGGAAGATGCTAGGGAGAATAGCAGACCAGTGGGCCTCTGCCAGGGAGTGATGAGCTAACGTCTGTAGTGCTTTCCAGCCCCTCGGAGCAAGGTGCCGGAGCCTCCCCAGCTTCAGGCCTACTGCCTGCCGCCTGCCAACCTGAGCGAGGGCCTGGGCCTGGCCATCCTGTGCCCAGCGAACACCACATTCCTCTGTTCCAGGCCAGCAGGCTTGGGCAGACACTGACTTCTGCTCCTGTGTTAAAAATCAGCAGGAGGAGGAGGAGGAGGAGGAGGAAGGGAAGGAGGGAGGGAGGAGGGAGGGAGGGAGGGAGGGAGGGAGGAGGAGGGAGGGAGGGAGGGAGAGGACTGAAAAGAACAAATGAAGGAGGGAGGTAACAAGATTAGCACTGGGGAAAGGGCCTTGAGAAACAGTAAACGGGGGGGGGGGGGGGGGGAGGGGGGGGAGGAGAGAGCAGAGAGATAACAGGGCATCCTTGGGCACTCCAGTTAGCTTCGACCTTGGTTTCCTGTTTACACAAGGGGGTGGGGAAAGTTTGGAAAGGGCCAAGAATTGGGTCCAGTTGAATTGATTCCCTACTTGATTTCCTGTTTTTATACATAATGGTAAAACTACAAATATATAAACAGCTTTAGCCACCCAGCCTTTCACATCCTTGGAGACTGTCTCCATGGCTCTGCACACTACAGCTTTTGGGGGATGTCACTCTCGTGTATACCCCTTCTTTTTGTGCCCTTCCAGCATTCAACTTCACAAGAACCCTAGGAAGTCAATACTATCAACCCCATTTTAGAGACAAGGGCATTGAGGCACAGAAAGATGAAATAACAAGGCCCAAATCACACAGATAATAAGTAGCGGACCTGGGATTCACAGCCAGGTCTGATTGACTCTGTCCAGTAGGCTCCCTGCTCCTCTGTTATCTGTGTCTATGCTTTCCGTTCTTCTAGAATGGATACTCCACCATACGCAGTGCAGAAAATGGTCAATGCATGTGGCCAGAATATATGCATGGCCCGGGTTGAGGGAGAGACCCTGAGGGGGTGGTCCAGTTAGGGCCTGTGGCAGGAATCTCCAGGGATGAGGTACAGGGTGGAGAGGGCTTCAGCCTGGGTATGGCAAAGAGATTCTGAAAAATATTACCCAGGGAAGAGCACAGGATTCAGAGGCAGGGAGGGTAAGAGGTGCTGCTGGAGGGGAGAAAGAAGCAGCCAGACCCGGGGCTGTTTGAATGTCAGCAGTGAAGCTGGAGGCCTTGGGAAGGTGTGAGGCTTTGTGGGGGAAGAGAAACTCTGTTTCAAGCATGTTTAGTTTAAGCTGTTGGCAGAACATCCAAGTGGAAATAGCTTGCACACAGCCAGGAATATAGGACTGGAAAGAAAGTGTGAGGTTGTGTCAAAAAGAGCAATAGGCAGGATGACTTTTGGCCAAAGTGTGGGGAACTTTCCCCTGCCCCTCTCCACCAGCACAGAGAGGGGCTTTCTCCTTGGGTCCCAGGACCAGACACTGCTTTTCCACCACAGCTCTCTCTTTCTCTCCCCTCCCGGCCCCTCCAGCCCAGCACAATGATGGACACATGCTTCAAAGCCCTAAAGGGCAGTGTGAGGGGGATCTCAGTCCATACATTTTCCCATGCCAGGGAGTGATAGGGCCTCATCTCACTTTGCTAAATATATTTTGGCTAGGCCTTAAAGCATGCCAGGCCTTCCTTGGTTTCACTTCTAAAACACAAGGTTTTGGGGTCTTATTTGCTCTCCCTTTTCTGCTACCCTCCATCTTAGGCCAGCGCAGTGTCTCTCAACTTACTTCATCCTTAAAAAGGTGTAACCATTTTAGTCTGGCCCTGCTGCAGCATCAGACTGAAATTGCTCCCCTTACCTAAGTCGTAAGGTGATGTGGCAGCCCCTTGGCCCCAACCTCATCTCATGCTGGGAACATTTCCCTGCATTCACTTCTCTTGGACTCTGGGGTCTTACCCTCCCAGCTTCCTAGTCCCATCTCATCTGAAGCTTTAAACTTCCATTCATCATCTATCCATGGACCCCAGTGTTCCACTAATCAGAGCCCCTGCTGGCATGGAGAAGTCTCCCAACTTGGACCAGTAGCCTCCATAGCTTCACTTGAAACTTAACTATGGGTCTGGGGTCAGCTCAGACAAACATGGCTGTGTGAACATGGTTAGGATTACTTTTGCATGTACCACCTGGTGGGCTGAAAAGATTTCTCCAAATTCCCACAGAGACTTGTCTCTTGGGACCTCAATGATCAGAGCTGGAGGTGGATCAAGGATATAGAGTACCTTCCGGTGTATGTGGGGGTCAGGTTGTAGACTCTGCTGCCAGCCATGAAGAGAGGACCACAGGTCAGTTACCCAAGGTCCCACTCCTGCTTTGACACAAAGACAATGTCCCTTAGCTAGCACATAGTCTCCTTGTGCTAATAACAAGAGGGAGCAGCACAATTAGAAATAGGTGCTTCTCTCTCTGAGATTTATACAACCTCCACCCCAGTGCACATGGCTTTGTAAGAGCCAAATTTCAGGTGTCCCCATGCAGGGCACAACTTGCAGAAGTGCACTTGAAGGTCCTGTAAAGAGATGAACCTGGATCAGCAGCCAGCTTAGGTTCTTGCAGTGGCCCTGCACCACTAAGAAAACCAACCGCCCCAGAGTTTTATTCTTACCAGCTTTGATTAAAAATACCAATGGTAATATTTCCTGAGCACTTATTAGGTGACAGACCCTCACTGTTCTCAGTACTCCATACTTTCTCATCTAATCCCGACAAAAACTTGTGTTAGCGAGTATAGTAAGTCACTTAACATTATCAATAGGTTCTTGGACTGTAAGCAAAATGATGTATAAGGAAACCAGTTTTCCCATAGGAAAGAGTTAAGTTCCTATGGAATCTCATCAATATAATAATGAAATGACGTTGAACAAAATTATGTTATTTGAGGACCTGCTGTACTGTTATTACCTCATTCCCTTTTTGCCAATAGGGAAATGGAGGTATAGAGTTGCTAGATAGCTTGCCAATGTTCTACACCCTGTATATTTGTTGGCTGAAGATTCAAACCAGGCATACTGGCCCCATAACCTCTGCTAGTGACCAGCGGGCTTCACTGCCTCTTAAATAACAACTGCGGAGACCTACACCTTATATTCCATAAAGGCCTTTCCCTTTTGTGAGCAATATCAATTCTCATACCCCATCCACCCTTAAGGAGGTGGTCGTTATTATTGAATCCAGGCTTTCTGGCCCCTGCCTTGCCTGGTCTGAGGAGATGAGTAAATGCTGGTTCTTGCCCCCATCAGCTGGAACACAGTAGGAATAGGTAGGGAGAGAAAAATGGCTGCCCAGCCAGCTGGAGGCATTGGCCTAGTCTGACATCAAGAGCTCTGCCATCATGAGGCTCTGCCATCAGATTGACTTTGGTTCAAGTCCCGAAGCTACCACTTCCTAGCTGTGTGACCTTGAACAAATGACTTTAGCTCATTAGGCCTCAGTTTCCTTAGATGTAAAGTGGGGAAAATGAGAACACTTACCTTATGAGGTTATGCCAGGGTTGAATGAGATAATGTCTGGGGCCATAAACTCTCAAGTGCTGTGCACATGTGAGTAATTACTCTTCTCTGACCCCTGTTCACTGCTGCTTGGGGAATGGAGTCAGCCTTCCAATCTGAGTCCAGTTCCAAGCCTGACTTCACCTTCTTGGACTTATTTTCTTCTTTATCATATATGAATGTATGGGAAATTGGGCCTCCTGACCCACTGGGGTGGGCTCACCAGGGTTGGCTATTATTCCTATATAGTTGTTCCTTCATGTCACAAATGTGAGCTGAGGCCATGCTTAATCCTGCTCTAGTCACCCAGATGGGGACCAAGAGGCCAATTTGGTCCTCAAGGAATTCCCAATACAGTGAGGGAGACAGAAAAGCAGACATTAATAAAATCCAGTGGGAGATCAGAGGAAGTGACTTCTAAGTTGAAGGCCAGCATCCCCCAGGTGGGGGAATAGTATGTGTAAAGGCATTGATGGGGACTAGGAGAACAGCACAGGATGGAGTTGCTGAGGACATAGAAGCCAAACTTGGATGCTGCATTATGAAATTCAGCTTTGATATTGTACTGACTGAAGGTTATGTGGGCAGATATACATGAAGCCTGGTGCATACAGTTTATTAGTTTGTTACTCAGTAAAACATGTTTACCCCCTCAACTTTCTCCATCCACCCTCCACCCCCACCAGCAAGCAATCTAGCAGAGCCCTAAGCTTCCAGGAGAGATCCCAGTCCTCTCTCCTGAACTCTGCACAAATAAAGTACCTGTCCCTTTCCCTCCCTCTTCCCTGAGCTTCCCAAGCTCATAAAATGATACTTCTGCTCACACTGTTTCTCAGGCTAAAAACCTTGCCTTCATTTTTCTTTCTCTTTCTCATCCTATGTCCCATTGATCAGCAAATTCTGTCAGCTTGCTCTTTAAAATACATTCAGGATCCAAATCATTTTTTTACCACTTCCGAAACCATTTTTTTACCACTTCAACAGCCACCACTCTGGTCCAAGCCACTGTTATCTCCTACCTAGATCAGTGTTGCAGGTTTCTGAAGGGTCTCTTTGCTCCTTGGTGCCTGTCCTCTACAGTCTTTTCCACACAGCAGCCAGAGGAATCCTGACCTCTGCTCAGGAGCCTCAAAGGCTCTCCATCCCACCCAGGCAAAAGTCAAAGTCCTATATGACCTGATCCCTCTTACTTCTCCACAGTCTTTCCCTCCCCCTCTCCTCCTCATTCCCTCAGCTTCATGCATAAGGGCCTGGGCCTTGCTGTTTCTCTGATGCGACAAGGTGATTCCTATCTGTGGCTCTTTGCACCTGCTGTTCCTCTGCCTGAAACACTCCTTCCTGAACAAACCCCACTGCATTTAGGACTTTGCTCAATGTCACCTTCTCATATGGGCCTTCCCTGGGCACCTCATCTGAAGTAGCAATCCCATCATTCTTAACATCTACCTGGCTTGATTTTTCTCCATAGCACTGATCACTACTTGCCATATTATATTTATTGTCTCCATAGCTGGAATGCACACTCCACAAGGGTAGATATTTTTGCATTTTGTTCCCTTCTGTATCCCGGATGACGAACACACTGCCTGGCACATAGCAGGCCATCAATAAATATCTTCTGGATGAAGGAATGCTGAGCCAGAGAATCTGGCTTCTGGATATGGGAGAGAGAAGTTGCAGGAGAGTCAGAGGAAAGATGGGGAAGAGATTAGACAAGTGGGCTTAGGAGTGGAATGTGTAACAGATTCTGCAGAATATTCCTCAAAGGAGAAAAAATATATGAGTGAAAACCAGATGGAGGGGGGTGGAGGAGAGCCCAATAACTCATGGGCAGAATGAGTAGGATTGGAAAGATGGTGGTTTCCCCTCCCTCCAGCCTTTTAGGCTGGTTACCTCAGGATCATGCCATGGAGCTGACAGGCACCTTTCAGGAAGGAGGCAGCCCAGTCTGGCAGGAAAACTACAGGGCAGTGAGTGATGCCCTCAGTCTGGCAGAGGAGCAAACCAGAGAGACTGGAGTAGGCTTTGAGAAATGGTAGTTGCTTCTGGCTTCC
This sequence comes from Myotis myotis, assembly GCF_014108235.1. Lineage (NCBI taxonomy): Eukaryota > Metazoa > Chordata > Mammalia > Chiroptera > Vespertilionidae > Myotis > Myotis myotis. The sequence continues at coordinate 80,657,421 of NW_023416346.1, read as the reverse complement.
TCCCCAAGTATACAGCTGTGATTTTAGTGGTTTATCTTCTGCTTGTCTCATTTCACATACACATGTAAGCATTATTGTCACTTCTCAGTTCAACCCTCATTTCCATTTTCATCCTGCCTCGATCTCCATTTACAACTAGTGCAAACCCATGCCCTCCATGCAACTCACAGTGTGTTTCCCAACAGCATGTTTCAAACAGCACTTAGGTGACTTTGGAGGCAAGATATGTTAGAATTGCACTGGATGTCTGCAGCTAGCCTGGGCCCTAGGGAGAACCAGGAGGAGATTACAGTTGCTGCTTTTCCTTTAGTTCCTCAAAACATTGACTGAGGCCCTATTCTGTGGCAGTCAAGAGTGCTGACATGAAGAGGTGGGAAAGATCTCAAATATCTTATATAGTTAAATAATAACATACTATTAAGCATATGAAAACATGTCCAACCTCTAATAAAAGTAGACAGACAAAAATTCAAGCAATGAGCTATTTTTACCTCTTAGTTGGGCAATTATGAAGTTCCAGGGAGTGGTAGAAGCAGCCACAGTCATCTAGTGTTGGTGGGACTGTGATTGGGTTGACACTCTGGGGATCAAAAGCCATCATCTGTTTTGTTTGTTTGTTTTGATTTTATTTTATTTTATTTTTATTGCTTACAGTCTTACAAAGGGTATTACATATGTGTCCCCTTTTCCCCCCACCCTTGACAATCCCCTGGCCTCCCCTACCCCCCAGTGTCTTATGTCCATTGGTTATGCTTGTATGCATGCATACAAGTCCTTTGGTTGATCTCTTACCCTCCTCCCTCCTGCCCCCCACCCCTCCCCGGCCTTCCCGCTGCAGTTTGACAATCTGTTTGAGGCTGCTCTGCCTCTGTATCTATTATTGTTCAAAAGTTTATAATGGTCTCTATTATCCATGAATGAGTGAGATCATGTGGTATTTTTCCTTCATTGACTGGCTTATTTCACTTAGCATAATTCTCTCCATGTTTGTTTGTTTTTAATGTACATGCTTTTTGATCCAGCAGTTCCACTTCAAGAAATTTATCATAAGAAAGTCATAGAACGGAGAACCAAGATGGCGGCATAGGTTAATGCCAGAGATTGCTGCCTTGAACAACCAAATCAAAACACACCTAAAAGATGGAACGGACATCACCCAGAACCACAGGAAGGCTGGCTGAGTGGAAATTCTACAACTAGGAGGAAAGAGAATATCATACCCAGACTCAGAGGAGGCGCAGTGCTGAAGTGAAATACTCAGGTACGGAGTGTGCGCGGAGCAGGCTGGCGGCGGAGGGCGCGGTTGGTGCTTTCAATCGGGAGGGAGTCTCAGATTCTGAGCTCCAGATCCAGGCGAGTCTCTAGGGACCCAGACTCAAACGGGAAAAGCGGGACTGTCTGGCTTCAGTCGGAACTCGAAGGCAGCTTTCTCTCCGAGGTTTGCAGCGGTTGCTGGGACTCTGGGAGGCAGAGCCCCTAGGGACAGAACTGAGAGCCGCCATAAGTGCTCTCTCCGGCCCACCCTGTTGATCCCGAGCCCGAGCAACCCACCCGCCCCGCCCAAGCCCTGTACAGAGCCATTTGCCAGATAGCCTCAGGCAAAGGCTAGATTAGCACCTCCCTAGAGGACAGAAGTTTTCCCACTGCAGACACAGCTGATTCTCACAGCCAGCTGGCCTGGAGGTCAAATCCCCCTAGTATTAACTACAACAATCAAGGCTTAACGACAGGAGGACTCCACACAAAGACCACTAGAGGGTGTACCAAGAAAGCATAAAAAAATGCAGAGACAAAGAAACAGGACAAAACTGTCAATGGAGGATATTCAGTTCAGAACCACACTTTTAAGGTCTCTCAAGAACTGTCTAGAAGCCGCTGATAAACTTAATGAGATCCTCAACAAATTTAATGAGACCCTCGATGTTATGATAAAGAACCAACTAGAAATTAAACATACACGGACTGAAATAACGAATATTATACAGACTCCCAACAGCAGACCAGAGGACCGCAAGAATCAAGGCAAAGATTTGAAATGCGAAGAAGCTAAAAACACCCAACCGGAAAAGCAAAATGAAAAAAGAATCCGAAAATACGAAGATAGTGTAAGGAGCCTCTGGGACAGCTTCAAACGTACCAACATCAGAATTATAGGGGTGCCAGAAGATGAGAGAGAGCAAGATATTGAAAACCTATTTGAAGAAATAATGACAGAAAACTTCCCCTACCTGGTGAAAGAAATAGACTTACAAGTCCAAGAAGCACAGAGAACCCCAAACAAAAGGAATCCAAAGAGGACCATACCAAGGCACATCATAATTAAAATGCCAAGAGCAAAAGACAAAGAGAGAATCTTAAAAGCAGCAAGAGAAAGAAACTCAGTTACCTACAACGGAGTACCCATACGACTGTCAGCTGATTTCTCAACAGAAACTTTGCAGGCCAGAAGGGAATGGCAAGAAATATTCAAAGTGATGAATGCCAAGAACCTACAACCAAGATTACTTTATCCAGCAAAGCTATCATTCAGAACTGAAGGTCAGATAAAGAGCTTCACAGATAAGGAAAAGCTAAAGGAGTTCATCACCACCAAACCAGTATTATATGAAATGCTGAAAGGTATCCTTTAAGAAGAGGAAGAAGAAGAAAAAGGTAAAGATACAAATTATGAACAACAAACATGCATCTATCAACAAGTGAATCTAAGAATCAAGTGAATAAATAATCTGGTGATCATAATAGAATCAGGGACATAGAAAGGGAATGGACTGACTATTCTTGGGGGGGAAAGGGGTGTGGGAGATGCGGGAAGAGACTGGACAAAAATCGTGCACCTATGGATGAGGACAGTGGGTGGGGAGTGAGGGCAGATGGTGGGGCGGGAACTAGGAGGAGGGGAGTTATGGGGGGAAAAAAGAGGAACAAATGTAATAATCTGAACAGTAAAGATTTAATTAAGAAGAAAAAAAGAAAGTCATAGAACAACTGTGTTGTGTAAGGGTCTAAGTATGAGGATCTTCACTGCAATGATTTTTTTGAGGCAAAATTCACATAAAACATTAACCATTTTAAAGTTAATAATTCAGTGGCATTTGGTACATTCACAATGTTGTACAACCACCATCTCCATATACTTAGTTTCAAAACATTTTCATTATCTCAAAATAAAATCTCTCCCCATTTCCCCCTCTGCCCAGGCCTGGGCAACCACTAATTTGTTTCTGTCTTAATGATTTTGTTTATTTGGTATGTTTCATATAAATGGAATCATACACTAGGTGATTTTTGGTGTCTGGCTTCTTCCACTTATTATTATTATTATTATTATTATTATTATTATTTTTTGAGAACTGTAATGGGTATCAGAACTTCATTACTTTTTATGGCTGAATAATATTCCATTGTATGAAAATACCAATAATTTGATTATCCATTCATCCATTAATAAATATCTGAGTTGTTTCCACCTTTTGGCCATTGTGAATAGGGCTGCTATGAACATTCACGTACATGTTTTTGAGCATCTGCTTTCAATTCTTTTAGGATGCACAGATTTGGTGGGTCATTTGGTAATTCCATGATGAACTTTTTGGGGAACTGATAAACTGTTTCCACAATAGCTGCACCATTTTATATTCCCACCAGCAATGTATGAGGATTCTAATTTCTCTACATCCTTGTAGATTCTTATTTTCTGTTTTTTTTTTTTAATTATACCCATCCAAATAGGAATAAACTGATAACTCATTGTGCTTTTGATTTGTATCTCCCTAATGACTAATGATGTTGACCATTATTTTATGTGCTTGTCCATTTTTATATCTTGTTTGGAGAAATGTTTAATCAAGTTCTTTGTCATTTTATTTTATTATTTTTTTCTTTTCTTTTTAAAAAATGTATTGTTTAAGGTATTACAAATAGTAGTACACATGTCTCCTTTTTCCCCCCATTGACCTCCTCCCGGCCTCCCCTATCTCCTGTATATGCCCTCACCCACCCCCCCCCCCCCCGCCGCCGCCAGTGACTTGCGTCTATTGGTTGTGCTTATATGCATTCATACAAGTCCTTTGGTTGATCTCTTACCCCCACCCAACCCTGCTCTATATTCTCCCTGTAGTTTGACAGTCTGTTCAATGCTTCTTTGCCTTTATCTATTTTTGTTCAATAGTTTATAATATTCTTTATATTCCATAAATGAGTGAGATCATGTGGTATTTTTCTTTCATTGACTGGCTTATTTCACTTAGCATAATGCTCTCCAGTTCCATCCATGCTGTTGCAAACAGTAAGAATTCCTTCTTTTTTACTGCAGTGTAGTATTCCATTGTGTAGATGTACCACAGTTTTTTAATCCACTCATTTGCTGATGGGCACTTAGGCTGTTTCCAAATCTTAGTTATTGTAAATTGTGCTGCTATGAACATAGGGGTGCATATATCCTTTCTGATTGGTGTTTCTGTTTTCTTGGGATATATTCCTAGAAGTGGTATTATTTGGTCAAATGGCAGTTCCATTTTTAATTTTTTGAGGATATGCCATACTGTCTTCCATAGTGGCTGCACCAGTCTGCATTCCCACCAGCAGTGAAGAAGGGTTCCCTTTTCTCTGCATCCTCTCCAGCACTTGTCATTTGTTGATTTGTTGATGATAGCCATTCTGACAGGTGTGAGATGGTACCTCATTGTTGTTTTGATTTGCATCTCTAGGATGATTAGTGACTTTGAGCATGTTCTCATGTGTCTCTTGGCTTTCTGAAAGTCCATTTTCAAAAAGTATCTATTAAGGTCCTTTGCCCATTTTTTGATTGGATTGTTTATCTTCCTTTTGTTAAGTTGTATGAGTTCCCTGTAAATGTTGAAGATTAAACCCTTATCAGAGATAACATTGGCAAATATGTTCTCTCATGCAGAGGGCTTTCTTGTTGTTTTGTTGATGGTTTCTTTGGCCCCACAGAAGGTTTTTATTTTGATGTTGTCCCATTTGTTTATTTTCTCTTCAGTTTCCATTGCCCTAGGAGCTGTATCGGTAAAGATATTGCTACAACAAATGTCTGCTATTTTGCTGCCTATGGCTTCTTCTAAGATTTTTATGGTTTGCCATCTTATGTTTAAGTCCTTTATCCATTTTGAGTGTATTTTTGTCTATGGTGTAAGTTGGTGGTCTAGTTTCATTTTTTTGCATGCATCTGTCCAGTTTTCCCAGCACCATTTATTGAAGAGACTGTCTTGTCTCCATTGTATGCTCTTGCCTCCTTTGTCAAATATTAATTGAGCATACTGGCTTGTGTCCATTTCTGGGTTCTCTGTTCTGTTCCACTGGTCTATATGTCTATTCTTGTGCCAGTACCAGGCAATTTTGAGAACAGTGGCTTTGTAGTATAGCTTGATATCTGGTATTGTGATCCCTCCAACATTGTTCTTCTTTCTCAAGATTGCTGCAGCTATTCGGGCTCTTTTTTTTATTCCAGATGAATTATTGGAGAATTTGTTTTAGGTCTTTGAAGAAGTATGTCATTGATATTTTAATGGGGATTGCGTTGAATTTATAGATTGCTTTGGGTAGTATGGACATTTTAATGATGTTGATTCTACCAATCCATAAACATGGTATATTCTTCCATTTGTTCATGTCTTCCTCTATCTCTTTTTTTTTTCTAGTGTTCTGAAATTTTCTGAGTACAGGTCCTTTGTCTCCTTGGTTAAGTCTATTCCTAGTTATCTTAATTTTTTTGTTACAATGGTAAATGGGATTGCTTTTTAAATTTTTCTTTCTGTGAGTTCATTATTGGTGTATAGGAAAGCCATAGACTTCTGGGTGTTAATTTTATATCCTGCTACATTACCAAATTCATTTATTAAGTCTAGTAGTTTTTTGATGGAGTCTTTGGGGTTTTCTATGTACAATATCATGTCATCTGCGAATATGAACAGTTTTACTTCTTCTTTTCCAATTTGGATGCCTTTTATTTCTTCTTCTTGTCTGATCACAATGGCTAGTACTTCCAGTACTATGTTGAACAGGAGTGGTCAGAGTGGGCATCCCTGTCTTATTCCTATTTTTATGGGAAATGGTTTTAGTTTTTGCCCATTGAGTATGATGTTGGTTATGGGTTTGTCATATATGGCATTTATGGTGTTGAGATATGATCCTTCTATTCCCACTTTGCTGAGAGTTTTTATCAAGAAAGGGTGTTGGATTTTGTCAAATGCCTTTTCTGCATCAATGGCTATGATTATATGGTTTTTATCTCTAAGTTTGTTTATGTGGTGTATCACATTTATTGATTTGCGGATATTGTACCATTCTTGCATCCCTGGAATAAATCCCACTTGGTCATGGTGTATGATCTTTCTAATGTAATGCTGCATTCGATTTGCCAGAATTTTGTTGAAGATTTTGGCATCTATGTTCATGAGGGATATTGGCCTGTAATTCTCTTTTTTGTATTAGCTTTATCTGGTTTTGGGATTAGGGTAATGCTGGCTTCATAGAAAGAGCTTGGAAGTGCTCCTTCTTCTTGAATTTTTTGGAATAGTCTGAGGAAGATACGTTTTATTTATTCTTTGAATGTTTGATAAAACTCCCCTGTGAAGCCGTCTGGTTCGGGGCTTTTGTTTGTTGGAAGTTTTTTTGATGACTGCTTCAATTTCCTCCATAGTTATCAACCTATTCAGATTTTTTGATTCCTCCTGGTTGAGTTTTGGAAGGTCATATTTTCTAGAATATGTCCATTTCTTCTAGGTTGACCAGTTTGTTGGAGTAGAGTTGCTCATAGTATTTTTTATGATTCTTTGTATTTCTGAGGGGTCTGTTTTTATTTCACCTCTTTCATTTCTGATTTTGTTTTTTGGGGCTATCTCTTTGCTTCTTGGTGATCCTGGCTAGAGTTTCATAAATCTTGTTTATCCTTTCAAAGAACCAGCTCTTGGTTTCATTGATCTTTTTTTTTTTTTGGGGGGGGGGGTTCTCTATGTCATTTATTTCCACTCTGATCTTTATTATTTCCTTCCTTCTGCTCACACTGGGCTTTTCTTGTTGCTCTCTTTCTAATTCTTCAAGTTGCAGAGTTAGATGATTTATTACCAGTTTTTCTTGTTTTTTGAGGTAGGCTTGTAATACTATGTACTTTCCTCTCAGGATTGCTTTTAGTGTGTCCCAAAGATTTTGGTATTGTTTTATTTTATTTTTTAAATTTCTTTATTGGTTAAGGTATTACAAATGTGTCCTCATGCCCCCACTGACCCCCCCTCCCCCACTCATGTTCTCTTCCCCCTATTGTCCATGTCCATTGGTTTGGCTTATATGCATGCATACAAGACGTTTGGTTGCTCTCTTCCCCTTACCCCCACCCTCCCCTACTTTCCCTCTGGGGATTGATAGTCTGATTGCTGTTTCTCTGTCTTTGGATCTGTCCCTGTTCATCAGTCTATGTAGTTCTCTATATTCCACAAATGAGTGAGATCATGTGGTATTTATCTTTCTCTGACTGGCTAATTTCACTTAGCATAATGCTCTCCAGTTCCATCCATGCTGTTGCAAATGGCAAGAGTTCCTTCTTTTTTACTGCAGCGTAGTATTCCATTGTGTAGATGTACCACAGTTTTTTAATCCACTCATCTGCTGATGGGCACTTAGGCTGTTTCCAGATCTTAGCTATGGTGAATTGTGCTGCTATGAACATAGGGGTGCATATATCCTTTCTGATTGGTGTTTCTGCTTTCTTGGGATATATTCCTGGAAGTGGGATCACTGGGTCAAATGGGAGTTCCAGTTTCAGTTTTTTGAGGAAGCTCTGTACTGTTTTTCACAGTGGCTGCACCAGTCTGCATTCCCACCAGCAGTGCAGAAGGGTTCCTTTTTCTCCACATCCTCTCCAACACTTGTTGTTTGTTGATTTGTAGATGATAGCCATTCTTGCAGGTATGAGATGAAACCGCATTGTTGTTTTGATTTGCATCTCTCCTGTAATTAGTGACTTTGAGCATGTTTTCATATGTCTTTCGGCCTTCTGTATGTCCTCTTTCGAAAAGTGTCTATCTAGGTCCGTTGCCCATATTTTGATTGGATTGTTTATCTTCCTATTGTTAAGCTTCATGAGTTCCCTGTAAATGTTGGAGATTAAACCCTTATCAGTGATATCGTTGGCAGATATGTTCTCCCATGCAGTGGGCCTTCTTGTTGTTTTGTTGATGGTTTCCTTTGCTGTGCAAAAGCTTTTTATTTTGATGTAGTCCTATTTGTTTATTTTCTCTTTAGTTTCCATTGCCCTAGGAGCAGTATCAGAGAAGAAATTCCTTCGGCATATGTTTGCAATTTCACTGCCTGTGGATTCCTCTAGTATTCTTATGGTTTCCCATCTTACGTTTAAGTCTTTTATCCATTTTGAGTTTATTTTTGTGTATGGTGTGAGTTGGTGGTCTAGTTTCATCTTTTTGCATGTATCTTTCCAATTTTCCCAACACCATTTATTGAAGAGACTGTCTTGACTCCATTGTATGCTCTTGCCTCCTTTGTCGAATAGTTATTGGGCATAGTGGTTTGGGTCGATTTCTGGGTTCTCTATTCTATTCCATTGATCTATGGATTGTTTTGTTTTCATTGTCTTTAATTCCAGGATGTTTTTAATTTCTTCTTTGATCTCTTTGGTAACCCACTAATTGCTTAATAGTATGCTCTTCAGGCTCCAATTGCTTGAATTTTTGTGATTGTTTTTATTGTAGTTGATTTCTAATTTTATGCCATTGTGATCTGAGAAGGTGCTTGGCATGATTTCAACTCTCTTGATTTTGGAGAGACTTTTCCTGTGTCCCAATATGTGGTCTATCTTTGAAAATGTCCTATGTGCACTTGAGAAGAATGTATATTCTGTAGTTTTGTGGTGAAATGTTCTAAAGATGTCGATTAAGACAATCTGATCTAGTGAGTTGTTTAGGATTGGTGTTAATTTGATAATTTTTTGTCTAGAGGATTTATCCAGTGATGTTAATGGGGTATTAACGTGTCCTACTATGATTGTGTTCCTGTCAATCTCTCCTCTGATATCTTCCAGAAATTTTTTTATGTATTTGGGTGCTCCTGCATTGGGTGCATATATGTTTACCAGAGTTATATCCTCTTGTTGTATTGATCCCTGTAGAATTATGAAGTGGCCTTTCTTGACTCTTGTTATGGTCTTCACTTTGAGGTCTATTTTGTCAGATATAAGTATTGCTACCCCAGTTTTTTTTTTTTCATTTCCATTTGCCTGAAAGATATTTTTCCATCCCTTCACTTTCAGTGTGTGTTAGTCCCTTGTTCTGAGGTGGGTCTCCTGTAGACAGCATATGTACGGGTCATGTTTTCTTATTATTCAGTCACTCAATTTCTTTTGATTGGAGCATTTAATCTATTTATGTTTAATGTTATTACTGATAGGTACTTGTTTATAGCCATTTCTGTGCTTTAAGCCTGGGTTCCTTCCTCCCCTTCTGTTTCTTCTATTCACAGTATTCCCTTTACCATTTCTCTTTTTTAAATCTTAATTTTTCAGACGATTAGAGTTGTTCCTCTTTTTTTCCCCCCATAGCTCCCCTCCACCCGTTTCCCACCCCCCCCTCTGCCCTCACCCCACCCCCAGCCACCACTGTCCTCATCCATAGGTGGATGATTTTTGTCCAGTCTCTTCCCGCACCCCACATACCCCTTTCCCCCCTGAGAAGTGTTAGTCCACTCCCTTTCTATGCCCCTGATTCTATTATATTCACCAGTTTATTCCATTAATCAGATTTTTAATTCACTTGATTTTTAGATTAACTTGTTGATAGATGTGTATTGGTTGTTCATAATTTTTATCTTTACCTTTTTCTTCTTCTTCCTCTTCTTAAAGAATACCTTTCAGCATTTCATATAATACTGGTTTGGTGGTGATGAACTCCGTTAGCTTTTTCTTATCTGTGAAGCTCTTTATCCGACCTTCAATTCTGAATGATAGCTTTGCTGGGTAAAATTCTCTTGGTTGTAGGTTCTTTTTTATTTTATTTTATTTTATTTTATTTTATTTTATTTTATTGCTTAAAGTATTACAAAGGGTGTTACATATGTGTCCTTCCCCCGCCCCCCTGCCCTTGACAGTCCCCTACACTCCCCTACCCCCCAGTGTCTTGTGTCCATTGGTTATGCTTATATGCATGCATACAAGTCTTTCGGTTGATCTCTTACCCCCCTCCCTCCTGCCCCCCAACCCTCCCCGGCCTTCCCGCTGCAGTTTGACAATCTGTTTGAGGCAGCTCTGCCTCTGTATCTATTATTGTTCAAAAGTTTATAATGGTCTCTATTATCCATGAATAAGTGCGATCATGTGGTATTTTTCCTTCATTGACTGGCTTATTTCACTTAGCATAATGCTCTCCAGTTCCATCCATGACGTTGCAAATGCTAAGAATTCCTTCCTTTTTACAGCAGCATAGTATTCCATCGTGTAGATGTACCACAGTTTTCTAATCTGGTTCTTGCTATTCGTCACTTTGAATATTTCCTGCCACTCCCTTCTGGCCTGCATAGTTTCTGTTGAGAAATCAGCTGACAGTCGTATGGGTACTCCCTTGTAGGTAAGTGACTGTTTTTCTCTGGCTGCTTTTAAGATTCTCTCTTTGTCTTTTACTCTTGGCATTTTAATTATGATGTGTCTTGGTGTGGTCCTCTTTGGATTCCTTTTGTTTGGGGTTCTCTGCACTTCCTGGACTTGTAAGTCTATTTCTTTCACCAGGTAGGGGAAGTTTTCTGTCATTATTTTATTTTATTTTTTTCCCAATTAACTTTGCCTAATTTTGCAGATTTTTTTTTATTGCTTAAAGTATTACAAAGGGTATTACATATGTCTCTTTTTTCCCCCACCCTTGACAATCCCCTGGCCTCCCCTACCCCCCAGTGTCTTATGTCCATTGGTTATGCTTATATGCAAGCATATAAGTCCTTCGGTTGATCTCTTATCCCCCCCTTCTGGCTCCCTACCCTCCGGGCCTTCCCGCTGCAGTTTGACAGTCTGTTTGAGGCAGCTCTGCCTCTGTATCTATTTTTGTTCATAAGTTTATAATGGTCTTTATTATCCCTGAATGAGTGAGATCATGTGGTATTTTTCCTTTATTGACTGGCTTATTTCACTTAGCATAATGCTCTCCAGTTCCATCCATGCCGTTGCAAATGGTAAGAGTTCCTTCTTTTTTACAGCAGCATAGTATTCCATCATGTAGAGGTACCACAGTTTTCTTATCCATTCATCTACTGATGGGCACTTAGGCTGTTTCCAGATCTTAGCTATGGTGAATTGTGCTGCTATGAACATATGGATGCATGTATCCTTTCTGATTGGTGTTTCTGTTTTCTTGGGATATATTCCTAGAAGTGGGATCACAGGGTCAAATGGGAGTTCCATTTTCAGTTTTTTGAGGAAACTCCATACTGTAATTCATAGTGGCTGCATTCCCACCAGCAGTGAACGAGTGTTCCTTTTTCTCCACATCCTCTCCAGCACTTGTCGTTTGTTGATTTGTTGATGATACCCATTCTGACAGGTGTGAGATGGTACCTCAATGTTGTTTTGATTTGCATCTCTCGGATGATTAGTGACTTTGAGCATGTTTTCATATGTCTCTTGGCTTTCTGAATGTCCTCTTTTGAAAGGTGTCTATTTAGGTCCTTTGCCCATTTTTTGATTGGATTGTTTATCTTCCTTTTGTTAAGTTGTATGAGTTCCCTTTAAATTTTGGAGATTAGGCCCTTATCAGATATGACATTGGCAAATATGTTTTCCCACACAGTGGGTTTTCTCATTGTTTTGTTGATGGTTTCTTTTGTTGTGCAGAAGCTTTTTATTTTGATGTAGTCCCTTTTGTTCATTTTCTCTTTAGTTTCAAGTGCCCTAGGAGCTGTATCAGTGAAGAAATAGCTTCGGCATATGTCTGAGATTTTGTTGCCTTTGGATTCTTCTAGAATTTTTATGGTTTCCTGTCATACATTTAAGTCCTTTATCCATTTTGAGTTTATTTTTGTGTATGGTGTAAGTTGGTGGTTTAGTTTCATTTTCTTGCATATATCTGTCCAATTTTCCCAGCACCATTTATTGAAGAGACTATCTTGGCTCCATTGTATGTTCTTGCCTCCTTTGTCAAATATTAGTTGAGCATATTGGTTTGGGCTGATTTCTGGTCTCTCTATTCTATTCCATTGATCTATATGCCTGTTCCTGTGCCAGTACCAGGCAGTTTTGAGAACAGTGGCTTTTTAATACATCTTGATATCTGGTATTGAGATCCTACCTACTTTGTTCTTTTTCAGGATCGCTGCAGCTATTCGGGGTCTTTTGTATTCCAGATGAATTTTTGGAGAGTTCGTTCTAGATCTGTGAAGTATGCCGTTGGTATTTTAATGGGAAGTGCGTTGAATTTATAGATTGCTTTGGGTAGTATGGACATTTTAATGCTGTTGATTCTACCAATACATGAACACGGTATGTTCTCCCATCTGTTTATGTTTTCCTCTATCTCTTTTTTCAACGTCCTGTAGTTTTCTGAGTAGAGGTCTTTTAGCTCGTTAGTTAAGTTTATTCCTAGGTAGCTTAATTTTTTTGGTGCGATGGTAAATGGGATTTTTTTTTTTTAGTTTCTCTTTCTGAAAGTTCACTATTGTTGTATAGAAATGCCTCAGATTTCTTGGGGTCAATTTTGTATCCTGCTAGATTGCCAAATTCATGTATTAAGTCTAGTAGCTTTTTGATGGAGTCTCTAGGGTTTTGTATGTATAATATCATGTCGTCTGCAATTGAGGACAGTTTTACTTCCTCTTTTCCAATTTGGATGCCTTTTATTTCTTCTTCTTGCCTAATTGCAATGGCTAACACTTCCAGTACTATGTTGAACAGCAGTGGTGAGAGTGGGCATCCCTGTCTTGTTCCTGTTCTTAGGGGAAATGGTGTTAGATTTTGTCCATTGAGTATGGTGTTGGCTGTGGGCCTGTCATATATGGCTTTTATTGTGTTGAGGTATGATCCTTCTACTCCCGCCTTATTGAGAGTTTTTATCAAAAATGGGTGTTGAATTTTGTCAAATGCTTTTTCTGCATCAATTGATATGATTATTCGGTTTTTTTCTTTCAATTTGTTTATGTGATGTATCACGGTTATTGATTTTCGGATATTGTACCATCCTTGCATCCCTGGGATAAATCCTACTTGGTAATGGTGTATGATCTTTCTGATGTACTGCTGGATCCAATTTGCTAAGATTTTGTTGAGGATTTTGGCATCTATGTTCATGAGGGATATTGGCCTGTAATTCTCTTTCATTGTGTTGTCTTTACCTGGTTTTGGTATTAGGGTGATGCTGGCTTCATAGAATGAGCTTGGAAGTGTTCCTTCCTCTTGAATTTTTTGTAGTATTCTGAGGAGGATAGGTTTTAGTTCTTCCTTGAATGTTTGGTAAAACTCCCTTGTGAAGCCATCTGGTCCTGGGCTTTTGTTTGCTGGAAGCTTTTTGATGACTGCTTCAATTTCTTCCATAGTTATTGGCCTGTTGAGATGTTTAGATTCTTCCTGATTGAGTTTTGGAATGTTGTATTTTTCTAGGAATTTGTCCATTTCCTCCAGGTTGTCTAGTTTGTTGGAGTAGAGCTGTCCATTATATTTTTTAACAATCATTTGTATTTCTGTGGATTCTGCTGTTATTTCGCCTCTATCGTTTCTGATTTTGTTTATTTGGGTCCTCTTTCTCTGATTCTTGGTGAGTCTGGCTAGACGTTTGTCAATCTTGTTTATCCTTTCAAAGAACCAGCTCTTGGTTTCATTGATTTTCTGTATTGTTTTTTTGGTCTCTATGTCATTTATTTCTGCTGTAATCTTTATTATCGCCTTCTTTCTGCTCACTCTGGGCTTTTCTTGTTGCTCTCTTTCTAATTCTTTGAGTTGTAGAATTAGATGATTTACTACCATTTTTTCTTGTTTTTTGAGATAGGCCTGTAGAGCTATAAACTTTCCTCTCAGGACTGCTTTCATTGTGTCCCATAGGTTTTGGATTGTTGTGTTTTCATTGTCATTAGTTTCCAGGATGTTTTTAATTTCTTCTATGATCTCATTGGTAACCCAGTCAATATTTAATAACATGCTATTCATCTTCCAGGTGTTTGAGTATTTTAGGTTGTTTTTATTGTAGTTTATTTATAATATTATGCCATTGTGTTCTGAGAAGATGCTTTTTATGATTTCAATCTTCTTCAATTTGGGGATACTTTGCTTGTGACCCAATATGTGGTCTATTTTTGAATATGTCTTATGAGCACTTGAGTAGAATGTGTATTCCGCGGCTTTGGGGTGAAGTGTTCTGAAGATGTCTATTAAGTCCATCTGATCTAGTGAGTCATTTAGGATTGCTGTTTCTTTGCTGAGTTTTTGTCTAGAGGACTTATCCAGTGATGTCAGTGGTGTATTAAAGTCCCCTACTATGATTGTATTGTTGTCGATCTCTCCTTTGATATCTTCCAGGAGTTTTTTTTATGAATTTGGGTGCTCCTGCATTGGGTGCATATATGTTTACCAGGGTTATATCTTCTTGTTGTATTGATCCCTTTAGTATTATGAAGTGGCCTTCCTTATCTCTTGTTATGGCCTTCACTTTGAGGTCTATTTTGTCAGATATAAGTATTGCTACCCCCGCTCTCTTTTCCTTTCCATTTGCCTGAAAGATATTTTTCCATCCTTTCACTTTCAGTCCGTGTGCGTCCCTTCTAATGAGGTGGGTCTCTTGTAGACAGCAGATGTATGGGTCATGTTTTTTTTATCCATTCAGCCACTCGATGTCTTTTGGTTGGAGCATTTAGGCCATTTACGTTTAAAGTTATTATTGAAATGTACTTGTTTGTAGCCATTTCTTTTTTTGTGTGGCTGTTTTCTTCCTGAGCTTTTTATTTCTTCTTTTTACACCAGTCCCTTTTGCATTTCTTGCATTGCTGGCTTGGTGGTGATAAACTCCCTTAGACTTTTTTTGTCTGTGAAGCTTCTTATTTCCCCTTCAAGTTTGAATGATAGCCTTGCTGGATAGAGTATTCTTGGATTCAGTCCTTTGCTCTGCATCACTTTGTAAATTTCCGTCCATTCTTTTCTGGCCTGATGTGTTTCTGTTGAGAAATCATCTGATAATCTAATGAGAGATCCCTTGTATGTAACTTTCCGTCTCTCTCTTGCAGCCTGTAAAATTCTCTCTTTGTCGTGAACATTTGCCATGGTAATTATGATATGTCTTGGTGTGGGTCTTTTCTGGTTCACCGTGTTTGGGACTCCCTGTGCTTGTGTGACTTTTTTCTTTCCCGCCTTAGGGAAGTTTTCTGATATTATTTCTTCGAATAGGTTTTCTAATCCTTGTTCCTCTTCCTGTTGTTCTGCCACCCCTATTATTCGCATGTTGTTTCATTTCATGTTGTCCATAGCTCCCTTAGGCTCTCTTCCTGACTTTAATTTTTTTTCTCCAATTGCAGTACCATTTGGTTGTGTTTTGCTTCCTTGTCTTCTAATTCACTAATTCGGTCCTCCGCTTCTCCTAGTCTACTGTTGATACTTTCAATGGTGTTTTTTATTGCAGCTATATCGCTCTTCATTTCTTCTTGGGTCTTACATAAGTTATTGATTTTTTCATCCGTTTCTTCTTGCTTCTTGCAGAAGTTGTTGATTTTTTCCTCCTATACACTCTAGGACCCTTAGTCTGAATTTTTTTTCTGTCATGTTGCATGCCTCTGTATCACTTAGCTGCTTTTCTGGTTAGTACTCCGTTTCTTTCCTTTGGGGGTTTCTTTGTCTACCCATGTTTGATCTCACTGACATATTTAGATGTTGAGTCGTTCAGTGGCAGCTTCCTGGGTGGCAGTGGATCCTCGGGCTGTGGTTGCTCCTCAGGTGGTTGCCGTAACAGCTGCTCCTCTGTTGGCAGCAGCTCCTCTGGTGGGTGTTGTTCACAGCTGTGGTGGCTCTTCTGGCTGGTGGGGGGATGCTTCACGTAAAGCTGCTGTTCCTTAGACAGAGGGTGTCGTGGTCAGGAGGCTGCTGTTGCTTGGATCTGCTGCGTTGATTTAAAGGCACAAAATACAACACAACAAGGCACAATGTGCCAGGCACTGAACACAAATGTATTCACGATTTTAATAACCCCAAATAAAGGTGACCACCCGAATTAAGAGAATTAGGGGATAAGGAAGGAAGAAGAGAAAAAGATAAATGAGAGAAAAGAAAAAAAATAAGAAAAAAAAGTGCAAAAATGAAATTGGGAAAAAGGAGGGGGAAAAAAAGAAAAAAAAAGAGTGAAAAGAGAGAATGAAGTAGAAGAGTGGAAGAGACTATTTATATGAGGAGAAAACTCCAATAGAACCGCCACTAATCCCAACAAATTCCAGCAACAGATCCCTGGAGATGAGTGCAAACTATAAACAACCAATAATATCAAGTGAGGCAAGGGAAAACAGATGCACAAAAATAACCAGGGGTAGGGTGGGGGAGTGTGGGGGGGGAAACCCGCAGAAAAAGAAAAAGAAAAAGCAAAACAACCTCACAGCCAATCCTAAAAACAAGAAAATCAACAAAAAACCCCAAATATACTCAACGATCAAGCAAACAGCAACAAAACAATAGAAAGATAAAAGAAGAAAAAAATATTTGGATAGTGAAGGAAGATAAGGGAGAGGTGTATAAGGATTTAGAGCAGTGGATTGGAATTAGGATATATAAGTAGGGTGAAATTTTGACAGGGGGTAAAAAGAAGGAAAAGGGAAAATCTAAAGTAGGAATAGGGTAAGAGAAACAGGACAACAAAAGGGGAAAAGTGAGGAAGAGGGTTTTAGCATAGAGGTAAAATTGAGGTAGAGAAAAATGATGCTAAAGGAACGATGAAAATCGAATGGAGAACACTAATCCCAAAATAAAATAAAGAGAAAATAAAATGGCACTTAAAAAAATGGTAAAATGGTAGCAGTAATAATACTGGTTAAAAATAAAAATGTAGTAATTAAAAGGGTAAAATCAGGTGTTGGAAAAAGAAAAAAATTGGTTTCTTAATTAAAAGGTGGAAAAAGAATAAAAAAAAATTTACAGTAGTGAAGGTCCTTCTGTTCTTCTACTCTTCAGTCTGGCTAGCCTTAGTCCTGCCAGGTATTCAGGATAGTGTTGAATTTCCCTGTGATACGCTGTTCTTCCGTGTTATAAACCATAGTCCTGATTTTAAAGCAGGCCATATTTGTGTCCCAGACTGCCTTAATTTGTGTTTACCTAAGAGTCATTTTGTGGCTCAGCCTCTGGGTGGCAGTGTTTTTGGATTGGCCTCTGAGGCTATATGGCCTCTCTATCCAGTAGCAAGGGTTTATTTTCTCTATTGCACTTAAAACTGGTTTGGGGAAGTCCACTGCCCAGAGCTGGTTCTTTAATCGTTACCCTGCTCTGTGTTGTTGCTGGGACTGAAAGTCCCTCTATAGGCCAGACCCTGTTAACTCCCAGGGACTAATCAGATTATTTTAATCCTTCATCTCGTTCAGGGTGGAATCTGGGTGTGGCTGTCTTCCTTGCCTGGGGGCTGGGGGGAGGAATCCTACCCTCTGGAGAGAATGGCTGCCTTAGTCCTGGGCTCAGGGGTGTCTCAGCACTCAATTTGCTGCCACCTCTCCTGGCCCCCCTTCTCTCCTCAGCCTCTCCCCAGATTCCACTCATCTGTACCTTCTCCCTCTCTTCAGCACAGGTGAGTGTCTGTATCCAAAATGTCCTATGAACAGGGTTCAGTGAAAACAAACAAACAAACGAATGCCGGCTGCGGAAACAGGGAAAGCTGAGTCTCTGTAAGCTCCTCTTTTACTGGAACTGCATGGTCTGGTCAGCTCTTCAGGCTGCCCCTTTTAGGCTCAGTCCTCCATGATCACAGAACCCAGATCTCAAATCCCCCGGCGCCAGCAATCCTGCGGATCTCCTTCCCCAGTCAGGGGCTGGGCCTGTCCCAAGGGTCGTGGCTGTCTGCCATGCGGTCTCCCTCTGACCCTCTGGGCTCAGAGGTCTGGCAAACTTTCCTGCCCAGATCCCTGGTTTATTACCTTTCCAAGGGAGCTCTGTCATTCCCGGCTGTAAAATGTCTCACCAGCTGAGTCTTCTGTCATTATTTCTTCAAATAGGTTTTCAATATCTTGCTCTCTCTCTTCTTCTGGTACCCCCATAATTCAGATGTTGGTTCCCTTGAAGTTGTCCCAGAGGCTCCTTACACTATCTTCATATTTTTGGATTCTTTTTTCTTTTTGCTTTTCTAATTAGGTGTTTTTCACTTCTTCATACTTCAAATCTTTGACTTGATTCTTGCGATCCTCTAGTCTGCTGTTGGATCTCTGTATAATATTCTTTATTTCAGTCAGTGTATGCTTAATTTCTAGTTGGTCCTTTTTCATATCCTTGAGTGTCTCACTAGACTTATTGAGCGTCTCACTAAATTTATCGGTGGTTTCTAGAAAATTCTTGAAAAACCTTACAAGTGTGGTTTTGAACTTTATATTCAGTAGTTTGCTTTCCTTCATTGCTGTCATTTGTGACCCATTTCTTTGTCTCCGCATTTTGGTTGCTTCCCTGTGTTGATAGAGTGGTTTTCTGTGCTAGGCGTCCTATAGAGCCCAGTGGCTCAGCCCCTCCAATTACCTGAGTTGGACAGTCTCAGTGCACCCCTTTGTGGGCTGTGTGCACAGTCTTGTTGTAGTTAAGCCTTGATTGTAGTTGGTATCACTGGGAGGAATTGACCTCCAGGCCAATTGGCTGTGAGAATTAGCTGTGTCTACGGTGGGAGAACTTCTATGCTGGAAACACCTTTATGGGGCAAGACTTGTTTCAGTGGGGCTTTGGTGCTCACTGAGTCTGCCCCCTGAGTGTGTCCCTTATGGATCTGAGGTGTTGTAATCTGGATGGTTCCACTCTGACCACTGGGTACACTGGCTCTTGGATCTCTAAGGAGGTGCTAATTTAGCCTCTGCCTGAGGCTACCCAGAAGGAGCTATGGAGAGATCTGTAGATTCCTCTTCTTTTTTTGGGGATTAGGGGGTTCCCAGATGAGGCCCAGCTGTGAAGCTATGGAAGCTGCTGTGGGGCCTTGGGCCTTCTTTTGGATGTTCTGGGTCTCTCTGACCCAACTGCGGTTTGTTAGGTAATTTTAGATTGCAAAGGGCCAGGCCATTCATATGCAATAGCCTCTGTGCAGAGCTTGGGTGGGGCGGGTCTCAGGGAATCAACAGGGTGGAGCAAACAGCTATGGCTGATCCTCAGTCCTGCCCTAAGAGGCCCCGGGTCTCAGTGTCCCGGTAATTGCTGCAAGCACCTCTGAGAGAAAGCTGCCCTCGAGTTCTGCCTGCTGCAATACAGTCCAGTTTCTTTCTGTGTGAGTCTGGGTCCCCAGAGACTCGCCCGGAACTGGAGTTTAGTTCAGTTGGGAGCGTGTGTCACCCTCCCCATTAAAAAAGACAACCGGGTCTTCAGTTGCCAGCCCTTTCCACGCTGTCTCCGTATCTCTGCACTTTACTTCCGCTCCTCCTCTGCGTCTCAGTGTGCTTTTCTCTTTCCTTCTAGTTATAGAATTTCCACTCAGCCAGCCTTCCTGTGGTTCTGGATGATGTCCGTTTTTTCTTTTAGTTGTATTTTTGAAGTGATTGTGTGAGGCAGCAATTTCTGGTGTTTACCTATGCTGCCATCTTGGTTCTTCCCCCTTAGCATTTCTTGCATTGCTGGCTTAGTATTGATAAATTCCCTAAGCCTTTTTTTTTTTTGGCTGGGAAGCTCCTGATTTACCCTTCAATTTTGATTGATAGTCTTGCTGGATAGAGTATTCTTGGATTCAGTCCTTTGCTTTGAATCACTTTGTATACTTCCTTCCATTCCCTTCTAGCTTGATGTGTTTCTGTTGAGAAATCATTTGATAATCTGATGGGGGTTCCTTTGTGGGTAACTCTGTCTCTCTCGTAGCCTTTAAGATTCTCTCTTTGTCGTTAACATTTGCCATTGTAATTATGATGTGTCTTGGTGTGGGTCTTTTGGGTATTATCTTGCTTGGGACTCTCTGCACTTGTGTAACTTTTTTCTTCCCCATGTCTGGGAAGTTTTCTGTCATTATTTCTTCAGATAGATTTTCTAATCCTTACTGCTCTTCTTGTCTTTCTGGCAGCCCTATTATATGTATGTTACTTCGTTTTGTGTTGTCCCAAAGCTCCCTTAAGTTCTCTTCCTGCTTTTTAATTTTTTTTTCTCTAGTTGCTGTTCAGATTGGGCTTGTTTCACTACCTTATCTTCTAACTCACTAATTCAGTCCTCTGCTTCTTCTAATCTACTGTTGAAACCTTCCATGGTGTTTTTGATTGTAGCTATATCACTTTTGATTTCTTCCTGATTTTTGCATATGTTGTTGATTTTCTTGTCCATCTGGTATATGAACTGTATGACCATTACTCTGAATTCTTTTTCTGTCATGTTGCATGCCTCAGTTGCACTTATTCCTTTCTTGGAAATTCATTATTTTCTTTCCTCTGGGAATTGTTTCATTGTCTCCCCATTATAACTATCACCAGAAGGTTCAAATGCCGAGTTGCTGGGGCCTGGGCCATGTGCAGTGGGAGCTTTGCACCACTCGAGTGTCACGGAAGAGCTCTGACACCAAGATGTGTGGCTGCTGTGGGTTGGTGGGAGCCACGCTCGCCCAGGATCAGAGTCCCTGGTGCTCAGTGCAGCCTCATGCATGCACCTAGAATCAGGGACCCCGCCTGCACTGCGCTGAAAAAGGGACCCCACTGGCATGTGCCGAAAATCAGGGTCCCCTAGTGCGTGCCAGGAGTCAGAGTCCCCCTGTGTCTGAGAATCGAGTATCAGAGTCTGTTGCTTGGTGCAGCCTCACGCTGAGAACCAGGATCCCTGTGTGTGCATGCGCCAAGAATTGGTCACTGGCTCTTAATGTGCATGCACTGGGACTCAGGGAACCCAAGTGCATGTGATGAGAAACAGAGTCAAGTCACTGGTACTCAGTGCTGCCTCTCACATAAAGAATCAGGGTCCCCGGTCTGCTTGGGAGATTGGGTTGCACAGCTGCCCTGTGTTGGCTGGGGGTCCACTCCTGCGCTCTGTAGAACAGACTTTCCTGTGCACTTGTCCAGAATCAATGTCAGGTGGCACTGCTACCCTGTGTGGGCATGTGGACTGGTCGGACCCAGGCTCAAATTCCAGCAGTGGAGCCGCCCTGTATGGGTGTGGGGTCTGTTCGCACAATTGCGCATTGTGGGGGACAGATTCCCAGTTCCTGCGCGTGCTCAGGCTCAAATTCCAGCAGTGGAGCTGCAGCTTTGTGTGAGGGGCAGGTCTAGTATTTCCTATGGTGCTGCAGTGAGCCTGTGAGGAGGGGTATGGGCTCTGTGACTCACAGAAATCTGCTGCTAGGATGCGTGGATTCTTGGTGTCTGTGGGTCGGCAGCTGTGGTCGCAGGTCTTTGTCCCTAGTGCCTGTAGGGTCCTGGTTTGCGTCTGAGACCAGATTAGATGGTGATGAGGCTAGGATTCTAGTCTCAAGCAGTTCTGTTTTTCAAGATGGTGTGATCTCTGTGCCCACGCTGGCTGCCCCCGGAGTGTCTGTTGTGGCAGCAGGGTTTTGCCATCTAAGGCTGCCCGGTTTGGCAACCCCTTGGAAGACCTGCAGGATCTAACTGCCCCTATTTCACTCACACACACACCCACTCACATCCACACACTCCTCTATCACTCCTTCACTCTCTCACACACACTCCCTCCCTACCTTTTTGCTGGTCGCCATCTTTCTCCCTTTTCCATTTTAAAACTGGGTTGTGTGTTTCTTGTTGAGTTTTTATATATTCTGGCTACTAGATATTTCTTAGATATATGCTTTGCAGATATTTTCACCCATTCTGTGGGTTTTCTTCTCACTTTCTTGATAATGTTCTTTGCAACACAAAAGTTTTTAATTTTGATGAAGTCTAATTAATCTTTTTCCTTTTGTTGCTTCTGCATTTGGTGTCATATGTAAGAATCTATTGCCTTTGTTTTTTTCAAAGAGTTTTATGGTTTTAGCTCTTACAATTAGGTATACGATCAAGTTTGAGTTGATTTTTGTATATGGTGTGAAGACAGGGTTCAACTTCATTCTTTTGCATATGGAAATCCAGTTGCTCCAGTACCCTTTGTTGAAGAGACTATTCTTCCCGAAGTAAATGGATTTGACAACTTTGTCCAAAATCAATAGGCCATATATGTATGGGCTTATTTCTGGACTCTCAGTTCTATTCCATTGATCTATATGTCTAATATTTATGCCAGTTACATGCTATTTTGATTACTGTAGCTTTGTAGTAAGCTTTGAACTCAGATGTGAAACCTCCAACTTTGCTCTTCTTTTTCAAGGTTTGGCTATTGAGGTCCCTTGAGATTCCATATGAATTTCAGAATGGATTTTTTTATTTCTGCAAAAAAGTCATTGGGAATGCATTGAATCTATGTGTTAGTCTAAGTAATATGGACTTCTTAGCAAAATTAAGTTTTCCAATCCATGAATACAAATGTCTTTCCATTTATTTGTGTCTTCTTTAATTTCTTCCAGCAACATTTTGTAGTTTTCAATATACAAGTCTTTCACCTCCTTGGTTAAGTTTGTCCCTAAGTATTTTATTCTTTCAGATGTTATTGTAAATAGAATTGTTTTCTCAATTTCCATTTCAGATTGTTCATTGATATAGAAATACAACTGATTTTTGTTTGTTAAGCTTTTACCCTGCAACCTTGCTGAATTGGTTTAGTAGCTCTAGTATATTTGTTGTTGTTGTGCAGTGTTCTTATTTGTAAAGAAAAGTGAGAAGATTCTGAATGTTTAGCATTAGGGGACAGGTTAAACAAATTTTGGAATATATATATATATATATATATATATATATATATATATATGTTAGAGGCCCGGTGCACAAAAATTTGTGCACACGGGGGGGGGGGGGAGAGGGGGTCCCTCAGCCCGCCCTGTGCTCTCTCACAGTCTGGGAGCCCTCGGGAGATAACGACCTGCTGGCTTAGGCCTGCTCCCGGGTGGCAGGGGGCAGGCCCAATCCCTAGGTGCAGCCCCTGGTCTGGCTCAGGGCAGGGCCGATTGGGGAGTTGGGGCACCACCCCCTGTCATGCACAGAGCAGGGCGGATCTGGAGGTTGCGATGCCACCCCTAGTCACGCTCACGGTACGGCCGATTGGGGGGTTGGGGCACCGCCCCCTGTCACACTCAAGGCAGGGTCGATAGGGAAGTTGCGGCGCCACCCCCTGTCACGCACAGAGCAGGGCGGATCAGGGGGTTGGGGCGCTGCCCCCTGTCATGCACAGAGCAGAGCCCATCAGGGGGGTTGGGGCTCCGTACCATGTCACACACAGAGCAGGGTTGATCAGGGGGTTGGGGAGCTCTCCCTGTCACACACAGAGCAGGGCGGATCAGGGGGTTGGGGCGCTGCCCCCTGTCATGCACAGAGCAGAGCCCATCAGGGGGGTTGGGGCTCCATACCATGTCACACACAGAGCAGGGTTGATCAGGGGGTTGGGGAGCTCTCCCTGTCACACACAGAGCAGGGCGGATCAGGGGGTTGAGGAGCTCCCCACTGTCACTCACAGAGCAGGGTCCATCAGGGGGGTTGGGGCACCGCCCCCTGTCACACACAGAGCAGGGCCGATCAGGGGGTTGGGGTGCCGCCACTGTCACACTCAGGGCAGGGCCGATGGGGAGGTTATGGCTCTACCCCATCACACACAGAGCAGGGCCTGTGGGGGCGGGGGGTTGTGGCGCCGCCCTCTATCACCCACAGAGCAGGGCCGATCAGGGGGTTGGGGCGCTGCACCCTGTCACACACAGAGCTGCAGGGCGATCAGGGGGTTTGGGCGCTGCCCCCTGTCACGCTGATCCCGGTGCCGGGAGGCATATTACCCTTTTACTATATAGGATAGAGGCCTGGTGCATGGGTGGGGGCTGGCTGGTTTGCCCTGAAGGGTGTCCTGGATCAGGGGGGGAGTCCCCACTGGGGTGCCTGGCCAGTCTGGCTGAGGGGCTGAGGGCTGTTTTCAGGCTGACAGGTGACTGAAGCTCCCAACCGCTCCTTTTTTTCTTTTTCTTTTTTTTTATTCTGGGCCAGCTTTAGCTCTGAGGCCTCGGCTGCTGAAAACAGGTTTATGGCCTTTGTTTACCGTCTGCATTTGATACAATGTTGCGGTCTGGCTGGCTGAAGCCCGGCTGAGTAAAGCAGGTTTCTGGGTTTTTTTTAGCTTCTATATTTGCAACATAGTTGCTTAGAGTTGCAGCTGAGAGGCCGGCAAGTCAGGCGGGGAACGTTGGAGTCCTCCGTCACTGAAGCAAGCAAGCCTCCCTGCTCACATCAGCTGCCTGGCTGCTGGCAGCCATCTTGGCTGGCAGTTAATTTGCATATCTCCCTGATTAGCCAATGGGAAGGGTAGTGGTTGTACGCCAATTACCATCTTTCTCTTTTATTAGATAGGATATATATACCGCTTTAAGGGATCAGGTATGCCATCTTTTTGGTATGTCTGAAATATGTCATAATAAAAGACGAGTAAAATAGTCCTATGTGAAATTATATGGAAAGCTGTCCATGGCATATAATAAAGTGAGATAAAGCAGGTTACCAAACAGTATGATTGCATTCATGTAAAAGTCAAATGTCATATATGCATAATCCCATCTCCATGGAGACATAGAATGTTGTCTCTTTTGTCCACAGATCTAGTCCCAGTGCCTGAAAGACTGCATGGTACATAGTAGGTGCTCAATAAGTATTTATGAAATAAATGAAAAAAAGTCTGAAAAAATAAACACCAAAGTGCTAAAAGTGTTTATTACTGAGGTGTAAGGTTATGAGAGGCTCTGGGCCTCCGAGGTTAACAGAGGCTTCTCCTAGACAGCCACTTTGGAGCTGGGCCTCAGCAAGCTCATTTCTATTGTCCTAGCAGCTCAAGAAATCTTTTAAAGATGCTATTTGTAATACTTTAAACAATAAAATAAAATTAAAAAAATGAAGATACAAATGTTATCAGACCACTCTTTGGTTTAAAACTCTTTGATTGATCTCTTACCTGCAGGATAAGCCCAGTCTCCTCCATCTGACACAGGAGGCCTTTTGTGACCTGGTCCCTGTTATTCTATTTCCTGTCATTCAGGAATATATACCACAAATTTTTATTGTAGATATTTAAAAACACACAAAGGCAGAGAGAATAGTATATTTAATTTCCATGTGTCCAGCAAACCAACTTCAACAATGATTAACATTTTTCAAATTTTGTTTTATTTATCTCTACTCCCCAACTGCTGCCACACACATACATACTTCCCTCTCTGGAGTATTTTAAAATAAACTTCAATTATATTATTTTACCTGTAAATACTTCACTTTGTATCTCTAACAGATGAGGACTTACATATATAATTACCATGCAGTTATAGTACTTAACAAAATTATCAATAATTTATTTTAAAAATATTTTAATTGAATTTATTGGGGATGACATTGGTTAATAAAATTATATAGGTTTCAATACATCCTCTGTATATTGTATTGTATATTCACTGCCCAAGGCCCAGTCTCCTTTCATCACCATTTATCCCCCTTTTACCCTTTCCTACTTCCCCCCACTCTCCTGGTAATCACCATGCTGTTGTCTGTGTCTATTAGTTTTTTTTTCTAAATCCCTTCACCTATTAGAGTGGTTCTCAACCTTGGCTGCACATTAGAATCACCTGGGAATGTTTTTTTAAAATCCTGATTTCTGGGCCTCATCCTCCGGAAATTCTGTTTCTTTGTTACTAATGTTGTGGTCCCACCCCATAACAAAGAAACGGAATTTCTGGAGGATGAGGCCCAGAAATCAGGTTTTTAAAAAGATTCCCAGGTGATTCTAATGTGCCGCCAAGGTTGAGAACTGACCTATTTCAATAATTTCTTAACATCACCTATCCATTATCCAAATTTCCCTTATTGTCTTAAAATATCTTTTTACAGTTGGTTTGCTTGAATATTATCTAGTATTCTGTGCTCCAGCAACACTGAACTGCTTGTCACTTCCCTAAATTTCATGTCCCTTTGCCTGGAATGCCTGCCATTGCTACCTGGCACAAGATCACCTTGGGTGTCATTGCCTGCTTGTAGCCTTCATGATTGCTCCAGTCTAGATGGCCTGTCCCTCTTGTGTGTCGCATAATGCCATTGCTTTGTCTTAGTACATATAGTTCCACAATTCTATAGGTATGTATTAAGAATTACAGGTGCCAGGTACCATACCAGGCAGGCATTAGGGATACAGCAATCCAACTGCCAAAGCTCCCACACTCCCAGTGAGTGTGTGTGTGTGTAGGAATCAATAAACATGAGTAAAATAATGCTAAATGGTATATAAATAAGTGATATTTTGGAATTCAGAGGGCAGGGTAGCTACTTTTAAATGGGGTGGCCAGGGTATTTTACTGAGGTAATGACACTGCAGCTGAGAACTGAATGAAAAAGAGCCAGTCTGAGGAAGATCTGGGCATTCCAGGCAAAAGAACTTTTTTTTTTTTTTAAATATATTTTATTGATTTTTTACAGAGAAGAAGGAAGAGGGATAGAGAGTTAGAAACATCGATGAGAGAGAAACATCGATCAGCTGCCTCCTGCACACCCCCTACTGGGAATGTGCCCGCAACCAAGGTACATGCCCTTGACCGGAATCGAACCTGGGACCTTTCAGTCCACATACCGGTTAGGGCGCAAAAGAACTTTTATATACAGAGACCCTAAAGTGAAGGGCCCTGTCTTAGCAGGCTCCATTTATGTCGGTCTTTACCTCTACATCTGTAGATCTCATCCTTTTGGGGATTATGAAAACTCCTTTGAGTGTTGAGAATCTAATAATAGCTCTGGCTCCTTGGCCCAGAAAAATGTACATATGCACTGTCACACGAATTTGCATACCAGTTCTCTAGTTCCTGAAGCCTGCCCAGACTGGGTTCACATTTACCACAGGAACAGTGTCTAATACTGATATCTAATATGTGCCTTCCTTCATTATCTCTTTGACCCCTTGAAAGTATTCTATGAGATAGGTATAGGTATTATCCCCATTTGATAGATGAGACTAAGGCTCAGAGAGAGTGAGTTACTTGGCCAACATCACATAGCTAGTCAGTGACAGGGAGGGGATTTAAACCCAGGCAGTCTGAGGCCGAAGTGCCTATGCTGCGTTCATGCCAAGACTCTGCTGGTCAGCTTGGGGCCCAGCACTGAGCAGGAGGTTTGGGGACTTGTTCTTGGCAAAGGCAGGGGAGGAGGAGCTGTTGGAAATTTCTGTGTACAAGTTTAGAGATGTCAAAGCCTGCTTGGTCTAGAAGACTAGTTTGCTTCCCTTCCTTCTCTTCCTCCTCCCTGTCCTCCTCTTCTTTCTCCTTCTTCCTTTTTTGTTGAATGACAATATTTGATTTTCTTATAAAGAAGTCTTTCAGCCTTAGAAAGAGTCTTTTAATATAGAATTGGAAATATACTGCTCTCTCTGTGACAGTAGAGGCAGATCCACTCCTCCAAAGGGGAACTGGCTTGGGATTTTTCCGTTGGCTTTTAAAAAATTATTTATTTTTTGGACTAGGTAATATATTCACATGGTTCAAAAATCAAAAGGTACAAAAAGGAACATAGTGCAAATCTCCCTTACACTCCTGCCACCTGCCACCTGGTTCCCCTGCCTGGAGGCAACTTAGGTGCCCCAGTTTCTTGTGTATCTCTCCAAAGATGTGTGTGTGTGTGTCTGTGTGTATACATATATATACATATATATACACATACATATATATATATATATATATATATATATATATATAATATAAAATTTGTTATTTTATTAACCTTTGAGTTGCCTAAAGACACAGCCTAAACTTCAGCCCCGCTTTCTGTCTCTGGCCCCCATGAGGGCCTTCGAGATAGTAGAGGCCAGGGGTCTCCTGGGAGCTTTGGGCTTTCCTCAGAGGTCAGCCTTTCCAGGTCCATTTTCATGGCAGCGCCTCCTGCACACACTACTTTAGACTCTTTTCAAAGTCCTTCCATCTGTGCTAATTTATTAGGCATTCACAATAGCCCATGAAGTGCAAGTATTATTTGCCTCATTTTATGGGCAAGGAAACAGACCCAGAAAGGTTGAATAACTTGCTGAAAAGCACACAAGTAATTAATGTTGTCGTGTGGTGAGGTCCTGGGAGCAGCATGTGGCTTGGTCTAGCTTGGACTTTGGAAGCAATAAGAAAGTTGTTTACACCAAAGTCACAGCTTAAAAATATTTAGTGGCACTAGGTGTGGGGTAGTGGAAAAAGTAAGAGAACTCGAAGTTCCAGCTGGGTTTGCTTCCTGGCTCTGCTACTTAAAACTTGGCAAGTTACTTCACAGTGTGTAGCCTCAGTTTGCTAATCTATGAAGTGGGGATGATAATACCCACCCAGCAGGTGGATAGTGACATAGTATAAATGAAAGTGATTTGTAAAATGGGGCATATTCTAATGCTTGCTTTGCATTATTATTATAATTATTGTGATCTAAGCTGAGACAAAGACAGCTGTTTCCTGAAGGGAAGGCAGGCTCACATCGGATACACACCCTCTAACCACCTTATCTAAAAAGACTCTCTGGCCCAGTGACTTGGAAATCAGAAGCCATCCAACCTGACTGCTCTTCCTTGTCAGCTCAGAAACACCTGGATGGTTAGAACAGCTCCAGGGTGTGAACACACACTCTTCTTCCCCAGTGGGTGTCTTGAATTCACTTTAATCTGTATCTTTATAATAGGAAAGATTTATTTTTCCTATTAAAAAAGCTAGACTATGCTTACTAGAGAAATTTTGGAAAATATTGAAAAGTAGAAGGAACAAAAATGAAACCATCCTTCTACCTTCCTCCCTTACAGAAGCCCACCTCAATCAGTATTTTGCTGTATTCTCTTTCAGTCTTTTTTTCTCCTAGGTACTTATGATATCTCTTAGAGCAATTCCTTTTTTTTTTTTTTTTTTTTACAGCTCTAGTGAGGTATAATTGATCTACCAAGAGCTGCACATATTTCAAGTGTACAATTTGATAAGTTTAGAATTGAGCAGGACAACTCAATCTGTCTTCCTTGCTTCATAATGTCATGCCCACCTTTGAATATTTCTATTTTAATTTTTAAAAATTTAAAATTATTTCTAGTTCTATCTATGGGACTTTTTAGCCTATATTTTGTTCAATAAGAATCTAATGAAAAGGAGTCCTAAAGGCCATTAAGGTGGTGTCCTCTCTTAGGAATGGGTCTGGCCGCTGGGAGGCCTTGCTTTCCAATGCTGAGACTGGAGCTGGGGCTCTCTGCAGTTCCCCCAGTGGTGAGGAGAAGGTGGCATTGGCTAACCAGAGGGAAAGGGCTCTTTGTTCTCAGGTCCATTCCCATTGAAAGGAAAATGGAGCACTAGTTATTCACCACTTTACCAGGTGGTTGCCCCTCAAGGCTCAGGTCTTTACAGAAATTGGGGTGATGACTGTGAGGATGGGTCCCCTACAAAGCATTGGCATAGGGGAGCCTTTGAGATACAAAACTTGGTGGTTGGTCTCTTGCAGTCTGGTAATTCAGAGTTCCCATTCCCCTTCCTTGGCCTCTCCCATCCCCAACTGCCCCATTCAGCGTCCTCCCCCTTTTCTATTTTGTAACCCCCTTCTTTTTTGGTGTAAGTCAAATTGCCCTTAAGCCGAGAGTATATAATTAGAATAGTGGGCATTTGAAGTGATTGGTATTCCTAGCTGATCAGGCACCCCAATGCTCTTTAGTAAAAGGTTGGCTATTCCCATGTGGGGACACATTTAAGGCTTTTTCCACTGCCTTCTGTGGAATGCCTCTCCCAACTCCCCACCCCATCAGAGGCCTAGAGAAATACAACTCATCCTACAAGGCCCAGCTCAAATATCATCTCCTTTGAACCTCTCTGGAGGCTCTCTCTTTGGTGTTCCCACAGCTCTTGGTTCAGGCTGGTAACAGAGTATGAAACATATTGGGATCTGGCTCTTTACCTCCTCCTTCACCTTGTCTGGAGTTCCTAGATGGCCAGGATGGAGCTGTGTGTCCTTTTCTCCTATCCCAGTCCAAGTAGCCAAAGGAGCTTCATAAATATTTGGGGAGCCAAATTACAAAATCATGACATTTGGCTTCCTCATCTCTCTCTCTCTCTCTCTCTCACCCCTCATCATTTTGCCATCTTTCCTTCTCCCTGAGGTTACAGTAACACCAACACATCACAACTGTAATCCATATTCATCAAGTGTGCTGTCTACACTTGACAGGGAACTATGCTCTCTATTCATCAAAATGCCCCTCTTTGATCTGACATGTCACCTGCCCTTCCCATTCCTCCTCCCTGGATGCCAGCAAGACCATCTCCATGGTTGCAGTGTTTATATTCTCATGAGCCCTAGATGGACCCTAGCACAGGACAGAGCTTGATCTTCTGTCCCCAGAACTTAGTGGGGATACACTAGTTCTTTAGTGGAATTCAGCACTCAGAGTCAGCTTCCTAGGCTGGACCAGAGCAGATCATGGAAGCAGCAGGGTTATTCCTGACATTTCAGGGGGAGAAAATGTTTAGAGCTGCATGTGCTGTCAGGCGTGCTTTATAATGAGGACAACGGGACAAAGATGTAGGTTTTCAAATATTTTATTAAAAACAAAATAGGTCAATAATCCTAAAAACAACAGAGGTAGACTTCTTCCTACCTCCCAATCTACTATCATTCCCCTTCACCAAGGCGCTACCTGGATGGTTCTGAGACCCAAACCCTACCTCTCAGCACCCCCTAACTGAAGAACTGCTGACTAAACCTCCATGCTTTCTTCCAGCTTCTTATCTGCCCCCTTTAAGAAAATAAAAATACCCCCTTCCCAACTTGCTTAAAAATAATTTTCAAAGATTAAAAATGGCATTTGTGTTTTTTTTAAAATAAACATTTTAAATGTTGGAAATCTCACTCTTCTTCTAGGCCTAGCTGAGCCTCTGGGGTGTCTGCCTGCCTCACCCCAGGAGGCCAGCTGCCACTTGCTGCCCCTTGGAAATTTTCAGGAAGTAATTTCTTCCAAATTTCCCCTGCAGTCACAAATTCCACACACTGCTTGCATAAACATGCTGTCTTCATTATAGGCGCTGCTCTTCGGCTCTGGAAACCTGATCTCTTTTTGTCAACTAGACCACATGCTTCAGATTCCCTGCAAACAGGAGAGAAAACAAAATTCAAATTCCGGTAACATATGTGCGTTACACCTCAATAAAGCTGTTTTTAAAAAGCACTTGCATGTTGCAACTTGTTCTCTTGCTGTTTTGGGGAACCCAGAGACCCCAACATATGGACCAGCAAGTCCAAGTTAGCCTGTCGGATGGTAAGAGTCATATGGCCCACTTACCCCAGCAACCACCAGTCACTCATCAGTCATGTGAGTGAGTGAGGCCTTTGACAGTCAACAGACTGCAGTGCTGGGTGAACCCAACCCAAACCAGCAGAAGAATACCCAGCTGAGCCCAGCCCAATTGCCAATCTACAGAGTCATGAGCTAAACAAGTGACTGTTTTAAGACACACACACACACACACACACACACACACACACACACACACTCAGGCAACACTTCACTAACTGCATCAAGTTTACACTTCACTAACTGCATCACATTTCCTCCTACTCCCAACTTTTCTTCCCCATTTACAGGGGACAAACCTCCTCGTATTTTCTCTTGTGAACATCTGTGAGATATGAATTTGGGCTTTTCCCTGCCCTCAGACCTAAGAGTTTTTGAGGGACAAGTGACCACTTGAAATCCTACAGGACTGGGCT
The DNA here is from genome assembly GCF_014108235.1 of Myotis myotis. Taxonomy (NCBI): domain Eukaryota; kingdom Metazoa; phylum Chordata; class Mammalia; order Chiroptera; family Vespertilionidae; genus Myotis; species Myotis myotis. The sequence goes on along the minus strand of NW_023416346.1, from coordinate 80,625,513 downwards.
CTAGGAATGTACAGTTTGCTCACTTGGTCCTTTTGCAGTGTTTTCCTTGCCCTACACTGGGCTCCAACCATTACTGACCATTTCTCCTCTAAAACAGGAAGAAGGCACTGGGACCTACTTTTGGTTCATCTCCAAAGTCTAGCACAGTCCCTTACACAAAGTATGTGCTCAATAAATGACTGTATAAATGGATGAATGAAAGGAATGAAGGAGAGAAAGAACAAATTAGCACTCATTACCTATCTAGTTTTAATTTTAAATTAACATACAGTACAATTGAGTTTTTCTTATGTTCATTTCTGTGATTTCTAAAAAGATATATTTTTATTGACTTTTTACAGAGAGGAAGGGAGAGGGATAGAGTTAGAAACATCCATGAGAGAGAAACATCGATCAGCTGCCTCCTGCACGCCCCCTACTGGGGATCGAGCCTGCAACCAAGGTACATGCCCTCGACTGGAATCAAACCCAGGACCTTTCAGTCCATGGCCCGATGCTCTATCCACTGAGCCAAACCGGTCAGGGCATTCAATTCTGTGATTTTAAACACAAGGATAAATTTATGACACAGAACAATTCCAGCAACCTCCAAAATTGTCATCTATCCTCCCCAACCCTTATTACCTGGCAACCACTGACTTATTCTCTATCCCTATAAGTGCTGTCTTTTGGAGAATATAATATAAGTGGAATCAAACAGTATGTAACCGTTTAAGACTGGCATCTTGCATGCAGCATGATGCCTTTGAGTTTCATGCAAACATTTTGGTATGTCAATAGTTTACTCCTTTTTATTTGGGTACTTAACTTTTTTTTTTTAATTAAATCTTTATTGTTCAGATTATTACATTTGTTCCTCTTTTTTCCCCCCCATAACTCCCCTCCTCCCAGCTCCCGCCCCACCCTCCGCCCTCACTCCCCACCCACTGTCCTCTTCCATAGGTGCACGATTTTTGTCCAGTCTCTTCCCGCATCTCCCACACCCCTTTCCCCCCCAAGAATAGTCAGTCCATTCCCTTTCTATGTCCCTGATTCTATTATGATCACCAGATTATTTATTCACTTGATTCTTAGATTCACTTGTTGATAGATGCATATTTGTTGTTCATAATTTGTATCTTTACCTTTTTTTTTTCTTCTTCCTCTTCTTAAAGGATACCTTTCAGCATTTCATATAATACTGGTTTGGTGGTGATGAACTCCTTTAGCTTTTCCTTATCTGTGAAGCTCTTTATCTGACCTTCCGTTCTGAATGATAGCTTTGCTGGATAAAGTAATCTTGGTTGTAGGTTCTTGGTATTCATCACTTTGAATATTTCTTGCCACTCCCTTCTGGCCTGCAAAGTTTCTGTTGAGAAATCAGCTGACAGTCGTATGGGTATTCCCTTGTAGGTAACTGGGTTTCTTTCTCTTGCTGCTTTTAAGATTCTCTCTTTGTCTTTTGCTCTTGGCATTTTAATTATGATGTGTCTTGGTGTGGTCCTCTTTGGATTCCTTTTGTTTGGGGTTCTCTGCGCTTCCTGGACCTGTAGGTCTATTTCTTTCACCAGGTGGGGGAAGTTTTCTGTCATTATTTCTTTAAATAGGTTTTCAATATCTTGCTCTCTCTCATCCTCTGGCACTCCTATAATTCTGATGTTGGTGCGCTTGAAGCTGTCCCAGAGGCTCCTTACACTATCTTCATATTTTCGGATTCTTTTTTCACTTTGCTTTTCCAGTTGGGTGTTTTTTGCTTCTTCGCATTTCGAATCTTTGACTTGATTCTTGCGCTCCTCTGGTCTGCTGTTGGGTGTCTGTATAATATTCTTTATTTCAGTCAGTGTATGCTTAATTTCTAGTTGGTTCTTTATCACAACATCGAGGGTCTCATTAGATTTCTTGAGGATCTCACTACATTTATCGGCGGTCTCACCAGTCTTTTCGAGGGCCTTACTAAGTTTATCGGCAGCTTCTAGACAGTTCTTAAGAGACCTTAAAAGTGTGGTTCTGAACTCAATATCCTCCATTGACAGTTTTGTCCTGTTTCTTTGTCTCCGCATTTTTTATGCTTTCTTGGTGCACCCCCTAGTGGTCTTTGTCCGCAGTCTTGTTGCCTTTAAGCCTTGATTGATATCGGCAATACCGGGGTGATTTGACCTCCAGGCTAACTGGCTATGAGAGTCTGCTGTGTCTGTAGTGGGAGGGCTTCTGTGCTGGATCTCTAGGGCGGTGCTAATCTAGCGTTTGCCTGAGGCTATCCGGCAAATGGTTCTGTGCAGGGCTTGGGCGGGGCAGGTCCCCGGGGATCTACAGGGCGAGCGGAACAAGCAGTTATGGCGACTCTCAGTTCCTTCCCCAGGGGCTCTGCCTCTCAGAGCCCCAGCAATGGCTGCAAACCTCGGAGAGAAAGCTGCCTTCGAGTTCCGACCGAAGCCAGACAGTCCCGTTTCTCCCGTTTGAGTCTCGGTCCCCAGAGACTCGCCCGGATCTGGAGCTCAGAGTCTGAAACTCCCTCCCGATTGAAAACAACAACCGCGCCCTCCGCCGCCAGCCCGCTCCGCGCGCACACTCCGCACCTGAGTATTTCACTTCAGCACTGCGCCTCCTCTGAGTCTGGGTATGATATTCTCTTTCCTCCTAGTTGTAGAATTTCCACTCAGCCAGCCTTCCCGTGGTTCTGGGTGATGTCCGTTCTGTCCTTTAGTTATATCTCTGAAGTGGTTGTTTGAGGCAGCAATCTCCGGCGTTAACCTATGCCGCCATCTTGGTTTCTCCGGGTACTTAACTTTTTAATTATTATAGATTAACAGAAAGTTACAAAAAAGAAGTACCAAGAGGTACTTCTTTTTAAATTTCTCCAAGTGACAAAATCTTATGTACTAGTAATTATTATTTAATATCAAAACTAGAAAATTGACATTGGCACTAATAACAGACCTTATTCAGATTTCACAAGTTCTACATGTACTCATTTGTGTGCGTGTAGATGTATACAGTTCTATGCAGTTTTTATCACATGTACATGTCACCCTCACCAGAAAGAGATTCAGAATATTCCCCCACTACAAAGATTTCTCTCACGCTACCTTGTTACAGTACTCCCCACCCCCTCACCAAACTAGCTCTATAATTTTGTCATTTTGAGAATGTAATATAAATGGAATCATACAGTATACAACTTTTTGAGATTGACTTTTTCACTCAGCATATTGGCCTTAAATCTATCCAAGTTCTTGTGTGCATTAAATGTGTTCCCTTTTTATTGCACAGTAGCATTCCATGGTATGGATGTAGCACAGTTTAACCACTCAGCCATTGGAAGACATCTGAGTTACTTCCAGTTTTTGCCTCTCACACATAAATCTACTATGAACATCCATGTGCAAGTTTTTTGTTTTGTTTTATTTTGTGGGTTTTTTTTTTTTTTTGCGTGAACATGGTTTTCATTTCTCTAGTATAAATGCCCAAGAATGCAGTTGCTAGGTTGTATGGTAGTTGCATGTTTAGTTTTATAAGAAACTGCCAACCTTTTCCAGAGTGGTTGTGTCATTTTACATTCCCACCATGTATGAGTGATCTTCTTTTGCACCATTCTTGTCAGCATTTGGTGGTGCCACTACTTTTTATTTTGGCCATCCTGATAGGTGTGTAGGGATCTCTCATTGTGGTTGCAATCTGAATTTTTCTTTTTTTTAAAATATATTTTTATTGATTTCAGAGAGGAAGAGAGAGGGAGACAGAGAGAGAAACATCAATGATGAGAGATAATCATTAACTAGCTGCCTCCTGCATGCCCCCTACTGGGGATCGAGCCCGCAACCTGGACCTGTGCCCTGACGAGGAATGGAACCTCCTGGTTCATAGGTGGATGCTCAACCACTGAGCCACAATGGCCGGGCAATCTGCCTTTTTCTAATGGCAAATGATGTTGAATATCTTTTCATTTGTTGACTTGCTGCTGTCTGTACATCCTGTTTAGGTCTTTTGCTAATTGGATATATATTTTTTACAGTTGAGTTTGGACAGTTCTTTATATATTCTAGATGCAAGTCTGATATGTGATTTGCAAATATTTTATCTCAGTATGCAACTTGTCTTTTTATTCTCTTAACTCTTACGAAGCAAGTTAATTTGGGCGGTTATGCTTTTGGTGTTTTAAATCCCTAACCTCAAAGTCTCTGGATGATTCTTCATCTCTTAGTTCAAGACCCCTCCACATCTTATGAGTTGCCAAGACTAACCTCAAGATGTCTCTCAAATTTGTCCTTTCTGTCCCACTGTCTCCACTGTAGTTGTATCTCTTATCACTCAGGTTACTGCAACCACCTCTTAACTGGTGCTCTTGCCTCTGGAGCTTGTTCCTCACCCAATTTCATAGCTGTGACCACATGTTTCCCCTGCTTCCAAAAAATGGCACAAAACTTTAGCAGTTCCCAACTACTTATAAATGAAGTCCAACATATTTGCTTAAGCGTGAGTTACCCACACATTCCTATCTCCACGTGGGTCTTTGTTTATATTATTGCCTCTGCTGAGGAAAACCTGTAAGGGATCCTGGTGCTGAAGTTAGGGTCTTTCCACCTGTGAGCATAGCCAGAGCTTTATGAATGAGTAGATGCACGGATAAACAAAATTCCATGTCCAAGTGTTCTAACAACACGTTTACAGAAAGGAAAGGTAGGTGCTGTACTCTCTGCTTCTCTGTATCACTCTCCACTTACATTTGGAGGCAATTAAGAAAAACAACAGAAATAATTTCCAGTTGATGATGAGCAATATTCAGTTTGGGAAACAATACAAATGCGAGCTTAAATAATGCCCATTGTTTCCCCCTCACATCTAACTTTTCCAGCAGTGGGTGGTAGCCTGAGAAAATTCTAAAGGCCAGCATGTCTGAGACCTGGGGAGACCAGAGGAGGTAAACGCAAATGCTTAGCTTAGAGGCTAAGAACGTACTGTATGTGAGTAAAGCAGACTAGGGGCAAGATACATGGAGGCCCCTTGATCCTTTTTTCTTTTTCCTACTTTGAATCATGACATAAGAAATAGTTCCTCCATGTTCTTAACTCTATTATGAAAGAAACCAAAACCAAAACAGTGTAAGTGAGATGATAAATGGGAACTCACACTTGGCCTAGAATAAGGAAGGGAGTGGTGGGGTCTGTGGCAAACAGGAAGGTACATGCTCATAAAGGGGACAGCTGCTACTCAGCTCTAGCCATTCGTGATTGTGCAGGAATGTGGGCCAAGATCTTTCCACTTTCTAAGAGATGTCAGAAATTCACATTTTAATGCAGGGTTTCCAGTGTTAAATGTGAATAATTGATTTAAATTTTTAAAGAATTTTGTATGGGACATCAGTATGTGAGGCCAAACAAAACAGTTTTGGAGGCAAGATGTGGCTCATGGGCTCCCAATTCGTAATCTCTGGGATAATTCTGACTTACATTTATGGCACCCCATTTCACTCTCAAATATCCTGGTTTGGACAATAAATTATATCGTCACCCTACCTCTGATGCCTAAGTAGGAGGACTGAATTGGGACTCAGGAGGCCAGGGTTCTACTGTTCATCAACTGACTGGCCCATCTGTTTTTCCATTTATTCAATAAACATTTATGGAGTGTTAATTCTTTGCCAGGTACTAGGTGCTGGTGAATACTCTCTTTAATCTTTTTTAATTAATAGACTTTATTTTTAGAGTAGTTTTAGGTTTACAGAAAACCTGGGCAGAAATTACAGAGAGCTCTTGTATCCCCTCTGCCTCCTTCCTCCCCTGGAAGGCAGTTTCCCCTATTATTAACATCCTGTATTAGTGTGGTACATTTGTTACAGTTGATGAATGAATACTGATATTTTATTACAATTATAGTATTATTATTAAAGTGAAGTCCATAGTTTACATTAGGGTTCACTCTTGGTGTTGTACAAGTCTATGAATTCTGACAAGTGTATAATGTTATGTATCCACCCTTACAGTATCATACAGAATAGTTTTACTGCCTTAAAAAACCTATGTTCCATCTATTCATCTGTCCCTTCCTTCCCCTCAAATTCTGGCAATAACTGATCTTTTTACTGTCTTTATAATTCTGCATTTTCCAGAATGTCATATTGTTGGCGTCTTTTCACACTGGCTTCCTTCACTTAGTAATACTCATTTAAGCTTCCTTCACATCTTTTTGTAGCTTGATAGCTCATTTCTTTTTAGCTCTAAAAAATATTCTATTGTCTGGATGTAGCAGTTTGTGTATCTGTTCACCTAATGAAGGACATCTTGGTTGCTACCAAGTTTTGGCAATTATTAATCAAGCTCCTATAAACATTCATGTGTAGGTTTTTGTGTGGACATGAGTTTTCCACTTATTTGAGTTAAATGGCAAGGAGCACAATTGCTGGATATTTAAAAGTATGTTTAGCTCTGTAAGAAACTGCCAAAGTGTCTTCCAAAGTGGCTGCACCCTTTTGCATTCCCACCAAAATGAATGAGAGTTCCTGTTGCTTCACATCCTTGCCAGCATTTGGTGGTGTCATTGTTTTGGTTTTAGCTATTCGAATAGGTGTATAGTGGTATCACATTGTTTTAATTTGCAATTCCTTAGTGACATGATAGTGAGCATATTTTCACATACTTATTTGCCATCTCTATATCTTCTTTGGTGAGGTCTCTGTTAAAGTTTTTGGCCAATTTTTAAACAAAGTTGTCTGTTCTCTTATTGTTGAGCTTTAACGGTACTTTGTATATTTTGGACACCAGTCTTTTATTGGATATGTGTTTTGCAAATACTTCTCTCAATCTGTGGCTTGTCTTTTTATTCCTGTAATCTTTGTGTTTTTTTTGTTTTTAATGCAAAGCAGCATTGTTCAATAGAACTTTCTTTGATGACGGAAATGTTTTATATCTATGTTGCCCAATTCATTAGCCACTAGTTACATGTGACAATTGAGCACTTGAAATGTTCAACCAAGAAACTGAATTTAAAATTTTATTTAATGTCAATTGACTTAAATTTAAATGGCCACATGTGGCAAGTGGTGAACATATTAGCACAGATACAGAACAGTTCCCTTGGGCTTTTTTTCTTCATTATATTGATTAGGGGGTCATCCTCATTTCTCCTTCATTTACAACTTCCCTTTCAATCCATTGGGAACTCCTGAGAATTCTACATCCACAATATATTCCAAATCCACCCACTTCCCACCATCCTTCACTGCTATAACCTTATTCCAAACCACTACCACTTCTTACACGACCATCCTAAGTATTTTGTTAAAACTTAGGTTAGACCACATCACTCCTATGCTCAAAATCCTCTATGGCTTCCAATCACACCTACAATAAAATCCAAATTATTTAGGTACCAAGCCCTGCAGGGTCTGCCTCCTGTCTCCTTATCACAATCCCCTTTACTCTGTTCTAGCCACATGGGGCATCTTTGTGTTGCTGTAACACATGAATCATTTCTCCTTCTTAGGGCTTCCCCCTACTTTGCACTTGCTATTCCTTCCGAATGCTCTGTCCCTGGATATTCCCATTTCCTCTTTTTTAAAAATATGTTTTTATTGATTTTAGAGAGAGAGGGAGGAAGAGAGAGAGGGAGGGAGAGGGAGAGGGAGAGGAAGAGGGAGAGGGGGAGAGAGAGAGAGAGAGAGAGAGAGAGAGAGAGATATTGGCTGCCTCCTGCACTCCCCCTACTGGGGATCCAGCTGTAATCCGGGCATGTGCCCTGACCAGGAATTGAACTGGGAGCCTTTTGGTGCATGGGATGATGCTCAACCAACTGAGCCACAATGGCCAGGGCTGGGTATTCCCATTTCTTACTCTTCTCATCATTCAGGTCTCAATTCAATAGTCACCTCTGAGAGGCCTTATGACCACCAAATCTAGGTGACCATTCCCACTCACTCTTTTTCTGTGACATAATCTTACTTTATTTTCTTCAGTGCACTTAGCACACTGAAAACATCTTGTATGCTTATTTGCTTGTTGTCTGTCTCCCATCAGGGGCCTTGTCCATCTTGTTCATCACTCTATTGTTAGCACCCTCAACAGTGTCTGGCCATAATAGGGACTAAATAAATATTCATTGAAGGAATGAACATCTGTAGAGTCACAGGGCAGCTGATAAAGCACTTTTTCATTCAGTCCACAGAGGCTTAAAGCTTGGTCATTGCTCTTAAAGCCCTTATAAATGAGGCTGAGGTGAGCCAACATATGCTTATAAAAGGAGCATCCGTGCCACCAGGCTAAGTGGTAAATGACTTTTGAAAACAGTCAGTGTCATAGCAGTTTGGAGGAATGCTGGAGGTGACCCCAGAATACTTGGAGGCTGAGTAGCACCATAGAGGGGCAGAGAAATGAATTTAGAGCCGCTGAAAAGTATTCTCAAAGCTTCCATCACATGAGTACCTCTTTCGGAAATGTTGTCATATCTACTTAACATCTGTATTAATAGTAACACTATTTTTCTTTATATTATCTCACTTTAAAGTTTTTAATACTTATTTGGCCTCATATATCCTAAATCAGTGATGGCGAACCTTTTGAGCTTGGCGTGTCAGCATTCTGAAAAACGCTAACTTAACTCTAGTGCCCTGTCATATATAGAAATTTTTTGCTATTTGCAACCATAGTAAAACAAAGACTTATATTTTTGATATTTATTTTATATATTTAAATGCCATTTAACAAAGAAAAATCAACCAAAAAAATGAGTTTGCGTGTCACCTCTGACACGCATGTCATAGGTTCGCCATCACTGTCCTAAAATATCATCATCATCACCATCATCATCATCATCATCATCATCATCATCATTATCAGACTTGATGTGCAGTTTAAAACATACATTAAAATGAAAAATGTTTGTGTCACCTCAAATTGTCTCTTCTACAGAGAGGTACATGAGGCATATTTTGGGAAAAATAATTGTAGGGATTGTTCTTGGACAGCTGGTGCCCAGGCTCTGCTGCCATCAGCCTCTACAGCCTCTAGTATCTGAGAATCTTGGATGGTGCACACACCTCCACCTATCTCCCATCATCAGGCTTCCTCAGCCCAATCTGGTTCCCATCTCTGTTCATTCAGTTCACAAGCCTTTACTACTGATGTCTACAATGGGCTAGGCCCTGTGCTGGGTTCTGGGGTCACAGAGGAGAACAAGACATAGTTCTGCTCTCAAGGAGCTTTCAGTCTAACGAAGAAGGTGTATTTGGAGACAAAAACATCATAGCCCATAGCAACAAGGCATTAAAATACCAGTTCATACAGAATGCCAAGGGCATACAAAGAGAGGGTGAGGAAGGCTTTATAGAGGAGGTGGTATCTTGAAGAGCAAAGCAATAGGGAATGCTCCAGGCAGTAGGAACAGAGCAGGATGTACAAAGGCAACTGCAGACTTATTGTGGCCAGAGCACAGGATGAGTGTGGGGGTGGGGGGTAGTGCAAAAAGGCTGGAGAGGTGGCTAGATGCCACAGGATTTTTTCGCTAATCCTCACCTGAGGATATTTTTCCATTGATATTCAGAGATTGTGGAAGGAAGGAAGGAAGGGGGGAAGTGAGGGAGGGAGGGAGGGAAGAAGAGAGAGAGAGAAAGAGAAACATCGATGTGAGAGAGACACATCAATTGGTTGCTTCCCGCACAGCCTGACCTGGGCTAGGGAAGAAACCTGCAACCCAGTTACCTGCCCTTGACTGGGAATCAAACCCATGACCTTTCAGTGTGCAGGCTGATGGTCTACCACTGAACTACATTGGCCAGGGCTGAACGATATTTTAAGATGGAGAAGATGTCTAAATAGTGTGGTTAGGGCTAGAGTAAGTTTCACAGTTGTTGCCTCATTACAGCTAGGCTTGAGGGTTTCATGCTCTACCTGGGAATGATGGCAGAACAAAAGATTTCTATGAGGCATGTGCTGATATGGATGGCTGATTTAATTTTAGCTCTTAATTGTCAACTGTCATCAGAAAGCCTATTAATGACAATCCTAATAAAGAGGTAATATGCTAACTGATTGCCCCACCCTCAAAGATGGAAACGCCCACAGCCAATAAGGAGAGAATATGCTAATTGACTGCCATGCCCTCAAAGATGGTGGCACTCACAGCCAATAAGGAGGGAATATGCTAATTGACTGCCCCGCCCTCAAAGATGGTGGCGCCCACAGCCAGTAAGGAGGGAATATGCTAATTCACTGCCACGCCCTCAAAGATGGGAGCACCCACAGCCACAAGATGGCTGACAGGGGAGGGCAGCTGTGGGTGATCAGGCCTGCAGGGGAGGGCAGCTGGGAGGGGGACCAGGCCTGCAGGGGAGGGCAGTGGGGGGGACCAGACTGGCAGTTGTGGGTGACTGGGCCGGCAGGGGATGGCAGTTGGGGGCTATCGGGCTGGCAGGGGAGCAGTTAGGCGTCGATCAGACTGGCAGGGGAGTGGTTAGGGGGTGATCAGGCTGGCAGGCAGAAGTGGTTAGGGGCAATCAGGAAGGCAGGCAGTCGAGCGGTTAGGAGCCAGCGGTTCCAGATTTTGAGAGGGATGTCTGACTGCTGGTTTAGGCCCAATCCTGGTAGTTGACATCCCCCAAGGGGTCCCAGATTGGAGAGGGTGCAGGCTGGGCTGAGGGACACCCCCCCTCTGCCCCAGTACACGAATTTCACACACCGGGACTCTAGTTAAGTATAATCACCAATTACCACTTGTCTGCCCCTGATCTGAATTAGAACCCAAGGTTGTGGATTAATCCCACCAGGCTTCTGGCATTTACAAGATATCAGCACTTGAAGGATGTTACCCTGGTGGTCAGTGTGCTCTAGTCTTAGCTTGCAAGGGACTACTGCAACCTCAAATGGAATTGAAGCAATTTCTAAAATAGCCTGTGATTCACTTTTTCTCCCCTCCTGTGCCTAAATCTGCTAGATTCATGTGGAGGGATAGGCACAAGTAACTGAGGTGACATCACAGAAGTGGGCTATTTGCCTGCCAGCCAGCCAGTCTGTGGAGTGGTTTATCTGCTGAGCAATGCCTCCCAGGCATTTTGGAGTTACAGCTCCAGGTTCTTTGGTCCATGTGCTTTATTCACATTTCTTTTTCAGACAAAAATTCTGGGCTGGGAAATCCAGGATAATTGGAATAGCAGTGGCAGGAAGAATAATACAGTCTTACATCTGTATAATGCTTTAGAGTTGTGAAAGCTATTTGTTACATTTTACTCCACCCAAACACCAGTGGGAAATGGAAGCTGGTATTTTAGGCCTGAACTGGAGACAAACTCTTGTTCTCTTGTGCAAAGGAGCTAAATGCTACCATTGCCTATTCACCTCAAGGCACATCACGATTAGGCCTTGGATGCCACCAGAAGGTCAGAGAGACTCCTTTTAGCTTCTAGGTGCTTCTTGGAAGATAAATTCTCAGGACAATTGCCTGGCAGGCATAATCTATTCACCATGCCATCCTGATTGAGCCAGCAAGGACTGGCAGTCTTAGCACTGCCAACTCCTTCTGCACATTCTGGTTTACAGTTCTACTGGTCCCAAAGACCTTTACTGGAGCCAAAGGCATGCCTGCTAACTGTGGATCCATGAAGGTAGGGTGTGTCATGAACATCTGGAAGTGTCAACGGCTGCCAGATTAGCTCAAGGGCCTGTGAAAGGAAAAACTGCAATTTGAGTCACATCAGCCATCACTGCAGATCCTGAAGTGAAGGTCCACTGAGCCCAGTCGTGAACAGCTGAGGAGTGAGGTGGAGTGATTCTTTCCTTTGAGAAGTCATAAAAATAGTTCTGCAGTGGTCTCACGTTTGTGCTGTGATCTTCCAGCACCTGGTTCCAGCATAGCTTGGAGTCCCCTGTGCTTCAAGTCAGCATGAGGTCTCCAGGCCTAGCTCCCTCCCTAATCCACCCTAGCATCATAGCTGTCAGGCCAGAAACTAAAGGGGTGGCATACTCTTGCTTGACCCTCTTGGTTTTAGATTAGGTGTGTGTGTGTGTGTGTGTGTGTGTGTGTGTGTGTGTGTGTGTGTGTAGGGGCTGGTGGGGGACAATGATAGAAGCAGTGAGCCACAGATACTCAGCTACATTTTGAGAGTGGCAGGTGCTCCTCCTCTGTTGCTTCCATAGCTTCCACCACCACCAGTGCAAGACCATAGGTGCTGGTCAGTGCCACAAAAACCTCATATTTAAACCAAAATGCTGCACTCAGGCAATTCTGTCTGTTGGAAATTTTGGTAAAGAAGTGACCCTTTCAAGAGTTGGCTATGTAAGCCTATATGTGGAAAGTGACTGGCAGAACAGAACATCATCCCTCCAAAGGACAGAGGCCTCCAAGAACTTGTTTTCCAGCTCATGGGGGGATATGTGTGCCTATGACAAAAGATTAAGGATCACCGTCTCAGCCTGTTTTAGAGATGTGAATAAAAATCTTGGCTTGGGACTGCCTCTTCTCTGGTTGACTGATTTTTCAATTGATTTGTATTTATTAGCTAATGAAATTAAAGTTGTAAAAATGATAACAGAAACACAATAAATCTCTCCCACAACTGGCTTTTCTATGTCACTATGGTGCATTCCTCAGTTTGATGATTTCAAAGTCTATTATTTTGTTCTCAATTATTCTGTTTTTCTGGCATGGGAGAAAATAAATTTGTTTTATTTTCTCTTATTCATGCACTCAATTATGCTCTTCGGGCACATTTAATCACTTTGATGTTTTCATTTTATGGCCTGTCTCTAGGCACTTCAGCTACATTGCTGCCAACGGGCAAGCAGGACTAATTTGCATGTCACAATAGACTTGAAATTCTAACTCAATTTAGAAATCTTTATGAAATTTCCCTCCAAAATGTGCTTGAAGCTGCAAAGAGGCAGAAGGATGTTGAAAGCCAGGAGCCTATAATGATGCTTCCCTTTCCCAAAACACTTGAGAGCTCTTTGGTGGCCTGAGTGGATTGGGGATGTCCCTGTCCCTGTACAGCAGAGGAGTCCACGGAATGGGATGCCTGCAGAATTTGCTCTGGAACTTTGTGGTAAGAATCCTGCAAGCACTGACCCTTGGCAGCGAGTCCAGGTAGGCTGGGCCTGCTTATTCTGGCATAAAATGCCCCTCAGCACTGCTGGATATGGGTGGCTGTGCTAAAGACAGCACCTGAGTCTCGGTTGGTTAAGGGCCTCTGGGTAAACTGAGAGAATTGTCAACAGTTAGGCATTCCAGAACCCAGAATGGTTTATATTATTTTCTCTAATCAATTCCAATCTCCTTTTTGCCCCTTGATTATTTTGGGGCTAAAGGCTGGAGGGGAATTCGTGATATAATTGCTTTAGGTATGTATTTTGGACAAACAGGGGAAAAAAGTTTAATTAAACACATTAGAGGCCTCCAACTGTTCTTCAAAAGTTCTTGGTTTGTTGTATTCAACAAGCAGCAGCTCCATCAGGCAGAAGAAAAAAATACATATTTCCTCTTTCAAACTTTGGGTATGATCTTCAGTTTCTTGTGTGGAATCCTAACTCCCTCACGTACTTTCTGTGTGACTTTGCACAAGCTAATCAACCTTCCCAAGCCTCAGTTCTCTCATCTGTTAAATGGGGATAATAACATTATCTACCTCAGAGACAGATTTGCTTCCCAAATTCCAATACTATAAAAAATTTCAGCAGCCGGGCCCATGTGGCTCAGTGGATTGAGCATCGTCCCATGCACCAAGAGGTTGCTGTTTCGATTCTGGTCACGGTATATGCCTGGGTTGTGGGCTCGATCCCCAGTAGGGGGAGTACAGGAGGCAGCCAATCGATGTTTCTCTATCATCAATGTTTCTATCTTCTCTCCCTTGCTCTCTCAAAAATCAATGAAAACATATTTTTAAAAAATTTCAGCATATTCATATCCACTTATATCGCTCATACAGACTCCTTTTAAACTTAACCTCATCTTACAATGATATCTGTAAAATCAGAGTTTGATGAGATATAGTTCTAATTCACATTAAAACATATACATTAAACACATCAAATTTATTCCTGCCTCGGGATCTTTGATCCTGCTTTTCCCTTCATCTAGATTCTAGAATAATCTTCACCTCAATACTCTATTCCCAAATGTCACTTTCTCAGAGAGGCCTTTACTGACTAACTTATCTAAAAGGACCCCTTCTGAATTTATCAGTAACCAACATTAAATATTTATTTATTTGTTTATTGTCTATCTTCCCCACTAGAACATAAGCTCCACTATGGGCAAGGCCTTTACCTGTCCTACTTACATTTCTATCACCAGAGGCTAGAATGGGGCCTGGCACATATTAACACCAAATACGTATTTGTTGAATGAATGAAACATTAAAATAAAAAAAGTTGGCCTAACAGTAACCAGGCTCCCCTTGCACCCCACCAGAGTGGTGTCAGAGAAGGCAGAGTGGAAAGCCAAAAGTTTCATCCCTACTCAATAGCAAGGAGGCCCACCCACCACTGTGCCATTAGAGGTCACATGGGGAGCAGTAACAAGGTGTCATTCCCATTCCTGGACAGGTTGGTATCAGTGAAAGTCTTGTGGGGATCCTGAATTTCTACTCCTGCCCAGCAGTAATGAGATACCTGCCTCCCCCCACCAGTCTGTCAATGGTAGCTGAGTGGGGAATCTAGACTTTTATCTCCACCTAGAGGTAATGGGGTGTTGCCCCCTCCCCTGCCTGTGTAGTGTCAGAGGAAGCATGCTGAAACATAAGATTTAAATAAGATGCAGGGCCCTGGCCAATTTGTTCAGTAGTTAGAGTGGCAGCCTGTGGACCAAAGGGTCCCAGGTTCGATTCCCAGTCAAGGGCACATACCTTGGTTGCGTTGGTAGGGGCAACATGTGGGAAGCAACCTATCCATGCATCTCTCTCACATCACATTGATGTTTCTCTCTCACCCCTCCTCCCTCCTTCCCACTCTCTCTAGAAAGTAAGGAAAAAAATATCCTCGGGTGAGGATTAAAAAAATAAATAAGACGCAGGGTTTTATAAAAGTATTTAAAACATTTAGGATATGATCACTCATACCAAGGACAGGAAACCCTCAACTTGAATGAGAAACAGACAATCAACAGATGCCAACATAGAGATGACATAGATGTTGGAAATATCTGACAAGAAGTTTAAAGCAACCATCATAAATGTACTTTAGTGAGCAAGTACTTGAAACAAATGAAAAAGTAAAAGTCTTAGCAAAGAAATGGAAGAAAAAAAGAAAACTAAATGGAAATTTTAGAACTGAAAAATATAATGAGTAAAGTAAAACTTAACAGATGGGCTCAACAGCAGTATGAAGGGGCAGAAAAAGAATCAATAAACTGGAATATAATAAATCTTAAAGTCAGGTATAGCTATACTAGTTCCTTTGCTAGCATATCAAAATACAGTTTTTGTATACTGTGCTTATATCCTGTGACTTTGCTGAACTAACTAATATGTTCCAGGTTTTTCTTGTAGATCTCTTGGCATTTTCTACATAGATCACCATTCAACTGCAAATAGAGACAAATTTATTTCTTCTTTTCTAATCTGTATGCTTTTTGTTTCCCTTTCTTGCCTTATTGTGCTTACACTTCCACTATTTTGTTGAATAAAAGTGAGAGCAGATATCTTTGCCTTATTCCAGAACTTAGAGGGAAACATTCAGTCTTTCACTATTAACTATGATGATAGTTGTAGGTTTTTGTAGATTCTTCTTACCAAGTTGAGGCAATACCCCTCTATATTCCTAGTTTTGTGAGCATTTTTGTCATGAATGCGTATTAATTTTGTTAATTGCTGTTTTGGTATCAGTTGCTATTAATACTGATATATGTGTAATTTTTCTTCTTTAGATTTTTAATGTGGTATGTTACATTGATTCATTTTTCAAATATTGAACCAGCTCTGTATACTTGGAATAAATGCCACTTGGTCATGATGTATACTTTGTATATAGAATTCTATTTTCGAATATTTGGTTGAGGATTTTGCATCAATATTTATGGGGGATATTAGTCTGTAGTATTTTTGTGTACTGTCATCTGCTTTCAGTATCAGGACAATACTAGAATTATAAAATGAGTTCAGAAGTGTTCCCTTCTGTTCTATTTTCTGCAAGACACAGTATAGAATTGGTATTAATTCTCATTTTTAGAATTCTCCAGTGAGACCATCAGTACCTGGAGATTTCTTTTGTATGAGGTTTTTCATTTCTACTTTGATACCATTGTGATCAGATAACATGCTCTATATAATTTCGATTCTTTTCAATTTGTTGAGGTATGTTTTATGACCCTGTATGTGGTCTATCTTGGCATATGTTCTGTGAATGCTTGAAAAAATGTTATTTGGTGGAGTGTTTTATCAATGCCGGTTAGATTTTGTTGACTGATAGCATTGTTGAATTCTTTTATATCCTTGCTCATTTTCTGTCTACTTGTTCCTTTATCAATTGCTGAGAGAGGAATGTTGAAGTTTCTAACTCTAATTGTAGGCCTATTTTTTTTTTATAGCTCTATCAGTTTTTGCTTCATGTATTCTAAAACTCTGTTGTTTGGTGCTTACACATTTAGGATTGCTATATCTTCTTGGTGGATTGACCCTTTTATCATTGTGCAATGTCCTTCTATGTCCATGGTAATTTTCTTTGCTCTAAAGTCTACTTTATCTGCTATCAATATAGCCACTCCTACTTTCTTTTGATTAATGATTGCATGGCATATATTATTCTTTTTTTTTTTTTACCTTTAACCTACTTATATCATATTTGAAGTGAGTTTCCTGTAGACATCAATATAATTGTAACATTTTTTTAAGCCACCCTGCGAACTTTGTTTTTTAATTGGTATTTAGATCATATGCAATCAATGTAATTTTGATATGCTGGGCATTAAACCTGCCATTTTAGTTTTCCTTTTCTGTTGGTTCCCTCTGTTCTTTGTGTGTTTTCTTCATCCACATGCATTTACTATTGGTGAGTTATATCTTCGTTCAAATCCCATTTTGATTTATCTGTGTTTTCTTCATCCACACGCATTTACTATTGGTGAGTTATATCTTTGTTCAAATCCCATTTTGATTTATCTGTAGTGGTTTTGATAATGTCTTTGTATAGGCTTTTTAGTAGTTGTTCTGGGTATACCAGGTGTATCGGTTAATAATGCGGATTTTTTTCAATAGATGGAGTTACACATGTTGATATATATGTATTTTGATATGTATGCTATTTTGTTGTATTGACAGCAAGCTTCAAAACTTCATATGTCAAATTTTCTGAAGGTGTAAACATCATAGATATTTTTACGCTTAAAAATGTCGAATTTCGTGCCAAAAAAAAGAGAACATTTGCGGGAAGTTTTAATTCATTACTTTATTTTGAAGAAAAAGTTACTGTATACTTTGGGAAGCTTATGGTGAACATGTTCCATCTCAAGATACTTGTGAACGCTGGTTTAAATGCTTTAAAAGTGTGTTGATTTCAATGTGAAAGACAAAGACTGTCCAGGTCAACCGAAAAAGTTTGAAGACCAACAATTACAAGCATTATTGGATGAAGATGTGTGTCAAACTCAAAAACAACTTGCAGAAGGATTAAAGGTTGCTCAGCAAACAATTTTGGATCATTTACAAGAAATGGGAAAGATTTTAAAGGAAGGAAAATGGGTGCCACATCAACTGAACGAAAGACAAATAGAAAACTGAAAAGTCATCAGTAAAATGTTGCTTCAACGGCACAAAAGAAAGTCTTTTTTGCATTGAATTGTGACTGATGGTGAAAAGCGGATTTATTTTGAGAATTCCAAATGCACAAAATCATGGGATGATCCAGGTCAACCATCAACATCGACTGCAAGGCCAAATTACTTCGGAAAGAAGACAATGCTCTGCGTTTGGTGGGATGTACTATGAGGAAGGTGTGGTGTACTATGAGCTTCTAAAACCAGGTGAAACTGTTAATACTGATCACTACCGACAACAAATAATCAATTTGAACCACACTTTGATTGGGAAACAACCAGAATGTGCCAGAAGACATGGCAAAGTAATTTTGCTTCATGATGATACACCATCACACACTTCAAAACCAGTTAAGGACATGTTAAAAGAACTGGCCTGGGAAGTATTAACCCACCCACCATATTCACCAGACCTTGCTCCTTCAGATTACCACTTGTTCTGATCGATGGCACATGCATTTTCTGAGCAGCAAGTCAAAACATACGAAGAAGTGGAAAATTGGGTCTCTGAATGGTTTGCCTCAAAACAAGAAACGTTCTATTGGGACGGTATCCACAAATTACCTGAAAGATGGGGGAAATGTGTAGCTAGCGATGGACATTACTTTGAATAAAGCACTTTTGATGTTTCTTTTGAAATTATCGTGTTTTCTTTGATTAGAAAATCCACATTAGTAACTGGTACACCTAGTATATTATACATGCATATCTTATCACAGTATACTGATGTCAACTGTCAACTGTATTTTACCAGTTTGAGTGAAGTGTAGAAATCTTTTCAAAAAATTAATCTTTGTTTAGATTATTACAGATGTCCCCCTACCCCCCCCCCCCCCGCGCATAGTTCCCTTACACCCAGTTCCCACCCCACTCCAGGCCCTTGCCACCCTATTGTCTGTGTCCATAGGTAATGCATACATGCATATAAGATCTTTGTTTAATCTCTTCCTGAACCCCCCACACCCCTCCTCTCTGAGAATCGTCAGTGTGTTCCATTTTTATGCTCCTGATTCTATTCCATTCACCAGTTTATTTTGTTCATAAGATTTTTATTCATTTGATTTTTAGATTCAATTGTTGATAGATATGTATTTGTTGTCACTTTGTTGTTCATATATATTTTTTTATCTTTGCCTTTTTCTTCTTCTTCCTCTTCTTAAAGAATACCCTTCAGCATACTGGTTTGGTGGTGATGAACTCCTTTAAGCTTTTTCTTGTCTGTGAAGCTCTTTATCTGACCTTCAATTCTAAATGATAGCTTTGCTGGGCAGAGTAATCTTGGTTGTAGGTTCTTGCTATTCATCACTTTGAATATTTCTTGCCACTCCCTTCTAGCCTGCATAGTTTCTGTTGAGAAATCAGCTGACAGTTGTATGGGCACTCTCTTGTAGGTAGCTGTTTTTCTCTTGCTGCTGTTAAGATTCGCTCTTTGTCTTTTGCCCTTGATGTTGTAATTATGATGTGTCTTGGTGTAGTCCTCTTTGGATTCCTCTTGTTTGGGGTTCTCTGTGCTTTCTGGACTTGTAAGTCTATTTCTTTCACCAGGTAGGGAAGTTTTCTGTCATTATTTCTTCAAATAGGTTTTCAATATCTTGCTCTCTCTCTTTTGGCATCCCCATAATTCGGATGTTGGTTCGCTTGAAGTTGTCCCAGAGGCTCCTTACACTATCTTTATATTTTTGGATTCTTTTTTTCTGTTTGCTCTTCTGGTTGGGTGTTTATTGCTTCCTTGTATTTCAAATCATTCATTTGATTCTCGGGATCCTCTAGTCTACTGTTGTATCCCTGTATATTATTCTTTATTTCAGTCAGTGTATGCTTAATTTCTGACTGGTCCTTTTCCATTTTTTTTGGCATTCTTACTAAGATCCTTGAAAGTCTCACTAAGTTCCTCAGCGGTTTCTAGAAGAATCTTGAGTAATCTTATAGCTATGGTTGAACTCTATATCTAGTAGTTTGCTTTCTTCCATTTCTTCCATTTGTGACATGATTCTTTGTCTCCACACTTTGGCTGCTTCCCTGTGTTTGTTTCTATGTATTGGGTAGCTGCTAAGTCTCCTTGAGTTGATAGAGTGGCTTTGTGTAGTAGGTGTCCTATAGGGCCCAGTGGCTCAGCCTCCCCAATCACCTGAGGTGGACACTCTAGATACACCCCTTTGTGGGCTGTGTGCACAGTTGTGTTGTAGTTGAGCCTTGATTGCTGTTGGTGTCACTAGGAGGAATTGACCTCCAGGCCAAGTGGCTGTGGGGACCAGCTGCAACTACAGTGGGAGAGCTGCTGTGCGGGAGACACCCTTATGGAGCAGGACTTGCTTCAGTGGGGCTTTGGTGCTCACTGAGTCTTCCCCTTGAGTGTATCGCTTATGGATGTAAAGAGTTATAACCTGGTATGGTTTCACACTGACTACTGGGTACACTGACTCTTGGGTCTCCACGGAGGTGCAAAGTCAACCACTGCCTGAGGCCACCCATCAGGAGCTACAGAGAGATCTGCAGATTCCTCCTCTTTCTATTGGATTTGGTAGTGTCCATGCAAGGCCCAGCTGTGAAGCCAGGCAGGTTGGTGCTGGTGCCGGGTCTTGGGCTTTTTATTGATAGGTTTGGGGCTCCATGACCCAGCTCCACCTTGTTTGACAGGTTTTTAGCCTGAGAAAGGACAGACCATTTATATGCAAAAGCCGCTGCACACAGCTTGGGTGGGGTTGTAAATTGGGTGGGGCGGGGTCTCAGGGAATCACCACAGCAGAGCAAACAGAAATGGCTGGCAGTCAGCCCTGTACCGGGAAGGTCCCTGCAGGGGAACAATGACCACTGCAAGCACATCCATCTAGAAGAAAGCCGCCCTGAGTTCCTACCCTGATGCCAGACAATCCAGTTTCTTACTGTATGTGTCTGGGTCCCCCAGAACCTCACCTAGCACTGGAGCTCAGAGGAAGTGGGAACTTGTAAATTCAGTTCATGGTGCTGGCCTTTTAAGAGGAGCAGCTGGGTCTCCAGCAGCCCGTGTCACTCAGCCCCAATCTGCACTGGTTATTACAGTCCATAGTTCTTATAGACAATAGGGACTTCTTTCCTCAGCTCTGGGACCCTGGGATGGGCATCTGGTGTGGGGCTGGGACCCCTTGCTCTTCTGAGTGGCCTCTGCAGAGGTGATCTCCCTCCTGATTAAAAAGGCGGCACACCTGGGTGCTGGACCAGCCTGTTCCGTGCCTCCGCACCTCCTACCAGTCTCAATGCGCTTTCTTCTTTACTTCTCTAGTTGTAGTACTTCCACTCAGCCAGCTTTCCTGCAGTTCTGGATGATAGTTGTTCTGTATTTAGTTGTAATTTTGATGTGGTTGTGGGAGGCAGTGAGTACAGGTGTTTATCTATACTGCCATCTTGGTTCTCGAAGTGTAGAAATCTTACCTACCTTTAAGTCTTTTCTCTCTCTCCCAATTATAATAGAATTATCTTAAATATTTCCAATATATATATTTAGAACTATATCAGACAGTATTTTAGTTCTGCTTCAATCATCAGGCATGATTTAGAAAACTCAGGAAAAAAAGAAAAATCTATTATATTTACCCACAATTTTATTCCTCCCATTGTTCTTTCTTTCTTCCTAATGTTCCAAGATTTCTTGTTTTATCATTTACTTTCCATTTCAAAAATTACCTTTAGCTATTCTTTTAGGGTAGGTCTTGCAGCAACAAATTCTCTTTGCTTTTCTTCCTCTGAGAATATCTCTGTTTCTCCTTCATTTCTGGAGGATATTTCCACTGCATATAGAATTGTGGCTTGACAGTTTTTTTCTTTTAGCACCTGAAAAATGTTGTGCCACCTCCTTCTGGCCACCATGGTTTTTGGTGGGAAAATCACTGTCATTTGAATTATCTTTTCCTTACAGGTAAGCCTTTGTTTCTTTTTTGTGATGGGCCTTGGTGTGGATTTCTTTGGGTTGACCCAGTTTGGAGCTCAGTAGGTAGGTATGTCTTTTACCAAATCTGGGAAATCTTTAGCCATTATTTTTTCAAATACTTTTTTAGTTCACCCTCCTTCTCTTTGGTGATATGAATATTAGGTCTTTTATCACAGTCCCACATTGTCCTTGAGACTGAGACAGTTACCTTGGAGTAAATGAGAATTTTGGAAAGGGAGGTGGCCCTAGGGAGCTATCTGCATTTTCTGCCTTTCTACCAGACAGAGAGGCCTGACATTCAATGTAATTTTGATATGCTGAGTCAAGGGAGGATCTGTGTTGCAAGACAAAGGGAAGCACCCTAGAATTACTAGAAATACCTAACAAAGGCAACAGAACCTGAGACATATAAAATATTCACTCTCCAGTCCTTTATTTTTCCAGCTATGTACTGGTGTAATGACCAAATTTTATAAACAAAAAATTGGGACATAGGTCTGATAAAAGATTATTATATTTTTCCTTAAACATGCATTGCTTTTATCTGACTGTAAAATAAATTTTGTAAAAGACAGAAAAAGAATAAAGAACAAGTTAAAAATTACACATAGTTCCAATTCTACCACCAAAGGTAATTTCTGTTACCATCTTTGGTGTATTTTCTTCTAGTGTTTTTCTGTGCATATCCACAAATCCACACAAACATAAAGATTATGGATATTTACAAAATTGAGGATATATAGTATTAAATCATTTTGTATCCTTTTTTTTAAACTTAACATTGTTATCATGAGTATATGGTATACTTGTGTCCACCAATAAGCTTTAAACATTTCTTTTTGTTGTTTTCATTGTTAATCCTTACTCAAGATTATTTTTTCCATTGATCTTTAAAGAGAGTGGAAGGGAGGGAGGGTGAGGAGACAGAGAGAAACATCGACGTGAGAGAAACACATCGCCTGGTTGCCTCCTGCATGCTCCCCGACCGGGACCGGGGAGTGAACCCACAACCCAGGTACGTGCCCTTGACTGCAGGCCGATGCTCTAACCACTGAGAACACCAGCCAGGGATAAACATTTCTTTTTAACTGGCTGCCAGAAATTCTTCCATGTAGATATACCAAGACATTGTATCATACCTCAAATTCAACATATCAAAACAGAACACATCAAATATATGTTTCTGTAAAACTAACCCCCTCCCCCAACAGCTCCCCATTCCAGTTGGTAGCCAGGCTGGAAAACTCAGAGTCATCTGTACTTCTGTTCTCCTTGACCCACCTCCAAGTACTATTGATACTCTCTTCCTAACAACTCTCAGCCATTCAGGAGGAATACAACAGGAGATGTCTACCGCAACCGTTCTAGTTCAGAACCTTGGAATACCACCCTGATCCATCCAAATATCACTGCATTAAGTCATAACCAAATTCTAGAACCTAGAATGGCTCACACTTTCCTGTATTTGATATGGAATACTTGCCTGAAATTCAAGGGAAACTGCAATCTGTCCCTGATCCCCACCTATCTGAGTTTCCCTTGCTTATGAGCACTTCCTCAGGCCTATCTAAATCCTCTAGCCTCTGAAAGCAGTCTCTCTAAAGTCGTACTTCCCCATTTCTTCTACATAGTGTCAGCCATTATATCTTCATCTATACTCAGCTGTTTATCAGATGCATGGATATTTCCCATGCCACCAAGCACATGAGAAATGCCAAAAATATTTATTGATTGATTTAGCTAGACTTTCAAGTGGAGACACAATAATACTTATTAGAATTAACCTGGTTCAGAATCTCACTTTGGGAGACATTGCAGGGTGGGAAAAGTTTACTAAGGGGCAATTGAAAAAAGCAGACAGGAGCCGAAACCGGTTTGGCTCAGTGGATGGAGCGTCGGCCTGCGGACTGAGGGGTCCCAGGTTCGATTCCGGTCAGGGGCATGTGCCTGGGTTACAGGCACATCCCCAGTGGGAGATGTGCAGGAGGCAGCTGGTCGATGTTTCTCTCTCATCGATGCTTCTGACTCTCTATCTCTCTCCCTTCCTCTCTGTGGAGAATCGATGAAATATATATTTAAAAAAATCAATAAAATATATTTTTAAAAAAAAGCAGACAGGAGATAATGAATAGACTTCACTGAGCAATACTGCTAAAGAGAGGAGGTGCATCAGGCCTGGATTCAAATTCTGAGGTCACCACTTACTTGTTATGTGACTATGGGAAAGTTATACTATGTCTTCAGATAAGAGTTTCCTACCTCATAAGGTAATTGTGAGGATTAAATGAGATGATGTATGTAAAGAATCCAGCACATGGTGTTGTACAGTAGGCTTTGAATAACGGCAGTTCCCACCTCATGAATTTAGGTAGATATTTCAAGTCTTCATAAGTAACCTTCCAAAAGTTTTCATGGTTGGTTAAAAGCTACTAAGTTACTATATTAGGTAGTAGACTTTATTTTTATTTTAGAATTTATAACATTTTCATCATGATATTTTTATTACTTATCTTTCTGCTTAACAACAAAAATAGCAACCACAACAAACCTTTCCAATTATTATACACTTTGGTAAAGTAAGAGAGGGACCTGGACAATGGGGAAGCACAGGTTGGTGGTAGGCTGGAAAGAACCATACCAGGCTGGAGAGGAATAAAGAAAGGACAGGGGACAGCAATGAGAGACAAGAAATGGACATCACAGAGATCCTCACCTGAAGTCATGTAAATTGGCTCAAGCTATCCTCCACAATACTACTCCAAAGTTCTTCCAAAAGCTCTGAAGCAAATGGCCAGTTTGTCTTGGAACCAACCCTGTCTTTCAACTTATCCTCAAGGCTTCTCAGGAAGCAAGAGAAAGTAAGGAAGTAAGCCTAGTTTCCATGGTTTCGGGTACCACCAGACAGGAGTACTACCTCAAGCTTGGTGTTCCAGGAGGCCTTGGACATGCCTAGACCTGATGCCCCAATTGTTAGTCCCTAGAAGAATGTCAATCCCAGACTTCATTCTGCAGAGGAGGTGCTGGTTGCACCTGGCACAATGGTTCTCCAGAGAACATTACTGATAGATGCACGAAGGGTCTCATCTTGAGGCTGGGGGATTATAAATAGCAGACGGGCTGGTGATCACAGCACTTTTCAGGCAGCAGGAGCTGTGTGGATTGGCTTCTTTCACCTTCTTTCCTTCTCTATTATTTCTCTACTAGGAGCCCAGTGCATGAATTCTTGCACCTTGAAAGGAACTGTGGGCCACGAGGCTGCGGTGGGCACAGGGGCAGGTCTCAGCCCATCCTCCGCACCCCCACCCAGCCCCTCCCACAGCAGCCCCTGGTCCCCTGTCTGCCTGCAGCCCTGCTCCTGCCACCGCTGCTCCCTCCCATGCTCGCACTCACTGACTGTGCAGAGCGATTGGGGTCAGCGCCAGTGGCAGGTGTGAGTGGGGCCAGCGCCGTCAGCAGTGCAAGAGGTGGCTGCTGCCCTGATCGCCCCTCAGGAGCAGGGGGAAGTGGAGAAGCCCTCAGGAGTGATTGGGGCCGGAAGCTGCTGCTTGCACCCACTGATAGTGCCAAGCAATTGGGACAGGCAATGGACACCAGCAGCGGGTGTGAGCAGGGCCAGCAATGGCAGTGGGTGTGAGCGGCAACTCTGATGCCGGCAGCGGGTGTGAGCAGGGTTGTAGCTGGCAGTGGGTGTGAGAAATGGCTGCTGGCCCCATTCACCCCTCAGGAGCAGAGGGAGGTGGAGAAGCCCTGAGGGGTGACTGGGGCTGGCAACCGTCACTCACACCCACTGATGACGCCGGGCACCTGCAGCGGGTGTGAGCGGCAGCTCCAGCACCGGCAGAGGGTGCAAGCAGGGCTAGCACCAGCAGCAGGTGCAAGTGCCAGGCGGGACCTTAGCATGTGGGAGCAAAGAATTTTCAGTAACCACCAGAGGCTTGCCCTGATGACAGTGACCAGTGCCCAGCCTTGGTCTGGCAGCCCTCCTCACCTGCTCCACCATCCCACCGCGGCCAATGCCCACCATGTTCTGTGCTCTGCCGCCTACTGCTGATGCCCGCCATGATCTGTGTGTGCCCCCTGGTAGTCAGCACACATCATAGCGACTGGTTGTTCGGTTGTTCTTCTGTCCAGTCTATTTGCATATTAGCTTTTTATTATATAGGATTAAGCTAAAAATTGAGCTGGAAGGTTCAATTACAATATGGTGGGATGATGAGGGCATGGCAGGGCTGGGGGGTTAGGGAGGGTTCAAAGTCCTAGACCAGGGGCCAGGATTTCAAGTGTTACCCATGGCTATCTTCCTCCCATTTCCAGGAGACATCAGATTTCAGGTGCTATGGATTAGCCACATGGGAGGAGCCAGGTGTGCAGTGCATGGTGGGAAAGATTTATTAGGGGTGATTAGAAAAAGCAGATGGAGGATGATGAGAAGACTTGACAGGGTAAAGACAGGAAGGGCATTGGAAAAGCCACACAGCCTGACTCCAAAGCTCTAATTCAGACAGTCTTGGGTTCCAATGTTCGTTCTATCACCTATTAGTACAGTGTGTGGCACATAGGAGGTGCTTAGTAATTACTTGCTGAATGAATGAATAATGGTGACCTTGACCAGCTCACTTATTCTCTCTGAGCCTCAGTTTCCTCATCTGTAAGATAAATAGTAGCTATTATTTTTATTATTTCGCCTGTGTTGTGTCTCCCCACACCTGTATTAGCTTGCTGGCCCATCTTCCCAACCCTGCACTGGAGAGGCTGCCATACTAAGTAAACCTCCTTCATTAAGTGTCAGAAAGGGCAGATGTGCACAAGGCCTTCTCTTTTGTCTTCTGTCCTCCCCCTGCTCATCCTTACCTCCTGGCCCCATTTGTTTCCTTTTCTATCACAGGCAAACTTGGGGTACAGTCTGGGAACTCAGAGCAATTGTAGAAACCTTACAATTCCAACACATACACATGTACAACTCACCCAAACCTTCCCTGCCTCCACCTTCAGAAGGTTGGTCCTGGGCTGCAACATGAAGCTTTTTCCCCTCTAGGGATCTTTACTTGATTCAAATGTCATCAGCAACAGGGATTAGAAAACCTCTACCCCTGCATCCCCATGTAGAGCTACCCAGTAACTTGGGAAGCTAGCTGCCTCTGGAGATTGATCACATCATCACTGTTCCAACTATGGAAGATGTCCTGTGAGCCAACCCCTCTGGTGTATGCTAACCAGAGTAAAGGCAAACAAGTGTGAGCACATGAAGATGGTGCAAAGATGATTTCATAGTAGTGGTCATGAGCTAGGCTGAATGTTCCACTCTCTAACCAACACTTCCTGTGAGCAATGATATATATCCTTAAGATTCATTGGTACGAGAAGAGCAATTTGTGGGAGCAAAACATAGCTTTTCTCTGTATGAAGCTGAAAGCTTTAATTGACTTTCTCTCTTTAACTGACTTTCTTTTCTTGTCTTTTATCGCTGTTGGATAGACTAATGGGCAGATAAGGTGAAGTCTAAATTTGCCAGTTCCTCCAGTCATCCTGTAGCATGTGGAATGCATCTCTATAAGATGAACCTCTTCAGATTTGATCTCCAATAGGTTAAAAATCACATCTTTTGTGCTTCTAAGGGATGTGGTGGGGAAGAGAAAAAACCCAAGCTCAGGGGCTGAACAAATTTAACTAGACAAGCTCTCCCATGGAGTGCAGCTTCACCCATCCACTCCCTCATCACCATCCCACCTCCTCAAGTGAATCTGTGCCTGCGTCCCCCCTTTGTTTCTAATGGGGAGAAAGGGAAGACAAGAACAGTGAGAAATGTCCAGCCTTGCCAAGGCTTTTATATGCAAGAATAAATGACAGTCTTGTAGGCAGGTTCAGAAAAATCTTTCAGAATGCAGAAAATTCAGCAGCCTTTCCACATTGACCATTGTCATGGCAACACACTATCTGATGACAGCATGCGTCACAAGACTGGAGGGGCACGGTCTCAGAACAGCAGGTTAGCCTGGCCATTTTTAGCAACATTTGGACTTCTTTGTAGCCTAATTTCTTCCAGGTTTAGCTGAATTTCTTTTCAGTTCTGGATTTCCATGGCTAGAACACAAGACCCTGTCAGTATGCAAGGGATGGCTAAATGGAAAATGTGAAGATTCCTAGTATGTATAACCACTCTACTTGCTGTCTGCCCTCTCTGGATCCTCCCTGCCCACTCTCAGCCACTTAGTTTTTTTCCTTCTCTTCATCAATTCTTTCCTATGCACAACAACTGTGACTCATCTACCAACTCGCATTGTATCCTAGAATATTAGGGTTAGAAGAAACCTTAACAATAATCTAGTACAATCACCCTCCCCCAATGCAGAAGCCCTTCTACTATTTGATTGGCAAAAGACTGTCCAGTCTGTATCTTGTAAGTCTCCAGTGATAAAAACCACATCCTTTTCTGGGCAGACAGTTACACGTTGGACATCTCTAATTGTAAGAAAATTATTCATTCTAATGAGTGAAAATCTGCTTTTTTAAAAATAATATCTACCCATGGGTCCTAGCTCTGTGCTCTATGACCACATCAACTCTATCTACACCCTTTGCTCTGTGACAGCCTCTCAAGGATATGAAATAGAGACCTCATGCCCCTAGGTCTTCTTTTCTCCAAAAGCCCAGCTCCTTTAACCAGACATCTTGGAGCCTGGAATCCAACTGACCTCCTGGAGCAAGCTCCTATTTGTCTAGGGCAGTGGTCGGCAAACTGCAGCTGGCGATCCACATGTGGCTCTTTGGCCCCTTGAGTGTGGCTCTTCCACAAAATACTGACTTCTACGCACGGGCTATGAAGTTTCAATCGCACTGTACGTGTGCGCCCGCATGTGGTATTTTGTGGAAGAGCCACACTCAAGGGGCCAAAGAGCCGCATGTGGATCGCCAGCTGCAGTTTGCCGACCACTGGTCTAGGGTCTTTTAAAAGTGAGGCTTATAATATATCAGCATCTCTGGTAGCAGCATCTGTGAGTCACCTTGCTCTGGTGACTCACACTGAGCTCTGTGTTGAGTAAAATCCTTAACTCTCTTTCAGAGAAAATGATGCTAAATCTTGTCTTGTCTTTCCAACTTGTATGTGTCCAGTTGCTTTTGAGAACCCATTTCCTGGTTCTTACATTTTTTTCCCACTTTAATTTCATTGTGTTGCAATCAGAATATTGCTTTCACCTGTTAGGATTTTTAAAAAATATCTTGACTTCCCCATGTAACTTAATATGTCTTCTGTGATTTTCTTTTCTTTTTTTTTTTGTTTTTTTTTTTGTTTTTTTTTTGTGTGTGTGTGTGTGTTTTCTGTTTACCAACCCTCAAACTAGTTTTTTATCTAAAATATTTAAAAATGTATTCCTCTTTTGGGTTTCTTACCTTTTTCCTAGATTTCTTCCCTTTGAATTACCTTCCTTATGTTTTCTCTCACTTGTCATTTCCATTTCCTCACTAGCAAGATGTCACCACGCTCTGGAGATATGTTTTTGGGTACATGTGCAGGAAAGCATGAGGGCATACAGATATCTGCACATACGTAAATGTTAGCAAGTAGCTGCAGAGGCTTGTTTAATTTCTGTTTCTATTGCTTTGTATGTGCTCTACCAGGATTTAGAGCCTGGATGGGGGGGAAATGGCAAGGTTTGTTTGGGTACAGTCCCAAAGGAAACAGGAAATGTGTCCTGGGTCTGAGAGGGGCAGGAGGAAACTAGGGTGGGAGCACTAGTGTTTTTTTTTTTAATATATTTTTTATTGATTAAGATATTACATATGTGTCCTTGTCCCCACGTTACCCTCTACCCCCCCAACCCCCCCTCTCATGCCCTCACCCCCCCGTTGTCCATGTCCATTGATTAGGCCTATATGCTTGCATATAAGTCCTTTGGTTGATCTTTCCCCCTTACCCCCACCCTCCCCTACCTTCCCTCCAAGTCCCGATAGTCCAATCAATGCCTCTCCGTCTCTGGATCAGTCCTTGTTCATCAGCTTATGTTGTTCATTATATTCCACAAATGAGTGAGATCATGTGGTATTTATCCGCTCTCCAGTTCCATCCATGCTGTGGCAAATGGTAAGAGTTCCTTTTTCTTCTTCCTCTTCTTAAAGAATACCTTTCAGCATTTCATATAATGCTGGTTTGGTGGTGATGAACTCCTTTAGCTTTTTCTTATCCGTGAAGCTCTTTATCTGACCTTCTATTCTGAATGATAGCTTTGCTGGATAAAGTAGTCTTGGTTGCAGGTTCTTGCTATTCATCACTTTGAATATTTCTTGCCACTCTCTTCTGGCCTGCATGGTTTCTGTTGAGAAATCAGCTGACAGTCGTATGGGTACGCCCTTGTAGGTAACTGGGTTTCTTTCTCTTGCTGCTTTTAAGATTCTCTCTTTATCTTTTGCTCTTGGCATTTTAATTATGATGTGTCTTGGTGTGGTCCTCTTTGGATTCCTTTTGTTTGGGGTTCTCTGCGCTTCCTGGACTTGTAAGTCCATTTCTTTCACCAGGTAGGGGAAGTTTTCTGTCATTATTTCTTCAAAAAGGTTTTCAATATCTTGCCCTCTCTCCTTATGGTACCCCTATAATTCTGATGTTGGTACGCTTGAAGTTGTCCCAGATGTTCCTTACACTATCTTCATATTTTTGGAATCTCTTTTCTTTTTTCTTTTTCAGTTGGGTATTTTTTGTTTCTTTGTATTTCAAATCTTTGACTTGATTCTTGGGATCCTCTTGTCTGCTGCTGGATCTCTGTAAATTATTCTTTATTTCAGTCAGTGTATGCTTAATTTCTAGTTGGTCCTTTTTCATGTCCTCCATGGTCTCACTATACTTATTGAGGGATTCATTAAATTTATCGGCGGTTTCCATAAAATTCTTGAAAAACCTTATAAACGTGGCCTTGAACTCTATATCCAATCGTTTGCTTTCCTCCATTTCTGCCATTTGTGACCTGTTTCTTTGTCTCCGCATTTTGGCAGCTTCCCTGTGTTGATAGAGTGGCCCTGCGCGCCAGGTGTCCTGTAGGGCCCAGTAGCTCAGCCTCCCCAGTTACCTGGGGTGGACACTCTTGGTGCACTCTTGGTGCCTTGGTTGTTGTAGAATCACTGGGAGGAATTGACCTCCAGGCCAATTGGCTGTGAGAATCAGCTGTGTCTAAAGTGGGAGAACTTCTGTGCTGAAGACACCCTTCTGGGGCAAGACTTGCTTCAGTGGGGCTTTGGTGCTCACTGAGTCTGCTCCCTGAGTGTGTCCCTTATGGATCTGAGGAGTTGCAGTCTGGATGGTCCCCCTCTGACCACTGGGTACAGTGGCTCCTGGATCTAAGGAGGTGCTAATTCAGCCTCTGCCTGAGGCCACACAGCAGGAGCCACGAAGAGGCTCAGCTGTGAAGCAATGCAAGCCGCTGCGGGGCCTTGGGCCTTCTCTTGGAAGTTCCGGGTCTGCCTGGCTCGGCTGCAGTTAGGTACATTCACATGCAAAAGCCTCTGCCGCAGCCTGGGTGGGGCGGGGTCTCAGGGAATCAAAGGGCGGATCCAGGAGCTATGGCTGATTCTCCGCCCGGAGTCGCGGGTCTCAGTGACCCGCTAATTGCTGCAAGCACCTCTGAGGGAAAGCCGCCTTCAAGTTCGCCCGCTGCCGGACAGACCAGCTTCACCCCGTATGAGTCCTGGGTCCCCAGAGACTTCACGGAACCAGAGTTCAGAGCAGTCGGGAGCTTGTGATTCAAAAAGACAGCCACGTCCTCAGGTGCCACCCCCTTTCCTCGCGCGCGCGAGCCGCCGTACCTCTGCACTTCACCTCCGCAGCGCCTCTGGCTCTCAGCGTGCTTTTCTTTCCTTCTAGTTGTAGAATTTACACTCAGCCAGCCTTTCTGTTGTTCTGGATGATGTTTGCTCAGTCCTTTGCGGTAATTTTCAATTGTTGTGTGAGGCGACAGTTTCCCGGTGTTTACCTATGCCGCCATCTTAGTTTTGGGAGCACTAGTGTTAATCAGGGCTGCAACACAGTGAGAAGGACTAGAAAAGGGCCCGGAATAGAAGGATTTTATCAGTAAAGGCCTGAGAGGCTGGACAAGGGAGGAAGATTTGGTTAGGAAGTGAAGACCTGTGGGGTCAGTAGCCATTGAAAGGCCAGAGGGAGGTGGCTTGAAACTACAGCATCAGGGAAAGGCTAAGGGCTATCAGACATCTTGGAGAGGCTATAAGCATTGTTGTGAGCATAACCTTATGAGTCTGACTTATGAGTTTAGATTTTTTTTTTTTTAGCCAAAGGAGCCTGAGACATGGAGTCCCTGCGTATGCACTTGGCTGTTGTCACCGACTGGGCTCTATTAGAGGATAGGGCCTTAATATAGCCCTGGGAAAAGACCCTAAGACACAATATGTCCCCTGGCACAGAGTTCTTCCATGCTGGATTCTATTCCAATAAGGGACACAAAGTAGGAGAACTGGTCTATCTTGATCATTATATGAATAAACATGGTGATTTCACTCTCTGGGATGGGCATTATGATACCCTAGTCTTCTCAATTCTGCTAATAATTAGAATCCAAAAAATATTCACGCACATGTACACATTTAAACAGGAAAATGGGTGCCAAAACTACTTTAAATATTGCAAAGTGAGTTGAGATGTGAAGCAACAGATGGGGTTGGGAGGAGCACACTAGTGGAAAGCTGAGGGCAACATCCCCAAACAGCTAGTGGACAGTGTGATCAAGAGGGCAATAACCTGATGACTGCCATTTCCCCTCTGTTCAGAGGCCAGAATAACTGTAAGCCAGCCTTAGGGAAGGGGAGGATAGGACAACAGCCTCATCTCTAGTGCTCTGGGAGAGACTGGGAACCTCCAGGGCACACTTTAGAACTTGTTTTCCACTGGAGGTGCCTAAACCTGAACCTTTGGTGCCCCTGAAGGTGACATTAGCTGGCCAAATGACAATCCTGACCAGAGTGGCCAGTGTAGAATTCCAACTACAACCTAGCAGGCCAAGAAGAGGTTTCCCTTTCCAATCAGTGAAATTATTAGCCACCAAAAGACAAATGGTACTTGGGGAAGCCCCACTGATGGGCCACCACAAGCTGGGTGGAAAGAAGAGGACAGGACTCAAGGGGTAGTGCTCACCTTTGATGTAGCTGAGGATTTGCTGGACGCGGTGGGGCTCATTGCGGTCTGGCCGGCAGCTTGGCGTGATTTCCAGCACATAATCAGGACCATATGCTGTGAAAAACTGTAAGGAAAAGGGAAAGGCAAAAAAACAAACTAAACCACAGAAAACCTACAAACGAAACCACATACAAACAGTACAGTCAAAAGAAACCCAGCACTATTGACAAGGCGAGGGAATCCCAGGTGGGCGGGGCAAGATAATGCAGCAGAAAGCCCAGTCCTGGTGGTGCCATTCCCTTTGTTTAAAGCAGCGGTTCTCAACCTGTGGGTCGCGAGCAATGAAAATACATCCTGCATATCAGATATTTACATTACGATTCATAACAGTAGCAAAATTACAGTTACGAAGTAGCAACGAAAATAATTTTATGGTTGGGGGTCACCACAACATGAGGAACTGTATTAAAGGGTTGCGGCATTAGGAAGGTTGAGAACCACTGGTACTAAAGGCTCTAGTAACAGTCCACTGCTAAATTCTTTAGCTTGTTGTTCAAGGTTCTGTCTGCTCAGGTCTCAACTTTTCTCTCTAGCCTTAGCTCTTTCTGACTCCCAGAGCTCCTCTCTAGCCATACTGGCCTGCTCTGAGCTCTCCCAAATTATACCACATTTTGTCCACTCTTAGGATCTTTGCCATTGATCTCTCCCAGGGCCTACAAAGACTCTTCCCCAATCCCTGCTGCCTGTAAAAAAAACCTCCCCATATTTCCAGGTGCAGCTCAAATGTCACCTTTTTCACAAAGCTGTCCTTCATTCTCCATCAGTCCCCAGAGCATTCTGTTAGTATCTCTCTTATGGTTCTTGTTCAACAAATAGACAGTGCTTGCCTGCACATTACATGCAGGTCACTATGCCAGCTGCTGTGGGGGCTATGAAGATGGGCGAGACCTCCTCTGGGTTCCTCTAGCTGGCACAATTTGGATAGAGATTTTTAACCAGCGACCTGATCTCTTCACACTGGATTATCAGCTTGAAGGAAGAGAGCACCTATGTCTTTTTCACCTCATTGGTTCTCACAGACCATGGCAGCTGCCTGTTAGTTCTGGCTGTCTTGAATTCCCTAACCCAGGAATGTCAAGCAAGCCTAGTTTCTCTACTTCAGTTTTTCTTCTCTGTAGTAGAGTTTATTTGTTATTAAGTTCGGGGAATCAAAATAGAGGTTTTTGGATTCTATTTCTAGCTCACTAGATGACTCCTTTGACCTTTGGTAAGTCACAATATCTGATTCAGCTTCTCTATTAAGGCCCGCTTGGGGAAAACACTCAACGACAAAGGGAATCATTCAATTGGGGTAAGTATTTGAATGGGAAATATGCAAAGTTGCTATTTCTGTTTAGTTTTTAACAGAAATAGTATTTGTGCACACTCTCTGGAGAGAGAGCATATGGTCCTTAACATTATGTGCTTTCAATAGTGATATTGTTAGGCAGTAAGTAAGCCAGGGAAATTCAAATTCCACAGAAAAAAATGGTACAGAGGGCATAAAAAAAGAGATCTTGATGTGTGTCATGAATTTGATGTCATTCAAAAAGTCTCTAAAAATAATCTAGAGTATTGCCATTGCCACCAAATTATCCTTGTTAAGAGTCTGGATGTACATCTGGCACTGTGGGAGAGAGGCTGTGAACAATCCCTAGGGATTCTAACAGTGTCTTTGTGGAATCCATGAGAGCAATTTGATGGGGAGATGGCTTTTGCGTATTCATTACAGACAACTCTACACATTTAAATTAAAAGAAAATGTCCAAGACTTATAATGTGCCAATGCTTATAATTCCTTTTTGTGTTTTTGGTCTGACCAGAATGAAGAGAGGGACCTAGTTTCCTGCTCCTGGAGTTATTACTCTCTGATGCCTAAAGCTCTGAATTCTAGAGATAGAAGAGGCCTTGAATAGAGATCGTCTCTACCAAACCCATATATGAAACAGATAGGAGGGGTTACCTTGTAACACATCCTGAAACTACCCCCTCCCATTATGATCAAGGAAACTTGAGAGGTTTGGCCCTCTCTCCTTAGGCGGCCTCTCCTCCTCCAGAGGGTGTCAAGTAGTACACTCATTTCATGGGTATGGAAATATGGGTTTAGAGAGAGCAATAGCAGAAAGGCAGCTGCAATGAAGCAGCTGCTCTGGGAAACCCAAAGCCCTGGCATCAAGGTGCTATGAAAATCAGAGGCAAGGGGCCTTGCTGAGGTATAGGAGGAGGGAACCGCTGCTTCTGTCTAGGAAAGGAGCACTGCTGATCCTGTCTACAAGGCATGTGGTGAGCTGTCTGGTTAGGGCTGAGTGTTTGGAATAACATGTCCTCATTGTGAGTATAGGTTACATGGTTGCCTGCACTTTCCTACTTTAGTCTCCTGTTTGACTAAGAGCCAAGTGTTACAAGATGGTCAGCTGGGACCAGAACTGCCATGTAACAGAACTGACCTTTCCTGGGATTGAACCTCTTGTCCTGGTTGCATTAGCACTTGGTTTTAACTAACCAGTAAATATCCCATTCTTTGCTGAAGTAGGCTGGCTTTAGGCAATAACCAAGCCTGGATTCTTAAATATCTCCCCACCTTTGACAATCAAATATCATTCCCAGGTTTGCTTATTTGCACTATTCTTAGGCTAGGGGTCATGGATGATTTAGTCCTTTTCACACACACGCATGTGATAAGAGGTATAATAATAATCATACTAAAGAAAAAAGTAAAAACAGTTAACATTTATTAAAGACTTATTATGTGTCAGGCACCTAAAGTATCTCAGAACTTTTAATGGATTGACTAACTTAATTTTCACAACCAACTCTTATAGAAGTATTATAATTATTTCCATTTTAAGATGAGGATCTGAAGCACCAATCAGATAACTTGACAGAAGTAATACAGCTAGCATATGTGGAGCTGAGTTTTGAACCCAAGTCATTATGGAGATCTACAGCAGCCTCTAAACTATCTCAGAGGAAGTGACTATGTAGGTGTATGGTGGGTGGGAGGCAGGCATTCCCAAAAGAGCCTGGGCAAAGGCAGGGAGTGTAGAATAGAACAGCACATTTAAGGCACTGAAATTAATTTGGTATGGCTCAAAGGTAGAACATCAGAAGAATTAGGACATAAGGCTGGTGAGGCAGGCATGAGTTTCACGGTACGTGCTGCCTGCTCCCCACACTAAGTAAGGCATCTGGCTTTATCCCACACTAGAAGGTCCACGAGGGCAGAACATTGTTTTGCTCTCTGCTGTATTGTCAGCTCTTAAAACAGTGGTTGCATCAAGTAGATCGTAAATAACTATTTGTGGGATAAGTGAATAGAGTTTGGGGGAGCTTGTAAATGAGGAAATGAACAGGTCATTTGTGTACTTTAGAGGACTCACTGGTTACATTGTGGAGAATGGAATGGAATTTGAGGTGAGGAATGAAAGTAAGGAGATCAGTGAGAAGGCTGGTCCAAGAGCCAGTGAGTGGTAACAGGGCCTAAATTGCAATAGTTTTGGGAGGAATGAAGAGATTCAAAAACTTAAAAACAATAAATTGGATGTGAGAAGTATGGAAGAAAAGAGAGTCAAGGATTTCTGACTGTTAGGAGGTGCATTAATGGGATGAGGAATACAGGCAGAGAGCAAGGGTTTGTATTAGGGTATTTATGTGTGATGGGGGTTTAGTGGGAGCATGGTGAGGGTCAGGATCCTGATGGTAGAGTGGTCTGGGATTTAGGAGAGAGGTTGGGCCTAAGATACAAGATATGTGTTAAAGATTTGGAAGTTATCGATGACATAAAGGAATTGGATGAGAATTGCCAAGGAATTGTCCCTTAGCTGGCAGGGGAGGCTTACTACAGATAAGAAGAGAGGCAAGGAGAGAAACATGGGAAACAGCCAACACTCCAGAGGTAGGCAGACAGAGTAGAAACAGTTTGGGTGACATTTTGAGATATTGTACAGAGGTTAAATAAGAGGATGGCAGTTTTCTGATTTGTCTAGGAGAAGGAAACCTTTGCTATAGCAAAGTCAGTGGAAGGTGTGGACAAGGGCTGACTGGAGTGGGCTGAAGAGTCTGATGGGAGGGGGCAAAGATGAGAATGATGATAAGTATACACTCTTTTTTTAGGAGTTTGATACAGGGATGGGACTGGGGTAGGGTGGGCATTTTAAGATGAGAAGGTCTTAAGTATATTACAAGCTGAGGAGAAGAGCCCATGGGTTTGAAATGACAGTAGTACATCCCAGTCACCATGTCTAGCAGGCAGCTGGAGATGGAATGACAGTGTGTAGAAGTGAGGTAAAGGTCAAGGATTAAGATAGTAGGGGGATAAAAAGATCCAGTGGGGAGAAAAAAGCAACCAGAAAAGAAGAAAGAGAATAGTAAAGTGAAATCTCATGGAGCTGTAGGGATGAGATTCAGCCTGAGGAAGATGCTTAAAGGAGTACATTTGACATGCTGGCAATATGCTCCTGTGCCTAAACCAGTATCCCTTTCTCCAGTCAGTAGGGGATACAATGACACCACTTCTTGCCAGCTCCCTTTTTCTAATACTCCAAATAACTATCAATTTTAAAATATATATACTTGAGTGGCCAGATTATTATGACCACCTGACGTTTGTAGGCAAATCAGCTATAATTTCACGCTGAAGTTGCTAGAGGGCCAGACCATTATAAATAGGGAAGTATGTTGTTTACCACGACAGTAGAAGTGATTTTTTTCTGAAGATATGGGTAAACAACGTGATTTAACAGCTTTTGAAGTGGGATATATATATATATATACACTGAGTGGCCTGATTATTATGATCACCCCATCAGTACTTTGTTGGGCCACCTTTTGCCTTTAATACTGCGGCGATTCTTCTTGGCACTGACTCCACGAGATGTTGAAAGATGATGCGAGGAATCTGACACCATGCCTGATGAATAGCACTGTCCAGTTCTGTGATATTTGATGGTTGTGGAACCAGCTGCCTGATGGCTCTTTTAA
This sequence comes from Myotis myotis, assembly GCF_014108235.1. NCBI lineage: Eukaryota > Metazoa > Chordata > Mammalia > Chiroptera > Vespertilionidae > Myotis > Myotis myotis. Next base: position 80,587,777 of record NW_023416346.1, on the reverse strand, counting down.
CTTTGTTCCATAAATGCTCATTTGGATTGAGATCTGGTGATTTTGGGGGCCACCTAAGCAAAGTAAAGTCTCCCTCATGTTCTTGAAACCACTCCTGCACAATACAAGCACCATGGCACAGTGCACTGTCTTGTTGGAAGAAGCCATCTCCATTGGGATACGCCATCAACATAGTAGGATGAACTTGATCAGCAATGATACTTAGGTATGTTGTGCTATTCAGACGTTGTTCCACACGAATTAAAGGGCCCAAATCATGCCAGGAAAACATGCCTCAAACCATAACACGGCCCCCACCAGCTTGAAGGGTTGTACTCATGCATGTGGGGTGCATGCTTTCATGCTGTTTCCGCCAAATTCTCACTCTGCCATCTGCATGATGCAACTGGAAATGTGATTCATCGGACCACATGACTTTTTTCCAATGCTCGACTGTCCAATCCTTGTGTTCCTGTGCGAATTGGAGACGTTTTATCTTGGTAACTGCAGACAGAAAAGGTGTTTGAACAGGCCTTCGGCTTCCATATTCCATACGATGCAGTGTATGGCTAATTTGCCTACAAACGTCAGGTGCTCATAATAATCTGGCCACTCAGTGTATATTTTTTTTATTGATTTCAGAGAGGAAGGGTGAGGGACAGAGAGATAGAAACATCAATGATGAGAGAGAATCATTGATTGGCTGCCTCCTGAACAACCCTACTGGGGATCGAGCCTGCAACCCTGGCATGTGCCCTTGACCAGAATCGAACCCAGGACCCTTCAGTCTGTAGGCTGATGCTCTATTCACTGAGCAAAACCAGCTAGGGCAGTGATGGCGAACCTATGACACACGTGTCAGAGGTGACATGTGAACTAATTTTTTTGGTTGATTTTTCTTTGTTAAACGGCATTTAAATATATAAAATAAATACCAAAAATATAAATCTTTGTTTTACTAAGGTTGCAAATATCAAAAAATTTCTATATGTGACACAGCACCAGAGTTAAGTTAGGGTTTTTCAAAATGCTGACACGCTGAGCTCAAAAGGTTAGCCATCACTGAGCTAGGGTAAGCTGTCAATTTTTGATTATTAATTCAAAGTTTACTTATTCCTAAAAATTAGGCTTATTCTTTTGGGCTAAGCCCAAGGTCAGTGCCCATCTCCCTTACAGACCCCTGAGGCTTTGCTTTGCCTTCAGCTGTGGAGGTTGTGATGGTGACTATGATGTGGGCCTTGACCAGGAAGAGCATTTCTTGTCCTGAATCACCCTGGGAATGGAACTCATTACAACTAGAATAACATAGCACTAGTGCTTTGAACCTTAATGTGATTTTGTACGATGCTTCTCAACATTTCCTATATCACCAATTACTCCATCAAAGAACTTGGGCCTAACCACGATGAAAACAAAAAAGCCCTCTTTTCCCCAGAAAAACCTGAATTTACAGGAAATTCAGTTACTATACATATAATTTATAGTACATTTTAAGGACATAAAATTGTGATAGTATTATTGGGAATTAATTTTATTACCATGGCTTTAAAACACAAACAAAAATAATAACCCCATTGGTTGTTGGACTAAATTGTAAGGAAGTGGCACACCAAAGGTGATTGCTTGTATGCAAGGGAATGGGGATTAGGAGTATCCAGAGCACGAGTGAGAGGTCTGGGAGATATGGGCTACTGGAGATGATATTACATGTGCAGGTGGACATGATAACAACCTGGCGTCCCATCTAGACTATATCTGTATCCCATCTGTGCTCCTCATCTTGAACACAGAGTTGAGACTTAAAAACTGCTTCATGGTGAGGGCATATACCAGTGCCAAGAACTGTTTGAATGAATGAGTGAATGAATAGGGCATAGAAATAGTTTTATTATTTAGATGTTTTAATGGTATTTTAACTATTGGTATAGAAAAAGTTTATTAAGCAAAATAATCAGGTAAACCTAAGAAATGTTAGCTTATTTAAGAATCAATTATATTTAAGCAAAGAATATGCCCAATATTAAATAGTCTTATTTCAGTAGGTAAAGTACTCTGAGGCTTCATGAACAAAGATATATACCCCTTCAGTGTATTGTGTATTCAGTAAGGTTCCTATATTGGCCAATCCACAGTCATTTGTGTGTGTACTGTGTGTGTGCATGTGCACATGCACACATGCACATGTTCTATTAGGAGCTGAGCATTTTCTAGGCCCTGGGGAAAGCTGAGTACAAAAAGAGAATAAGGTCTGGTGACTGCTCTCAAGGAGTTTGAAAATCTAAATATAGAGAGAAAGATATAATTACAGGAATGGCAGAGGAATAAAGCCAAACTTAACTGTGTGGTATTGGCTAGAGTACAATAAAAAGCCTTCACATGTGTGGAGCACTAGACAAGTGAGGTGATTTGTCTAAGATCATAGCAGTAAAATAACAGATATGAACTTTAACCCATGGCTTTTGACTTTCAACCCAGTGGGCTTTCTATTATACCATAAAGCAATAAGCCTAGTGATTAAAGAGTGAGATTTCTGGAATCATAGAGAATGAGCCCTAAATCTTTACTCCACCATTTTCTAGCTGTGTGACATTAGGCAAGTTATTTAACTGTTCCATGCCTTGGTTTACTTGTTAGTAAAATAGGGACAGTAATAGAATGTACCTTATAGAGCTGTTGTGACAATAAACGAGTTAATTCATGAAAAGAACTTAAGAGCAGTGCCTGGTGCATAACAAAGGTTCAGCAAATGTTATTATTAAATGCCAGAAATAGGAGTTTTGCATGGACAGTAGCAAAACTGGATTTACAAATGCCCATTCAGACTGAATGAGGGTGAATTCCAAAGAGCTTCCTTTGTATCCAAAAAACTTAAAGGCACAGAGATCAAGAAGAGAAGGATCCAAATGAAAGAGACTAAGAAAAATGGAAGAGAGGAGGAGGGAATGAGAAATTAGAAGTGGTGGGAAAGAGAGACAGGGGGACAGAGGCGATAGAAAGGAGAGGAAACAAAAATGGGGGGGGGCAGTAAATTGATGAGGAAAAGAAGGAGGTACAGAGGAGGTAGCAGAAGAGACAAGGGTAGGGTAGCCAACACTTCACTAGGGTCTCCTTGCAGGCCAAGGTTTTCCTTCAGGGCATGGTTTAAGGGTTTTGGGGGAAGGGCCCTTGCCAAGACTAATACCTTCTCCACATCACAGCTGATCCTCACATTTCTACTATTAGAGAGGATTCCTCCATGATAAATATATGTGCAGGGCCAATTCTGCTTATACTATATATCTCTGTTCATCAAATTAATATTTCGGAAACAAGCTTTTTTACATCAAATTTTTTTTTCTTAAGCCAAGGGTGAGGATGGAAGAAGGGAGAGTTTAGGGATATTGCTTCCCCTGTATTGCTGCTGGCAAGTACTAAGATGACCTTGAAAGTGGATTCTACTGGAGGATTAGTAAGTGCTGCCTTGGCTTAATCTTATACCAGTCTAAGAAACTGCTCTCTCTCTTTACCCTCATCATTAAACTTAACATCTCACTTTTCTTCACCACCTAGACCTTTTCATTTCTTAAACACTTCAACCTACTGCTGTTCGGCTTCTTCCTCATACTTCCATTGAACTGTTTTCCAGAGGAAGGATGGCAAACAGTTTTAAACTTGTTGGCAACTCTGATTTATTGGTAGTAGCTGCTTGGAGTATCTGTTGACAAGGATTCTGAGGCTTGTCTAGGTTCAGCAAGAATGTGCCATGATCAGTTTGTCATGTAATCCATGGGAGTACATTGTGGCGGGGTGGGACCTAGGGAGGGATGTAGTCCTAAGTGTTATTCCAGAATTAGGAAACCAAGAGTGACCTCCTAATTGCCCAACCTAATGACCTCTTTTCAGTTATTACTCATTCAATTTGAGCTGTCGCCAGCACATGCCATCAACTGCCCCCTAATTTTGGGCACTATCTTCTTTCTCATAACCACTTCTCTTCATGTTCCTTCTCAGTTTCCTTTCCAGGGCCCTCTTCCTTCATCTACCTCTTAAATGTGGGTGCCTCAGGTTGTACTCTCAGCTTCTCTCTCTCTCTCTCTCTCTCTCTCTCTCTCTCTCTCTCTCTCTCTCTCTCCTCTCTCTCTCTCTCTCCTCTCTCTCTCTCTATGAAATAGTTCATACTTTGCTGTTGTTTTAATCACTTCTATTCAGAGATCCCACATCTCTGGGTACAGTGTTTATCACCAGCTTCTGACTTGTTTATATAAAAAATATTTTTATTGATTTCAGAGAGGAAGGGAGAGATAGAAATGTCAATGATGAGAGAGAACAATTGATGGGCTGCTTTTTGCACACCCCCTACTGGGTATCGAGCCCACAACCTGGGCATGTGCCCTGACTGGGAATCAAACCATGACCTCCTGATTCATAGGTCAATGCTCAACCACTGAGCAACACTAGCCGGACATGACTTGCATTTTTTTTTTTTGTCTGCTGGACATTTTGTATGTGGAAAACTTGAGTTCTTGGCACTTGATGCTTATTGTAGACCTAATTCAGTATAATTCTTTTCAAAAAGAATGTTCATCTTCTCTTTTTGTTCACTCAGCACCATAAATGAGTCCCATCATACAGTAAGCTCCTCAGCAAAGATTTGAACTTATGACTGAATGGGTAAGTGGACTGCGTGCTTTCAAAATAACGGAAATGATATGGGATTAGGGGATCTCTATGACTGTGAGATTTTCTTATTGCTTGAGGAGCAATAATTTTTTCCTTGCTATTTGTCAAATGAATAAAAATATTGATAGATCAAAGATGGCAGTGGATTAGGTGGAAGCTACATGCATCTCCTCCCAGGACCAAACTGGAATTACACTAAAGTATAGAAAAATCATCCTGAATAACTGACTGACGAGTAGCTGGAGAGAAGCCTTATAAGCAAGGACTTATAGAGGAGGCCACATCAAGACTAGTAGGAAGTGCGGAGGTGCGAGTGGGCTGGCTGGGCTTCCACAGGTAGCAGCTGAAGTTTCAGAGATATATCTCAGCTGTGTGAGATTCCCCCTGAGAAATCTGGGGTCTAAACCCCAAGCTGGGCTCACCAGCCCAGAGCATCAGAACTGAGAAAGGTGCCCACATGACATCTGGCTGTGAAAAGCAGTGGGGTTTCTATATGCTAGGGGGAGATGGTTAGAAATGCAGGAACCCTCTTAAAGGACCAACACAAAATTTTGTTTGTAGCCACTCATCCTGGGCTCTGGCAAAGGGAAGGCAGAGTGTACTAAAGTTATGTGAAGAGAGTCTGGGGTTGGTAGCTCTGGGGAGAGAGCTGGGAGGTTGGCCACCAGGATCCCTGTGCTGAGTCATTCCCCCATACTCCAGAAGCCATCATTCTCAAGCAAAGCATTCCTTCATGTAACATCAGCCTGGTGGGGGCGGGAGCAATAGCTCCACCCATTGGAATCCCTCTTGTCTCACACTGTGGAGCATAAGCCCAGCTGAGGAGTACAGCCTGAGGCACTTTAAGTTACTGATTCTAACAGAGAGCCTGCAGGCAGAGGTGGATCTCTGGGTACATTGAGACTTCTGCTTTTGCTGGCCTGTCTCTGGGCCTGGTGCTAGTAAAAGCAGACCTTGTTGCACAACTTAGTCCTTTTCACACACACACATGTCCAGAAGAGGGAGTGACAAGCTGTTGATCAATTTGTGAATAGCTCTATCAAATTGATTGTGAATAGCTCCAATCAATTTGCATAGAGCCAGTCACAGACATCGTCTGACGTTGGCCTGCACCATAGTTCCTCTGAAGAGATCCAAAAGCAACAGACCCAGTGGCCAGTTCTAGACAATGACAGAGTGCCGGAAGCCGGTCCATCCTTGCTGCTTGACACAGTCACTGCAGGATAGAAACATCTGCACAGCATATGTTTCAAGGGACCTGGCGTATATAGCATACTGTTCTTAATATGTTTGCTCCCCTTAGCGCTGTGTGTTTTAACCAAGGTCACCTCTCCGAGAAAGGTTGTTTCCCCAGGTAGGGATTTTTCCCTGAAGTTAGGGATGGGATGAAACTCCTTAACTAAGTGCCAGGCGGGTAGTTAATCACTTTAACTACAAACAATCATGCTTAAGCTACATAATCTTTACTCCCTGGAATGGAGATAAGAAACGCCCTAACCTTTGTAATAGAAATTGACAGGATTAAAATCAACTGGTATAAATACGGATGTAACAAGACAATAAACAGCAGAACCTCTCTGGAGATCCAGACCGGAACTTGGCTGGAGATCCTGGCTGGAGATCCTGGCTAGGCTGCTGATCAACTGAACACTGTCTCTGTGTCCTTCCTTCCTCGCCGACTCCGTCTACACCTTTGGGAACCCCTGGACCTGCTGGGGCAGGACCCCGGCATCTGGCGCCCGAACAGGGACCCTTAGGTAAGTCCCCCCGTACTTGGGATGGATAGGACTGCACCGTAGGGTGCTGCAGACCTCCCCCTCCCCCCCATAGAGAATAAGTAGGGTAAGCGGGTAGTTAGTACAGAACTTAGATTGACAGGATGGGTCATACTGAGTCTAAAGAAAAAAGACTCTGTATTAATCTTTTAACGCATATGCTTGCTAGCAGAGGAGTTAAGGTTACTCCCAGTCAGACAGAAAGTTTTATAGAAGACGTATGTCAATGGCTTCCTGAGGATGGAACTGTTAATTTAGAAACTTGGACTAAAGTAGGAAAGCAATTAAAGAACTATTACAGCTACCATGGATCTGAGAAGGTCCCGGCAGATACCTTTTCTCTCTGGAATTCAATTTGTGAAACCTTGGCACCAGAGGCAAAAACGGTTGAACTTTCTCAAAATTTAAATAGTCCCTCGGCTCCACCCAGAGAGGATACATCATTATTGTCTTCAGCTCAATCTAAAAGCAATTTAGCTATGCCTACTGATCGGGAGGAGAATAAATATCATAAACATGACCATTGGTCCTTTCCAGTCAGTAGAGAGGAGAGAGGCCCTCCCATTCAAAACAGGCTCCCCAAATTAGAAAGGAAGCCTGTGGCTCCTATGAGCTCCATGTCTAAATTTCAAAGGGCGATAAGAGAATCTGAAGCTAATGGAGGTCTTGAATTCTCACTCTGCTTCCCAGTTGCATATAAGAATGAGTCTGGTGGGGACGGAAACCCCACCTGGGAGCCTATACCTTACAAAGTACTTAAAGAATTAAAATTGGCCTGCTCTGAATATGGACCTCTAGCTCCTTACACACAAACCTTGGTAGAAACCCTAGCCAGTAAATGGATGACTCCTTATGATTGGTCACAGGTTTGTAAAGCCTGTCTCTCAGGAGGCGATTACTTATTATGGAAAACTGAATATGATGATCTTGCTAAGAAAGCTGTAGCCACTAGCAAAAAAACAGAAAAGGAATAACCCTAGACATGATATTAGGAGAAGGTGATTTTAACACGGCTCAGGAGCAAATGAATATGCCCACAGAGGCACTTACCAAAGTAACCAGTTGTGCAGTAAATGCCTGGAAATCCCTACAGCAGGAAAAACAACCACCCTTACAGAGGTTAAACAGAAGGTCGAGGAACCATATCAGGATTTCCTTTCTCGCCTCATACAGGCAGTCAAGAGAGTAATCAATAACAAAGAGGCAGCCGATATCCTAATCAAACAACTGGCTTTTGAAAATGCTAATAATACCTGTCAGGCTTTATTAAGGCCGATTCGCAGAACAGGAACTATAAATGATTTTATAAAACAGTGTGCTGATGTAAGTCCAGCATTTATACAGGGTGTAGCTATAGCTGCAGCTCTCAAAGGGGAGACATACCCTCAATATGTACAGGGTATAGGACAAGCCAGCAATAATACAGGTAATAAAAGAAATATGAACTGCTACTCTTGTGGCTTATCTGGGCACTTTAGCAGAGAATGCCCAAATAAAAATAATAATACTCAGGCCAGATGGCAAGCTCCTCGACAGCCTGAAAATGCATTAGGGAATAATATTAATCCTCCAAAAACCGTTTGTCCCCGATGTCAGAAAGGATTCCATTGGGCAAAGGAATGTAGATCAAAATACCATAAAAATGGTCGGCCTTTAAACTCTACAAATAGCTCCCAAGGAGGTTATATCCCATCACCTCAATTGGGAAACTTGAGAAGGGGCCAGCCCCAGGCCCCTGCAATAATAGGGGCATCAACCTTCAACCCCTCTGCAAATTTCGATCAGTCAGTGACCTCTTCAGGGCAACCCCAGGCAGTGCAGGATTGGACCTCCACTCAACCAGCCATGCAATACTAACCCCAGACTCGCCAGTAGCAGCCATTCCTACAGGAGTGTCTGGGCCGCTGCCTGAGGGAACTGTAGGTTTAATATTAGGACGGAGCTCCACCTCGTTACAGGGGATCTTAGTCATCCCAGGAGTTGTTGATGCAGACTACACAGGAGAAATACTGATTTTACTTTCCCCACCCACCACAACTATACAGATTCAGCCCAACCAGAGAATTGCCCAATTACTCCTGTTACCAATACATAAAATAGGGACAGCTGTTACCCAGAAAGCTAGAGGGGCCGGAGGCTTTGGATCTAGTGATGCAGCATTTTGGATACAAGAAATCCATGCTACTAGACCTACAAAAATTTTAGGAATTCAGGGAAAACCAATTGAAGGTCTATTGGATACAGGAGCAGATGTTTCCTGCATAGCAGGGAAGGATTGGCCCTCTTCATGGCCCACGCACACCACCTCCACTTCCCTAGTAGGACTAGGCAAGGCATCTAATGTAAAAAAGAGTTCTCAGATTTTAACTTGGGCTGATGAAGATCAACATTCAGGAACATTCTGTCCCTATGTAATTACAACTATCCCCTTTACATTATGGGGAAGAGATATCTTATCTCAAATGGGAGTTCTATTATATTGCCCCAGCGGTGTTTGACTTACTCCTGTTACAAAATATTACAAGAAAATGAGTTTAAATATTCCTCTCCTCATTATGTTCTACAACATACTCTAGTTGTAATTAATATACTAAATGTAGATTCTGAGGGAAATTCCCTGATGTACAGGCATTGGAACCCTGATCTAACTAAACCTAAAGCCCTCGTCAAATGGAGAGACTTGCTTACAGGAGCCTGGAAGGGACCTGATGTACTTTTAACCTGGGGGAGAGGATATGCTTGTATATTTCCACAGGATGCAGACACCTGTGTGGATTCCAGACCGTCTAGTCCGACCTTATGTCTCACCGCCCGCCATCTCTGCCTCATCATAGCACACCTGACCAGTGCCCGTCTGCAGCAGATGTACAGCCCTGAGCTGGAACAATCTGTCCATTGGGAGGATCACATGTGCCTCCTTTTTGTCTTTCCACATGTCCCAGCTTTGTCCCACATCTCCTTTCCTTTTTCCTTTTTTAAAAAAATCTAACTACTTGTTTGCTGGTTCTTTGGCCTTTCTCCTTCTTTCCTGAACACAGCCTCTTCTAGAATCTCCCTACCCTACTGTTCCAGGAAGGGCACCTCCCTTTTATGCCGTGACTAGGGATGCTTGGTATATGCCCCATACATGGAGTTGTCTTGTGCCAAGAGCCTGACATCCTTGGCTGAGAAAGCCCTGTTCTGGGACTCTCCTTTGTCCTGTATTGGCCCCTCTTACCCTTGTGCCAAGAGAGACCCTCTTCTTACAATCCAATTGCCCATAGCTGTTGCCTGAGCTCTCTGTTCATGCTGAGGTTGAAGCCTCATGGTGGCTGGTACCATGGATCTGTCTCTCACCCAATAGCGTGAGCTGGGCCCTCCCTGGAGAAGAAACCTGGGTTCCCCAAGATATGTGATCAATGCCGGGGCCCTGCCAGCAGGCAAGGGGATCCCAAGGCAGTTGTTGGGCATGGAGGCCAGAGGGACATAGGCTACCAAGGAGACAGAACTGAACCTCACATCACCCTACTTGGCCCAGAGATGGCTGGTAGTCAAAGACGGGTAAGACCCCACAGGGTGGGGCAACCTAAGACAGGCACAGTCGGGGGCCAGTAGGAGAGAACTTGGGGTACACCAGAGGTGGGGCACAGATCCTCACCCCCCCAATGGTTCAGGGGCTTGAACACTCGCCCCTTCTGAGGAAGGTCTCCTGTCCCCATGGCTGCTTCCCGCTTCCCACGCCCAGCTCAGATCGGGACCCAGGTAAAGACAGAGACTGGCTGACAGCAGCTGCCCTCTCACTGCAATAGGACTTGTTTCCCATTTCTAAGTTGGACCACGGGGAAAGGGTCAGCTGAAGGAAAGGGCTGTGTCAGGATGCTGCCTTCTTCCCTTTCTTCTCCCTCTTTTTCCTAAACACTTCCATGCCTTGTAGTTCTTTTGCTTTCTCTTCTTTTTCTCTCTACTACCCTCCATCTTCCATATCAGCTGACCCAGAGGGCACGGCTTACTCCTCCTCGGACACTGACACCACCATCAACCACGGCCCTGATGGACCCTTTGATGCAGCCCTTCAACTCGCTGACGCTTCGGGAAGCCCGTCGCCAGTGATGCCGCCCGCTAGCCAGACCAACAAAGACAATCAAACCAACAACTTGAGGACAGCTGTAATCCCTTGACTGAAGAGGCCGGCAACCTTCTACAGGAATGGGACTCCTTGTGCACTCCATCCACTATGTTTATAGTTATGCTCACTGTCATTGCTTGCCAGTCTTCTTCCGAGTTTTAAACGGCCCAATCTGAGAGGTGGCCACTGATTTGCATGCGCTATCATTTAAAAAATAAAAAAGGGGGAATTTTCCAGAAGCTGGTCCATCCTTGCTGCTTGACACAGTCGCTGCAGGATAGAAACATCTGCACAGCATATGTTTCAAGGGACCTGGCGTATATAGCATACTGTTCTTAATATGTTTGCTCCCCTTAGCGCTGTGTGTTTTAACCAAGGTCACCTCTCCGAGAAAGGTTGTTTCCCCAGGTAGGGATTTTTCCCTGAAGTTAGGGATGGGATGAAACTCCTTAACTAAGTGCCAGGCGGGTAGTTAATCACTTTAACTACAAACAATCATGCTTAAGCTACATAATCTTTACTCCCTGGAATGGAGATAAGAAACGCCCTAACCTTTGTAATAGAAATTGACAGGATTAAAATCAACTGGTATAAATACGGATGTAACAAGACAATGAACAGCAGAACCTCTCTGGAGATCCAGACCGGAACTTGGCTGGAGATCCTGGCTGGAGATCCTGGCTAGGCTGCTGATCAACTGAACACTGTCTCTGTGTCCTTCCTTCCTCGCCGACTCCGTCTACACCTTTGGGAACCCCTGGACCTGCTGGGGCAGGACCCCGACAACAGAGCAGGATCCAAAAAGCTTTATAAATAGCACATTCACAGGGAGATCTCATCAGGCATCAAACTCTGCTGAGGCGAATTCTGTTTTGTATGATCATTACCTACACAGTAGCTTGCATACTGTGTAGGGGTTGAGCCACGCTGTCAGCCAGCCTGAGGGGAGAGCCCATGCACGAATGGTCCAATAGCAATCAAGACTCCATTACAACAGAAGGGCCCTCATAACATGCATAAGGAGCATTTTTAGAATACCCAGCTCAGGCGATCAGGGAGAGTGAGCCATTGGGTCCTTCCTGCAGGTCACATACTACATAAGGCCACCTTACCAAGACTTAGAGTCATAGCAGATCTACTTAATACATAGGAACAAACACAAAGAGGCAGCCAAAATGGGGAGACAAAGACACAGGCCCCAAATGAAGGAATAAGAGAATTATCCAGAAGAGCTCAATGAAATGGAGATAGCAATTTATCAGATATAGAGTTCAGAATAATGATTATAAGGATGCTCAACAGCATAAAAAAGGACATAGAAATCATAAAAAAGGAAGAGTCACAAATGAAGAATGCCAGCCCTAGCCGGTTTGGTTCAGTGGGTAGAGCATTGGCCTGTGGACCAAAGGGTCCTGGATTTCATTCTGGTCAAGAGCACACACCTCGGTTGCAGACTCCTCCCTAACCCTGGGTCCTGGTCAGGGCTCGTACAGGAGGCAACCAATTGATGTGTTTCTCTCACACTGATGTTTCTCTTTGTCTTTCCCTCTCTCTTCTACTCTCCCTAAAAATCAATGGAAAAATATCCTCAGGTGAGGATTAAAAAAAATGCCATGTGTGAAACAAAGAATATCCTAGAAGGAATAAACAGTAGGTGTGATAAATCAAATCAGTGATTTGGAAGATAAGGTAGACTACAACACCCAATCAGAGCAGCTGAGAGAAAAAAGAATTTTAAAAAATGAGGACAATTGACCTTTGGGACAAGGTGAAGTATAACAACATCCATGTCATGGAGATACCAGAAGAAGAAAAGAGGGAGCAAGGGATCAAGAACCAATTTGAAGAAATAATGACTGAAAACTTCCCTAACTTGGTGAAGAAAAAAGACATACAAGGCAAGGAAGTGCAGAGAGTCCCAAACAAGGTGAACTCAAAGAGGCCCACAACAAGACACATCATAATTAAAATGGCAAAAGTTAAAGACAAAGAGGGACTCTTAAAAGCCACAAAAGAATGGCAGTTAGTTACCTACAAGGGAGCTCCCATAAGACTGTCAGCTGATTTCTCAACAGAAACACTTCAGGCCAGAGGGGAGTGGCATTAAATATAAAAAGGGATGAAAAGCAAGGACATACAACCAAGGCTACTTTACTCATCAAGGCTATCATTTAAAATTGAAGGAGAAATAAAGAGCTTCCAAGATAAGAAAAAGCTAAAGGAGTTTGTTACCAAATCAGTGTTACAAAAAATGTTAAAGGGTTTGCCAAAAGAAGAAGAAGAGGAGGAGGAGGAGGAGGAGGAGGAGGAGGAGGAGGAGGAAGAAGAAGAAGAAGAAGAAGAAGAAGAAGAAGAAGAAGAAGAAGAAGAAGAAGAACAACAACAACAACAACAACAACAACAACACAGAAACATAGTTAAAAATAAAATGGCAATAAATACACACCTGTCAATAATAACTTTAAATGTAAATGCCTTAAATGTTCCAAAGACATAAGGTAGCTGAATGGATAAGAAAACAAGACCCATGTATACGTTGTTTTCAAAAGACCTACCTCAGAGCAAAAGATACACACAGTCTAAAAATAAAGGGATGGAAACAGATATTTCATGCAAATGGAAAGAAAAAAGTTAAGGTAGCAATTCATATATCTGACAAAATAGACTTTAAAACATAGGCTACAGTAAGAAACAAAGAAGGACATTACATAATGATAAAGGGTGCAATCCAGCAAGAGCACATAACCCTTGTTAACATTTATGCACCCAACACAGGAGCACCTAAATATGTAATGCAAATCTTGATGGACCAAAAGGGAGATATTAATAGCAATACAGATATAGCAGAGAATTTTAACATCAAATTGACATCAATGGATAAAATCTCCAGACAAAATCAACAAGGACACAGCAACCTTAAATGACACACTAGATCAACTGATATATGCAGACAATATTTTTTTAAAATATATTTTATTGATTTTTTACAGAGAGGAAGGGAGAGAGATAGAGAGTTAGAAACATTGATGGGAGAGAAACATTGATCAGCCACCTCCTGCACATCTCCTACTGGGGATGTGCCCGCAACCCAGGTACATGCCCTTGACCGGAATCGAACCTGGGACCCTTCAGTCCGCAGGCTGACGCTCTATCCACTGAGCCAAACCGGGTTCAGCTATGCAGATAATTTTACCCCAAAGCTGCAGAATATACATTCTTTTCAAGTGCCCATGGAATGTTTTCTAGGATAGACCACATTTAAGACAGAAAACATGTATCAATACATTTAAGAAGATTGAAATCATATCAAGCATTTTCTCTGAACATAATGTTATGAAATAGAAATCAATCACAAGAAGAAAACTGAAAAACACAAAAAGACATGGAGACTAAATAACATGTTACTAAACAATGAATGGATTAACAATAAGATCAAGGAAGAAATCAAAAGATACCTTGAGACAAATGAAAATGAGAACAAAACAAAACATAATCTCAGGGAAAGCAGCACTCAGAGGTAACTTCATAGCATTGCAGGACTATCTAACAAAAAACCCCCACAAAAACACAAACAAAAAACAAAACAAAACAAAACAAGACCAAGAAAAAGCTCAAATAAACAATGTAATTTTACACTTAAAGTAACTTGGGGGGGGGGGGATCCAAGATGGCTGCTGATGGGACGGCAGGCTACAAGATAATTTGTGAGTGAGACAACAAAAGGAGAATGCATGGACATGCAGGGAGTGTCTGTATTTGTGAATGAGGGACAGCTATGTTCCACAGGACTGTTAGGGACTGGCAGACCAGGCTCCCCTGGCTGGGCAGCCTCTACTACTGATGAAATATCTCCTGGAGCAGCAGGCTCTGCTGTAGAGACCACACCATCTTGAAGGGGAGACTGGCTGTGATTGGAAGCACAGCCTTACCTTCAACCATGGAGACCTCAGATACCTCCTGTACCCTACAACCACAACGCCCAGGGACTGGCTGCCTCAGCTAGAAACCCATGAACACTGAGACTCCAGCCTCCCAGACTGTGGGTGCCTTAAAAGTCTGTCCAGGGGGAAACAAAGTGGCGCCGAAAACATGGATGGGCCCTGTGCCTTCTCACAGAGCAGATAGAAGGAACAGCTGAATTGAACAACACCCACCAAGAATTGGCAAATTAAACACAGCTGGTGAGGCAATCCATGGATGGAAATGTCAGAGATCACCTAGAGAAAGTCAACGCAGGGGAGAGAGAGCTATATAACCAGACACACTGAGAGGAGCGATGGTAAGAAGAAAAAGAATCAGCCCGCATACAAAAGAATTGGAGGAATCATTGGAAAAGGAAGTAAATGAAATGGAGGCAAGCAATATGTCAGAGAAAGAATTCAGAGCAATGGTCATAAGGATTCTGAAAAGGATGGAAGACAAATTCAATAATATGTGTAAGAACCATGAGGAAATGAAGAACCAAGAAGAAATGAAAAATGACATTGCAGCAATAAAGAACTCAATAGAAAGCATCAACAGTAGAGTAGAAGAAGTGGAGAACCGCATTAGAGAGCTAGAAGACAAGGTAGGAAAAAATACCCAAGCAGAACAGCATCTAGAAAAAAAACTTAAAAAACAGGAGGAGAGCCTAAGGGAAATTTGGGACAACATGAAATCAAACAACATCTGCATAATAGGGGTGCCAGAAGGATAGAAAACTGAACAAGGAATAGAAAACATGTTTGAAGAAATAATGACAGAAAACTTCCCTGATATTGGGAAGAAAAAACTCACACAAGTCCAAGAAGCTCACAGAGTCCCAAACAAGATGAACCCCAAAAGACTGACACCAAGACACATTATAATTAAATTGGCAAACACCAATGACAAAGTAAGAATCTTAAAGGCTGCCAGAAAGAGACAGAAAGGGATCTCCCACCAGACTCGCGATTTCTCAACAGACGCACATCAGGCCAGAAGGGAATGAAATGAAATATACAAAATCATGCAAAGCAAGGGTCTGAATCCAAGAATACTGTACCCAGTAAGGCTATCAATCAAAGTTGAGGGTGAAACCAGAAGCTTCACAGACAAAAAAGGAATAAAGGAGTTTATTACCACCAAACCAGCAATGCAAGAAATGCTAAAGGGTCTGCTGTAAAAAGAAGAAATATGAAGGGAAGAAGGAACACAGGTATAAAGAGTAAAAATGGTGACAAAAATGTACCTATCTATACTAATAAAAGGATAATATGCTAATTAGACCAGATAGACCAGACGTCTTCTGGACATCCTTCTTGACAAAGCTGGGGCCCGGGTGAAGCTGGCCCAGGTCCCGGGTCCCAGGTGCCTGCCTGGGCGAAGCTGGCCCGAGTCCTGGGTGCCTGAGGCCGGCCAGAAGAGGGAAGCCTGGGTCCTGGGTGTGGGGGCTGAGGCAGAGGTGGTTATGGTAGATTAGGCAGGCAGGTGAGCAGTTAGGGGTAATCAGGCAGGCAGGTGAGCATTTAGAAGCTACCAGGCAGGCATGCAAATGGTTAGGGGTGATCAGGCAGGCAGGCGAGTGGTTAGGGGTGATCAGGCAGGCAGAGGTGGTTAAGGGTGATTAGGTGGGCAGGTGAGCAGTTAGGGGCATCAGGCATGCAGAGGTGGTTAAGGGTGATTAGGTGGGCAGGTGAGCAGTTAGGGGCATCAGGCAGGCAGAGGTGGTTAAGGGTGATTAGGTGGGCAGGTGAGCAGTTAGGGGCATCAGGCAGGCAGGAAGACTGGTTAGGGGCGACCAGGAAGGCAGATAGAAGTGGTTAGGGGCAATCAAGCAGGCAGGCGAGCAGTTAGGGGTGATCAGGCAGGCAGGCAAGTGGTTAGGGGTGATCAGGCAGGCAGGTGAGTAATTAGGGGTGATCAGGCAGTCAGGCGAGCAGTTAGGGGCAATCAGACGGGCAGGCGAACAGTTAGGGGTGATCAAGCAGGCAGGCAAGTGGTTAGGGGTGGTCAGGCAGGTAGGCAGAGTGGCTAGGGGTGATCAGGCAGGCAGACAGACAAGCGGTTAGGAGCCAGCGGTCCCATATTGCGAGAGAGATGTCTGATCCCGCAGGGATCCCAGATTGCAAGGGGGTAAAGGCTGGGCTGATGACCCCTCCCCCTGGTGCATGAATTTCATCCACTGGGCCTCTAGTCAATAATAACTTTAAATGTAAATGGATTAAATGCCACAATAAAAATATTTAGGGTAGCTGAGTGGATAAGAAAACATGACCCATATGTCTGCTGTCTACAGGAGACCCACCTGAGAATAAAGGACTCACACAGACTGATGGAGAAGAGATGGAAAAAAAGTCTTCCAGGAGAATGAAAATGAAAAAAAAAATAGCAATACTTATATCTGACAAATTAGACATCAAAGTGAAGGCCATAACAAGAGATAAGGAAGGCCACTTCACAATACTAAAGGGAGCAATTCAACAAGAGATATAACTCTGGTAAACATATATGCACCCAATACAGGAGCACCCAAATATATGAAACAACTTCTGGAGGATATCAAGGGAGAGATTGACAGCAATACAGTCATAATAGGGGACATTAATACCCCACTAACACCACTGGACAAATCCTATAAACAATTAGCAAAGAAACATCAATCCTAAATGACTCACTAGATCAGATGGAATTAATTGACATCTTCAGTACATTTCACCCCAAATCCACAGAATATACAGTCTTCTTAAGAGCACATGGGTCATTTTCAAAGACAGACCACATATTGGGACACAGGCAAAGTCTCTTCAAATTCAAGACGATAGAAATCATATCAAGCATCTTCTCAGATCACAATGGCATTAAATTAGAAATCAACTACAATAAAAACATTTTAAAAAATCAAACAGCTGGAGGCTAAATAGCATGCCTTTAAACAATGATTGGGTTACCAAAGAGATCAAAGAAGAAATAAAAATCATCATGTCAACAAGTGACAATGAAAACACAACAATCCAAAATCTATGGGACACAGTGAAAGCAGTTTTAAGAGGGAAGTTCATAGCTCTACAGGCCTACCTCAAAAAACAAGATAAAATAGTAATAAATTATCTAACCATTCAACTCAAAGTGTTAGAAAGAGAGCAACAAGAAAAGCCCAGCGTAAGCAGAAGGAAGTTAATAATAAAGATCAGAGCGGAAATAAATGACAGAGAACAACAACAACAAACCACACACACACACAAAAAAAATACAAAAGAACAAAACCAAGAGCTGGTTCTTTGAAAGGATAAACAAGATTGATGAACCTCTAGCCAGGCTCACCAAGAAACAAAGAGAGAGGATGCAAATAAACAAAATCAGAAATGAAAGAGGCGAAATAACAACAGACCCCACAGAAATACAAAGGATTGTTAAAAAATACTGTGAACAACTCTATTCTAACAAACTAGACAACCTGGAGGAAATGGACTTATTCCTAGGAAAAAACAACCTTCCAAAACTCAATCAGGAAGATTCTAAAAATCTCAATAGGCCGATAACTATGGAAGAAATTGAAGCAGTCAACAAAAAGCTTCCAGCAAACAAAAGCCGGGGCCAGATGGCTTCACAGGGGAGTTTTACCAAACATTCAAGGAAGAATTAAAACCTATTTTCCTCAGACTATTCCAAAACATTCAAAAGGAAGGAACACTTCCAAGCTCATTCTATGAAGCTAGCATCATCCTAATACCAAAGCCAGGTAAAGACAACACAATGAAAGAGAATTACAGGCCAATATCCCTCATGAACATAGATGCTAAAATCCTCAACAAAATTCTAGCAAATCGGATCCAGCAGTACATCAGAAAGATCATACACCATGACCAAGTAGGATTTATCCCGGGGATGTAAGGATGGTACAATATCCTCAAATCAATAACGTGATACATCACATAAACAAATTGAGGGATAAAAATCACATAGTCATATCAAATGACGCAGAAAAAGCATTTGACAAAACCCAACACTCGTTCTTGATAAAAACTCTCAGCAAGGTAGAAATAGAAGGATCATACCTCAACATAATAAAAGTCATATATGACAAACCCACAGCTAACATCATACTCAATGGGCAAAAACTAAAACCATATCCCCAAAGAATAGAAACAAGAAAGGGATGCCCGCTCTCACCACTCCTGTTCAACATAGTACTGAAAATACTAGCGACTGCATTCAGACAAGAAGAAGAAATAAAAGGCATCCAAATTGGAAAGAAGTAAAACTATCCTTATTTGCAGATGACATGATAATGTACATAGAAAACCCTAAAGACTCCATCAAAAAATTATTAGACTTAATAAATAAATTCGGCAATGTAGCAGGATACAAAATTAACACCAAGAAATCTATGGCATTTCTATACAGCAATAGTGAACTTACAGAAAGAGAGACTAAAAAAGCAATCCCATTTATCATCTCACCAAAAAAAAAATTAAGATACCTAGGAATAAACTTAACTAAGGAGGTAAAAGACCTATACGCGGAAAACTACAGGACACTGAAAAAAGAGACAGAGGAAGACATAAACAGATGGAAGTACAAACTGTGTTCATGAATTAGTAGAATCAACATCATCAAATTGTCCATACTAACCAAAGCAATCTATAGATTCAATGCACTTCCCATTAAAATACCAATGGCATATCCCACAGAGCTAGAACGAACTTTCCCAAAATTCATCTGGAATAAAAAAAGACCCCAAATAGCTGTAGCAATTCTGAGAAAGAAGAACAAAATAGGTGGGATCCCAATGCCATATATCAAGCTGTATTACAAAGCCATTGTTCTCAAAACAGCCTGGTACTGGCATAAGAACAGACATATAGATCAATGGAATAGAATAGAGAACCCAGAAACCGACCCGAACCACTATGCTCAATTACTATTTGACAAAGGAGGCAAGAACATACAATGGAGTCAAGACAGCCTCTTCAATAAATGGTGTTGGGAAAATTGGGCAGATACATGCAAAAAAAAAAAAATGAAACTAGACCACCACCTTATACCATACACAAAAATAAACTCAAAATGGATAAAGGACTTAACCATAAGACGGGAAACCATAAAAATACTAGAGGAATATACAGGCAGCAAAATCTCAGACATTGCCGTAGCAATTTCTTCACTGATACTGCTCTCAGGGCAATGGAAACTAAAGAGAAAATAAACAAATGGGACTACATAAAAATGAAAAGCTTGTGCACAGCAAAAGAAACCATCAACAAAACAACAAGAAAGCCCACTGCATGGGAGAACATAGTTGCCAATGTTATCACTGATAAGGGTTTAATCTCCAACATTTATAGGGAACTCATACAACTTAACAAATGGAAGTAAACAACCCAATCAAAAAATGGGCAATGGACCTAAATAGATACTTTTCGAAAGAAGACAGAAGGAAGGCCAAGAGACATATGAAAACATGCTCAAAGTCACTAATCATCCGAGAGATGCAAGTCAAAATGACAATGCGGTACCATCTCACATCTGTCCTAATGGCTATCATCAACAAATCAACAAATGACAAGTGCTGGCGAGGATGCTACTGCTGGTGGCAATGCAGACTGGTGCAGCCACTCCATACTGGAGAACAGTATGGAGTTTCCTCAAAAAACTAAAAATGGAACTTCCATTTGACCCAGTGATACTACTTCTAGGAATATATCCCAAGAAACTAGAAACACCAATCAGAAAGGATATATGCACCCCTATGTGCATAGCAGCACAATTCACCATAGCTAAGATTTGGAAACAGCCTACGTGCCCATCAGCAGATGAGTGGATTAAAAAAGTGTGGTACATCTACACAATGGGATACTATGTTGCGGTAAAAAAGAAGGAATTCTTATCATTTGCAACAGCATGGATGGAACTGGAGAGTATTATGCTAAGTGAAATAAGCCAGTCGGAAAGATAAATATCACATGATCTCACTCATTTATGGAATATAATGAACAACATAAACTGATGAACAAAAACAGATCCAGAGACAGAGAAGCATCGATCAGAGCATCAAACCTCAGAGGGAAGGTAGGGGAGGGTGGGGGTAACAGGGAGAGATCAACCAAAGGACTTGTATGCATGCATATAAGCCTAACCTATGGACACAGACAACAGGGGGGTTAGGGCATGAGTGGGAGGGTTGGGGATGGTAATGGGGGGGATAAGGACACATGTGTAATACCTTAATCAATAAAGAAATTTAAAAATAAATACTGGACATTTATCATAGCAATATTTTTTCTGATATATCTCCTCAGGCAAGGGAAACAAAAGACTAAAGAATTGAGAGTCCATCAAACAAAAAGTTGTTGCACAGCAAAGGAAACTATCAACAAAATAAAAAAGACAACCCACTGAATGGGAGAACATATTTGCCAATATATGTGATAAGGTATTAATATCCAAAATTTATAAAATATTATAAAATTCAACACCAGAAAACAATCAATCCAATGAGCAAGGATCTGAATAGACAGTTCTCCAAAGAGGGCACACAGATAGCCAATAGACATATGAAAAGATGCTCAGTGTCACTAATTATCAGATAAATGCAAATTAAAACCACAATGAAATATTAAGCCACACCTGTCAGAATGGCTATAATCAATAAATGAACAAACAACAAGTATTGTCAAGGATGTGTAGAAAAGGAAACCCTTGTGCACTGTTGGTAGGAATGCAGATTGGTGCAGCCCCTGGGGAAAGTGATATGGAGTTACCTCAAAAAATTAAAAATAGAACTTCCCTATGGCCCAGCAATTCCACTTGTGGGATTTATCCAAAGAAACCCAAAACACTAATTCAAAAGAATAAATGCAACATTATTTACAATAGCCAAGATTTGGATACAACCCAAGTGTCCATCAGTAGATGAGTGGATAAAACAGCTGTGGTACGTTTACGCAATGGAATACTACTCGGCTCTAAAAAGGAAGAAAATTTTATCCTAACTGCATGGGTGGCCTGGAGAACATTATGCTATATGAAATAAGCCAGTCAGAGAAAGACAAGTACTATATAATTTCACTCGTGTGTGGAATCCAATGAACAAACTGAATTAACAAGCAAAATAGAGACAAACTTGTAGAAAAAGCACAGGTAGACAGCTCTGGTGGTGGGAGGGGGTGTTGGTGTGTTGGCGAAGGGATTAAGCAAAAAAGAACAAAAGAAAAAGAATTAATGGACATGGGACATAGTGTGGTGACTGCAGGGGATGGAGGTGGAAGAGGGCATATGGGGGATATATGGTGATGGAAGTAAGGAAAAACATTGTCTAACCATGTGCAACAAGATAGAGAAATGCATAGTGTAGCTCCAAGCCTGGCATTATCTCTCAGGGGACAGCCAGACAGCAAGCAATACAGGGTAGGGCAAAAGTAGATTTATAGTTGTGAGTAGGAAAAAGTTTATTCTATTATTAGTTATTAATCATTGTATTATTTTCCATAAAAATACCTGTAAACCCACTTTTGCCCCACCCTTATGCTTTGGGTATTACTTGAAAACACTCACTGGTTATATTTTGGGGCAGGATGCAGGTGGCAGGTGCTGGGGAGACAGTAATGAAGTGGACAGTCCCTGGCCTTGAGAAGCTTACAGTTTAGTAAAAAAGGCAGAGTGATACTGGGATAATGATGATAAAATGAATGCTAAAGGTGAGTCATTTCTCTAGAGCTATGGGAACTGAAGTGGGGATTCGGAATTCTCAGTGTGGGGGGTGGCTAATGGATAAGGCTACATGAAGGAGATAGGAAGAAACTGAATTGGCCTTGAATGATAAGTAAAATTTAAATAGAAAGGGAGAGAAGGTAAGATAGGCAGAAGGAGCAGAAATGAGGAAAATAAAGATATATTTTAAGCAAGTCATCAAAATTAATTTATGAGAAAGAACAGAGAACGGAGTCATAACCAGTACCATCACAGCCCTGTAAGCAACTTTCTTATCTTCTCTGAATTAGCACATTCCTTCTTTTTAATGGATAGTGATACATTGATGGGCTCGGCTGAAGCAGGGGAAAAGTCATGGATGGACTTGATCCTCCATCCGAGTAGGATTTATTTCTGTATAGCCAGCAGAGTGGTTACTTGGGGGAAAATCTAAGTTGTACTTGCTTAGAACCTATTGATTCCATTGTTGATACCAGCATTCACTTGATATTGAGCACTCCTGTGTGCCAGTCTCTGGGCATGAAGAGATGAATGAGACTCAGCCCCTGCCCTCAAGGAGCGGGAAGGGGCAAACATTAATTTGAATACTCTGTGGTAAGTGCTGTAATAGACATACAGGCAAGGAGCTTCTGGAGTCCAGAAGGAAGACCATGCAAAGCCACGCTCTGAGTTAACTTCTGATTTCAGTCTCCCCTCCTTCCCTGAGCTTTCTTTCAGATATTCAGCTCTGATCATGTCATTCCCTCTGCTTAAAAACTGTGGTTGGCTCCTCAGTGACTACAGGACCGAGTTCAAACTCTAAAGCAGGACAAACAAAGACCTTCACAGTCCAGCACAACTGACTTCTGCTGTCTTATCTCACACTATGGTGTGGGCTATCGCTGCTAAACTATAGCCACACTGAACTGTAATATCTCTTCCTGCTCCTTTTTATCTGGTCAACTCCTCTGCTTCCCTTGAGCCCCTGCTAAATGTTGCTTCTCTGCTGCATTGGCCCCATCTCCCACAGATGGAGTAAGTTCCTCCTCTGTGTTCCCACAATTTGCTGTCCATCTCTCTATTCTAGTACCTATCACATTACAGTGTAATTGTTTATGTGCCTGTCTCCCTCAGTAGACAGTGTCCTCCTCAATGTTGGGAACTGGGCCTTATTATTTTCTTTATTCTTGAGACTTGGTACAGGCCTGGCATGTAGCAGGCACTCCATACATCTTTGCTGAGTGAATGTGGCTCTGACATGTGGCTACTTGAGCCTAGTTGTTGTCAGCAGCTGGCATTATGTAACTAACATGAGAGATACATAAAAAAATGAAGGTCAGGCAGAGTGGCTGAAAAACAGGTGGCTCTAGTGACATCATGAAAAAACAACAACAACAACAACAACAACAACAACAACAAAAACTAGAGAAGGCTGAGACAATGCTCCTACTCAGGCTTTAACAAATGACTTTCCCTTCTGAGCAACTCCTTTTTGTATGCTTTCCCATTCACTTTCGAAAACCCAGTCATTAAAATGACTCTAATTATTCATGGTCGGTGGCATGTCCAGGAAACACTTGGTTTACAAGCAATTAAAATACATTAAAATATATTTATGTAGGTTGAACCTGATCCTGCTAGTAAGAAGGGAGTAAATGATTTACATCTTGGAGGTATATTTGCTTCTCAAGGTTACCCTTTTTTAAAAAATTGATCTTTATTGTTAAAAGTATTACAGATGTACCCCTCTCCCACATTGACTTCCTCCAACCCGCTCTTGCCCCTCCCAGATCTTCTTCACACTATTGTCTGTCCATGGGTTATGCATTTATGCATATAAGTTCATTTGTTAATTTCTTCCCACTCCCCCTTCCCTCTTAAATACATAAGTCTGTTGCATGCTTCAGTGTCTCTGAATCTTTTTTGTTTGTCAGTTTATTTTGTTCATTAGATTCCACATATAAGTGAGATCATGTGATACTTGTCTTTCTCTGACAGGCTTATTTCACTTAGCATAATACTCTCCAGATCCCTCCATGCTGTCTCAAAGGGTAAGAGATCCTTCTTTTTTACAGCTGCATAGTATTCCATAGTGTAAATGTACTACAGTTTTTTAGTCCATTCATCTACTGATGGTCACTTGGGCTGTTTTCATCGTAGCTATTGTAAATAATGCTGCCATGAATATAGGGGGGACATATATTTTTTTCTGATTTGGTATTTCAGGCTTCTTAGGATATATTCCTAGAAGTGGGACCAGTGGGTCAAATGGCAGTTCCATTTTTAATTTTTGAGGAAACTGGCACAAGAACAGGCATATAGATCAATGGAAGAGAACCAAGAACCCAGAAATGGAACCAAGCCATTATGCTCAATTAATATTTGACAAAGGAATCAAGAGATACAATGGAGTAAAGACAGTCTCTTCAACAAATGGTGTTGGGATAATTGGACAGGTACATGCTAAAAAAAAAAAGAAAGAAAAGAAACTAGACCACCAACTTACACTATATGCAAGAATAAACTCAAAATGGATAAAAGACTTAAATATAAGTTGGGAAACCATAAAAATCCTAGAAGAAAACATAGGTAGCACAACATCAGACATCTCACATAGCATAATTTTCACTGTTACTAGTACATCCCCTAGAGCAAGAAAAGCAAAGGAAACATAAACAAATGGGACTACATAAAAATAAAAAGCCTCTGCACAGCAAAAGAAGTCAGTATCAAAACAAAAATGGAAACCACTGTATGGGAGAGCATATCTGCCAATAATACATCTGATAAGGGGTTAATTTCCAAAATATATAAAGTATTCATACAATTCAACAAAAGGAAGACAACAAAATTAAAAATGGGCAGAAGACCTAAAAGACACTTTTCCAAAGAGGAATACAAATGGCCAAGAGACATATGAGAAAATGCTCAAGGTTACTAATCATCAGAGAAATGCAAATTAAAACAACAATGAGGTACCATCTCACACCTGCCAGAATGGCTATCATTAATACATCAAACAGTAAGTGCTGGCGAGGATATGGAGAAAAAGGAACCATGCTGGTGGGAATGCAGACTGGTACAACCAAGATTGCTTTTTATCACTCTTTTTTTTTCTTCTTGTTCAGCAGTATTTTTTTTAAAATTTAAATTCTTTATTGTTTAAAGTATTACATATGTCTCCTTTTTTCCCCATTGACCTCTCCCCGGCCACCCCCATCCCCCAGCACATGCCCTCACTCCCCTCCTGTCTGTGTCTATTGGTTATGCTCATATGCATGCATACAAGTCCTTTGGTTGATCTCTTATCCCCTGGCCTGCTGCATTCCCTCTTAGGTTAGAAGGTCTGTTCGATGCTTTTTATCTTTGGCTCTATTTTTGTTCATTAGTTTATGTTGTTTATTATATTCCACAAATGAGTGAGATCATGTGATATTTATCTTTCTCTGACTGGCTAATTTTGCTTAGCATAATGCTCTCCAGCTCCATCCATGCTATTGCAAATGGTAAGAGTTCCTTCTTTTTTACAGCAGCGTAGTATGCCATTGTGTAGATGTAGCACAGATATTTTTTTTCTTTTTTAAAATTTATTTATTTATGCTTTTTTGTTTTTGATAAGGTTGAATGTGGTTTTGGTTGTTGGTCATGATCAGCTGGTCAAAGATAAAAACTAAGTTTGAGAGATGAATGCAAAGGAAAAAAAATTTCTAAAGTCCATGTGAAATTGGTTTCCATTTTTGGCTTTTTTGGGTGGTTCACTTTGTACCACCGTTTTTTATTTTATTTTATTTATTTATTTATTTATTGCTTAAAGTATTACAAAGGGTATTACATATGTGTCCATTTTATCCCCCCATCCTAGACAGTCCCCTAGCCTCCCCTATCCCCCAGTGTCTTATGTCCATTGGTTATGCTTATATGCATGCATACAAGTCCTTTAGTTGATCTCTTACCCCCCTCCCTCCTGCCCCCCAACCCTTCCCGGCCTTCCCGCTGCAGTTTGACAATCTGTTTGAGGCAGCTCTGCCTCTGTATCTATTATTGTTCAAAAGTTTATAATGGTCTCTATTATCCATGAATGAGTGAGATCATGTGGTATTTTTCCTTCATTGACTGGCTTATTTCACTTAGCATAATGCTCTCCAGTTCCATCCATGACGTTGCAAATGCTAAGAGTTCCTTCCTTTTTACAGCAGCATAGTATTCCATCGTGTATATGTACCACAGTTTTCTAATCCATTCATCTACTGATGGGCACTTAGGCTGTTTCCAGATCTTAGCTATGGTGAATTGTGCTGCTATGAACATAGGGGTGCATATATCCTTTCTGATTGGTGTGTCTGGTTTCTTGGGATATATTCCTAGAAGTGGGATCACAGGGTCAAATGGGAGTTCCATTTTCAGTTTTTTAAGGAAACTCCATAATGTCTTCCATAGTGGCTGCACCAGTCTGCATTCCCACCAGCAGTGCACAAGTGTTCCTTTTTCTCCACATCCTCTCCAGCACTTGTTGTTTGTTGATTTGTTGATGATAGCCAGTCTGACAGGTGTGAGATGGTACCTCATTGTTGTTTTGATTTGCATCTCTCGGATGATTAGTGACTTTGAGCATGTTTTCCTATGTCTCTTGGCTTTCTGAATGTCCTCTTTTGAAAGGTGTCTATTTAGGTCCTTTGCCCATTTTTTGATTGGATTGTTTATCTTCCTTTTGTTAAGTTGTATGAGTTCCCTATAAATTTTGGAGATTAGGCCCTTATCAGATATGACATTGGCAAATATGTTTTCCCACACAGTGGGCTTTCTCGTTGTTTTGTTGATGGTTTCTTTTGCTGTGCAGAAGCTTTTTATTTTGATGTAGTCCCATTTGTTCATTTTCTCTTTCGTTTCAAGTGCCCTAGGAGCTGTATCAGTGAAGAAATTGCTTCGGCATATGTCTGAGATTTTGTTGCCTTTGGATTCTTCTAGAATTTTTATGGTTTCCTGTCGTACATTTAAGTCCTTTATCCATTTTGAGTTTATTTTTGTGTATGGTGTAAGTTGGTGGTCTAGTTTCATTTTCTTGCATATATCTGTCCAATTTTCCCAGCACCATTTATTGAAGAGACTATCTTGGCTCCATTGTATGTTCTTGCCTCCTTTGTCAAATATTAATTGAGCATATTGGTTCGGGCCGATTTCTGGGCTCTCTATTCTATTCCATTGATCTATATGACTATTCTTGTGCCAGTACCAGGCAGTTTTGAGAACAGTGGCTTTGTAATACAACTTGATATCTGGTATTGAGATCCCACCTACTTTGTTCTTTTTCAGGATTGCTGCAGCTATTCGGGGTCTTTTTTTATTCCAGATGAATTTTTGGAGAGTTCGTTCTAGATCTCTGAAGTATGCCGTTGGTATTTTAATGGGAAGTGCGTTGAATTTATAGATTGCTTTGGGTAGTATGGACATTTTAATGATGTTGATTCTACCAATCCATGAACACGGTATGTCTTCCATCTGTTTATGTCTTCCTCTATATCTTTTTTCAACGTCCTGTAGTTTTCTGAGTAGAGGTCTTTTACCTCTTTAGTTAAGTTTATTCCTAGGTAGCTTAATTTTTTTGGTGCGATGGAAACGGGATTGTTTTTGTAATCTCTCTTTCTGAAAGTTCACTATTGGTGTATAGAAATGCCTCAGATTTCTTGGGGTTAATTTTGTATCCTGCTACATTGCCAAATTCATGTATTAAGTCTAGTAGCTTTTTGATGGAGTCTCTAGGGTTTTGTATGTATAATATCATGTCGTCTGCAAATAAGGACAGTTTTACTTCCTCTTTTCCAATTTGGATGCCTTTTATTTCTTCTTCTTGCCGAATTGCAATGGCTAACACTTCCAGTACTATGTTGAACAGGAGTGGTGAGAGGGGGCATCCCTGTCTTGTTCCTGTTCTTAGGGGAAATGGTGTTAGTTTTTGTCCATTGAGTATGATGTTGGCTGTGTACCACCGTTTTTTAATCCACTCATCTGCTGATGGGCACTTAGGCTGTTTCCAAATCTTAACTATTGTACATTGTGCTACTATGAAAATAGGGGTGCATGTATCTTTTCTGGTTGGTGTTTCTGGTTTCTTGGGATATATTCCTAGAAGTGGGATCACTGGGTCAAATGGGAGTTCCATTTTTAATTTTTTGAGGAAACTCCATACTGGCTATTTTTATAGTGGCTGCACCAGTCTGCATTCCCACCAGCATTGCACGAGGATTCCTTTTTCTCTGCATCCTCGCCAGCACTTGTCATTTGTTGATTTGTTGATGATAGCCATTCTGACGGGTGTGAGATGGTACCACATTGTCGTTTTGATTTGCATCTCTCAGATGATTAGTGACTTTGAGCATTTTTTCATATGTCTCTTTGCCTACTGTATGTCCTCTTTAGCAAAGTGTCTATTTAGGTCCTTTGCCCATTTTTTTTGACTGGATTGTTTATCTTCCTTTTGTTAAGTTGTATGAGTTCCCTGTAAATGTTGGAGATTAAACCCTTTCAGAGATAACATTGGCAAATATGTTCTCCCAGGCAGTGGGCTTTCTTGTTGTTTTGTTGATGGTTTATTTTCCTGTGCAGAAGCTTTTCATTTTTATGTAGTCCCATTTGTTTATTTTCTCAGTTTTCATTGTCCTAGGAGCTGTATCAGTAAAGATATTGCTACGACATATGTCTGATATTTTGCTGCTTATGGAGTCTTTTAAATTTTTTATGGTTTCCTGTCTTATGTTTAAGTCCTTTATCCATTTTGAGTGTATTTTTGTGTATGGTGTAAGTTGGTGGTCTAGTTTCATTTTTTGGCATGTAGTTGTCTAATTTTCCCAACGTGATTTATTAAAGAGACTGTTTTGACTCCATTGTATGCTCTTGCATCCTTTGTCAAATATTAATTTGAGCAT
The DNA here is from genome assembly GCF_014108235.1 of Myotis myotis. Taxonomy (NCBI): domain Eukaryota; kingdom Metazoa; phylum Chordata; class Mammalia; order Chiroptera; family Vespertilionidae; genus Myotis; species Myotis myotis. The sequence continues at coordinate 80,558,690 of NW_023416346.1, read as the reverse complement.
AATGGCTTGGGTCTATTTCTGGGTTCTCTGTTTTGTTCCATTGGTCTATATGTCTGTTCTTGTGTCTCAAAACCAGGCAGTTTTGAGAACAGTTATTTTCTAATATAGCTTGATATCCGGTATTGTGCTCCCTCCAACAAAGTTCTCTTTCAGGATTGCTGTGACTATTTGGGATCTTTTTTTTATTACATTTGAATTTTTGGAGAGTTTGTATTAGGTCTGAGAAATATGCCATTGGTATTTTAATGGGGAGTGCATTGAATCTATAGATTGCTTTGGGTAGTATGGCCATTTTAATGATGTTGATTCTACTAGTCCATTTGTTTATGCCTTCCTCTATCTCTTTTTTAATGTCTTAGAGTTTTCTGAGTACAGGTCTTTTACCTCCTTAGTTAAGTTTATTCTTTTTATCACTCTTTACTGTACTAGTTTGGTGCTAACATGGCAAACATCTGGAGGTGCTTCTAAAGGCAGGTGTTCTTTGAACAGTGAGAGGAACCTTTAGACAGTGTGCTCTCCTGAAATGTGTGAATGCTGCCTCTGCCTGCAGCCACTCTGCAATGGGGGAAAGGCTGATTCAGCAGCAGGCAGCTCACTGTAGTAGGAAATCTCCCAGCACTGTAATCATAGGCTTGGTTTTCAGTAACATAGGAACCAGTTAGGATCACTTAACCCCTCAGGGATCAGTCTCTGTACTGGTAGAATGGGGACACAAATCCTCACAATGCCAATTTTCAAGGGTTATTTATGAGGGTCAATGGAAGAAATTTTGTGTAAAGTTCTAGAGCAGTGATGGCGAACCTATGACACGCGTGTCAGAGGTGACATGCGAACTCATTTTTTTGGTTGATTTTTCTTTGTTAAATGGCATTTAAATATATAAAATAAATATCAAAAATATAAGTCTTTGTTTTACTATGGTTGCAAATATCAAAAAATTTCTATATGTGACACGGCACCAGAGTTAAGTTAGCGTTTTTCAAAATGCTGACACGCCGAGCTCAAAAGGTTCGCCATCACTGCTCTAGAGGCTAGACATATGGATGGGGTCTCACTTTCATTACAAAAACTCTAGCTTGTGATTGTTGGGTCTCTTCAATGGTCTAGATAGGGTTGAAGCTCATAAGTAGATTAATAATGATACACTGAGGCTTGTCCCTAGTAGTTTCTTTAAGAGTCCATGGAGAGCATTATGCTAAGCGAAATAAGTCAGTCGGAGAAAGAGAAATATCACATGATCTCACTCATTTGTGGAATATAATGAACAACATAAACTGATGAACAAAAATAGATACAGAGACAGAGAAGCATCGAACAAACTGTCAACCTCAGAAGGAAGGCAGCGGAGATTGTGGGGGGCGCGTGAGAGATCAATGAAAGGACTTATATGCATGCATATGACATAAGGGAGGGACACAGACACTAGGGGCGGGGGTGAGGGCATGTGCTGGGGGGTGAGAGGGGGCGGGGAGAGGTCAACGGGGGAGGGAAAGGATACAAATGTAATACTTTAAACAATAAAGAGGAAAACCAAGATGGTGGCATAGGTAAACACTGAAATTGCTGCCTCACACAACCACTTCAAAAATACAACTGAAGGACAAACCGGACATCATCCAGAACCATAGGAAGGCTGGCTGAGTGGAAAGTCTACAACTAGAAGGAAAGAGAAAAGCACACTGAGACTCAGAGGAGGTGTGGAAGTCAAGTGCAGAGGTACAGAGGCGTGTACGGAAAGGGCTGGCAACTGAGGAAGCGGGTGTCTTTTTCAATCGGGAGGGAGTCACACGCTCCTGCTCTGAACTCCAGTTCCGGGCGAGTCTCTGGGGACCCAGACTCATACAAGGAGAAATGGACTGTCTTGCATTGGGCGGAACTCAAGGGCGGCTTTCTCTCAGAGGTGCTTGCAGCGATTACCGGGACACTGAGACCCAGGGCCTCTTAGGGCAGGGCTGAGGATCAGTCATAGCTGTTTGCTCCGCCCTGTTGATTCCCCGAGACCCTGCCCTACCCAAACTGTGCACAGAGGCTTTTGCATATGAATGACCTGGCCCTTTGCAATCAAAAATTACCTAAAACTGCAGCTGGATCAGAGAGACTCAGAACATCCAAAGAAGGCCCAAGGCCCCACCACAGCTTGCATTGCTTCACAGCTGGGCCTCATCTGGGCACCTCCAAATCCCAAACAAAGAAGAAGAATCTGCAGATCTCTCCGTAGCTCCTGCTAGGTAGCCTCAGGGAGAGGCTAAATTAGCACCTCCTTAGAAATTCAAGTGCCAGTGTACCTAGTGGTCAGAGTGGGACCATCCAGATTACAACTCCTCAGATACATAAGGGACACACTCAGGGGGAAGACTCAGTGAGCACCAAAGCCCCACTGAAACAAGTCTTGCCGCAGAAGGGTGTCTCCAGCACAGAAGTTCTCCCATGTAGACACAGCTGATTCCACAGCCAATGTTCTGGAGGTCAATTCCTCCCAGTGATACCAACTACAATCAAGGCTTAACTACAACAAGACTGTGCACAGAGCCCACAAAGGGGTGCACCAATTGTGTCCACCTCAGGTAACTGGGGAGGCTGAGCCACTGGGCCCTATAGGACACCTAGCACAGAAAGCCACTTTATCAACACAGGGAAGCAGCCAAAATGCGGAGACAAACAGGTCACAAATGACAGAAATGGAGGAAAGCAAACTACTGGATATGGAGTTCAAAACCACGGTTATAAGGTTTTTCATGAATTTTCTAGAAACCGCCGATAAATTTAGTGAGACCCTCAATAAGTCTAGTGAGACCCTCGAGCATATGAAAAAGGACCAACTAGAAATTAAACAATAAAGAATTGAAAAAAGAGTCCACACAAGGATGATTCATTACCTTGCTGCATTCAAACCAACAATGTTTTAATGTCCCTCTAATGAAGTCAGCAGTTAGCAGCTAAACAAATAGGCCATTTGGTTGAGAACAGACACGGGGCAGAAAAGGCCTAGCACATGGAGTCCAGGTGTCCTCAGAGATTCTGTGCCATTCCTCCCACAGCAGCTCTGCTCCCTTGGGTTTCATTCTAGGGAAAAAAGGCCCCCTTTTGCTGCTCTAAGAAACCTAGACTATATAGCTAAGCCATTCAGTGGGCTAATGAGATTCCTGAAAAATTTAGAAGAAACAAATTGAAATGAATCAGCTTTTGAGGTAAGTGCAGAGGAACTGCAAAAAGGCCAAAAGGATGGCACAAAAACAGGGGAGGGAAGCAAAGAATGGAAACTCAATAAACTGGATTGATGGTCCACATGAAAGCCTGACCTTAAATTGTTGAGGCCTTGAGATACATTAATGCAAATTTGTTCACCCTACAACTGTAAAGGGATCCTGGGTCTCTTCATGCTGTGCCACACTTCTCTGCCTTTCTGCTTAACATTCCCTTTGCAGAGAATGCCCAGCCCTCCCATTGCAGGCTAGGCCATTCCTACTCATCTTTTAAGATCCAGCTCTTTGATATTTTAGCTGACTTTCCAAAGGCAGAGTTTCTTGTTACTTCCTCTGTGCCTCTATGTGCCTCTTCGAAGCCCTCTGACCCACTTTGCCACATTTGTTTACATGCCCTTCTTCCCCATTAGGCTGTGAGTGCAGCTCTCAGGATCAAAAACCACATGGCAGCTTTACTTAGCACAGAGAAGGTCACAAAGATGGCCCTCACTCAAGGCTGGATGAAGGGATGAGCATTTGAGCATGTGTGTGCCAAACTCATCTATTGGATTTGCATAAGACCCAAAGGGAATGTTCATTACACAATGATTCGATATGATATTCATGCTTCTTCCACACTAGGTTACCTGATATAGGAGTTACTTTGGTGCTAGCAAGCAGTAAGAAACCTAGTGGCAGAGGCTGCCTGATAATGTACTGACAAGGCAAGGCCTCTGCAGCTTCCTGGTCCAGGCTATCAACTTGGTTCCTACAACCTGCAAACATGAGCTGGAAAAGTGCTGCTCTCTACCCCCACTCCTAATCTCTCATGTGCTTGTTTCTCAGGAAGTTGCCCAGCAGCATAGACAGCATTCTTAGCATGTTTGAAAATTGAAAACGTATCCACTACTAGAGATGGATGCCTCATGGAGAGGGCCTGACCTGGCCTTGGCTCTTACTTAGCAGCCACAGCCTCTGGTTCTCCTGCTGATGACCTCAATGACTTTGGACACATTGGCTCATCTCACATTTCCTGTCCCTCAAATGGGGACAATATAAAGATGTTGCATGGATTGAATCAATAAGAAGCTTGACTGAAATCCCTGGGGACAGGGGAAGCAACAGTTGATGCTGGTAGAGCCTGTAGAGACCAGGAGCAACAAACTCTGAAGGTTGTGTGTACTGGAATAGTTTTGTATTGAAACTAAATACAACTCTATCTGACACATCTTTAATGATACACATAAAGATTATTGTGCTGTGCTGTAATTAGGCATAATGGTAAGCAGCTCCCAGAAATGATTGCAATTACATTTACCTTTACACAGCTGAACTAAATATTTCTGAGGTCAGGCAGGATGGGGGTTTCTGGACAAGAGGCAGAGCAGAAAGCTAGTTGCAAGACATTTTTCTGGTTCCCCTTCCCCTACCTTCACCATCCCACCTTGAGGCAACAATACCTCTACTGGGGAACAGAAAAAAGATCTGATGAGGGACTTGGATGGCTAGGCTCTTTTCTCCAACAATGGAGATGTCACCCTAAGGTTATGTTCAGAGAGGCTTTGGGTTGATTAGTACCCACTTTCCTATGAGGCCTGGAATTCTACCAAGTGGCCTTAAACCTATAAAGCAGGGGTCCTCAAACTTTTTAAACAGGGGGCCAGTTCACTGTCCCTCAGACCACTGGAGGGCCGGACTATAGTTTTAAAAAAAACTAGTCGGCTGCTAAGCAACAGGCAGTGGCGGCAAAAGCACCCGGCGGGCTGGATAAATGTTTTTGGCGGGCCGCATGTGGCCCGCGGGCTGTAGTTTGAGGACCCCTGCTATAAAGTATATGCCTAATGTGTGAACCATGTTTGGGTCCTTATCTGAACAAACCCATGCAGAAAGATATTTGTGAGACAATTGGATAAAACTTAACAATTACTGGTATTTGATGATATTAAGGAATTATTAATTTTGTTAAGTTTGAAAATGGTATTGTTGTTAAGAAAAGGCCCTTATCTGTTGGAGAAACATACTGAAATATTTATAGGCCAGCAATTATGAAATGGTATGGCACCCAGGATTTGCTTTAAAATACTTCAAGAAAAAATATGGAATAGAAAAATAAGAGTGGCAGAATGTAGATAATTGTTGAAACTGAGTGATGGGTATGTGGGGGTTTATATACTCTTCTCTCTTCTGTGTATATGTTTAAAATTTCCATAACAAAAACTTTAGAAAATATACCCTAGACCAGTGGTCGGCAAACTGCGGCTTGGCAAACCGCAGCTCTTTGGCCTCTTGAATGTGGCTCTTCCACAAAATACCGACTTCTGCACATGGGCCACGAAGTTTCAATCGCACTGTATGTGGGGGCCCGCACGTGGTATTCTGTGGAAGAGCCACACTCAAGGGACCAAAGAGCTGCATGTGGCCCATGAGCCACAGTTTGCCGATCACAGCAGACTATTCTGGAAGTGATTCATACATTAGTGAAAATATGTTTGATCATGCTAACACCTAGCAGATAAAGACAGCTATCAGAAATGGGGTTTTGGATGGGCAGAGCCAGGAGAATAGGCAGGTGTGTGTTGGAACATGGGCCACTGTCTGGGAGTGCAGAATCCTGGATGGGTTGAAGAAATATTTGTGAGGGAATGAAATTTGAAGGGTCAGAAGACAGTCTAAAAGTTCTGGGAAAGAAGGCAGGAAGTAAAGGAAGAGAGAGAAAAAAGTAATAGGTTCACATGTCCATGTGTTATATCCCCTACTAGCCTGCAAGCTCCTGGGGGTTAGGCCTGTACAGTGGGGCCTTGACTTACAAGTTTAATTCGTTCCGTGACAGAGCTCGTAACTCAAATTACTCGTATGTCAAATCAACAGTGAACGAGTGAGACACGTGATGCTGGGCTGATGTTGTGGCGTTCACTGTGACGTTCGGTGTGCCAACTAGCGGTGGGGTATCTGAAGCTGGCTCGTAATCCGAAAAGCAAAAAATCGGGCAAGAGATGGTTCGTATCTCGAAAAACTCGTTAGTCGGGACACTTGTAAGTCAAGGACCCACTGTATTTTAATGCTCTCTGTCTTCCCTAGAGCTCTCAGGATATTAGTTAATTCCTTTTATTCCACTCATTCATTTATTTAAGAATATTTATTGAATGCCTACGATAGCCAGGGAATGCAAACGTGTGCATGTGGTAGGCAAAGGAGATAGAGCAGTGAACAAAACAAATCCCTGTCCTTAGGTAGCTCACATTCTAATGGGAGGAAACAGATAGGAAATAAACAGCAAGGATATATGTCAGATGGTGATAAATACTGTAAAGAAAAATAATGTATGGTAAGGTGAGTAGGGAATGCTGGGTAGTATCTCAGGACCAAATTTTCATGGTATTTAGGCCCTTCTGAGCTTTTCCAGGTCCCGCCTGCAGCCTGGTATATGGTGATATTGGACTCTATGCCTGGGTTTCACCAAGGGCTCCTGATGTATATACACTTTAACCTCATTCTTGACTTAAATGTCCCCACCTACACCTAATTAATTCAAATTACTTTCTAGGTGTCATTTCCTCCATGAAACTTCCACAGGTTCTTCCTTCATCCCACGTCTACACTATTCCCTGGGTCTTCTCTGCCTTCAAGGTAGCCGCATGAATCTCTACTACAGTCCTTACCATCTGGATTATAATTCTCTTCACTACTAGATGCTCTGCCTCTTTGAGAATAGAGAGTATGTCTTCTTATATCTAAATAGCACCGGGCCTAGGATATAGTAAGGATCCTATAAATGCTTAATGACAACATGATAAATGGCTGGATGAAAGAATGAATATGCTCCCTAGCAGAATACTGGAGACATGGGAAGCATCATCACCTTAAATCAAATGCTGGGGAAACAGAGGTGCTAATGTGTGCTCAGATACTAAAGGGAGAAATGAGATCAGTATACTTGATATGTATTATAATCTTTGATGATGATGATAATAACCATATTCACACTGGATATTTATTGCATGGACTCTGGAGCCAGACCACCTGGATTTTAATTTTGGCTCTACCATTTGTCAGTTGTGTGATTTTGGGCAAGTTACACTATCTCTGCCTCAGTTTTTTTCATTTGAAAAATGGAGATGATGATAACACTATGATTTAAAATGAGATAAAGTTTTGCAAGACACTTAGAATAGTATCTGTCATATAGTAAGTGGTATATAAGAATTTGCTATTACTCCCTCTGTCCCATAATAATAGTAGCAGTTGATGAATGTAATTTGTTCCATAATAATAGTAGCAAAAGAAAATATAGAATGCAACATTATCAAAAAACTAGATTAAATTAAACAAATTAAAAATAGTACTCCTAATTTTTATTTTGAGTGCTCAGATAGTTTCTGGATTTTTCAATAATTTCGTTACTGCATTTTATTTTAATTTTATTTTTTTTTATTTTTTTTTAAATATATTTTATTGATTTTTTACAGAGAGGAAGGGAGAGAGATAGAGAGTCAGAAACATCGATGAGAGAGAAACATCGATCAGCCGCCTCCTGCACATCCCCCACTGGGGATGTGCCCGCAACCCAGGTACATGCCCTTGACCGGAATCGAACCTGGGACCCTTCAGTCCGCAGGCCGACGCTCTATCCACTGAGCCAAACCGGTTTCGGCTAAATTTTGTTTTATTGCTTAAAGTATCACAAAGAGTATTACATATGTCTCCTTCCCCCCCCTTTGACATTCCCCCGGCTCCCCCTACCCCCCAGTGTCTTGTGTCCATTGGTTATGCTTATATGCATACATACAAGTCCTTCAGTTGATCTCTTACCGCCCCCCCCCCCCCCGCCCAACCCTCTCTGGCTTCCTGCTGTAGTTTGACAGTCTGTTCAATGCTGCTCTGCCTCTGTATCTATTTTTGTTCATCTAATCTAATAAAAGACAAACAAAAATTGACCGTACCTTCCCTACACCTTAAGCCACACCCACCAGCCAATCAGAGCGACTATATGCAAAGTAACCCAACCAAGATGGCGGCCAGCAGCCATGGAGCTGGAGTGAGCAGGAAGCTTGGTTGCTGTAGTGATGGAGGAAGCCAAGCTTACAGCCTGCCATGGCTGGGCTGAGCTCCACTGAACGCAACAAAGTTTCAATTATAGAAGGTAAATAAACCCCAGATACCTGCTTTCAGCCAGCCGTGGCTATGGAGCTGGAGTGAGCAGGAGGTTTGGATGCTCCAGTGATGGAGGAAGCCAAGCTTCCCGCCTGCCGCTGCCAGCTCTGAACTCCATTGAAGGCAACAAAGTTTCAATTATAGGAGGTAAATGAATCCCAGAATAAAAAAAAAAAAGGAGAGGCTGGGAGTTCCATTGCTGGGGGGCTTGGCCAGCCTAAAAAAGGGCCCTCAGCCCCTCACCAACACTGGCCAGGCAACCCAGTGGGGAACCCCCACCCTACAGGGGGTGTGGCCAGCCTGAAAACAGCCATCAGCCCCTCACCCAGGCTGGCCAAACCTCCAAGGGGTGAGGGTCCCGACTGGGGGGGGGGCTTGAACAGCCTGCAAACAGCCATCAGCCCCTCACCCAGGCTGGCCAGGCACCCCAGTGGAGACCCCCACCCTGAAGGGGGTGTGACCAGCCTACAAATACCCATCAGCCCCTCAACCATGCTGGCTAGGCACCCCAGCAGGACCCCCACCCTGATCCGGGACACCCTTCAGGACAAACCAGCCAGCCCCCAGCCATGCACCAGGCCTCTATCCTATATAATAAAAGGGTAATATGCAAACTGACCCTAACAGCAGAGCGACTGGGAATGGCTGGTCACTATGACACACAATAACCACCAGGGGGCAGACGCTCAATGCAGGAGCTGCCCACTGGTGGTCAGTGCGCTCCCACAGGGGGTGCTCTGCTCAGCCACAAGCCAGGCTGAGAGCTGCCAGTACAGCGGTGATGGTGGGAGCCTCTCCAGCCTCCTCAGCAGCACTGAGGATGTCAGACTGCAGCTAAGGCCTGCTCCCCACTGGCAAGTGGACATCCCCTAAGGGCTCACGGGCTGCCAGAGGGATGTCTGACAGCCAGCTTAGGCCAAATCCCCCGGGGAGCGGGCCTAAGCCAGCAGGTGGTCATCCCCAGAGGGGTCCCAGACTGTGAGAGGGCACAGGCCGGGCTGAGGGAAGCCCCACCACCGACTGCACAAATTTTTGTGCACCAGGCCCCTAGTCAGTTTATAATGGTCTTTATTATCCACAGATGAGTGAGATCATGTGGTATTGTTCTTTCATTGACTGGCTTATTTCACTTAGCATAATGCTCTCCAGTTCCATCCATGCTGTTGCAAATGGTAAGGATTCCTTCTTTTTCACAACAGCATAGTATTCCATTGTGTAGATGTACCAGAGTTTTCTAATCCATTCATCAGCTGATGGGCACTTAGGCTGTTTCCAAATCTTAGCTATGGTAAATTGTGCTGCTATGAACATAGGGATGCATATATCCTTTCTGATTGGTGTTTCTGGTTTCTTGGGATATATTCCTAGCAGTGGGCTCACTGGGTCAAATGGGAGTACCATTTTTAACTTTTTGAGGAAACTCCATACTGTCTTCCATAGTGGCTGCACCAGTCTGCATTCCCACCAGCAGGGCACCAGTGTTCCCTTTTCTCCGCATCCTCTCCAGCACTTGTCGTTTGTTGATTTGTTGATGATAGCCATTCTGACAGCTGGGAGATGATACCTCATTGTTTTTTTGATAAGCAACTCTCGGATGATTAGTGACTTTGAGCATGTTTGTCTCTTTGCTTTCTGAATGTCCTCTTTTGAAAAGTGTCTATTTAGGTCCTTTGCCCATTTTTTGATTGGATTGTTTATCTTCCTTTTGTTAAGTTGTGTGAGTTCCCTATAAATGTTGGAGATTAAACACTTATCGGTGATATCATTGGCAACTATGTTGTCCCATGCAGTGGGCTTTCTTGTTGTTTTGTTGATGGTTTCTTTTGCTGTGCACAAGCTTTTTATTTTGATGTAGTCCCATTTGTTTATTTTCTCTTGAGTTTCAAATGCGCTAGGAGCTGACTCAGTGAAGAAATTGCTTCGGTATATGCCTGAGACTTTGTTGCCTTTGGATTCTTCTAGTATTTTTATGGTTTCCCATCTTACATTTAAGTCCTTTATCCATTTTGAGTTTATTTTTGTGTATGGTGTAAAGTGGTGGTCTAGTTTCATTTTTCTGCATGTATCTGTCCAATTTTCCCGACACCATTTATTGAAGAGACTGTCTTGACTCCATTGTATGTTCTTGCCTCCTTTGTCAAATATTAATTGAGCAGATTGGTTTTGGTCGATTTCTGGGCTCTCTATTCTATTCCATTGATCTACATGTCTGTTCTTGTGCCAGTACCAGGCAGTTTTGAGAACAGTGGCTTTGTAATAAAGCTTGATATCTCGTATTGAGATCCCACCTACTTTGTTCTTCTTTCTCAGGATCATGGCAGCTATTCAGAGTCTTTTTTTTATTTCAGATAAATTTATGGAGAGTTCGTTCTAGGTCTGTGAAATATGCCATTGGTATTTTAATGGAAAGTGCATTGAATTTATAGATTGCTTTGGGTAGTATGGACATTTTAATGATGTTGATTCTACCAATCCAAGAACATGGTATGTTCTTCCATCTGTTTATGTCTTCCTCAATCTCTTTTTTCAACAGCCTGTAGTTTTCTGAGTAGAGGTCTTTTACCTCTTTAGTTAAGCTTATTCCTAGGTAGCTTAATTTTTTTGGTGTGATGGTAAATGGGATTGCTTTTTTAGTCTCTCTTTCTGTAAGTTCAGTATTGGCATATAGAAATGCCATAGATTTCTTGGCGTTAATTTTGTATCCTGCTACATTGCCAAATTTATTCATCAAGTCTAATAGTTTTTTGATGGAGTGTTTAGGATTTTTTATGTACAATATAATGTCATTTGCAAATAAGGACAGTTTTACTTCTTCTTTTCCAATTTGGATGCCTTTTATTTCTTCTTCTTGTCTAATCACAATAGCTAATACTTCCAGTACTATGTTGAACAGGAGTAGTGAGAGTGGGCATCCCTGTCTTGTTCCTGTTCTTAGGGGAAACGGTTTTAGTTTTTGTCCACTCAGTATGATGTTGGCTGTGGGTTTGCCATATATTGCTTTTATTATGTTGAAGTATGATCCTTCTTTTTTCTACCTTGCTGAGAGTTTCTATTAAAAATGGGTGTTGGATTTTGTCAAATGCTTTTTCTGCATCAACTGATATGACTATGTGGTTTTTTTCTCTCAATTTGTTTATGTGATGTATCACGTTTATTGATTTGAGGATATTGTACCATCCTTGCATCCCTGGGATATATCCTACTTGGGCATGGTATCCTACTTGGGTATGACAGTGATGGTGAACCTTTTGAGCTCGGCGTGTCAGCAGTTTGAAAAACCCTAACTTAACTCTGGTGCCGTGTCACATATAGATATATTTGATATTTGCAATCATAGTAAAACAAAGACTTATATTTTTGATATTTATTTTATATATTTAAGTACCATTTAACAAAGAAAAATCAACCAAAAAAATGAGTTTGCGTGTCACCTCTGACACGCATGTCATAGGTTCACCATCACTGGTGTATGATCTTACTGATGTACTGCTGGATCAGATTTGCTAAGATTTTGTTGAGGATTTTGGCATCTATGTTCATGAAGGATATTGGCCTGTAATTCTCTTTCATTGTGTTGTCTTTATCTGGTTTTGGTATTAGGGTAATGCTGGTTTCATAGAATAAGCTTGGAAGTGTTCCTCCTTCTTGAATTTTTTGGAATAGTCTGAGGATGATAGGTTTTAGTTCTTCCTTGAATGTTTGGTAAAACTCCCCTGTGAAGCCGCCTGGCCCTGGGCTTTTGTTTGCTGGAGCTTTTTGATGACTGCCTCAATTTCTTCCATAGTTATTGGCCTGTTGAGATGTTTAGATTCTTCCTGATTGAGTTTTGGAAGGTTGTATTTTTTAGGAATATGTCCATTTCCTCCAGGTTGTCTAGTTTGTTGGAGTAGAGTTGTTCATAGTGTTTTTTAACAATTCTTTGTGTTTCTGTGGGGTCTGTTGTTATTTCTCCTCTTTCATTTCTGATTTTGTTTATTTGCGTCCTCTCTCTTTGCTTCTTGGTGAGCCTGGCTAGAGGTTCATCAATCTTGTTTATCCTTTCAAAGAACCAGCTCTTTGTTTGATTTTATGTATAGTTTTTTTTTGTTTGTTTGTTTTTTTTTGGTCTCTATGTCATTTATTTCTGCTCTAATCTTTATTATCTCCTTCCTAGGGCTCAATCTGGGCTTTTCTTGTTGCTCTCTTTCTATTTCTTTGAGATGTAGAGTTAGATGATTTACTACAATTTTTTTTCTTTTCTTTTCTTTTCTTTTCTTTTTTTTTTTTTTTTGAGGTAGGCCTGTAGAGCTATAAACTTCCCATCAGAACTGCTTTCATTGTGTCCCATAGGTTTTGGATTGTTGTGTTTTCATTGTCATTAGTTTCCAGGATGTTTTTAATTTCTTCTTTGATCTCACTGGTAACCCAATCAATATTTAATAACATGCTATTCAGCTTCCAAGTGTTTGAGTGTTTTGGGTTGTTTTTATTGTAGTTTATTTCTAATATTATGCCATTGTGGTCTGAGAAGATGCATGGTATGATTTCAATCTTCTTGAATTTGGGAAGACTTTTCTTGTGACCCATTATGTGGTCTATTTTTGAAAATGTCCCATGTGCACTTGAGAAGAACGTATATTCCGTGGCTTTGGGATGAAATGTTCTGAAGATGTCAATTAAGTCCATCTGATCTAGTGAGTCATTTAGGATTGCTGTTTCTTTGCTGATTCTTTGTCTAGAGGATTTATCCAGTGATGTCAGTGGTGTATTAAAGTCCCCTACTATGATAGTATTGTTTTCAATCTCTCCCTTGATATCTTCCAGGAGTTTTTTTTTTATGTATTTGGGTGTTCCTGCATTGGGTGCATATATGTTTATGAGGTTATATCCTCTTGTTGTATGGATCCCTTTAGTATTATGAAGTGGCCTTCCTTATCTCTTGTTTTGGCCTTCACTTTGAGGTCTATTTTGTCCAATATAAGTATTGCTACCCCAGCTTTTTTTCATTTCCATTTGCCTGAAAGATATTTTTCCATCCCTTCACTTTCAGTCTGTGTGAGTCTCTTATTCTGAGGTGGGTCTCTTGTAGACAACAAATATATGGGGCATGTTTTTTTTATCCATTCAGCCACTTGATGTCTTTTGATTCGAGCATTTAGTCCATTTATGTTTAGCGTTATTATTGAAAGGTACTTGTTTGTAGCCATTTTTACTTTTTGTGCCTATTTTCTTAGCTTTTTATTTCTTCTTTTTACACCAGTCCCTTTAGCATTTCTTGCATTGCTGGTTTGGTGGTGATAAACTCCCTTAGCCTGTTTTTTTTTTTTTTTTTTTTTTTTTTCTGTGAAGCTTCTTATTTTACTCTTCAATTTTGAATGATAGCCCTGGTGGATAGAGTATTCTTGGATTCAGTCCCTTGCTTTGCATCACTTTGTAAATTTCTGCCCATTCTTTTCTGGCCTGATGTGTTTGTTTTGAGAAATCATTTGATAATCTATTGGGAGATCTCTTATATATAACTTTCCATCTCTCTCTTGTAGCCTTTAAGATTTTCTCTTTGTTCTGAACATTTGCCATGGTAATTATGATGTGTCTCGGTGTGGTTCTTTTTGGGTTCACCTTGTTTGGAACTCTCTGTGCTTGTGTGACTTTTTTCTTCCCCACCTCGGGGAAGTTTTCTGACATGATTTCTTCAAATAGGTTTTCTAACCCTTGTTCCTCTTCCTGTTTTTCTGGTACCCCTATTATTCATATGTTGCTTCATTTCATGTTGTCCCATAGCTCCCTTAGGCTCTCCTCCTGTCTTTTAATTTTTTTCTCCAATTGCAGTTCAGTTTGGGTGTGTTTTGCTTCCCTGTCTTCTAATTCGCTAATTCGGTCCTCCGCTTTTCCTAGTCTACTGTTGAAACTTTCCACGGTGTTTTTTATTGCAGCTATATCACTCTTCATTTCTTCTTGATTCTTACATAAGTTGTTGATTTTTTCCTCCATCTGGTTTATGCACTCTAGGACCTTTATTCTGAATTCTTTTTCTGACATATTGCATACCTCTGTTTCACTTAGCCCCCCCCCCCCCAACTTGATTTCTCCTTTTCTTTCCTTTGGGGGTTTCATTGTCTACCCATTTTTGGTCTCACCCACTGATCTACATGTCAAGTCGTGCAGGGGCTGCTCCTTGGGTGGCAGTGGTTCCTCGGGCTGCAGGTGTTCCTCAAGTAGTCATGGTAGTGGCTGCTCCTCAGTTGGCAGCGGCTCCTCTGGTGGGTACTGTTCGCAGCAGTGGTGTCTCCTCTGGCTGTTAGGTGAGGCTGCTCGCACAGCTGCTGTTCCTTGGACAGGGGTGGGCTGATCACGGGGCTGCTGCTCTTCAGGTGGGGGTGGGTTGAGCGTGGCTGCTACTCCTTGGACAGGAGCGGGCTGTTCACATGGCTTCTGCTCCTCAGATGGGCATGGACTGCTCACGTGGCTGCTGCTCCTTGGATCGGGGTGGGCTACTCATGAGGCTGCTGCTCTTTGGACAGAAGCAGGTTGCTTACAGGGCTACTGCTCCTCATTCGGGTGCAGGCTGCTCATGCAGCTGCTGCTGCTCAGATGGGGGACGGGCTGCTTGTGTGGCTGCTGCTCCTCGGACGGGAGTGAGCTGCACATGCGGCTGATGCTCCTCAGGTGGGGGCCGGATGCTCACCCAGCTGCTGCTCGGCGGACAGATGCAGACTGCATGTGTCTGCTGCTCCTTGGACCGGTTTGGGCAGTGCAGGGCTGCTGCTCCTCAGATGTGGTTGGTCTGTCTGCTTGTGTGGCTGCTGTTACTGCATTTTAAACTTGTATATAGGATCCCTTGGCTGCGAAGCTTTGCTTTCCCTATATGTGTGAGCTTAAAATTATTGGAGCCATCATTCTTCATTGCTTCCAGCATAACTTGTTGAAGTGACAGAAATGTATTATCCAGTATTTCGGGAGAAATATTATCAAAGGCTAATACGGTGCCTCTTCTGCTAAGAGGAATATGTCTAAGTTTTTCAAGTTTTTCTCCATAATCTTTGCATTTACGTCCACAGTTTTGTTTTTTCAAAGAATCGACATTAGCATAAGATTCTCCTTGACAATTATTTTCGGAAGCACGTTTCCAAATTCTTGATATGGTCATTCTGTTGCACTTAAATTGTTTTGCAGCTAACGTAATTGCACCTTTTTGCAACTTTTCCTTTTTCTTTTGATGCATCAAGAACTGGACAATTGCAACTTGATCTTTGCTTGAAAACTCTCTTTTTTTCTTCTTTTACAATGGATTGATATTCAACTGAAATAAAACAATTGATTTCGATCAGCGGATGAAATTAGAAAAATAGTTATAATTCGTAATAATTAGATTAACCTAAAAATTGAAAGATGTGTCAAAACAAATGACAGATGTCTTGAAACATTGATTTTGATCGAAGGCTTTGCAATTTTGCGCTACAACATAACTTACAGCTGCATTCGTCAATAATTCCCGTTTATATATTCACTTGCTACTATTATTATGGGTCAGAGTGAGTATTATTTATTACTGTGAGCCAGTGACTGTTCTAAATGTTTTACTTATTCATTCATGTACATTGAGCCCAAGCCAATTCTAGTTCCTGGGGAAATATTCCTTTCATGGAGCTTATACAGGGTGAGACAAAAGTAGATTTACAGTTATTAATACACAAAACACAGAGTTTATCATTGTACTAGAGGCCCAGTACACGAAATTCATGCATGGAGGGCGGGGGTTCCCTCAGCCCAGCCTGCACCCTCTCCAATTGGGGACCCCTTGGGGGATGTCCAACTGCCGGTTTAGGCCTGATCCCTGTGGACATGCCTCTTGCAATCTGGGACCGCTGGTCCTAACTGCTCACCTACCTGCCTGATCACCCCTATTTGCCTCTGTTTGCCAGTCTGATCACCCCTAACTGCCCTCCCCTGCCGGCCTGGTTGCCCCAACTGCCCTCCCCTACCGGCCTGATCTTGCCACCAATGGCCCTCCCCTGCTGGCCTGATCTGGCCCCCAACTGCCCTCCCCTGCCGGCCTGATCTTGCCCCCAACGGCCCTCCCCTGAAGGCCTGATCTTGCCCCCAACTGTTTTCCTCTGCTGGCTAATTTGGTTCTGATTGGTTGGTTTCAATGCCAGTCAGCATCAAAAGCTCTGCCTGCTAGGCAGCCATTGGCTCCCCAGAGCACCCAGATTTGGTTCTGATTGGGCAGTTACTATGCCAGTCAGAGTCAAAAGCTCCACCTCCTAGGCAGCCATTGGCTCCCCATAGCACCCAGATTTGGTTCTGATTGGGCAGTTTCTATGCCAGTCAGCATCAGAAGCTCTGCCTCCTAGGCAGCCATTGGATCCCTACAGCACCCACATTTGGTTCTGATTGGTTGGTGTCTATGCCAGTCAGCGTCAGAAGCTCTGCCTCCTGGGCAGTCATTGGTTCTTCACAGCATCCACATTTGGTTCTGATTGGTTGGTTCCTATGCCAATCAATGCCAAAAGCTCTGCCTCCTAGGCAGTCATTGGTTCTTCATAGCAGCCACATTTGGTTCTGATTGGTCAGTTCTTATGCCAGTCAGCGTCTAAAGCTCTACCTCCTAGACAGCCATTGGTTATTCACAGCACCCAGATTTGGTTCTGATTGGTCAGTTCTTATGCCAGTCAGCATCTCCAGGCCTATCTGTGGGCCTGATCAGAGAGGTGGGGCTGAACAGTAGCCCCTCCAGCCAGGAGAGAAAGAAAGGCCCAGCTGCTGGTGAAGCTTAGAAAGACAGAGGGAGAGAAAGAGAGAGGCAAGTACTGATCTACAGCTGTCACTGAGGCTGTGGATCAGACCCTGCCTCTCTCTCTGGGTCTCAGCCCCCTGGACAGTCAGTGCTGGGTCGCCAGGCTGCAGTGGGGCAGTCAGTGCTGGGTCGCCACAGCAACCCAGTGTTGACTGGAAAACTTCCATGTTGGTCAACCTTCGGTTGTGATCGGCCCTGGCATTTTATATATTAGGATTATTATTTTTAGTTATTGTACATGAACAAGTGTAAACCTACTTTTGTCCCACCCTGTATTTGACCTAACTTTATCCTCACACAATAAAAGGGAGGCACTGTACATATCTTCATTATATAAAGAAGAAAAGTGAGGTTTAAAGCTGTTAAATAACTTATCCAAGGTCACAAAGCTCAGAAGTTGAAAATTAGAATTCTATGTCTGGACCATGACTCCAAAAGCCATTGGTTTAGACCAGGGACTGGTGAAAGAGTGATACATGTAGTTTTTTGTGTCTGCCTTCTTTCACTGAGCATGTTTTCAAGGTTCATCCATGCTGTAGCATGTATCAGTACTTTATTCCTTTTAATGGCTGAATGATATTCTATTTATGGATATATAACTTTTCATTTATCCATACATCAGTTGGTGAACATGTGGGTTGTTTCTACTTTTGGGCTATGATGAATAATGCTGCTATAAAATTTTGCATACAAGTTTTTATGTGAACATATGAGGTTATATACCTAGGAGTGGAATTTCTGGGTCATGTGGTAATTCTATGTTTAACTTTTTTGTTTGTTTGTTTTTAAATTTTATTTTATTGTTTAAAGTATTTTTGAAGAACTGCCAGACTGCGTTCAAAGAGGCTGTACCTTTTGACATTCCCACCAGCAATATATGAGGTTCTAATTTCTCCACATCCTTGACAACACTTGCTGTTGTCTATCTTTTTTATTACAGCCATTCTAGTGAGAGTGAAGCTATATTTCATAGTGGCTCTTATTTGCATTCCCCTAATGCAGTGATGGTGAACCTTTTGAGCTCGGTGTGTCAGCATTTTGAAAAACCCTAACTTAACTCTGGTGCCGTGTCACATATAGAAATTTTTTGATATTTGCAACTATAGTAAAACAAAGATTTATATTTTTGATATTTGTTTTATATACTTAAATAACATTTAACAAAGAAAAATCAACCAAAAAAATGAGTTCGCGTGTGACCTCTGATATGTGTGTCATAGGTTCGCCATCACTGCCCTAATGACTAGTTGAACATTTCCTCATTTGCTCATTGGTCATTTATATATCTCTTTGAAGAAATATTAATTCACATTCTTTCACTCATTTTAAAATTGGGTTATTTTTTATTATTATTAAATTGCAAGTGTTTTAAAATATATTCTGAATATAAGTCCCTTATCAGATGTATGATTTTCAAATATTTTCTCCCATTCTGTTGGTTGTCTTTTCACTTTCTTGTTAGTGTTCTTTTAAGCACAAAGGTATTTAATTATGATGAAGTCCAATTTATGTATTTTTTGTGGTAAGAGCATTATCTGTTTTTTCTTTGGTAGCTTGGGTATTTGGTGTCATATCAAAGAAATGAATAAAATGTTATGAAGATTTACACCAATATTTCTTCTAAGAGTATTATAGTTTTAGCTCTTACGTTTTGGTCTTTGATCCATTTTGAGTTCATGTTTATATATGGTGTGAGGCAAGGGTCCAACTTCATTCTTTTGCATGTAGACATATCCAATTGTCCTAGCAGTATTTGTTGAAAAGATTATTCATTTCCCATTGAATAGTTTTGGCACTCCTATAAAAAGTCAATTGGGATGCGAGGACGATCTAGCTGCAACATCTGCCACCCCAACGATCACCAGGGTTGATTTGGCTGATCTGGCTGGCTAGGCGGGTATATACCTCCTTCCTCATCAATCCATGTGCCCAGTACCATTGTATACCAGGGGTCCTCAAACTACGGCCCTTGGGCCACATGCGGCCCGCCGAAAACATTTATCCGGCCCGCCGGGTGTTTTTGCCGCCGCTGTGTGCATAGGAATTTGTTCATAGTTTTTTTTTTAAACTATAGTCCAGCCCTCCAATGGTCTGAGGGACAGTGAACTGGCCCCCTGTTTAAAAAGTTTGAGGACCCCTGGTCTAGACTATTGTAGCTTTAGAGTAAGTCTTGAAATCAGGAAGTGTGGATCCTCTAACTTTGTTCTTCCTCAAGATTGTTTTGGATATTCTGGGTCCCCTGCATTTCCATATGAATTTTAGGATCAGTTTGTCAATTTCTTTTTAAAAAAAGGAAAAACTAGCTGGTATTTGGATAGGGATTATGTTGAATTGATAGATCAATTTTGGGAGGATGGTCACCTTAAGAATATTAAATCTTCCAATCTGTGAACACAGATGTCTTCCCATACATATAGGCCTTCCTTTATTTCTTTCAACAATATCCTGGTATTTTCAGTGTACAAGTCTTACACTCCTTTTGTGAAATATATTTATAAGTATTTAATTCTTTTTGATGCTACAGTAGTAAGAATTTTCTTAATTACCTTTTGGATTGTTCATTGCTACTGTATGAAAATACCGTTGATTTCTAAATATTGATCTTGTCTTTAGCAAATATTCTGAATTCATTTTTTAAAAAAAGACAATTTTTTAGAGCAGTTTTTTGTTCACAGTAAAATTAAGAACAAGGTATAGAGATTTCCCATAAACCAACTGCATACACACATGCATAACTTCTCTCATTATCATCATCACCTACCAGAATGGTACATTTGTTACAACTGATGAACCTGCATTGACATCAATTATCACTCATTGTCCATAATTTATTCTAGGATTCACATTTGGTGTACATTCTATAGGTCTGGACACATAATGACATATGACATATATTCATCATTATGGTATCATACACAGTATTTTCATTGCCTTAAATATCTCTATTCTCTTCCCATCAAACTCTTCTCCCATCCTCAATCCCTGATCATTTTATTGTTTCCATAGTTTTTCCTTTTCCAAAATGTCATAGAGTTGGAACTGTATAATATGTAGCCTTTCAAACTGCTTCTTTCACTTAGTAA
Organism: Myotis myotis; assembly: GCF_014108235.1. NCBI lineage: Eukaryota > Metazoa > Chordata > Mammalia > Chiroptera > Vespertilionidae > Myotis > Myotis myotis. The sequence continues at coordinate 80,538,498 of NW_023416346.1, read as the reverse complement.
TATAAATTTAAAATTTCTTCAAGTCTTTTCATGGTTTGACAGCTCATTTCCTTTTAGTGCTAACTAATATTCTATTGTCTGGATGTACCACAGTTTGTTTTTTTGTTTACCTAGTAAAGGACATCTTGGTTGCTTCCAAGTTTTGGCAATTCTGAATAAAGCTGCTCTAAATATCCGTGTATAAGTTTTTATGTAGACATAAGTTTTCAACTCCTTTGAGTAAATACCAAGGAATATTTGCTGGATCATATGGTAAGAGTATGTTTAATTCTGTAAGAAACTGCCAAACTGCCAATGTGGTTGTACCATTTTACATTTTCATCAGCAATGAGTGAGAATTCCTGTTGCTCCACATCCATGTTACAATTTGGTGTTGTCAGTGTTTTGGATTTTGGCTATATGAACAAACTTTTTTGTGTACACCTTAGCATTTTCTCTCTATATAAAATCATATAATCTGTAAATAGCCACAGCTTTACTTTTTCCTTTCCCATCTGGAAAGGAAATTCCTTTTATTTCCTTTTCTCCAATTGCCCTGGCTAGAATCTCTAGCGCAGTGTTGAGCAGAAAAGGCAAAAGTGGACATCCTTGTCTTGTTTCTGATCTCAGGAGGAAAGCTTTCAGTCTTTCACCTTTTAGTATGATATTACATGTAGATTTCTGATGGATGCCTTTTATCAGGTTGAAGAAGCTCCCCTGTATTCCTAACTTGTGTGTTTTTATGATAAAAGAGTATAGGATTTTGTCAAATGGTTTTTCTGTGTCTATTAAGATTATGTTTTTGTTTTTTATTCTATTTATAGGTGTACTAATTGCTTTTCAGATGCTACAATGATGTTGCATTCCTGGAATAAATTCTACCTGGTCATGGTGTATGATACTTTTTATATGTTGTTTGCTTTGGTTTGATAGAATTTTTTGAGAATTTTTGCATCCATATTCAAAAGAGATATTGGTCTGTAATTTTTGTGTGTGATATTTTTGTCTAGTTTTGGTATCAGGGTATTTCTGGTTTCATGAAAGAGTAGTGTTAAGTCTCTAAATGTTTGGTAGAATTAACCAGTGAAACTTTAAGTACCTGGGGTTTTCTTTGTGGGATTTTGAAAATAAAATTACTAATTCAGTCTCTCTTACTTGTTATAGGTTTATTTAGGTTTTCTATTTTTTTTTTCTTGAGTTACTTTCTATAGTGTGTGTCTTTCTAGGAATATGTCCATTACATCAAGCTTATGTTATTTATTGACATACAGTGGTCCATAATATTTGCTTTTTCTCCTTTTTATTTCTGTAAGATTAATAATAATATTCCCCACTTTCATTTCTGGTTTTAACATTCTAAATCTTCTCCCCACCCCGTCCCATCCCTTGATCAGTCTATCTAAAGGCTTGTCAATTTTGTTGCTCTTTTCAAAGAATCAACTTTTGGTTTTATTGGTCTTTCTCTATTGTTTTTTTATTCTCTACTTATTTTTTGCTCTAATTCAGTGGTTCTCAACCTTCTGGCCCTTTAAATACAGTTCCTCATGTTGTGACCCAACCATAAAATTATTTTCGTTGCTACTTCATAACTGTAATGTTGCTGTTATGAATCGTAATGTAAATATCTGATATGCAGGATGGTCTTAGGCGACCCCGGTGAAAGGGTCGTTCGACCGCCAAAGGGGTCGTGACCCATAGGTTGAGAATCGCTGCTCTAATTCTGATCATGGGTATACTTTGTTTTTGCATTTTACTTCATTGTGCTTCATGGATATTGCCTTTTTTTTTTTTTTTAAACAAATTAAAGTTTTGTGGCTCCGTGCTATTTTTCCAACAGCATTTGCTCATTTTGTGTCTCTGTGTTACATTTTGGGAATTCTCACAATGTTTCAAACTTTTTCATTATTATTATATTTGTTATGGTGATCTATGTATGATAAGTTACCTTTTTCAAAAGAGATTTTTAAAATTGATTTTAGAGAGAGTGAGGGAGAGAGAGAGAAACATTGATGTGAGAGAGAAGCATCAATTGCTTGCCTCCCCCATGCACCCCAGGTCACGCCCAACCAGGGATCAAACCTGTACCTGGGTATGTACCCTGATGAGATTCAAACCCACCACTTCTTGGTGTACAGAACAGTACTCCAACCAACTGAGCCACACTGGCTAGGGCTATGATAAGTTATCTTGAATGTTACTATTGTAATTGTTTTGGGTACCATGAACTATATTCATATAAGATAACAAATTTAATTGAAAATGTGTGTGTTCTGACTGCTCTACCAAACAGCCATTACCTCATCTCTCTCCCTCTTGTCCCTATTTCTTGATACACAAAAATATTGAAATTAGGCAAATTAATGACCCTAATGGCCTCTAATGTTCAAGAGAAAGGAAGAATTGCATGTTTCTCATGCTATATAATAAAAGCCTAATATGCTAAGTGTCCTGTTGACCTGCTGGCTGTTCAACCAATCAAAGCGTAATATACTAATGATATGCTAAGGCCCTCAACTGTTCGCTAAGACATGCACTTATCACCAGGGGGCAGACAACCAGTTGCTATAATGTGCACTGACCACCAGAGGGGCAGACGCTCCGACAGGTAGGTTAGCTTGCTGCTGGGGTCAGGCAGATCAGGACTGAGTGAGATGGGTCAGATACACCCTGGGGCCCTCCCATGGTCCCTCCCCGGGCCCTGATCCTGGCCCCGGCTGGCCAACCTCGTGCATCCCTCTCTGGCCCTGATCATGCACTGGTGGGGCTCTTCGGCATGGCCTGCACCCTCTCACAATCTTGGACCCCTTGGGGGATGTCAGAGAGCCAGTTTTGGCATGATCCTACATGGGGAGCGCTGCTCAGCCAGAAGCTGGGATTATGGCTGGTGAGCGCAGTGGTGGTGGCAGGAGTCTCTCCTGCCTCTGCAGCAGCACTAAGGATGTCCAACTGCTGAGAATGGGCCTAAGCCATCAGTTGGACATCCCACAAGGGCTCCTGGGCTGCAAGAGGGCGCAGGCCGGGCTGAGGGAGCCCTCTTCCCCTGAGTGCATGAATTTCATGCACCGGGCCTCTAGCTTTAAATAAAAAGCTAAAAGTTATTAAGCTTAGTGAGGAAGGCATGTTGAAAGCTGAGGTAGGCTGAAAGATAGGCCTCTTGCACCAAACAGTTAGCCAAGCTGTGAATGCAAAGGAAAAGCTCTTGAAGGAAATTTAAACTGCTACTCCATTTTTTTTTGCATGTATCTGATCAAATTTCCCAGCACCATTTATTGAAGAGACTGTCTTGACTCCATTGTATGCTCTTGCCTTCTTTGTCAAATATTAATTGAGCATAATGGCTTAGATCTATTTCTGGGTTCTCTGTTATGTTCCATTGGTCTATATTTCTGTTTTTGTGCCAGTACCAGGCAGTTTTGAGAACTGTGGCTTGGTAATATAGCTTGATATCTGGTATTGTGATCCCTCCAACTTTGTTCTTCTTTCTCAGGATTGCTGTGGCTATTTGGGGTCTTTTTAAATTCCAGTTGAATTTTTGGAGAGTTTGTTCTAGATCTTTGAAATATGCCGTTGGTATTTTAATGGGGATTGCATTGAATCTGTAGATTGCTTTGGGTAGTACGGACATTTTAATGATGTTGATTCTACCAATCCATGAACATGGCATGTTATTCCATTTGTTTATGTCTTCCTCTATCTCTTTTTTCAATTTCCTGTAGTTTTCTGAGTACAGGCCTTTTACCTCTTAAGTTTATTCTTAGGTATCTTAATACTTTGGGTGCAATGGTAAATGGGATTTTTTTTTCCATTTCTCTTTCTCTGAGTTCATTATTGGTGTATAAAAAAGCCATAGATTTCTGGGTGTTAATTTTGTATCCTGCTAAATTGCCAAATTCATTTATTAGGTCTAGTAGTTTTTTGATGGAGTCTTTGGGGTTTTCTATGTATAGTATCATGTCATCTGCAAAGACAGTTTTACTTTTTCTTTTCCAATTTGGATGCCTTTTATTTCTTCTTCTTATCTGTTTGCTATGGCTAGCACTTCCAGTACTATATCGAATAGGAGTGGTGAAAGTGGGCATCCCTGTCTTGTTCCTGTTCTCAGGGGAAATGAATTTAGTTTTTCCCATTTAGTATGATGTTGGCTGTAGGTTTGTCATATAAGGTAAAGTGCTACTCCGGTAAACACACAAATGATCAGAAAGCAAAAACAGACTTACTACTAATATGAAAAACATTTTAGTGGTCTGGAGAAAGATCAAAGCAGTCACAACATGCACTAAGTCAAAGCCTAATCCAGAGCAAGACCCTAACTCTCTTCAATTCTATGAAAGCTGAGAGAGATGAAAAAACTTCAGAAGAAATATCAAGCAGAGGTTGGTTTCAGAGGCTTAAGGAAAGAAACCAACTACATAATATAAAATTGCAAGGTAAAGCAGTAAGTGCTAATGCAGAAGCTGCAGCAAGTTATCCAGATCTGTCTAGGAACATTTATAAAGGTGGCTACACTAAACAACATATTTGTAATGTAGATGAATTAGTCATATATTGGAAGAAGAAGCCATCTAGGATTTACATAGCTAGGGAGGAAAAGTCAGTGCCTGGCTTCAAAGCTTCAAAGGACAGGCTGACTCTCTTGTTAGGGGCTAATACAGCTGGCGACTTTAAACTGAAGCCAATGTTCATTTATTATTTTGAAAAATCCAAGTCTCTTAATAATTATGCTAAATTCACTCTGCCTGTGCTGTATAAATAGAACAATGCCTAGATGAAAGCACATATATTTTTACATGGTATACTGAATATTTTAAGCCCACTGTTGCCAGGAAGAAGAGATTCCTTTAAAAAAAAGTACTGCTCATTGACAATGTACCTGGTCACCCAATAGCTCTAATGGAGACGTAAAATAAGATTAATATTATTTTCTTTTGTTTATTTAAGAAATAGGTTTTTATTAATTTTTAGAGAGAGAGAGAGGAAGGAAGAGGGACAGATAGAAATATTGATGAGAGATGAATATCACTGATCAGCTGCCTCCTGCATGCACCCTACTGGGGATCAAGTTTGCAACCCCAGCATATGCCCTGACTGGGAATTGAACAATGACCTTTTGGTTTCTGGATCAACACTCAATGGCTGAGCCATACCAGCTGGGCAAGATTAACATTATTTTCATGCCTGCTAACACAAAATCCATTCTGCAACCCATAGATGAAGGAGTAATTTTAACTTTCATGTCTTATTTAAGAAATACATTTTGTAAGGCCATAGCTCCATAGATAGTGATTCCTCTGATAGATCTGGACAAAGCCAATTGAAAACCTTCTTGAAAGGTTTCACCACTCTAGATGCCAATAAGAACATTTGTGATTCATGGGAAGAGGTCAAAATATCAGCATTAACAGGAGTTTGGAAGAAGTTGATACCAACCGTCACGGGTGACTTTGAGGGGTTCAAGACATCCATGGAGGAAGTAACTGCAGATATGATGGAAATAGCAAGAGAACTAGAATTAAAAGTGGAGTTTAAAGATGTGACTGAATTGCTGCAATCTTATGATCAAACTTTAATGGATGAGGAGTTGCTTGTTATGGATGAGCAAAGAAAGTGGTTCCTTGCAATTGAATCTACTCCTGGCAAAGATGCTGTAAAGATTATTGAAATGACAACAGAGGATTTAGGATAATTCATAAACTTAGTTGATAAAGCAGCAGCAGGAGAGGACTGGCTCCAATTTTGAAAAAAGTTTTATTGAGGGCAAAATGTTATCAAATAGCACTGCATGCTACAGAGGACATTGGTGGGGCATAATAGTTTTTAAGGGCTATGATAACAAATTACCACAAACAGTGTCTTAAACAATAGCAATTCTCTCACAATTCTGAAGACCTTAAGTCTGAAATAAAGGTGTTATCATGATCATACTCTCTCCTAAAACTAAGGAAGAATCTATTCCCTGTCTCTTAGTTTCTGATGTTTGCTGGCAATTTTTGCAACTCCTTGGTTTGTGGAAGCATAATTCCAACTTCCTTCATGTTAAATCTTTGGCCTCTCTCTTCCAAAGACACTAATAATTGGATTTAGGGCACACCTGGATAATCCAGGATAAGCTCCTTCTTTCAAGATCCTACATTTAATTATACTTTTTACCACATAATGTAATACTCATTCTTTGGCCACATAAATTAATATTCACAGATTCTGGGGATCAGGAGGTGGACATATCATTAGGGCCACTATTTGACCCACTATAGAGGCAAACTTCAGTGGCCAATACATGGAGTGGGAGGTAATGTGGGAAACAAATAGATCTGAAACAGCATTTGTATTTGGAAGATGGGAATGGAAGTGGGAAACAAGAGTAAGCAACACATGGAAGGAACAGAAGGATAGTCTGGGACTCAAAGCATAGACTTTAGAAAGCCACTGTTGCTCTAGCCAGTTTTGCTCAGTGGATAGGGCCTTGGCCCACAAACTGAAGGGTCCCGGGTTCAATCCCCAGTCAAGGCTCAATCCCCTGGTCACAGTGCATGCAAAAGGCAACCAATCAATGTGTCTCTCTCACATCAATGTTTCTCTTTCTCTGTCTCTCCCCCTCCCTTCAACTCTCTAAAAATCAATGGGAAAATATCCTCAGGTGAGGATTAAAAAAGAAAAGAAAGCCATTGTTTTTTGAGCAGAATACAATATGAGTATAATGATTAGGAGCATAAATTTGACAACCCTATTTGCAGCTGGAGTTAGTGAGGACATGGGTAGGAAGAAGATGAATTCAAAATACAGCTATAAAGAATAATTATTTTAATTTTTGGGACAAATCAAATATAGGAAATGAAGGAATTAGTAAGAGAGGCTCACTGGTATTCTGCAAAGTACTTAAGAAGGAGGCAGAGCCAGTTCAAGGTTTCGACATGTTGAGACTTAGACGTTGACATTTAGATGACTTAAGTTTTGTCTTAAATAAACAAAATAGTCACTTTGATTATTTACATGTGAAGTTTGGGGAGAAACATATACTTATAAATGTTTTTCAGTTTATAAGAATAGTGTTGAGATGAATACATTTAATAAATTAAGTACTTTAACTTCCAAAGAGTAGGAAGTATGTAGGAAAATTTTAAAATATTATTTTTATTTATTAACAGGTGAATATTCAACAAAAAGGATTAGTGGGCTTGGTTTAACTGTAGCTCCTATAGTGATATTAATATTACTTCAGTACTCTGTGTTTATGGTAAGTATTTGTTGTTGTTTTAGCATGATTGTGTCCACCCTTTTAACTTAACAACTGCATTTTTAATTTAAATATTCTTTAAAAATTTTTTATATGTTTTTATTGATTTCAGAGAGAGGAAGGGAGAGGGAAGAGAGAGATAGAAACATCAGTAATGAGAAAGAATCATTGATTGGCTGTTTGCTGCACACCCCCTATAGGGATCAAGCTTGCAACCCAGGCATGTGCCCTGACCAGGAATCTAAATGTGACCTCCTGTTTCATGGGTCGATGCTCGACCACTGAGCCACACTGACTGGGCTGATTTAAATATTATTGTATGTTTTTTATTAACAGTAAAAGTTGGTTTATCTCCCTAGCTATTCTTAGTGAAATTTCCCCGAAAATGATTAATTTAAGGTTATATTAGGTTTTCAAACTATTAATTTTGTAAAAACCGATTTTCATATTTATATTTGAATAGAGGCCTGGTGCTGTCTGCCAGGGAGAGACGGCTGGAAATTCAGGTACCCTCTTAAAGGGTCAACACACAAAATTCCCTGTGGAGCCATCCACATTGTGCAGAGGGGGGACAGAGTGGAGTGGAGCTATGTGAGCAGAAGCCAGGATTGGGTGCTCTGGGGTTAGAGCTCAGAAGGCAGACACCCTGGTTTCCTGTGGTGAGTCATTCCCTCACACTGTGGAGGTCATCTTTCTCAGCAGACATTTGCTATACTGGCAGCTTTGCTTGAGGGGAAGACAGGTGACTCATCCTATTGGAAAACACCTTGCCCTAAGGTGCGGAGTTGCTCAGGCCCATTAAGAGACTGAGAATTACAATTAGTCTTCAGGCAGAAGCAATTGTCCCACTCCATTGAAAAACAACAACACTTGCCACACCTCTGGATGATTGCCTGAGGGCAATTCAAGTCAAAATCCTATCAGTCTGAAGACAGAGGTAGTCTTGGGAGGATTTAAGTCTCTACCTGATCTAATTAGTCAGAGACAGCATTTGACACTGTCCTGTACCAGAGACTGAGAGGCATAGCAGATCTACCTAATACAGAGTCACAAACCCAAACAGGCAGCCAAAATGAGGGGACAAAGAAACAACTCTCAAATGAAAGAACAAGAGAATTATCCAGAAGAAGAGATAAATGAAATGGAGATTAGAAATTTATCTGATATCGAGTTCAGAATAATGAACAGCATAAGAAAAGATATAGTAACTATGAAAAGAGAAAAAAAGAATGACATAGCACAAATAAAGAACACAGGGAAGCTGAGGATCAAATCAGTGAATTACAAGACAGGGTTGAAAAAATTACTCAGAGAACCAAAAAGAAAAAAAAAACAGTAAAAAAAAAAACACAGGAGGACAGTTTAAGGGAGCTGTGTTACAATGTCAAATATAACAGTATTTGAATAGCAGGTGTGCCAGAAGAGGCAGAGAGGGAGTAAGAAATAGAGAATGCATTTGAAGAAATAATGGCAGAAAAATTCCCTAACCTGGTAAAGGAAAAAGTCACACAAGTCCAGGAGGCCTAGAGAACCCCAAGTAAGGAGAACCCAAACAGGCCGAGGCACAGGCACATCATAATTAAAACGCCAAAAATTAAATACAAAGAGAGAATCTTAAAGGTGTCAAGAGAAGCAAACTGTTACCTAAAAAAGAGTTCCCATAAGGCAGTCAGCTGATTTCTATTTAGAAACTCTATAGGCCAGAAGGGAATGGCATGAAGTACTCAAAGTAATGAAAAGCAAGAATCTGAAACCAATATTACTACTTCCAGCAAGGCTATCATTCAAAATAGACAGTCAAATAAAGAGCTTCCTGGACAAAAAAAGGCTAAAGCAGTACATCATCATCAATCCAGCATTATAAGAAATGTTAAAGGGACTGCTGTAATGAGAAGAAGAAACATAGAGAGAAAGCTAGGCATACAGAATTAATATGGCAATAAATAAGTACCTATCAATAAAATCTTAAATATAAATGATTTAAATACTCCAATCAAAAGACATAGGGTAGCTAAATGGATACAAAAACATGACCCAACTATATGCTGTCTACAAGAGACCCACCTCAGAACAAAAGACACAAACATGAGAGTGAAGGGATGGAAAAAAAAATTCCATGCAAATGGAAAAGAAAAAAAGCTGAAGTAGCAATACTCATATCCGACAAAATAGACTTCAAAATGAAGGCCATCACAAGAGACAACAAAGATCACTACATAATACGAAAGGGATTGATCCAGCAAGAGGATAAAATCCTGGTAAATATGTATGCACCCAATATAGGAGCACCTAATTATACAAAAAAATGTCTAGAGGACTTTAAGGGAGCGATTGATAATAATACAGTCACAGTAGGGGACTCAAACACCCCTCTGACTTCACTGGACAGATCTACAGGCAAAAACTTAACAAGAAAACAGTGACTCTAAACCAGCAGTTCTCAACCTGTGGGTTGCGACCCCTTTGGTGGTCGAACGACCCTTTCACAGGGGTCACCTAAAACCATCCTGCATATCAGATATTTACATTACGATTCATAACAGTAGCAACATTACAGTTATGAAGTAGCAATGAAAATAATTTTATGGTTGGTTCACAACATGAGAAACTGTATTTAAAGGGCCAGAAGGTTGAGAACCACTGCTCTAAAGGATACACTGGATCAGATGGATTTAATTGACATTTATAGAACATATCACCCCAAAGCTGCAGAATGTACATTCTTCTCAAGTGCACATGGATCATTCAAAAGATAGACCACATGTTAGGAAACAAAACAATTCTCCATAAGTTCAAAAAGCTTGAAATTATATCAGATCACAGTGGAATGAAATTAGAAATCAACTACAGTAAAAACCCCCAAAACACATGGAAGCTAAATAGCATGTTACTAAACAATAAATGGGTTACTAATGATATCAAGAAAGAAATAAAAAAAAACTTCCTGGAAACAAATGAAAATGAACACATAACAACCCAAAACCTCTGGAACACAGCAAAAGCAAACCTGAGAGGGAGTTCATAGCACTACAGGCCTACACCCTAAAACAAGAAAAATTAGCAATAAACTATTTAGCCCTACAGCTTAAGAAATTTAAAAGAGAACAACAAGAAGAGCCCATTATCAAAACAACAAGAAAACCCACTGCATGGAAGAACATATTTGACAATGTTATCTACAATAAGGGTTTAATCTCCAAAATTTACAGGCACTCATACAACTTAACAAAAGGAAGATAAACAACCCAATCAAAAAATGGGCAATGGACCTAGATACTTTTCAAAGAGGACATTCAGAAAGCCAAGAGACATATGAAAACATGCTCAAAGTCACTAATCATCCTAGAGATGCGAATCAAAACAACAACGAGGTACCATCTCACACCTGTCAGAATGGCTATCATCAACAAATCAACAAATGACAAGTGTTGGCAAGGATGTGGAGAAAAAGGAACCCTCATGCACTGCTGGTGGGAAGTCAGACTGGTGCAGCCACTGTGGAAAACAGCATGGAGTTTTCTCAAAAAAATAAAAATGGAACTCCCACTTGACCCAGTAATCCCACTTCTAGGAATATATCCCAAAAAGCTAGAAACACCAAAAAGAAAGGATATATGCACCTCTATGTTCATAGCAGCACAATTTATAATAGCTAAGATTTGGAAACAGCCTAAGTGCCCATCAGCAGATGAGTGGATTAAAAAACTGGTACATCTACACAATGGAATACTATGCTGCTACAAAAAGGAAGGAACTCCTATCATTTGAAACAGCATGGATAGACCTGGAGAGCATTATGCTAAGTGAAATAAGCCAGTCACAGAAAGATAAATATCACATGATCTCACTCATTTGTGGACTATAATGAACAACATAAACTGATGAACTAAAACAGATCCAGAGACAGAGAAGCATTGATCAGATCGTCAAACCTTAGAGGGAAGGTAGGGGAGGGTGGGGGTAAGGGGGAGAGATCAACCAAAAGACTTGTATGTATGCCTATAAGCAGAACCAATGGACACCGACACCAGCGGGGTGTGTGTGTGTGAGGGAATGAGCAGGGAGTGGGGGAAACAATGGGGAAATAAGAACACATATGTAATACCTTAATCAATAAAGAAAAAGAAAAGCTCAGAGTAATTAGAAGGAGGGAAATAATAAAGATTAGAGCAGAAATAAATGGCATAGATACTAAAAAAAAAAATCAATGAAACCGAGAGCTGGTTCTTTTAGAGCAGTGGTTCTGAACCTGTGGGTCACGACCCCTTTGGCGGTCAAATGACCCTTTCACAGGGGTCGCCTAAGACCATCCTGCATATCAGATATTTACATTACGATTCATAACAGTTGGAACATTACAGTTATGAAGTAGCAACGAAAATAATTTTATGGTTGGGTCACAACATGAGGAACTGTATTTAAAGGGCCAGAAGGTTGAGAACCACTGTTTTAGAGGATAAACAAAATTGATAAACTGTTAGCTAGACTCATCAAGAAACAGAGCAGACCCAAATAAATAAAATAGAAAACAAAAGTGGATAAGTAACCATTGACACAACATAAATACAAAGGATAGTAAGAAAATACTATGAACAACTATATGCCAATAAACTGGACAATGTGGATGAAATGGACAAATTCCTAAAAAATACAATCTCCCAAAACTAAATCAGGAAGAATCTGAAAACCTGAGTAGGCCAATAAGAATGGATGAAATAGAAGCAGTAAAAAAACAAAACAAAACACAACAAAAAACTCCCAGCAAACAAAAGCCTGGGTCTGGATGGCTTCACAGGGGAGTTTTACCAAACATTCAAAGAGGAACTATCACTTTTACTCCTCAAACTATTTCAAAAAATCCAAGAGGAACAAACACTTCCAAGCTCTTTTTATGAGGCCAGAATTATCCTAATTCCAAAACCTGATAAATACACTATAAAGAAAGAGAATTACAGGCCAATATACCCGAGGAACATAGATGCTCAAATACTCAACAAAATATTAGCAATTTGGATCCAGCAATATAACAAAAAGATCATATAAGATGACCAAGTGGGATTTATTCTGGGGATGCAAGGCTGGTATAATATTTGCAAATCAATAAATGTGATACATCACATAAGAAAATTGAAAGACAAAAATCACATGATCATATCAATAGATGCAGAAAATGCATTTGACAAAATTCAACATCCTTTCTTGATAAAAACTCTCAGCAAAGTAGGCATAGAGGGAACATACCTCAACCTGATAAAGGCCATATATGACTAAACTACAGTCAACATCATACTCAGTGGGCAAAAACTAAAACTATTTCCCCTAAGACCAGGAACAAGACAGGGATGCCCACTTTCACCAGTCCTGTTCGACAGAGTACTGGAAGTGCTAGCCATAGCGATCAGATAAGAAGAAATAAAAGGCATCCAAATTGGAAAAGAAGAAGTAAAACTGTCATTATACACAGATGTCATTATATTGTACATAGAAAACCCTAACATCTCCATCAAAACACTACTAAACTTAATAAAAGAATTTGGCATTGTTGCAGGTTACAAAATTAACACCCAGAAATATATGGCCCTTTTATACACCAACTAGTAGCCCGGTGCATGAAATTTGTGCACATTAAAAGGGAATTAATTGCCCTAACGACAAAAACAAAATACCACGTGCGGGCATGTATGTACAGTGCTATTGAAAATTCATGGCCCATGCGCAGAAGTTGGTATTTTGTGGAAGAGCCACACTCAAGGGGCCAAAGAACTGCATGTGGCTTGCGAGCCGCAGTTTGCCAATGACTGCCCTAACTAGTTTGGCTCAGTGGATAGAGCATCGGCCTGTGGACTCAAGGGTCCCAGGTTTGATTCTGACCAAGGGCCTGTACCTTGGTTGTGGGCACATCCCCAGTGGGGAGTGTGCAGGAGGCAGCTGATAGATGTTTCTCTCTCATCGATGTTTCTAACTCTCTATCCTTCTCCCTTCCTCTCTGTAAAAAAATCAATAAAATATATATATTTTTAAAAAAAGGGAATTAATTAGTGTAGATATTTTGATATTGCTATTTGCCCTTTCTCTATAATAGAAGTGTGAGAGGTGAAAGGAAATTAGTAAGATATATATGAAAATAATATATAAGTTTATTCATAAATAAACAGTAACAAAAGGATATAACAAGAGGCATGATATAAAAACGACAAAAACATGATATAAAAACAACAAAAACATGATATGAAAACAAAAGTGATGCAAACAATGACTGATAAAGTGATTCAACTTATTCTACTATCTCCCTGTACACCACATTAAGAGTGAAAACACTTTCAGAGTGCTTGACTAATTTCCCTTGTGATGAAGTATTTAGAACTTTAACTGTAACGTCCCATGCTCTTCAAACTCAAGAGAAAGCAACATATAACTGACCATGTGCGAAAACAGGTTTAGGTAGGAATATTTCTACTTTGTGTAGAGTTTGTCCTTGTGATTTATTAATAGTCATCACAAATGCTGGCATCACGGCAAACTGTCGTTGAATCAATTTAAATGGGAGGCCAGTGTCAGATGGGGACAAATCAATTCTTGGAATCAGAACAACCTCTCCCTCTGCAGATCCTGTTAATACTTCAGCTTCGATAATGTTAGGTCATAATCTATTGATAATAAATCTGGTACCATTACAAAGACCCCATTTACTATTGAGATTTCTCAATAGCATGATGATTGCACCCACTTTCAATTTTAATTTATGACACGGCATTTCCAAAGGAGTAATACTATTAAGAAATTCGATGGGAAAATTTTCCTTTTCAGCATCATCTGTGGAATCAATGGAATCATCACTCAAATATGTGTGAAAATCTCCATCAAGTATATCCAAATTTTCTTCATTTAATTTTTGAACATGCTCATTTTTTGGACAAAGAATTGCACGTTTAGATATCTAATAAAAGAGAAACATGCAAATTGACTGTACCACCACTACACTCACAAGCCACGCCCACAAGCCAATCAGAGCCACTATATGCAAATAACCCAACCAAGATGGAGGCTCGCAGCCATGGAGCTGGAGTAAGCAGGAGGCTTGGTTGCCCCTGGCAATGGAGTAAGCCAAGCTTCCCTCCTGGCCGGCTGTGGGCTCCACTCAAGGCAACAAAATTTCAATTATAGAAGATAAACAAACCCCAGATATCTGCTTCCAGCCAGCCTTTACTGGGAGCTTGTGTGGCTGGGGGCCGTGGCCAGCCTGCAAACAGCCCTCAGCCCCTCACCCAGGCTGACCAGGCACTCCAGTGGGGACCTCCACCCTGAAGGGGGTGTGGCCAGTCTGAAAATGGCCCTCAGCCCCTCACCCAGGCTGGCCAGGCAAACCAGTGGGACCCCCATCCTGATACGGGACACCCTTCAGGGCAAACCAGCCGGCCTCCACTCATGTACCAGGCCTCTATCCTATATAATAAAAGGGTAATATGCAAATTGATCCTAACAGCAGAACGCCTGGGAATGACTGGTCACTATGACACACACTGGCCACCACGCTCAATGCAGGAGCTGCTTCCTGGTGGTCAGCGCACTCCTAAAGGGGGAGCTCTCCTCAGCCACAAGCCAGGCCGAAAGCTGCCAGTACAGCAGTGGTGGTGGGAGCCTCTCCTGCCTCAGCAGCGCTAAGGATGCCAGACTGAAGCTTAGGCCTGCTTCCCACTGGCAAGTGGACATTCCCCGAGGGCTCCCAGGCTGCCAGAGGGATGTCTGACTGCCAGCTTTGGCCCAATCCCCTGGGGAGCGGGCCAAAGCCAGCAGGTGGACATCCCCCAAGGGGTCCAAGACTGCGAGAGGGTACAGGCTGGGCTGAGGGACCCCCCCAAGTGCACACATTTTTGTGCACTGGGCCTCTAGTATTTTTAATATTATCTATAGCAGTGGTTCTCAACCTTGGCTGCACATTAGAATCACCTGGGAAACTTTTTAAAATCCTGATTCCTGGGCCCCATCATCCAGAAATTGTTTCTTTGTTATGGGGTGGGGCCACAACATTAGTAACAAAGAAACAATTTCTGGAGGATGAGGCCCAGAAATCAGGATTTTAAAAAGATTCTCAGAAAATAAAAAATAAATAACAATAACAATAATAATAAAATAATAATAATAATAAAGATTCCCAGGTGATTCTATTGTGCAGCCAAGGTTGAGAACCACTGATATATAGATATAGTATTTCCAAAGGTAGCTTCAATAATAGATCCATTAAAAATCATTTCACTTCCACGCTCCACTCTGAGGGTGGGTTCCTGCCTGAAAACTCGCCCTGAGGGCTGGTTCCTGCCTGAAACCTCACCCTGAGGGCAGGTTCCTGCCTGAAACCTCACCCTCCAGGAAACAGCTGGGGGAGTGCGCAGCTGTTTCCAAGATGACCTCTGGAGGACTGATTTCCTTCCGGTTGGTCGCAGTTCTGGCTGTGATGTTACACCCAGGGTTTTTATGTAAGTAGATAATGAACTCACAGAAAGAGAAACTAAAAAAAAATCCAATTTACCATTGCAACATAAAAATTAAGATACCTAAGAATAAACTTAACTAAGGAGGTAAAAGACCTATACTCAGAAAACGACAGGACATTAAAAAAAGAGAAAGAGGAAGACATAGACAAATGGAAGAATATACTGTGTTCGTAGAATCAACATCATTAAAATGTTCATACTACCCAAAGCAATTTATAGAATCAATGCATTCCCCATTAAAATACCAGTGGCATATTTCACAGACCTAGGACAAACTCTCCAAAAATTCAACTGGAATGAAAAAAGACCCCAAATAGCTGCATCAATCGAGAAAGAACTACAAAGTTAGAGGGATCACAATACTAGATATCAAACTATATTACAAAGCCACTGTTCTCAAATTGCCTGGTACTGGCACAAGAACAGACATAGACCAATGGAACAGAACAGAGAACCCAGAAATAGACCCGAGCCATTATGCTCAATTAATATTTGACAAAGGAGGCAAGAGCATACAATGGAATCAAGACAGTCTCTTCAATAAATGGTGCTAGGAAATATGGTCAGATACATGCAAAACCGTGAAACTAGGTCATCAACTTACACCATACACAAAAACAAACTCAAAATGGTTAAAGGACTTAAATGTAAGATGGGAATCCATAAAAATCATAGAAGACTCCATAGGCAGCAAAATATCAGACATATGTTGCAGCAATAGCTTTACCGATACAGCTCCTAGGATAATGGAAAGTAGGGAGAAAATAAACAAATGGGACTATATCAAAATAAAAAGCTTCTGCACAGCAAAAGAAACCATCAACAAAACAACAAGAAAGCCCACTGCATGGGAGAACATAGTTGCCAATGATATTTCAGATAAGCGTTTAATCTCCAACATTTACAGGGAACATATGCAACTTAACAAAAGGAAGATAAATAATCCAATCAAAAAATGGGAAAAGGACCTAAATAGACACTTTTTGAAAGAGGACATACAGAAGGCCAAGAGACATATGAAAACATGCTCAAAGTTACTAATCATCTAAGAGATGCAAATCAAAACGGCAATGAGGTACTATCTCACACCTGTCAGAATGGCTATCACCAACAAATCAACAAAGACAATTGCTGGCGAGGATGTGCAGAAAAAGGAACCCTCATGCACTGCTGGTGGGAATGCAGTCTGTTACAGCCACTGTGAAAAACAGCATGGAGTTTCCTCAAAAAGTTAAAAATAGAACTCTCATTTGCCCCGGTAATCCCACTTCTAGGAATATATCCCAAGAAATCAAAAACACCAATCAGAAAGGATACACGCACCCCTATGTTCATAGCAGCACAATTTACAATAGCTAAGATTTGGAAATAGCCTAAGTGTCCATCAGCAGATTAGTGGATTAAAAACCTGTGATACATCTACACAATGGAATACTACCTTGCTATAAAAAAGAAAGAACTTTTACCATCTGCAACAGCATGGATGGACCTGGAGAGCATTATGCTTAGTGAAATAAGCCAGGGGGCGAAAGATAAATATCACATGATCTCACTCACATGTGGGATATAATGAACAACATAAACTGATGAAAAAAAATAGACCCAGAGGCAAAGAAACACCAAACAGACACTGCAACCTCAGAGGGAAGGCAGAGTAGGGTTGGGGCGGGAGGTGGTAAGAGATCAACCAAAGGACTTGTATTCATGCATATTAACATAACCATTGGATACAGACACTGGGGTGGTGGGGGCTTGTCCTGGAGTGTGGAAGTGGCTAGGGAGGGGTCAATCGGGAAAAAAGGAGGCATATGTAATACTTTAAACAATAAAACAATGAAAAGGGACCACACTGTGGATATACAGATGGGCCAGAGACAAATGAAAAAATTCTCAAAGTCAGCGATCATCAGAGAGATGCGAGCTAAAACGACAATAACGTATCACCTCATATCTGTCAGAATGGCTACCATCAACAAATCAACAAATGATAAATGCTGATGAGGCTGTAGAGAAAAGGGAACCCTAGTACATTGCTCTTGGGCATGCAGACTGGTGAAACCATTAAGGATAATAGTATGGAGTTTCCTCAAAAAATTAAGTACCGATATGCCCAGTGATTCCACTTCTAGGAATATATCCTGAGAGACCTGAAATAGCTATCAGAAAGAATATATGCATCCCTATGTCCTAGCAGGGCAATTTACTATAATTAAGATCTGGAAACAGCCCAAGTGCCCATCAGTAGATGAGTGGATAAAAAAACCTGTGGCACATTTATACCATGGAATATTATGCAGCAGTAGAAAAAGAAGGATCTCTTACCCTTTGAAACAGCATGGAGGCACCTAGAGAGTATTATGCTAAATGCAATAAGTCAGTCAGAGAAAGACAAGTATCACATGATCTCCCTCATATATGGAATCTAATGAACAAAATAAACTGATAAGCAAAACAGATCTAGAGACAGAAGCATGGAACAAACTATGGAATGTCAACGGGAAGGTGGAGGTGGGTGGGTGGGAAGAGATCAACTAAAGAACTTGTATGCATGTATGCATAACCCATGGACACAGAAAATAGGGTGATAAAGGCCTGAGATGAGGGACAGGGGCGGGCTAGAAGGGGTAAATGGGGGGAAATAGGGAACATAGTAATACTTTCAACAATAAAGATTTAATTAAATAAAAGAAAAGAAGACCCATATATATGCTGTCTATAAGAGACCCATTTCAGAGTGGAAGACAGGCACAGACTAAAACTACAGGGATAGAAAAAGAGATGTCATGAAAATATAAAAAACCAGAAAAGTTAGGGTAGCAATGCTTAGACAAAATAGACTTTAAAACAAAAGTTATAACAAGAGACAAAGAAGGACATTACATAATGATAAGGGGATCAACCCAACAAGAGGATACAACCCTTGAAAACATTTATTCAGTCAACATAGGAGCACCTAAATACATAAAGCAAATCTTGATGGATATAATGGGAGAGATCAATAGTACACACTAGACCAGATGGATTTAAATGGTATTTTCAGAGCATTACACCCCAAAGCAGCACAATATACATCCTTTTTAAGTGCACATGGAACATTTTCCAATACAGACCACGTGTTAGACTATAAAACAAGCCTCAATATATTTATGAATTTTAAAATCATATCAAGCATCATCCTCAACAACAGTACTATTAAACTAGAAATAAATTACAAGAGTAAACTGAAAAACAGACAACACATGGAGGCTAAATAACATGTTACTAAATAATGAATGGGTTAACAATAAAATTAAGGAAGAAATTAAAAGAACCTTGAGAGAAATAAAAATGAGAACACAATAACCACAAATGTATAGAACAAAGTGAAAGGAGTCCTAAGAGGGGAAAACATAGCATTATAGGTCTACTTTAAGAAACAAGAAAAATGTCAAATAGAGAATGTAACCTTATGCCTAAAGGAACCACAAAAAGAACAACAAACCAAGACCAAAGTGAGTAGAAGGAAGGAAATAATAATGATCAGAGAGGAAATAAAATAGAAAAGATAAACAAGATTAATAAACTTTCAACCAGAGTCAAGTAAAAAGAGAGAGAGATAGCAAAAAAGGTAAAAAAATAAAAAATAAAAAGAGAGAAGACACCCAAGAAATAAAATCAGAAATTAAAGAGAAGTAACAACTGGCACTACAAAAATAAAAATTATTATAGGAAAATACTATGAACAACTATATGCTAACAAATTGGATAATCTGGGTGAACTGGATAAATTCCTTGAAACATACAATTTTCCAAGACTAAATAAAAATGATACAGAAAATCTGATCATACCGATGACAACAAACAAAATCAAAGGAGTAATAATAATTTAAAAAACTCTCTCAACTAACAAAAGTCCTGGGCCGGATGGCTTTACAGGTGAATTTTGCCAAACACTCAAAGAAGTAACACCTATACTTCTCAAACTATTCCAAAACATTCAAGAGGAGGAAAGAATCCCAAGCTCATTTAATTAGGCCAGCATTATCCTAATTCTGAAACCAGATAAAGACACTACAAAGAAAGCAAACTATAGTCCAATATCCCTGATGAACATAGATACTAATATCCTTAACAGAATATTGGCAAACCAAATTTAACAATACATTCAAAAGATATGCCATGATCAAGTGAGATTTAGTCCTGTGATGCAAGTTTTATTTACTATCTGAAATTCAATTAACATGAAATACCACATAAAGTAAAGCAAGATAAAAATCACATGATCATGATCATAACCAAGCATTTGAAGGCATCCAGCATCCATTTATGACAAAAACTCTCAGCAAAGAGGGAATCGAGGGAACATAACTCAACATAATAAAGGCCATGCCAAACCCATAGTTATGTCAAAACCATAGTTAACATCATACTCATTGGGGAAAAGCTAAAAGCGCTTTCCTTAAGATCAGTATATCCTTGTTCCTGATCTTAAAGATGTCCATTTTTACTACTTTTATTCAACACAGTATTATAAGTCCTGGCCACAGCAATCAGACAAGAAAAAGAAATAAAAGGTATGCAGACTGGTAACAAAGAAGTAAAACAGTCATTATTTGCGGATGACATAATGCTATATACCGACTGGGGCAAATGTAGGCTTACAGTTGTGAGTACATGAAACACAGAGTTTATTCTTGTAATATTATTTTCCATCTGAACAATTGTATAAGTACTTTTGCCCCCACCCTGTATAGAAAATCCTAAAGATTTCCCCCAAAAACTATTAAACTTCCCTGTCTAGGTGGCTCAGTTGGTTGGAGCATTGTCCCATACATCAAAAGGTTGTGGGTTCGATTCCCAATCAGGGCGTGCATGGGAGATAGCCAATCAATGTTTCTCTCTTGCATTGTATTTCTCTTTCTCTCCTCTTTGAACTGATAAATGAATTCAGTAAAGTAGAAGGATACAAAATTAGTATTTAGAAATTGGTTGCATTTTATAGACCAATAATTAACTGACATAAAGAGAAATTAAGAAAACAATCCCACTTACAATTGCATCAAAAAATGAAATACCTATGCATAAATGTAACTAAGGAGGTAAAAGATCGGTGCTTGAAAAATTAGAAGACATTAAACATCTTGAAGAAGACACACATAAATGGAAGAATATACTATGCTTGTGAACAGAAAGAATTAACATTATTAAAATGTTCATACTATGCAATTCCTATTAAAATAACAATGGCATTTTTCAGAGAACTAGAACAAATAATTCAAAAATTTACATGGGAACACAAAAGACCCTGATTAGCCATAGCAATTTTGAGAAAGAAGAACAAAGTTGGAGATATCATACTATCTGATATCAAACTACACTAAAAGGCCATAGTAGTCAAAACAGCATGGTACTGGCATGAAACAGACATATAGATCAATGGAACAGAATAGAGAGCCCAGAAATAAATCCACACCTATATGGTCAATTAATTTATGATAAAAAAAACAAGAATACAAAAAGGGGCAAAGACAGTCTATTCAATAAATGGTATTGTGAAAACTTAACAGATACATTCAAAAAATGAAATTAGACCACCTTCCTATACCATATACAAGAATAAACTCAAAATAGATTAAAGACTTAAATATAAGACTTCATAAAACTTCTAAAAGAAAACATAGGCAGTAAAATCTCTGACATTTCTTGTAGCAATATTTTTTTCTGATATATATTCTAGAGAAAGGGTAACAAAGCAGAGAATAAACAGATGGGACTGCATCAAACTAAAAAGTTTTTGAACAGGAAAAGAAATCATCAACCAAAGAAAAGACAACCAATCAAATGTGAGAAGATATTTGCCAATGATATATTAGATAAGAGGTTAATATCCAAATGTATAAGGAATGCATACAATTTAACACCAAAAAGCCAGACAACCTAATTTAAAAATGGGCAGAGGACCTAAATTGTTATTTCTCCAAAGAGTACATACAGACTGCCACAGATATATGAAAAGATGCTTAGTGTCACCAATGACATAGAAATGCAAATTAAAACCACAATGAGATATTATCTTATACCTGTAAGAATGGCTATCATCAATAGGTCAATGAACAAGAAGTGTGGGCCAGGATGCAGAGAAAAAGGAACTCTTGTGTACTGTTGGTGGGAATGCAGATTGGTGCAGCCACTGTGGAAAGCAGTATGGAGTTACCTCAAAAAATTAAAAATGGACCTGCATTATGACCCAGTGCATCTACTGGGTATTTAGCCAAAGAAATCCAAAACACAAATTCGAAAAGATATATGGACCCCTATGTTCACTGCAGCATTATTTACAATAGCCAAGATATGGAAGCAATTTAGGCGTCCATTGATAGACGATTGAATAAAGAGGGTGTGGTACACATATACAATGGAGTATTACTTGGCTATAAAAAGAATGAAATCTTACCATTTGTACCTAGAAGTGAAAGAAGTCAGAGAAAGACAAATGCTGTATGAACAAATAAAACAGAAAGAAATTTATAGATACAGAGAACAAACTGAAGGGTTGCCAGATTGGAGGTGGGTGGGGGGCTGAGTAAAAAAAGTGAAGAAATTGAGAAGTACAAATTGGTAGTTTAAAAATAGGGAACATAGTTAAAACAACAACAAAAAAGTAAAAAAGTAACTGAAGTTAATTTTAAGAATATTCAGGGGTAGGCAAAAGTAGGTTTACAGTTGTAATACAAATAAATAATATAATAATTAAAAATAATAATAAAGAATAAACTCTATTTCATATACTCACAACTATAAACCTGCTTTTGCCCACCCCTATATTTTACTTAACCCAATTAATGAAAATATTTTTCAACATAAAATCAATATAAAATTATTAATGAGATATTTTACTTTTTTCTTACTGAGTTTGAATTCTGATGTGGACCTTATACTTAGAACATATTTCATTTGGACTAGTCAAATTCCAAGTGCTAATGGCTACCATACTGGACAACATAGGTCTACCCTTGCTACTCAAAGTGTGGGCGCTGGACTGTCAGTGTTGTATCACAGGAAGCTTGCAAGAACGGCACAATATCAGGCTCCAATTGGACATAGAGAATCAGTATTCACATTTAACAAGCCCTAGGTAATATAACTTGCATATTGAAGTTTAAAAGTAAAGCTCTATATCAGTGGTTCTCAACATTCTGGCCCTTTAAATACAGTTCCTCATGTTGTGACCCAACCATAAAATTATTTTTGTTGCTACTTCATAACTGTAATTTTGCTACTGTTATGACTCGTAATGTAAATATCTGATATGCAGGATGGTCTTAGGCGACCCCTGTGAAAGGGTCGTTCAACCGCCAAAGAGGTCGCGACCCACAGGTTGAGAACCGCTGCTCTATACCATTTCGCTATACTACCTCTCTTTAGGATAAAGGCCCAGTGTACCATAAGTATTATTCAAATATAAAATGTAACCCTCTGGTTAAGTTGTCATTCTACTCACTCAGTGATGGCGAATCTTTTGAGCTCAGCGTGCCAACATTTTGAAAAACCCTTACTTAACTCTGGTGCCATGTCACATATAGAAATTTTTTGATATCTGCAACCATAGTAAAACAAAGACTTATATTTTTGATATCTATTTTATATATTTAAATGTCATTTAACAAAGAAAAATCAACCAAAAAAATGAGTTCGCGTGTCACCTCTGACACGTGTGTCATAGGTTTGCCATCACTGCACTAGATCATGGTTGAATTGTCTGAAAATCAGTTAAATTAGGTGACTGTGTACTAGATACTGTATTAGGCACTGTAGGGTTTGCTGAGCTAAAGAGGACATGGTCTCTGCTTTCAGGAAAGTTACAACTGCCAAAAGATGCCGGGAGGATAATACTCTGCACAACAAATCCACTCTTATTCACCATTAAAAACTCCAAATAACGTTTCCATCTCAAAAGTAAATGTGGCAACCAGGCACTGGATTGATCAAACAAGCATTCAACTCAAGAGGTTCATGGGACAGAAACAAAACAGTTTCACTCCATTTGAAATTGGCTCACAGCAACGGTCTGAAGCAAACACTCAGGCTTTAGGACATGAACTCAAAGGGTTCTTCTGAAAGGGTAGCAACCCTGTGTTTTTATAACAGGAAAGTTATAACATTTATCATGCTCAAATTCAGGAGCTGTGCACTCAAGTCAAGAGAAACCTGACAGTCTGATTTCCAGGTTCCAGTGACTTAGACTAGGAATTCCTATTTAAAGCAAAGAAAATAAAAAACGAGGAAGTGCCAGTCCTTGTTTCTCTGTGTAGGTGTTGACAAGCTATTAAATCATTAGGCTGTCCCTTGCCAGAAGCAGCAGAATAAATCTTGAAAGTTGACAAATGGTCAGCAGCTCTCTGTGTGCCTGCACACTCAGACATACACAAAGGGCACACTGTTTTCCTTGGTTTATCTCCTGGCTGTGTAAATATTTCATCTGACATTTGGGTTGGATTCTGAGCTAGTTTCCCACCAAGCTGATGGTTTTTAATCTGTTTTCAGCAGCCTGCAATAAACTGTCTAATGTGTCTGCACAGTGCAGTATACTCTGCTCACTGGCAAACAGAACAAATGGAACCAAGAGACCCCCGATATACTATTCTCAGATGTCTGAAGATAAGTAATTGCACCCAAGCTCTACCCAAGCCAGAAACACAAACTATGAGGTGCTTGACTCATCCCACCAGCACCAAAGAGCCTTTCCTATACTAGACCAGTGCCAGCAGGAGGTCACAATATATACTTTTCGCCTGCCACACTATTAAGACAGATCTTTGGTTTAGCACAACTGTGTCAATGCCAAAGATGAGGATGGACATAATCTCATTCATTCTGGGTTATATTCATTTTGGCTTCCCTTCCATTTCAAATGAATTTCTTTAGTTATCTAAAATGTAGGAAATGCCGTGATAATTTAAACCACAAATTATTGGCTCAGAGAGCTCCTATAAAAAGAAAGGAGTTACTGATGGATGCTACCATGTGATGACCCTTGAAAACATTATGCTAAGTAAAAGAAGCCAGTTATAAAAGACCATATATTGTTGAATTCCATTCATATAAAATGTCCAGAATAGGAAAATCTATAGATACAAATAGTAGATTAGTTGTCACTAGGGTTGGGGGGAGAGGAATGAGATTGACTGCTAGTGGGCATGTAATTTCTTTTAGGGTACAAAAATGTTCTGGAATTAGATAGTAGTAATGATTTCACAATTTTGTGAATATACTAAATAGCACTGAGTTATACACTTTGAATGGACGAATTGTATAGTATGAGAATTACCTATAATAATAAAAGCATAATATGCTAATTAGACCGGATGTCCTTCTTTCCAGACAAAGCCACAGCAGGCGGGGGCTGAGGCAGAGGCGGCAGAGGCCCCTGGCAGCAGCGGCGGCAGCAGGCGGGGGGGTTTGGAGGGGGGGGGGGCCGGGGCCAAGGCCCTTGCATGAATTTCGTGCATCGGGCCTCTAGTATCTTGATAAATCTGTTTCCAAAAGATTAAGGGTCATTAAATTTTTTCTCTTCTCTTCCCACCAATAGTTTCTATAGAGCAATCTTCTCAGGCTTGCTATACAGTATTCCATTTATAAAAGAAAAGTGATAGATAAATAAATAAATAAATAAATAAATAAATAGGCATGCAAGTTGGTTCTAGGAAAGCTATCACATCAGAAGGGTCTATCCTGTCTACTGCTACAGGTTCTCTACCATTCATTCATTGATCCAATTAATTCATTGAAAGTCTGCTATGTACTAGGCTCTGAGGATAGATACAACATAAATAAACCCTGATCTTTTTATTAGGAGCATATGATAATGATGCTCTTAACATTGACCCTGAGACACCTGGTTTCATGAGTTGCCTTTGGAATAATCAATGATTCAAATATGTTAATGACAATGTTAGTGTTGTTTATATTCCTTTTTCAAAAATTGGCAATTCATGGATGATACACTTCTAATTTAATAGTTGCAATACCTTAAGTGTAAAGTATATGGGGTAATTTATGATAGTAGTAAAGCAAACTATTTAAAGAATAAGGATGCAAATTTCCTGTTTCCTCATGATATTGTAAGCAAGAGTACTTAATTAAGATAGCCAGACCAGAAAGGTTACAGCATATATTTTGAGGTTTCCTCCTTTAAAAGGAATTGTTTTTGTAAATCCACAGGATTTATTAAGTGGTGGTCTTTCCTTTTTGTTTCAAGGTAAATGAAGACACTGGTAATACTTCAGGTGATAGTGTGGGGAAAACTTGTAAAACAGAACTTAATTGTTCATTTCTTCAGCCAGGGTAGTAACATTTTGTCTTTGGAGTTAGGCAGGATTGGGTTCAAATCCTAGTTTTTACTTTTAATTTGGGCCTTCATCTCTCTTTTTTTTTTGTATTAAGGATATTTTTATTAGTTATAACACTTGACAGAATAATAATATGTACATAATTCAATTTTTAATTCTTTATTGTTGAAAGCATCACATATGTCCCTTTTCCCCCATTGTCCTCTCCCAGACTGCCCTCACCCCAGCCCCAGCCTACATCCCTCATTGTCTGTGTCCATTGGTTATGCTTATATACACACAAGTTCTTCGGTTGATCTCTTATCCCCCTCTGCCAACCCACCGCTGCCTTCCCTCTGAGAGTTGAAGGTCTGTTGAATGATTCTGTGTCTCTGGATCTGTTTTTGTTCCTTAAGTTTATGTTATTCATTCTATTCCACAAGTGAGTGAGATCATGTGATACTTACCTTTCTCTGAATGGCTTATTTCGCTTAGCATAATGCTCTCCAGGTCCATCCATGCTGTTGCAAATGGTAAGAGTTCTTTTATTTTTTCCCCAGCAGCATAGTATTCCATTGTGTAAATGTACCAGTTTTTTAATCCATTCATCGGCTGATGGGCACTTAGGCTGTTTCCAAATCATAGCTATTGTAAATTGTGCTGCTATGAACATAGGGGTGCATATATCCTTTCTGATTGGTGTTTTTGTTTTCTTGAGATATATTTCTAGAAGTGGTATTACTGGGTCAAATGGCAGTTCCATTTTTAATTTTTTGAGGACATGCCATACTGTTTTCCATAGTGGCTGCACCAGTCTGCCTTCCCACCAGCAGTGAAGGAGGGTTCCTTTTTCTCTGCATCCTCTCCAGCACTTGCCATTTGTTGATTTGATGATAGCCATTCTGACAGGTGTGAGATGGTACCTCATTGTTGTTTTGATTTGCAACTCTCGATGATTAGTGACTTTGAACATCTTTTCATATGTCTCTTGGCTTTCTGAAAGTCCATTTTCAAAAAGTGTCTAGTAAGGTCCTATATCCATTTTTTGATTGGATTGTTTATCTTCCTTTTGTTAAGTTGCATGAGTTCCCCGTAAATGTTGAAGATTAAACCCTTATCGGTGATAACATTGGGAAATATGTTCTCCCATGCAGAGGGCTTTCTTGTTTTGTTGATGGTTTCTTTTGCTGTGCAGAAGCTTTTTATTTTGATGTAGTCACATTTGTTTATTTCCTCCTTAGTTTCCATTTCCTTAGGAGCTGTATTGGTAAAGATATTGCTATGACATTTGTTTGATATTTTGCTGCCTATGGATTCTTCTAAGATTTTTATGGCTTTCTGTCTTACGTTTAAGTCTTTTTATCCATTTTGAGTTTATTTTTTGTGTATGGTTAAGTTGGTCATCTAGTTTCATTTTTTACATGTATCTGTCCAATTTTCCCAACACCATTTATTGAAGAGACTATCCTGACTCCATTGTATGCTCTTGCCTCCTTTGTCAAATATTGAGTGTAATGACTTGGTTCGACTTTTGGGCTCTCTGTTCTGTTCCACTGGTCTATATGTCTGTTCTTGTGCCAGTAGCAGGCAGTTTTGAGAACAGTGATTTTGTAATACAGCTTGATATCTGGTATTGTGATCCCTCCAACTTTGTTCTTCTTTCTCAGGATTGCTGCAGCTCGTTGGGTTCTTTTTTTATTCCTTCTGAATTTTTGGAGAGTTTGTTCTACGTCTGTGAAATATCATGTTGGCATCTTAATGGGGATTCCACTGAATCTATATATTGCTTTGGGTAGTATGGACATTTTAATGATGTTGATTCTACTAATCCATGAACACGGTATGTTCTTCCATTTGTCTATGTCTTCCTCTATCTCTTTTTTCAATGTCCTTTAGCTTTCCAAATATAGGTCTTTTACCTCTTTAGTTAAGTTTATTCCTAGGTATCTTAATATTTTTGTTGCAATATTGTAACAAATTGTAAGTTGGTCATCTAGTTTCATTTTATTTTTTGGAAATGGTATTGTATTTTCATTTCTCTTTTTGTGAGCTCATTATTGGTGTATAAAAAAAGCCATAGATTTCTGAGAGTTAATTTTGTATCCTACTATATTGTCAAATTCATTTATTAGGCCTAGTAGTTTTTTTATGGAGTCTTTGGAATTTTCTATGTGCAATATCATGTTATCTGCGAATAATGACAGTTTTACTTCTTTTCCAATTTGGATGCCTTTTATTTCTTCTTCTTGTCTGATCGCTATGGGTAGCACTTCTAGTAATATGTCAAACAGGAGTGGCGAAAATGGGCATCCCTGTCTTTTTTCTGTTCTTAGGGGAAATAGTTTTAGTTTTTGCCCATTGAGTATGATGTTGGCTGTGGGTTTGTCATATAAGGCTTTTATTATGTTGAGGTATGATCCCTCTATTCCAACTTTGCTGAGAGTGTTTATCAAAAATGGGTGTTGGATTTTGTCAAAAGCTTATTCTGCATCAATTGACTATGCAATTTTTGTGTCCCAATTTATTTATGTGATGTATAACGTATACTGATTTGCAGATATTGTACCAGCTTTGCATCCCCAGAATTAATCCCACTTGGTCATGGTGTATGATCTTTCTAATGTCATGCTGGATCTGACTTGTTAAAATTTTGTTGAGGATTTTAGCATCTATATTCATCAGGATATTGTCCTGTAATTCTATTTCTTTGTAGTGTCTTTATCTGATTTTGGAATTAGGGTAACTCTGGCTTCATAGAAAGAGCTTGGAAGTGTGCTTTTCTCTTGAATTTTCTGGAGTAGTCTGAGAGGGGTAGGTTTTACTTCTTCTTAGAATGTTTGGTAAAACTCTGTAAAGCTGTCTGGACCAGGACTTTTGTTTGCTGGAAATTTTTTGATCACTGTTACAATTTCCTCCATAGATATCAACCTATTCAGGTTTTTAAACTTTTCCTGATTGAGTTTTGGAAGACTGCATTTTTCTAGGAATCTGTCTATTTTGTCTACCTTGTCCAGTGTGCTGGAGTAGAGTTGTTTGTAGTATATATATATTTTTTTTACAATCCTTTGTATGTCTGTGGGGTTGGTTGTTACTTCACCTCTTTCATTTCCGATTTTATTTGGGTTCTCTTTGCTTCTTGGTGAACCTGGCTAGAGGTTCATCCATCTAGTTTATCTTTTTAAAGAACCAGCTCTTGGTTTTATTGATCTTTGATTGTTTTTTGTTTGTTTTTGTCTCTATGTTGTTTATTTCTTCTCTGATCTTTATTATTCCCTTCCTTCTGCTTACTCTGGACTTTTCTTGTTGTTCTCTTTCTAATTCTTTAAGTTGTGGGATTAGATCACTTATTACCATTTTTATCTTGTTTTTTGATGTATATCTGTAGAGGTATGAACTTCCCTCTCAGGACTGCTTTCACTGTGTCTCATAGATTTTGGATTGTTGTGTTTTCATTTTCATGAGTTTCCAGGATGCTTTTTATTTCTTCTTTTTTCTCTTTGGTAACCCAATCTTTGTTTAATAGCATGCTATTTAGCCTCAAAGTATTTGATTTTTGTTGTTTTTACTGCAGTTGATTTCTAATTTTATGCCACTGTGATATAAGAAGATGCTTGATATTATTTCTATCTTCTTGAATTTGAAGAGACTTTGCCTGTGTCTGAATATCTGGTCTATCTTTGAAAATGTCCCATTTGCACTGGAGAAGAATGTATATTCTGTAGCATTTGGGTGAAATGTTCTGAAGATGTCAATTAATTCCATCTGATCTAGTGAGTCATTTAGGATTGCTATTTCTTTGCTGATTTTTTGTTTAGAGGATTTATCCAGTGGTGGCAATGGGGTATTAAAGTCCCCTACTATGGTTGCATTGCTATCTATCTCTCCCTTTATATCTTCCAGAAGTTTTTTCCTCTCCCCTGCTTCAAGTCTATGCAGCCTTTTTTCTCTTTCTTCAATAGTCATGTTTTTAATGATTTTTTCGTCTCCTCTGTTGGTGTCTTCTACTCCTATTTAATTAATTTCACTCACTAAACTCAACTCTTCTGCTCTCTTCTATATTCTCCTTTTCCAAAAATAAATGAATAAGTAAACAGATAAATTAAATTTTTTGACTCATTTATTTGTTTATTTATTTATTTCTCTTCTTCTTATCCACTCATTCTCTTTTTACCTCCTTTATACTGAAATGTCATCCTTCCCATATTCATTCAATTTCTTAACCTTACTGTCCGTACATAAGCTCTGCCTCTATAGATTCTGTCCCCCACCTTTTTCTGCATGTTTGTTGCCTGCATTTTTTGGGTTATTTGTTTTTTGGTGTTTTTGCCCCATATATTTTTTCTTCTTTTTTCTTTCCTCTTACCTTTTTCTCTTAATATCATTTTTGCTCTCTTTTAGCTCTCCTAATTCTCTTTTCTCTGGTGGTCACTTTTATTTGGGTTATTGGTGTCATGTGTATGTTTGTGTTTTGTTCCCTTTGTGTTGTATCTTGTTGAGTTGTACTTTGTGCTGTTCAAACAATATGGTAGAGAGCGAGCCACATAACCAGACACCCTGAGAGGAGACTCCATCCACGAATGGGACAATAACACTTAAGACCCAATGACGCTAAGAGAACCTAAATATCCCAAGTAGTGGGCATCCCTAGAATACCCAGTCCTGAAGACCTGAGAGACTGCACCTCAGCATCCCAGAAAATATCCACTATATATGACAAACTCAAAAAATCTGGGTGGCATAGCCGTTTGAGCTAATAAATAGAGACAATCACAAAGGAACAACAAAAATGGGGAGACAAACAACACCCATACGAAAGAAAAGAAGGAATTACCAGGAAAGGAAATAAACAAAATGGAGGCAAACAATTTGTCAAAGAAAGAATTCAGAGCAATGGTCATAAGGATGCTGAAAAGGATGGAAGACAAATTCAACATGTGTAAGAATCAAGAGGGAATGACGAATGACATAGTAATAAAAACACAATGGAAAGTATCAACAGTAGACCAGAAGAAGCTGAGGACCACATCAGTGAGACAGAAGGTAGAAAAACACCCAAGCAGAGCAACAACTGAAAAAACAACAACTTAAAAATCAGGAGAGCCTAAGGGAGCTTTGGGACAATATGAAATGAAACAACACCCACATAATAGGGGTGCCAGAAGGAGAGGAAACTGAGGAAGGAATAGAAAACTTGTGTGAAGAAATAATGACAGAAAACTTCCCTGTTTTGGGGAAGAAAAAACTCACACAAACCCAAGAAGCACACAGAGTCTCAAAGATGAACCCCAAAAGACCAACACCAAGACACATAATTAAATTGGCAAACATCAATGACAAAGTAAGAATTTAAAAGGCGGCCAGAGAGAGACCAAAAGTTACCTACAAGGGATCTCCCATTAGACTCTCAACTGATTTTACAACAGAAACACATCAGGCCAGAAGGGAATGGTATGACATATACAGAGTGATGCAAAGCAAGGGACTGAATCCAAGAATACTCTAACCAGCTGTTGAGGGCCGCTAGCAAACACTCGGTTTAAATATGTTGGCTGAAACTCAGAGCAAAGGCAGAGCCACACCCTGGGGTCAGACCTGGTCAACAGACTGAAATGCCAACTGACCTTCCTGCCCAGTGTTAAGGGGGTGGATCTCATGATGTCGCCATGAACTCAGGGCCCACCGAGATGTGATGTAACTTCCTATTATTCGAGTATTTATTAAATCTGCTTGCGGTGCTGACTCTCTTTGTGTTTGTCTCTCCATCAGAGGGCAGATGCCACACCCGGCCCAAGCTTTTATTCTATTTCTGTGTCTGTCTTTTTATTTTTCTCAAATCCCCAAAGCACCTCCTACTTAAAAGAACCGGTTCACGTCTCTCTCTCTCTCTCTCCATACTGGACGCGGAGAAGGGAGCTCTCCTGCCATATCCAGCAAGGCTATCATTCAAAATTGAAGGTGAAATCAGGAGCTTCACAGACAAAAAAAAAAGGCTAAGGGAGTTTATTACCACCAAGCCAGCAATGCAAGAACTGCTAAAGGGACTGCTGTAAAAACAAGAACTAGAAAGGGAAGAAGGAACACGGGCATAAAGAATTAAAATGGCTGAGCCTAAGAGAACTTTGGGACAACACGAAACGAAACAACATCCGCATAATAGGAGTGCCAGAAGGAGAGGAAACTGAGAAAGGAATAGAAAACATGTTTGAAGAAATAATGACAGAAACTTCCCTGATATAGGGAAGAAAAAACTCACACAAATCCAAGAAGCTCACAGAGTCCCAAACAAAATGAACCCCAAAAGACAGACACCAAGGCACATTATAATTAAATTGGAAAACACCAATGACAAAGCAAGAATCTTAAAAGCGGCCACAGAGAGACAGAAAGTTACCTATAAAGGATCCCCCATCAAACTAGCGACCGATTTCTCAACAGAAACACATCAGGCAAGAAGGGAATGGAATGAAATATACAAAGTCATGCAAAGGAAGGGTCTGAATCCAAGAATACTGTACCCAGCAAGGCTATCAATCTAAACTGAGGGTGAAATCAGGAGCTTCACAGGCAAAATAGGACTACAGGAGTTTATTACCACCAAACCAGCAATGCAAGAAATGCTAAAGGGTCTGCTGTAAAAAGAAAAAAATAGGAAACGAAGAAGGAACACAGGGGTAAAGAATAAAAATGGCGACAAACAAGTATCTATCAATAATAAAAGTAAATGTATTAAATGCCCCAATCAAAAGACATAGGGTAACTGAGTGGATAAGAAAACATGACCCATATATCTGCTGTCTACAGGAAACCCACGTCAGAAAAAAAGACGCACGCAGCCTGATGGTGAAGGGATGGAAAAAGGTTTTTCAGGCAAATGGAAATGAAAAAAAAGCTGGGGTAGCAATACTTATATTGGAAAAATTAGATCTCAAAGTGAAGGACATAAAAAGAGATAAGGAAGGCCACTTCATACTTCATAATACTAAAGGGAGCAATCCAACAAGAAGAAATAACTCTGGTAAACTTATACGCACCCAATATAGGAACACCCAAATACATACAAAAACTTCTGGAGGAGTTCAAGGGAGAGACTGACAGCAATACAATCATAGTAGGGGACTTTAATACCCCACTACCACCATTGGACAAATCCTCTAAACACAAAACATCATCAAAGAAACATCAATCCTAAATGACTCACCAGATCAGAGGGAATTAATTGACATCTTCACAACATTTCACCCCAAAGCCACAGAGTATACATTCTTCTCAAGTGCATATGGGTCATTTTCAAAGATAGACCATATATTGGGTCACAGGCAAAGTCTGTTCAAATTCAAGAAGATAGGAATCATATCAACCATCTTCTCGGATCACAATGGCATAAAACTGGAAATCAACTACAATAAAAACAATCCAAAAAAATCAAACACATGGAGACTAAATAGCGTGCTATTAAACAATGACTGGGTTACCAAAGAGATCAAAGAAGAAATAAAAAACATAATGGCACCAAACAACAATGAAAACACAACAATCTAAAACCTATGGGACACAGCGAAAGCAGTCTTGAGAGGGAAGTTCATAGCTCTACAAGCCTACTGCAAAAAACAAGAAACAATGATCTTAAATTACTTAACCCTACAACTCAAAGAGTTAGAAAGAGAGCAACAAGAAACGCCCAGTGTAAGCAGAAGGAAGGAAATAATAAAGATAAGAGTGGAGATAAATGGCATAGAGACCAAAAAAAACAATACAAAAGATCAACAAAACCAAGAGCTGGTTATTTGAAAGGATAAACAAGATTGATTAACCTCTAGCCAGGCTCACCAAGATGCAAAGAGAGAGGACCCAAATAAACAAAATCAGAAATGTAAGAGGAGAAATAACAACAGAAGCCACAGAAATACAAATGATTGTTAAAAAATACTATGATCAACTCTATTCCAACAAACTAGACAACCTGGAGGAAATGGACAAATTCCTAGAAAAATACAACCTTCCAAAACTCATTCAGGAGGAATCTAAAAATCTCAATAGGCTAATAACTATGGAAGAAATTGAAGCACTCATCAAAAAGCTCCCAGCAAACAAAAGCCCAGAACCACACGGCTTCACAAGGGAGTTTTATCAAACATTCGAGGAAGAACTAAAACCTATCGTCCTGAGACTATTCCAAAACATTCAAGAGAGAGGAACACTTCCAAACTCATTCAATGAAGCCACCATCACCCTAAAACTAAAACCAGATAAAGACAACACAGTGAAAGAGAATTACAGGCCAATATCCCTCATGAACATAGATGCCAAAATCCTCAACAAAATCCTAGCAAATCGGATCCAGCAGGACATCAGAAAGATCATAAACCATGACCAAGTAGGATTTATCCCGGAGATGCAAGGATGGTACAATATCCGCAAATCAATAAACGTGATACATCACATAAACAAATTGAGAGAAAAAAACCAGATAGTCATATCAATTGATGCCGAAAAAACATTTGACAAAATCCAACACCCATTTTTGATAAAAACTCTCAGCAAGGTGGGAATAGAGGGATCATACCTCAACATAATAATAGCCATATATGACAAACCCACAGCCAACATCATACTCAATGGGCAAAAACTATGACCATTTCCCCTAAGAACAGGAACAAGACAAAGATGCCCACTCTCACCACTCCTGTTCGACATAGTACTGGAAGTATTAGCCATTGCGATTAGACAAGAGGAAGAAATAAAAAGCATCCAAGTTGGAAATGAAGAAGTAAAACTGTCCTTATTCACAGATGACATGATATTGTACATAAAAAACCTTAAAGACTCCATCAAAAAACTATTAGACTTGATAAATGAATTCGGCAATGTAACAGGATACAAAATTAATGCCAAGAAATCTATGGCATTTTGATACACCAATAATAAACTTACAGAAAAGACTAAAAAAGCAATCCCATTCACCATCCCATCAAAAAAATTAAGATACCTAGGAATAAACTTAACTAAGGAGGTAAAAGACCTCTACTCAGAAAACTACAGGATGTTGACAAAAGATATAGAGGAAGACATAAACAGATGGAAGAACATACCATGTTCATGGATTGGTAGAATCAACATCATTAAAATGTCCATACTACCCAAAGCAATCTATAAATTCAATGCACTTCTCATTAAAATACCAATGGCATATTTCACAGACCTATAACACACTCTCAAAAAATTCATCTGGAATAACAAAAGACCCCGAATAGCTGCCATGATCCTGAGAAAGAAGAACAAAGTAGGTGGGATCTCAATACCAGTTATCAAGCTGTATTACAAAGCCACTCTTCTCAAAACTGCCTAGTACTGGTACAAGAACAGACACCTAGATAAATGGAATGGAATAGAGATCCCAGAAATCGACCCGAACCAATATGCTCAATTAATATTTGACAAAGGAGGCAAGAACATACAATGGAGTCAAGACAGTCTCTTCAATAAATGGTGTTGGGAAAATTGGACAGATACATGCCAAAAAAATGAAACTAGATCACCACCTTACACCATACACAAAAATAAACTCAAAATGGATAAAGGACTTAAATGTAAGATGAGAAACCATAAAAATACTAGAGGAATACAAAGGCAACAAAACCTCAGACTTATGCCGAAGCAATTTCTTTACTGATACAGCTCCTAGGGCATTGGAAACTAAAGAGAAAATTAAAAAATGAGACTATATCAAAATAAAAAGCTTGTGCACAGCAAAAGAAACCATCAACAAAACAACAAGAAAGCCCACTGCATGGGAGAACATATTTGCCAAGGTTATCACCGATAAGGGTTTAATCTCCAACATTAATAGGGAACGCACACAACTTAAGAAAAGGAAGATAAACAATCCAATCAAAAAATGGGCAAAGGACCTAAATAGACACTTTTCAAAAGAGGACATTCAGAAAGCGAAGAGACATATGAAAACATGCTCAAAGTCACTAATCATCGGAGAGATGCAAATCAAAACAACAATGAGGTACTATCTCACACCTGTCAGAATGGCTATCATCAACAAATCAACAAACGACAAGTGCTGGAGAGGATGCGGAGAAAAGGGAACCCTTCTTCACTGCTGGTGGGAATGCAGACTGGTGCAGCCACTATGGAAGACAGTATGGAGTTTCCTCAAAAAGTTAAAAATGAAACTCCCATTTGACCCAGTGATCCCACTTCTAGGAATATATCCCAAGAAAACAGAAACACCAATTAGAAAGGATATATGCACCCCTATGTTCATAGAAGCACACTTCACCATAGCTAAGATTTGGAAACAGCCTAAGTGCCCATCAACGGATGAATGGATTAGAAAACTGTGGTACTTATACACAAGGGAATACTATGCTGATGTAAAAAGGAAGGAATTCTTACCATTTGCAACAGAATGGATGGATGTAGAGAGCATTATGCTAAGTGAGTAAGCCAGTTAGTGAAAGAAAAATACCACATGATCTCACTCATTTATGGATAATAGAGACCATTATAAACTGATGAGCAAAAATAGATATAGAGGCAGAGCAGCATTAAACAGACTGTCAAACTACAACAGGAAGGCCGGGGAGGGTTGGGGGGGTAAGAGATCAACCGAAGGACTTGTATGCATGCATATAAGCATAACCCATGGACACAAGACATTGGGGCGGGGGGAGGCTGGGGGAAAGTCAAGGGGAAAAAAAGGAGACAAATGTAATACTCATTGTAACATTTTAAGCAATAAAAAAAGAATTAAAATGGCAATAAACAAGTACCTATAAATAATAACCTTAAATGTAAATGTATTAAGTGCTCCAATCAAAAGACATAGGGCAGCTTAATGGATAAGAAAAAATGACCCATATATTTTCTGTCTACAAGAGACCCACCTCAGAACAAAGGACTGAGACTGAAAGTGAAGGGATCAAAAAATAATTTGTAGACAATTGGAAATGAATAAAAAAGCTGGGGTAGCAATATATCTGACAAAATAGACCTCCAAGTGAAGGCCATAACAAGAGATAAGGAGAGCCACTTCATAATACTAAATGGATCAATACAACAAGAGAATATAACTCTGCAAAACACATATGTACCTAATACAGGAGCACCCAAATATATAATAATTTATTTTTAAGAAAGACATAAAGCGAAATAAGCCAGAGAAAGATAAATATCACATGATCTCACTCAATTATGTAATATAATGAACATAATAAAGTGATGAACAAAAACAGATCCAGAGACAGAGAAGCATCGACCAGACAGTCAAACATCAGAGGGAAGGTAGGGGAGGGTGGGGATAAGGGGGAGAGATCAACCAAAGGACTTGTACGCATGTATATCAGCCTAACCAATGGACACAGACACCAGGGGGGTGAGGGCATGAGTGGGGGAAGGTAGGGGTGGCAATGGGGGGGATATGGACACATATGTAATACCTTAATCAATAAAGATAAAAATTTAAAAAAAGAAAGATGTAAAGCTAAGGAAAAAAATGTAACCAATTTCAATTCTATAAGGTGGGAACATGTGTATTTGTTATATTTTTTTCTCTGCTATTATACTGTACTTGCACTTACTATGTACTGATATAATTCTAAGTGTTGCCCATGGGTTGACTCATTAAATCCTTACAAGTACCCAATAAATTAGGTACCATATTAGCTCCATTTTACAGATGAGGGAATTGAAGCACAGAGTGGTTAAATAACTTCCCTGGGTTACACTGTTAGTAAGTAGTGGGTGTATCTGGCTCCAGCAACCATGCTTTTACCTCATATTGCCTTTACCCTTCTAAAAATTCTCAAAATATAAATAAAACAGCACAAAAACAAATTCCTAAATACTGAGAAAATGCAAAGTTGTAGAATGAACACAACTGTGCAGTTGTTACGCTACCTGCCACCTTCTCTTTGTATTTGCTATATTATTCTAGGAGTGGTGGTAAGGGCTCCAATCTGGAGCTGAGATAGCTGAGAGAGACCTCTCTCTTGAGGGAATCAAAAGTGAAAACTACACTCCCCCTCAAAAACAAAACATCAGGTGGAGCAAAATGATATAGGCCCAGCTGGGGGCATTGGAGGGCACAAAGTCAATTTGAGCCTGTGTGTGAACTGTAGTTCCCAGGAGTTAGCTAAGCCTAGTTCCTAGACTACAAAAGGTTGAGTAGGGAGGAGCTGTCAGCCAAGTAGGGTAGAAAAATGAGACTGGGAGGAAAGAGGGAAATCCTTTGGCTTCCTCCTAAGGCAGAATGAAGTAGGTATCTGGTGCTTGAGGAATGAGGTAGCAGGAGAAAATTTAAGTATGAAGGGGCAGGGATGTTTCTATAGCTTTCTTTCTGCTGTAGCCTCTGGTTTTAGTAGAATGATTCCCATGCTTCCTGGAGTCATCATGAAAGCAGCTCCCAGGCTCTAAGTATAAATCAGAGACAAGGAAACAGTGGGGTGGGAAGAGATGAATACCACCCTGCTAGAAAGAGGGTCTGAAGAGCAACAGCCAATCATTTGAGCAACAATAAAAAAACCACTGGGAGGCTGTGCAGTATAGTGTTAAAGAGTTCAGACTCCAGAGCCAGCTTGTCTAGGTCTGAACCTCTGGCTCAGACACTTATTCATTCTGCCAATTTGGGAAAGCCATCTGTGAAATGGGGATAAAAAATTGTTGAGCATACAAATGAGTAAATCTGTTTAACAATGCCAGGCACATAGTAATCACTTTATGAATGTTTGATATTATCATCATCATCACTATATTTAAGTACCTACTTGTTTCTAGGCACTGTGTAGGAACTAGAGATGGAAACAACTAATGGACATAGTATTTGCCCTTGTAGTTAGTTTAGTTGGGGAAATGGGGAAATGAATTACAATGCAATATGATAAAGCGTCAGTTAACTATGTGTCTGATATTATAGGATCTCAGAGAAAAAGAATGATTAACTCTGAAGGGGAGGGGTGGCTAGAGAGGACTTTATTGACATATGACATGGGAGTTGGTGCTTGATGGAAGAGTAGGATTTCATCAGGAAACCATGTGGGAGGAAGAACATTTCTGGTAGAAGGAATATCTTGGTCAAAGGCATGGCTAGGACCATGGTTCAGAAGAGTGTAGATAGGAAAAACTGACTACGGTCCAATCTAGAATGATACTGTGTACTCTTCTAAGAATTTTGGACCTATAAGCTCTAGAAGGTGTGTGTGTGTGTGTGTGTGTGTGTGTGTGTGTGTGTGTGTGTGTGTCTGTGTATTTGTGCATTTGAAGCAGGGGGATAATATGATTAAAGTTGCATTGATCAAAAATAACTTATTTGAAGGATGGATTATGGAAGGAAAAAATGGAGGGAGAAAAACCAGCTGAGTTGCATTGACGCCCTTACCCCCAACCCACACCTCCTCCTCCAGTGTTCCTTTTATCAATCATTGCCGGAAGCCGGTCCATCCTTGCTGCTTGACACAGTCGCTGCAGGATAGAAACATCTGCACGGCATATGTTTCAAGGGACCTGGCGTATATAGCATACTGTTCTTAATATGTTTGCTCCCCTTAGCGCTGTGTGTTTTAACCAAGGTCACCTCTCCGAGAAAGGTTGTTTCCCCAGGTAGGGATTTTTCCCTGAAGTCAGGGAGGGGATGAAACTCCTTAACTAAGTGCCAGGCGGGTAGTTAATCACTTTAACTACAAACAATCATGCTTAAGCTACATAATCTTTACTCCCTGGAATGGAGATAAGAAACGCCCTAACCTTTATAATAGAGATTGATAGGATTGAATCAACTGGTATAAATACAGATGTAACAAGACAGCGAGAGACAGAACTTACAAGACAGAACCTACACAGCACCTAGAGACAGAAGAACTTCGCTGGAGAGAACATGGCAAAAGATCCTGGACTGAACATGACTACAGAAATTGGCAAGAGAACCTGACTAGAACCTGGTGACTGAACCTGGCTGGAGAACCTGGACAGAACCTGGCTGGAGAACCTAGCGAGGGAACATGGCTACAGAACCTGGCTGGAGATCCTAACCAGAACTTCGCTGGAGATCCAGAGCAGAACCTCGCTGGAGATCCAGACCAGAACTTGGCTGGAGATCCTGGTTAGAGATCCCGGCTAGGCTGCTGATCAACTGAACGCTGTCTCTGCGTCATTCCTTCTTCGCCGACTCCGTCCACACCTTTGGGGACCCCTGGACCCGCTGGGGTTGGACCCCGGCATCTGGCGCCCGAACAGGGACCCCTAGGTAAGCGCCCTGCACTCAGGATGGATAGGATTCCACCGTATCAAGAGGGTGGATAGTCTTTGCCCCACAATCGGGACAGATCGGACTCCACCATAGGAAGAGGGTGGATAGTCTTCGCCGACTCCGTCCACACCTTTGGGAACCCCTGGACCCGCTGGGGTCAGACCCCAGCAAATCGTCATTCATCTAGTTGCCCAAAAAAGAACTTTAAGGTCCTCCATGTCACTTCCCTCTCTCTCACCCTTACATCTATATAATCCATTAACAAGCCTTGTTGGTTCTACTTCCAAAATGCATTTGGAATATACACTACCACAACAGCTTCCTTACTGGCCACTCTAGTTTCTTTAGTGCACCCTTCTAATCTATTGTCTACACAAATGCTAGAGTGATTCAACACACACACACACACACACACACACACACACACACACACACACCTACCTGATTTTGGTCTTTCCTTGCTCAAAACACTTCAATAGCTGCCCATTACTTGGTGCTCAGAAGTCTAA
Organism: Myotis myotis; assembly: GCF_014108235.1. Lineage (NCBI taxonomy): Eukaryota > Metazoa > Chordata > Mammalia > Chiroptera > Vespertilionidae > Myotis > Myotis myotis. Next base: position 80,497,726 of record NW_023416346.1, on the reverse strand, counting down.
GTCCTCACCATGACTTAGTAATTACAAGGTCCTGTAATTTCTGGCCCCATGACAACCACTCCAACCTCACCTCCTATGCTTAGATTGCCCAGCTCCAGCTTACTGTCTCTCCTTCAGTTCTGCAAAGGAGCACTGCTCTATTCTCACCTGGGGCCTTCACAGAGGGTGCATCCTCTGCCAGGAAAGCTCTTCTTCCAGGCTCTCTGACTAGTTAACTCCAGTTGGCCTTCAGAGCTCAGCTTTAATTTCACTGAAGGCTCCCAGATGCTTTCCCATATTAGGGCACCTTTCTGTCATATGTTCTCAACTTCCTCTTCTACTTGGCAGACCTCATCTTAGTTGGATTTAAATAATTAATTTGATAATTTGTTTAATGTTGTCCTCCATCTAAAATGTAAGCACTTCAGGGCAGGATACATGCCAACCTTCTTAACCACTGGATTCCTGAGGGTGTGGCACAGAGTAAGCACATATTACTTATTAAATGAATGAGGCTATGGCAACGGTCTAGGAAAGAGCTAATGTGGGTATAAACCATAGCAGTGACACTATAGTGACTAGAATAAAATTTACAACTTGTTTCCAAAATAAAAAGCTTTAATGACTATACCTATATATTAGGATTTTAAAATGTTAATAGTGTTAATAAAATTTTTAATTAAGCAAAGAGAAGTCACACCCTCATGATCATAACACTTATTAGTGCTATTTATGGAATTGTGCCCCCCCCCATTCATATGTTGAAGCCCTAATCACAAGTGTGCTTATATTTGGATATGGGGGTCTTTGGCAGATAATTAGCCCTCATGATAGGATTACTGCTCTTATAAGAGGCACCAGAGAGCTTGCTCTCTCCCTCCTTCCTTCCCTCCCACGTGAAGACAGAGAGAAGACAACCATCCATAAGTCAAGAAGAGGGCCCTCACCAAAAACTGACCATGCTGGCACCTTGATCTTGGACTTCTAGTATCCAGAACTGTGAGAAAATAAATTTCTGTTGTTTAAGCTACTCAGTCTATGGTATTTTGTTATGGCCATGGAAGTTGACTAATGCACTTGTATTAGTCCTTGGTTGTGCACTGTCTTGTGTCATTTTTCCCTAATTGTTTCTTGGGTACAGCTTATGTCTCCCCACTAGGCTCTCCCCTAGAAGGCATGGATCATGTCTTTTAAATCATCAGAAATACCTACAATCAAATTGGGCACACAGTGGTAGTCAATAAATGCTTATAGAAGGAATGGATGCAACTGCACAGGGAGATGTTAAGCATTCACAGCTAGAAAAGGATGCTGAGACTCTGGAGTTGGTGTCAGCTTTGTCACAGATGTCCTAAGTATCTCTAAACAAATTAGCATATTTCTCCCTTTCTATCCATTTGTTTCTTTAGGTGTGGTATTGCTTCCCTCCCTTGCAGCGTTTTGGTGCGATTTAAATATGCTCTTATTTTCAGAGCCTTTGTGAGGAAGCAGAGACTAGGTTTTTGAGTCAGAAAGCCTTGGGTTTAAAATCTCATTTTCCCACTTACTAACATTGATTGGAGCATGGATCTTGTGCAAGGTGCTTCCTTGCACATTGATTCATTCAATCATTACAGCCATCCTGCAAAGTGCATAGGAGGATCACTGTTTTAGGAGTGAGGAAACTGAGTTTATGAGACTAGGTAAATTACCCGAAGTCCCACTGCTAGTTAGGGGATCAGAAACCCTGATTGTTTGGCTGAAAAGTCTATATTCTTTCTATCATGCTACAGGCTCCAAAAGAGGATAAAGGCTAATATTTAGAAAAATAATCTCCAACATTAGATTTCAATAGACTCCATTAACCAGAGACAAAAGTTCTTGCCTATCTTTGGAGAAGCAGGAAATTGCCACCGTAATATTTAAGTAATGTAAGGTCAGTCAGAATCAAATTTTCAAAAGGGACCATGACCCAAAGAGATTACCAGCCATCTCACTAGGCTGAGGGTGCTATGGAGGTAGGATGTCGCTGTCTTACTTACTTCTGTATCCTTAGAACCTAGCACTGTGCCTGGCTCTAGGAGGCACTCAATAACTTTTTGTGGAAAGAATATTTACCCAGTGAAGTGCAGGGCCTGAAAGAATACATTCTGTGGCCTGGTATTGTGGACTCTAGAAAGGTGTAGCTATAGAGAATAGGCCCAAAAGAGCCAGCAACATAGATACTGAGGTTTGAAACTGAAGTTTAAAACTGAAGTCCCTTTCTTTTTTTTCTCTTCTCTTCTCTTCTCTTCTCTTCTCTTCTCTTCTCTTCTCTTCTCTTCTCTTCTCTTCTCTTCTCTTCTTTTTCCTTCCTCCCTTCCTCCCTTCCTCCCTCTTTTCTTTTTCTTTCTTTCTTTCTTCCTTCCTTCCTTCCTTCCTCCCTCCTTCCCTTCCCTTCCCTTCCCTTCCCTTCCCTTCCTTTCCCTTCCCTTCCCTTCCCTTCCCTTCCCTTCCCTTCCCTTCCCTTCCCTCCCCTTCCCTTCCCTTCCCTTCCCTTCCTCCCTCCCTCTTTCTCTTTTCTTTCCTTCTTTCTTTCTTTCTTTCTTTCTTTCTTTCTTTCTTTCTTTCTTTCTTTCTTTCTTTCTTTCCCTCCTCTCCCCTCCCTCCCTCCCTCCTTCCCTCCCTCCCTCCTTCCTTCCCTCCCTTTCTTCTCCTTACTCAAGGATATTTTTCCATTGATTTTTACAGAGAGTGGAAGGAAGAGGGAAAGACAGAGAGAAATATCAATGTGAGAGAAACACATCGATTGGTTGCCTCCTGCATGAGCCCTGACCAGTGCCCAGGCCAGGGAGCAGCCTACAACCAAGGTACATGCCCTTGACCAGAATTGAACCCAGGACCTTTTGGTCCACAGGCTGACACTATCCACTGAGACAAACTGGCTAGGTCTGAGGAAGTTTATTTCTGATACAAAGTAGATTCACAATGAAACAAGATTCCCTGGTGGGGATTTTCCAAAAAGACTGGATTCAGACACCCAATAAAAGGAATACAAGTATACTTGCATATAATTTGCAAATGGTTTATGTCTAACTGCATTTTCTGTCATCTATCCCCTAGTGATTTTCAAGGCAAAAATTTATTACTACCCTAAAGGTTATTGCATAATTTATAAAAATAATAAAGCTTTATCTTCTTTTCCTTAACAAGAAAAGTATAGGCAATACTACATTATGCTATTAAGGCTGTTCAATACAGATGACTCCTATCTTTATTATTGCCATATTAGAGGCCCGGTGCATGAATTTGTGCACCAGTGGGGTCCCTCGGCCTGGCCTGCACCCTCTCGAATTCTGGGACCCCTTGGGGGATGTCGGAAAGTTGAGGGACCCCACGGGTGCATGATTGGGGCCTGGGAGGGACGCAGGAGTTTGGCCAGCAAGAGGACTCCAGGGCGTGTCTGGCCTGTCTCACTCAGTCCCAATTGGCCAGACCCCAGCAGCAAGCTAATCTACCAGTCAGAGCATCTGCTCCCTGGTGATCAGTGCACGTCACAGCAAGCGGTTGAGTGGCCTTAGCATATCATTAGCATATTATGCTTTGATTGGTTGAATGGATGAGTAGATAACAGGACACTTAGCATATTAGGCTTTTATTATATAGGATAAAGTGCTTGATCAATCATGTTTAGGTTTTACTATAAAATTTAAAATGTGGGGTGCTGGAGTCCATTCATTGTCTTCACTAGCTGAGTTTAGACAGAGACCCCCAAAAGCTAGTAACCTTTGAAGTCCTAGCAAAGGTCAGAACTGTGAACCACCCAGTTAATTTAGGTAATAATAGTTGAAGCATCCCCACCTTAGTTCCCTTAATTCCTTAGATACTTATGTAGATCCTTGTTGATTATTGTTGATCAGATACTCCCGGAAATCTATTGATGAGCTAATCAGATACTCTGCCTACTCTCGGAAATCTATTGATGAGTTAATCAGATACTTTGTCTATTCCTGGAAATTTTCTGCTGATCTGTGTGTCATTGAAACCTCCTTACCCTAAGGGCTACTCCAGATCAATAAAAGATTGGAGCGGCCTGAGCATCGAGAGGAAGTCCTTCGGGACTTGTCGCCTGGTCCCCCAATATTGCAAAATTATCTCGTGTCTTTTTCTCTCATTTGCTGTGCGGCTCCTCTTTCAGATACCGAACCCTACTCCATGCAGAACGTGGAGGGAGTCTTACACGACAGTGGGGTATGCCCATCCATATTAGCCAGTATCACTAAAGTTCCTATTACACCAGCCCCATGTCTTGTTCAAATTGCACTTTTTTGGATTTCAATTATATAGAGGCCTTCCAAGTAGAAATCTGTGTTACTGAGGATTCACACCAAGGGCAGTTTTCCCTGCTTCTCATAAACACAATTAAGGTGTAATGGCAGTGACAAACTTCTCAAGAGTAGAGGAGGCTGGGGTGACAGAGAGCAGAACTGTGAACATCCATTCCTAAATTACAGGCAGGAGTTTTGCTTTGTAAGCTGATCCTTTATAGAGTAGTAATTTATAAATGGAAAGAGATACGAGACTCATCATTCAGCAAGCATTTACTGAGGGCCTGCTATGTGCAAGACACTAGATAAGCATCACAGCTTAATAAGAATTTTCAAATATATGAGGCATTTTCTTGTCATTGCCTTAAAATATCATGTTCTATGTTTGAAAATGGCAGTCTAATCATGAGGAAAAAAATTCAAACTCAATATTAGTATAACATATTTGCCATCTCAAGTGATGGTAAATAGAACTGTCCACCACACTTTAATCAGCTTTCGCACATGCTGTTCCCTCTACTTGGAATTCTCTTTCCCTCTCTTCTGTTTGCCTGGTGAAATCCTATCCATTCTTTAGGATATAGCTCAAATATCATCTCCTGTGTGAGTCCTTCTGATCCCTCCTGAGAGAATTAATCATTCCTTTATCTACACTCACAGAGCTCTTTGCAAGGAAACTCTACTCTCACACCCCTTTGTAATTTTTCCTTTCTCACACTGTACTCTGAACTCCGTAAGTGAGGGAACACCTCTGATTTATCTTGGTATCCTCAGCACAATGCTTGTGTATAGCAGTAGTCAGATAATGATTGATGACCACTTTGAAAAATCTATTAAATTACAGAGAATATTATGGAAGCCTAACAAGACTTTGCATATAGTATGTTCTTAATGAGGGTTTGCTGACTCTGAATGTAGTAAAAATGGTGCTTCTCCCAGGTTAAGGTTATAGATATCAATTGTTGGTAGTCTTTTCATGGTGCCACACAGCAGGCACTAGCCCTCCACAGACATCCTTGTGATGATCCACACACTGAATGGTACAGGTGCCCCAAATCATTACCCGCACTTGCTTGCCGGAGGGCATAAAATGCCCCATTATTAGTCACTTGCGGTTAAAGCATTTGCTACAGAAGTTCCCTGCTGGGTGGCTTTCAGACAGAAGAAAAATACATCAGAAGTCACCTAAAAGACTGAATCTTTTAGAGGACCTGTAGATGATTCATGCCTCTCTCCTTCCAAGTACAATCTGTAGTTCAGAGAGAATTCAGAACACAGGAGAAGGTCCTAAAAAAGTTAAGATAGAGCACAATTTACATTGTAGTTATGACAGTAGACAATTCCTGTTAGCTTAGAGTTAAAAATTATGCCGTTTGCAAAATGCTGTGAGGCACAAATCTTAAAGAAGGTAAAAAACAAAACAAAACAAAACAAAACAAAAAACAACAAAAAAACCCCCAAACACATGAGTAAACATTATTACAATTTTTTGGTATCAAAACACTAACAAAATTTAAACTGGTTTTTACCATAGCCATTTATAAAATCCTACTATCTTTCTCTGTTAATGGGATGTGTAGAAGAAAACTTGTTTTCTAGTTCAAAAGTTCTGCTTTCATGGGAAATATACCTATCTTATAGACCTTCAGTATATAATCACCAAATACTCTTTTTGCCAATACAGGCACAAAATACTCAATGAGTCTTGTGTTAACTAGAAACCAGTTAGACAGATACCAGATTCCCTGAGCGTTTTTGTTAAGAGTAGCTGAGATGATAATTTTCTAATTTTTGAAAATTGGGATGTTTCGTGACTCATTGATTATATAGGGAGTTCCTAATTCATTGTTGGTAGTTTAACAAATTAGGTAGAAGGACAAATCTAAAATCGGTTGAATTTAGCTGGAACAAACAAAGACTAGTCTTGCTTTCAAATCATTGTTAGTGCTATTTGAACATTAAAATAATCAAGAGCCCAGAGACAAGCAAAGTTTCTCAACATAATCCCTTTCTACCTTTGTTAGCTTAGGGAGGTGTGAGAGAAGGACAATGCCAACACAAATGGAAATGTACAGTGAAGAAAGAAAAGGAGAGCCTGAGCAGTGGGTGAAAAGTTAACTTGCTTCACTTAAATCACCATATTAAAACCAGATGTGTTCAAAAATGTGGGATGAGAAAAACTGGTGTTACTGATAGGGTGAACAAACCCTTTGTGCTTTCCTCCCAATACAGTATCATTACAGGGTGACAGAGGTGTCATTTTGTTTCATTTCACATGTAGCACATTCTCAACAAGTTAAACTGTTTCTAATCTTGTGTAATTAGATAGGTCTCGCTACATCCCTCAGTTGAAGGATTTTATGAGCTGCCTTGTTCTGTCTCCCTTTTGTGACAGCTTCTTTGGGGCTGGAAACTAACATTTGCTAACATTTCTTCCCTTCTGGCACCTGTCAGCTGGATGAGCCCTGGGAAAAGGAGGATGGGGAGGGAAGGAATGCAACATTCCTCCCCCCATGCCCTGGTATTAGAGCCATCTTTGTCTCTACATAGGGATTACTCTGTTCTGGAAAGTGCAGTTAAGTACACACTCAAAATAAGCAATGGGCAGATGGGTGAATGGAATGATGAAGTTCTTGCTTTTTTATTTAATTTTATTACAAACCCCAAGCTCCTTTGTTTACTAAATATAGAACCTGGGTGAGATGCTGCCAGAGATGGAAGTCCTTTACTACAGCCCAAGGACACCCCAGCTTGCAAAATGGATGCGGCTTGGCTCTTTGATCTTCCTGTAAGGCACTCTGGACACAGCCCACGGCTGGACATGGCTACTCTTCCACTACTGCCTTCTCATTTCAGAGCAGAGTTTTGAGGAGTCATCAGATATTTGACATTGAAATAAAAGGCTATATAAACACCAGCTCTTTTACTTCAATGCAGAAGTGTAATTGCATGTTGAAATTGAGATTTTTCTTCAAAAGGCTTTAAAGCTGTCCCCCACCAAAGCTTTCGTAGGGTCATTTCTTGACCATGCTATGATGTATTTATAAGGCTGCTGACTGGCAAATGCTCTCCATGTGTAGACTGGGGAATCCAGAACTAAGGCCAATTTATGCTTCTAGGCCATGGGACTTGGGCATGATTGATTATATGCAGAACCTGACCTTGCACCACAAATTTCTGTGGTTTTTGCCTAATAATGAGAAAAGACAACTGAAAGAGTGAAGTGTATAATAGAAATGGTGAGTGACAGGGCCACCTGATGTCCCTTAGTACTTTACAGTTTATAAATCGCTTTCAGAGTGGTCCTTTCATAGATAGGCAGTGCACTCCTATTTCACCCAAGCAACTGGACTGCAGAAATAAGAGCCATGGTGCTGGCACAGCCATGGAGGCCTGGATTTCTCATGCTGGGGGTGGGGCAGTGTGGGGGTAAACACTTTGCCTTCCAGGAATAGTACTGCTCTGAGACTCCTCTGTAGATTGGAACAGAGATTAAACCAAGGGTTCTCTCTGCATTCCATGGAGCAGTTTGCTCATGCTTTCACTACAGATCAGGCTCAAGAATTCCTCTGCCAGCTGAGAATCTGAATGTTGCTTTGGCTGTAAGACAGTATCTTATTTATTCTCATAAATCCCCTCCTCTTCTTGTCCCTGATTATTTTCACCCAAAAATGGAAAGGGGGGGGGGAATTATGTGAGCATTTGGGTACTGGATTGCAGCCACCCTTGGCAATCTTTGTTAATCTTTGAGATTCTCACCTGCATTGATTAAAGAATAGTGACTCACTCAGAGTAACATATAGTCTTTCTTTCAGAAAAGCAGTTACTCAAAAGTGCTAAGAAAAACAAAATTATACTTCAAGGGAAAAGAAAAGTTCTAAGAGCAAAAGATTGCTTTAAACAAGCTTAGAAGATTTTAAATATATCCTATATAATAAAAGGCTAATATGCAAATCGACCAAACAGCGGAATGACTGGTTGCTATGATGCGCACTGACCACCAGGGGGAAAATGCTCAACACAGGAGCTGCTCCTGGTGGTTAGTGTGCTCCCACAGGGGGAGTGCCGCTCAGCCAGAAGCCGGACTCATGGCTGGCTAGCGCAGTGGTGGTGGCAGGAGCCTCTCCCGCCTCCATAGCAGTTGGGCATCCCCCGAGGGGTCACAGACTGTGAGAGGGCACAGGCTGGGCTGAGGGATCCCCCGCCCTGAGTGCATGGATTTCATGCACCGGGCCTCTAGTATGTGTGTGTGTGTATGTGTGTGTGTGTGTGTGTGTGTGTGTGTGTGTGTATATATATATATATATATATATATATATATATATATATCCTATATAATAAAAGGGTAATATGCAAATTCACTCTAATGGCAGAACAACCAGAATGACCACTGGACCAGTCACTATGAGGCACACTAACCATCTCTTGGTCCCTTTCCCCGGCTGGCAGGCTCCAATTGCCTGATGGCCACCCATTGTGGGGGTGGGGCTGGTGAGCAGGTGGAAACAGCCGACTTTTCGGTCCCTTCCCCTGGCCATCAAGCACCGATCACCCGATGGTGAACGGGGAACTGGGGGTGGGTGGTGGCGGGGGGCAGGGCCGGCTGTGGGCCGCTGGGTAAGATGGCCCTGATTGCAGGCCAGGCCTAGGGACTATACCCGCGCATGAGTGTGCCAGGCTTCTAGTGTGTGTGTGTGTGTGTGTGTGTGTGTGTGTGTGTGTGTGTGTAATTTCAGAGAGGAGGGGAGAGGGAGAGAGAGATAGAAACATCAATAATGAGAGAGAATCATTGATCAGCTGCATGCCTCCCACTAGGGATCAAGCCTGCAACCTGGGCATGTGCCCTGACCCTGCCTGGAAATCAAACTTTGGCCTTTTGATTCGATGCTCAACCACTGAGGCCACCGTGGCTAAGCAAGCCGACGAGATTTTGAAAAAGGAGAGGGCAATTATCTGAAAATGATGAAAAAGTGGCTTATACATTTTAGATTTCCTCTCCAGTTCCAATTTTGAGACTTAAACATCTTTTCTCCAGGGGAAGTTAGAAAGGAGAGAGTTAGATGACCTTAGCCCCAGATCACCACTTGAAACTTCCCAGGAGTTTGGGGACCTTTGCAGCTCAGCTCCCCTGACCAGAGGGGTGGAAGGGAGACAAACAGTGGGAAGGAATAAAAGTGAGAAGCAGCTGCCGCAAATGCTGCTGAGTCTTCACTTCACTCTAAACAGTTGTATAGACAGCTGCCTCTTTAATTTAACCCTTTGTTAATACCCCAAATGACAAAGCTCATTTTGCTCACATAAGTCTCTTCTAGTAGAGATAGCAGTTGTTATAAGCTGAAGAAAAAGATAGAGGTAAGAGAGGTTATGTGGGGAAAACTTGACAAAGACAGTTTTTTTCTCTCTCAAAAAATGTACCTCAGATAGAATGCCTAAGGAAGGTTACATCCAAAGAGTGAGAAACTGTTGTAATCAAAGGCAGTCTGGAGGAGGGAGAACAGACAGGCTGCAAAGGCTTGGGGACAGTTTGGCTTCTACTTCTAATTATATTCTTCAGGCTAATTGTGTAAATGGGAGTTTCTTACTCAAGAATGGCCATTTGTAGATGCACGTGGGTTTATTTTCTGCACTACCACAACGCCAACTCAGCAATTCTTTCAATAACTCTTATCAATAGAGAGGACCTAAATTATTCACTGACCTGGATACTAGCAGTGTAAATCTGCAAGCTATTTCCCCTCAAGTGGACTTAGCATTGCAATAGTTGGGTGCTGAGGCTGGAAGTGACTTTAAAGTATGTTTGTTATACCCTGAAGAGGACAAGGGAATTTAAGCCTGAAGAAAGGGGGTGATTTGTTGATGATAGACATTCAAACAGCTGTGAGGTGGTACCTCATTGTTTTGATTTGCATCTCTCGGATGATTAGTGACTTTGAGCATGTTTTCATATGTCTCTTGGCCTTCTGTATGTCCTCTTTTGAAAAGTGTCTATTTAGGTCCTTTGCCCATTTTCTAATTGGATTGTTTATCTTCCTTTTGTTAAGTTGTATGAGTTCCCTGTAGATTTTGGAGGTTAACCCCTTGTCAGATGTATCATTGGCAAATAGACCTGACGTTTTTAGGCAAATTAGCGGTACACTGCATCGTATGGGATATGGAAGCCGAAGGCCTGTTCGAACACCTTTGCTGTCTGCAGTTACAAAGATAAAGCGCCTCCAATTTGCACAGGAACACAAGGATTGGACAGTCGAGCATTGGAAAAAAGTCATGTGGTCCAATGAATCACGTTTCCAGTTGCATCATGCAGATGGCAGAGTGAGAATTTGGCGGAAACAGCATGAAAGCATGTACCCCACATGCATGAGTACAACCCTTCAAGCTGGTGGGGGCAGTGTTATGGTTTGGGGCATGTTTTCCTGGCATGATTTGGGCCCTTTAATTCGTGTGGAACAATGTCTGAATAGCACAACATACCTAAGTATCGTTGCTGATCAAGTTCATCCTATCATGTTGATGGCGTATCCCAATGGAGATGGCTTCTTCCAACAAGACAATGCACCATGCCACGGTGCTCGTATTGTGCAGGAGTGTTTTCAAGAACATGAGGGAGACTTTACCTTGCTTAGGTGGCCCCCACAATCACCAGATCTCAATCCAAATGAGAATTTGTGGGATGAACTCCAGGGAGCTGTTGCTGGAATTTGTTGGGATTAATGGCTGTTCTATAGGAGTATTCTCCTCATATAAAAAAGTCTCTTCCCCTCTTCCACTTCATTCTCTCTTTTCGCTCTTTTCTTTTCTTTTCTTTTCTCGCTTTTATTTTCCCCACTCCTTTTTCCCAATTTCATTTTTGCACTCCTTTTTTTGGTCCCTAATTTTCTTTTCTTTTTTCTCTTTTCTCTTTTTCTCTTCCTTCTTCCTTATCCCCTAATTCTCTTAATTCAGGTGGTCACCTTTATTTGGGGTTATTAATATCGTGAATATATTTGTGTATAGTGCCTGGTACGTGGTGCCTTGTTGTGTTGTATTTTGTGCCTTTAAATCAACGCAGCAGATCCAAGCAACAGCAACCTCCTGAGCACCACACCCTCTGCTGAGGAACAGCAGCTGTACGTGAAACCTTGCCCCACCAGCCAGAAGAGCCACCACAGCTGTGAACAGCACCCACCAGAGGAGCTGCTGCCAACTGAAGAGCAGCTGCTACCGCAACCGCCCGAAGAGCAACCACAGACCAAGGAGTCACTGCCACCAAGGGAGCAGCCACTGAACGACTCAACGTCTAGATATGTCAGCGAGATCAAACATGGGTAGACAAAGAAACCCCCAAAGGAAAGAGAAGGAGGACTCTCCAGAAAAGCAGCTAAGTAATACAGAGGCATGCAACATGACAGAAAAAGAATTCAGAATAAGGGTCCTAGAGTGCATAAACCGGATGGAGGAAAAAATCGACAACCTCTCCAAGAAGCAAGAAGAAACAGATGAAAAAATCGATAACATATGGAAGAAGCTAGAAGAAACAGATGAAAAAATCAACAACTTAAGTAAGACCCAAGAAGAAATGAAGAGTGATATAGCTGCAATGAAAAACTCCATTGAAAGTATCAACAGTAGACTAGGAGAAGCGGAGGACCGAATTAGTGATTTAGAAGACAAGGAAGCAAAACACACCCAAAACGTACTGCAATTGGAGAAAAAAATGAAAAGACAGGAGGAGAGCCTAAGGGAGCTTTGGGACAACATGAAACGAAACAACATACGAATAATAGGGGTACCAGAACAACAGAAGGATGAACAAGGATTAGAAAACCTATTAGAAGAAATAATATCAGAAAACTTCCCTGAGGTGGGGAAGAAAAAAGTCACACAAGCCCAGAGAGTCCCAAACAAGGTGAACCCAAAAAGACCCACACCAAGACACATCATAATTACCATGGCAAATGTTCAGGACAAAGAGAGAATCTTACAGGCTGCAAGAGAGATACGGAAAGTTACATACAAGGGATCTCCCATTAGATTGTCAAATGATTTCTCAACAGAAACACATCAGGCCAGAAAAGAATGGACGGAAATTTACAAAGTGATGCAAAGCAAAGGACTGAATCCAAGAATACTCTATCCAGCAAGGCTATCATTCAAACTTGAAGGGGAAATAAGAAGCTTCACAGACAAAAAAAGGCTAAGGGAGTTTATCACCACCAAGCCAGCAATGCAAGGAATGCTAAAGGGACTGGTATAAAAATAAGAAATAAAAAGCTCAGAAAGAAAACAGCCACACAAAAACAGAAATGCCTACAAACAAGTACCTTTCAATAATAACTTTAAACGTAAACGGACTAAATGCTCCAAACAAAAGACATCGAGTGGCTGAATGGATAAAAAAACATGACCCATACATCTGCTGTCTACAAGAAACCTACCTCATTAGAAGGGACTCACACAGACTGAAAGTGAAAGGATGGAAAAATATCTATCAGGCAAATGGAAAGGAAAAGAAAGCTGGGGTAGCAATACTTATATCGGACAAAATAGACCTCAAAGTGAAGGCCATAACAAGAGATAAGGAAGGCCACTTCATAATACTAAAGGGATCAATACAACAAGAAGATATAACCCTGGTAAACATATATGCACCCAATGCAGGAGCACCCAAATTCATAAAAAAAACTCCTGGAGGATATCAAAGGAGAGATCGACAACAATACAATCATTGTAGGGGACTTTAATACACCACTGACAGCACTGGATAAGTCCTCTAGACAAATAATCAGCAAAGATACAGCAATCCTAAATGACTCACTAGATCAGATGGACTTAATAGACATCTTCAGAACACTTCACCCGAAAGCCAGGGAATATACATTCTACTCAAATGCTCATAGGACATATTCAAAAATAGACCATATATTGGGTCACAAGCAAAGTATCCCCAAATTCAAGAAAATTGAAATCATAAAAAGCGTCTTCGCAGACCACGATGGCATAATATTAGAAATAAACTACAATAAAAACAACCCAAAATACTCAAACACCTGGAAGCTGAATAGCATGCTATTAAATATTGATTGGGTTACCAATGAAATCAAAGAAGAAATTCAAAACATCCTGGAAACTAATGACAATGAAAACACAACAATCCAAAACCTATGGGACACAATGAAAGCAGTCCTGAGAGGGAAGTTTATAGCTCTACAGGCCTATCTCAACAAACAAGAAAAAATGGTAGTAAATCATCTAACTCTACAACTCAAAGAATTAGAAAGAGAGCAACAAGAAAACCCCAGAGTGAGCAGAAGGAAGGAGATAATAAAGATTAGAGCAGAAATAAATGACATAGAGACCAAAAAAACTATACAGAAAATCAATGAAACCAAGAGCTGGTTCTTTGAAAGGATAAACAAGATTGACAAACCTCTAGCCAGACTCACCAAGAAGCAAAGAGAGAGGACCCAAATAAACAAAATCAGAAACGATAGAGGCGAAATAACAACAGACCCCACAGAAATACAAATGATTGTTAAAAAATACTATGGACAGCTCTACTCCAACAAACTAGACAACCTGGAGGAAATGGACAAATTCCTAGAAAAATACAACATTCCAAAACTCAATCAGGAAGAATCTAAAAATCTCAACAGGCCAATAACTATGGAAGAAATTGAAGCAGTCATCAAAAAGCTTCCAGCAAACAAAAGCCCAGGACCAGACGGCTTCACAGGGGAGTTTTACCAAACATTCAAGGAAGAACTAAAACCTATCCTCCTCAGACTACTACAAAAAATTCAAGAGGAAGGAACACTTCCAAGCTCATTCTATGAAGCCAGCATCACCCTAATACCAAAACCAGGTAAAGACAACACAATGAAAGAGAATTACAGGCCAATATCCCTCATGAACATAGATGCCAAAATCCTCAACAAAATCTTAGCAAATCGGATCCAGCAGTACATCAGAAAGATCATACACCATGACCAAGTAGGATTTATCCCAGGGATGCAAGGATGGTACAATATCCGCAAATCAATAAATGTGATACATCACATAAACAAATTGAAAGAAAAAAACCACATGGTCATATCAATTGATGCAGAAAAAGCATTTGACAAAATCCAACACCCATTTTTGATAAAAGCTCTCAGCAAGGTGGGAGTAGAAGGATCATACCTCAACATAATAAAAGCCATATATGACAGGCCCACAGCCAACATCATACTCAATGGACAAAAACTAACACCATTTCCCCTAAGAACAGGAACAAGACAGGGATGCCCCCTCTCACCACTCCTGTTCAACATAGTACTGGAAGTGTTAGCCATTGCAATTCGGCAAGAAGAAGAAATAAAAGGCATCCAAATTGGAAAAGAGGAAGTAAAACTGTCCTTATTTGCAGACGACATGATATTATACATACAAAACCCTAGAGACTCCATCAAAAAGCTACTGGACTTAATACATGAATTTGGCAATGTAGCAGGATACAAAATTAACCCCAAGAAATCCGAGGCATTTCTATACACCAATAGTGAACTTTCAGAAAGAGAGATTATAAAAACAATCCCGTTTACCATCGCACCAAAAAAATTAAGCTACCTAGGAATAAACTTAACTAAAGAGGTAAAAGACGTCTACTCAGAAAACTACAGGACGTTGAAAAAAGATATAGAGGAAGACATAAACAGATGGAAGAACATACCGTGTTCATGGATTGGTAGAATCAACATCATTAAAATGTCCATACTACCCAAAGCAATCTATAAATTCAACGCACTTCCCATTAAAATACCAACGTCATACTTCAGAGATCTAGAACGAACTCTCCAAAAATTCATCTGGAATAAAAAAAGACCACGAATAGCTGCAGCAATCCTGAAAAAGACCAAAGTAGGTGGGATCTCAATACCAGATATCAAGATGTATTACAAAGCCACTGTTCTCAAAACTGCCTGGTACTGGCACAAGAATAGGCATATAGATCAATGGAATAGAATAGAGAACCCAGAAATCGGCCCGAACCAATATGCTCAATTAATATTTGACAAAGGAGGCAAGAACATACAATGGAGCCAAGATAGTCTCTTCAATAAATGGTGTTGGGAAAATTGGACAGATATATGCAAGAAAATGAAACTAGACCACCAACTTACACCATACACAAAAATAAACTCAAAATGGATAAAGGACTTAAATGTACGACAGGAAACCATAAAAATTCTAGAAGAATCCAAAGGCAACAAAATCTCAGACATATGCCGAAGCAATTTCTTCACTGATACAGCTCCTAGGGCACTTGAAACGAAAGAGAAAATGAACAAATGGGACTACTTCAAAATAAAAAGCTTCTGCACAGCAAAAGAAACCATCAACAAAACAACGAGAAAACCCACTGTGTGGGAAAACATATTTGCCAATGTCATATCTGATAAGGGCCTAATCTCCAAAATTTATAGGGAACTCATACAACTTAACAAAAGGAAGATAAACAATCCAATCAAAAAATGGGCAAAGGACCTAAATAGACACCTTTCAAAAGAGGACATTCAGAAAGCCAAGAGACATATGAAAACATGCTCAAAGTCACTAATCATCCGAGAGATGCAAATCAAAACAACAATGAGGTACCATCTCACACCTGTCAGACTGGCTATCATCAACAAATCAACAAACGACAAGTGCTGGAGAGGATGTGGAGAAAAAGGAACACTTGTGCACTGCTGGTGGGAATGCAGACTGGTGCAGCCACTATGGAAGACAGTATGGAGTTTCCTTAAAAAACTGAAAATGGAACTCCCATTTGACCCTGTGATCCCACTTCTAGGAATATATCCCAAGAAACCAGAAACACCAATCAGAAAGGATATATGCACCCCTATGTTCATAGCAGCACAATTCACCATAGCTAAGATCTGGAAACAGCCTAAGTGCCCATCAGTAGATGATTGGATCAGAAAACTGTGGTACATCTACACGATGCAATACTATGCTGCTCTAAAAAGGAAGGAACTCTTACCATTTGCAACGTCATGGATGGAACTGGAGAGCATTATGCTAAGTGAAATAAGCCAGTCAATGAAGGAAAAATACCACATGATCTCACTCATTCATGGATAATAGAGACCATTATAAACTTTTGAACAATAATAGATACAGAGGCAGAGCTGCCTCAAACAGATTGTCAAACTGCAGCAGGAAGGCCGGGGAGGGTTGCGGGGCAGGAGGTAGGGGGGTAAGAGATCAACTAAAGGACTTGTATGCATGCATATAAGCATAACCAGTGGACATAAGACATTGGGGGATAGGGGAGGCTGGGGGACTGTCTAGGGCGGGGGGATAAAATGGACACATATGTAAAAAAAAAAAAAAAAAAAGAATTTGTGGGATGAAGTTAAAAGAGCCATCAGGCGCCCTAACCAGTTTGGCTCAGTGGATAGAGCATTGGCCTGCGGATTGAAGGGTCCTGGGTTCGATTCCAGTCAAGGGCATGTACCTTGGTTGCGGGCACATCCCCAGTAGGGAGTGTGCAGGAGGCAGCTGGTCGATGTTTCTCTCTCATCGATGTTTCTAACTTTCTATCCCTCTCCCTTCCTCTCCGTAAAAAATCAATAATATATATATATATATATATATATATATATATATATATATACACACACACACACACACACACACACACACACACATACACATATATAAAGAGCCATCATGCAGCTGGTTTCACAACCGTCAAATCTCACAGAACTGGACAGTGCTATTCATCAGGCATGGTGTCAGATTCCTCGCATCACCTTTCAACATCTTGTGGAGTCAATGCCAAGAAGAATTGCCGCAGTACTGAAGGCAAAAGGTGGCCCAATGAAGTACTGATGGGGTGGTCATAATAATCAGGCCACTCAGTGTATATAAATCCCATGTTCAAAGGCTGTTAAATCGCATTGTTTACCCATATCTTCAGAAAAAAATCACTTCTACTGTTGTGGTAAACAACCTGCTTCCCTATTTATAATGGTCTGGCCCTCTACCAAGTTCAGTGTGAAGTTATAGCTAATTTGCCTACAAACGTCAGGTGGTCATAATAATTTGGCCACTCAGTGTATGTTCTCCTATGGAGTGGGCTCTCTTGTTATTTTATTGATGGTCTCTTTTGCTGTGCAGTTCTTTATTTTGATGTAGTTCCATTTGTTTATTTTCTCCTTAATTTCCATTGTCCTAGGACAGTGATGGCGAACCTTCTGAGCTCGGCGTGTCAGCATTTTGAAAACTCTGGTGCCGTGTCACATATAGAAATTTTTTGATATTTGCAACCATAGTAAAACAAAGATTTATATTTTTGATATTTATTTTATATATTTAAATGTCATTTAACAAAGAAAAATCAACCAAAAAATGAGTTCGTGTGTCACTTCTGACACGCGTGTCATAGGTTTGCCATCACTGGTATAGTTGGTGGTCTAGTTTCATTTTTTTCTCATGTATCTGTCCAATTTTCCCAATACCATTTATTGAAGAGACTGTCTTTATTGTATCTCTTGCCTCCTTTGTCAAATATTAATTGAGCATAGTGGCTTGGGTTGATATCTGGGTTCTCTATTCTGTCCCATTGATCTATAGGCCTGTTCTTGTGCCAGTACCAGGCTGTTTTGAGAACAGTGGTTTTGTAATATAGCTTGATATCTGGTATTAAGATCCCTCCAACTTTGTACTTCTTCCTCAAGATTGGTGTGGCTATTTGGGCTCTTTTTGATTCCATATAAATTTTTGGAATATTTGTTGTAGGCCTGTGAAATAAGCCATTGGTATTTTGATAGGGATTGCATTGAATCTATAAATTGCTTTGGGTAGTATGGCCATTTTAATGATGTTGATTCAAACGACAAGTGCTGGTGAGGATGTGGAAAAAAAGGAACCCTCGTTCACTGCTGGTGTGAATGAAAAATAGTGCAGCCACTGTGGAAAACAGTTTGGAGTTTCCTCAAAAAATTAAAAATGGAACTCCCATTTGACCCCGTGATCCCAAGTCTAGAAATATATCCCAAAGATTCAGAAACACCAATCAGAAAGGATATATGCACCCCTATGTTCATAGTAACACAATTTACCATAGCTAAGATTTGGAAACAGCCTAAGTGCCCATCAGCAGATGAATAGATTAAAAAACTGTGGTACATATACACAAGGGAATACTACGCTGCTATAAAAAAGAAGGAACTTTTCCCATTTGCAACAGCTTGGATGGATCTGGACAGCATTATGCTAAGTGAAATAAGCCTGTCGGAGAAAGATAATTATCACATGATCTCATCCATATGTGGAATATAATGAACAACATAAACTGATAAACAAAAAGAGAGACAGAGAAACATGGAACAGACTGTTAAACCTCAGAGGAAAGGCAAGGGATGGGGGAGGGGGAGAAGATATCAACCAATGAACTCATATGAGTATATGCATAACCCAAAGTCACAGACAATAGGGTGGTGAAGGCTTGAGGAGGGGAGGGAGAGGGCAATGGGGTAAGAAAAGGGACATATGTAATACTTTCAACAATAAAGATTTATTTAAAAAAATAAGGGGAGTGAATTGCCCAGGATCACATGAGCTAGTGAAGATGCCATTATAAAGCAACAGGGTCTCTCTTCTACAGTCCCAATGTTTTCTGTCCACCTTCTCAACCCCCACCCCGCAGGGGCCCCTAAATGTACCCATTATGGCCAAGTCTGAGTGTTCTTCTCCTGGCTATTTCAGTTGCTGCCCCATGATAATGTTGGCAGGCCCGGTGCCTGAGTGAGCCTTGATCCTGAGAGGGAGTGCTTATCCTATCCTCCTGACCTAGCTGGCTAAGAGCCATTCTGCCATTTGCAGCGTGCCTTCAGCTTGATGGCCCCTAATGAGGACATCTTCCTAATGAGGATATCAGGGAGAATTGTGCCTCCAAAGGCATCACTGCTGCTGTGAACAGATGTAGCTGCTTAAAAGAGTGTTTTCCTCTTCTGCCTGAAAGTTCCAGAAAATATAGTTCTTCATTCTTCATTTAAAGAAGTGATGCAACTGATATACATAAAATGCTTAACATATATAAACCATATTTGTATGTGATTTCTACATGAAAATACATATATAAGTTATGAAGCATAATAATTATGGTGGGCTCAACAGCAGTGAGCCCACCATCTGCCTTAACAAACATTACCAGTACCATTGCAACTCCCTGCATACTTCTCTCCAGCCCACCACCCTGCCTTTCTCCCAGAGGTATCCACAATCATGAACTTTAGAAAACCACCGCCTTGCATTTCTTTATTATCTAATTACATATATGAGTACTCCTAACAATATATTCTTTAGTTTTGCTTGGTTTTGAACTTTAAATACTGATATCATATTAAAATTGCAGCAATTTGGTTTTAGTCAAAATTGTGTCTGAGATCCTTTTACATTGTTATCTATAGCAGTGGTTCATTCATTTTCATTGCTGCCTAGTATTTCATTGTGTAAGTCTGCCACAACAGAGACGCACTACTATTGAACATCTGTGGTTTCTAGTTTTTTTTCTGCTGTTCTGAACAAATGTTGCTATAAACTTTCTTTATAGTACACTGGCCCAAAATTTTTTTTTGTTTTTTTTTTAAAATATATTTTTATTGATTTCAGAGAGGAAGAGAGAGGGAGAGTTACAAACATCAATGATGAGAGAGAATCATTGATTGGCTGCCTCCTGCATGCCCCCTACTGGAGATTGAGCCCATAATCTGGGCATGTGCCTTTGGAATCAAACCCGGGACCCTTCAGTCCACAGGCTGACGCTCTATCTACTGAGCCAAACCAGCTAGGGCCCAACTTTCTTTAAGGTTTGTTTCTAGGAGTGTAATCTATGACTTATAAAGTATACACATGTTCAAATTTGTTAGATAATGCCAAATTGTTTCCCAAATCCATTGTCCACTATACACTCCTGCCAGAAGTATAACTGCTCCACATTCTCACTAACACTTAGTATTGTTTAATTTAAATTATTTTTTTAATCTGGTAGATTAAAGTGCAATTTTGTATTGTTGCTTTGTGTCATTCATTGTGGTTTTAATTTGCATTTCCCTGATTACAAATGAGGTTGAGCATCTTTTCATGACTCTTGGCATCCATATTTCCTCTTCTGTGAAAGGCTTGTTCATATGCCAGTATTTTGCCCATTTTTCTTCTGAGTTTTTCTTTATATATTGGTATATAAACTTTGTATATTGAAAATACTAATACATATGTCAGTTTTGAGTACTAACTATATTCTTCCACTTTGTGGCTTGTCTTTTCATTTTATGGTATTTTTTTGATGAACAGAGGCACTTCATTTTAATGTAATTGAATTTATTACTATTTTCCTTTATCGTTGCTGCTCTTTGTGTTTCTTTTAAGAATATCCTATGCCAAGATCACAGAGAAATTCTCCTATATCAGTGTTGCTTTGTGAGTGGGGAGGTTGCTGGCATTTGGGGCAGGACAATTATTCTTTATGTGGGGCTGGCTCTCACACTACAGGACACTTAGCATCCTGGGCCTTGAGTACCAAATGCCTTTAGCACTGTTCCTGTCATTTATTTTTAATATGTTTTTAAATTTATTTCAGAGAGAGGAAGGGGGGAGAGAGGGAGAGAGAGAGAGAGAGAGAGAGAGAGAGAGAGAGAGAGAGAGATCAATGATGAGAGAGAATCATTGATCTGTTGCCTCTTGCAAGCTCCCTACTGAAGAAAAAGCCCGCAATCTGGGCACGTGCTCTGACCAGGAATCGAACTGTAACCTCCTGGTTCATGGGTCAGTGCTCACTCCTGAACCACATAGGCCAGGCTCTTGCTGCCATTATAACAACCCAAAACACTCCAAATACATTTTTTAATGCTCCCTGAGTGGAGGTATTACCATTTGAGAACTTCTGAACTATATTTTTTTCTAAAAGTTGAAAGTATTTAACACACCCAAAATTGATTTGTGTGTGACATGAGGTAGGAATATAATTTTATTCTTTATAGATAACCAATTTCCCCCAAATCAGTTATTAAAAAGTTAATCCTTTCCCCCACTGACCTGCAATCCCATGTGTCATACACCAAATTTCCCAATAGGTATAGTTCTATTTTGGAGTTTTTAATTCTGCTCCATTGGCCTATTTGTCAAACCTCTATACCAACATTGCACTCTTTTAAGTACTATAGCAGTATGATAAATTTAATATCTGATAGAGTAAGTTTTTCTACCTTGTTGCTCTTCAAGATTGCCTTGCTTTTTCTTTGCATCCTTATATAAATTACTAGAGGCCTGGTGCACAAATTCATGCACAGGTGGGGTCTGGCCGGCCTGCCCTGATTGGGGCCGATCGGGCTGGCCAGCCCGGGAGAGGGGACACAGGAGGTTGGCTGGGAGGCCCCGCCCAATCGGGGGGGGGGGCGATTGGGGGCGGGGACGGCCAAGGGAAGAGGCTGCAGGTGGTTGGCAGGCCGGCCCTGCCCCCTGGTCGAACTCTGGTCAAACTCCCAGTTGAGGGGACAATTTACATATTACCCTTTTATTATATAGGATAGAACTGGATTGTCAAATTCCATGAAAACCCTGCTGGAGTTTTGATTGGAATTAGACTGACTATGAATGATTCATGGAGAAAAAATATCTGAATAGGTTTTATAAAGTTTTATAATTTCCTTTATAAATGATCTCTGGCACGTTTGTTAGATTTCCTTCATAGATACTTTATATTTTTATTCCTATAGTATCTTTTAAAAATTGCATTTTTGATTCTTACTGCTGGTGTATAGAAATGAGACTTACCTCCTTACATTCTTTTTAAAATGTATTCCAATCAGACTTTCCCATTTATCTCCACCAAAACTATTCTTGGTAAAGTCACCCATGACTACATGATTGCTAGGCCCAATTGTCATATCTCAGTCCTAACTTCACTTGATTTCTCAATAACAAATGACATAGTTGATCACTCCCTCCTCCTAAAAACACTTTCTTCCTTTGGTTTCCAACTCAGCATGCACTTTCGATTTTCCTTTTTACCTCAATGGTTATTCTCTCTTTGCTGGGTCTTCCTCATTGCCCCAACATTTATGTTGGACTGTTCCAGGGGCCAGTCATTAGATCTCTTCTCTAGTTATCTACAGTCCTTTGGTGATCTCATCCATTTTCATGATTTTAAATTCTATCCATCTGTTAACCTATTTTGCAATGCTAGTCCAACTCACTGTCTGGAATTTACACACACACACACACACACACACACACACACACACACACACACACAAATACTAGAGGCCCGGTGCACAGATTCATGCATTGGTGGGGTCCCTCGGCCTGACCTGTGCCCTCTCATAATCCGGGACCCCTCGGGGGATAGTGAACTGCTGGTTTCAGCCTGATCCCCACAAGCCAGGCCGAGGGACCCCACTGGTGCACAAATCCGTGCACTGGGCCTCTAGTATGCATATAAGATTTTTGGTTAATCTCTTCCTGCCTTCCCCATTTCCCTCTTCCCTCTGAGATTCATCAGTCTGCTCCATGTTTCCATGCCTGTGCGGTGCGTTGAGTGTCTGCCCACTGGTGGTCAGTGCGCGTCAGAGCTACCGGATATATATTTCTTCAACCTATTTGATATCTCCAATTCAATAATCCAAACTGAACTCTTTAATTTCTTACTGAAAGCTGTATGCCCACACTCTTCTCTGTCTTACTTGCACAATCCATCATTCCAATTTCTCAGAACAAAGTCTGTAAGTCCTTGCTTTCTCTCATGCCACTCACAATATGTCAGAAAATCTTTCTCACTCTGCCTTCAAAATATATACAGATTCACATCACTTCTCACAATCTACATGGATACCACAATAGTTCAAGCCACCATTAATTTTGAAGAAACCCTCTTTATTGAGATATACTCTACATATCATATAACTCACCCATTCATAATGTACACGTTGATGTCTTTTAATATATTCACAGGGTGTCTGACCATCACCTCAGTCTAAAAGACCATTATAAACTTTTGAACAATAATAGATATAGAGGCAGAGCTGCCTCAAACAGATTGTCAAACTGCAGCGGGAAGGCCGGGGAGGGCTGGGGGGCAGGAGGGAGGGGGGTAAGAGATCAACCGAAGGACTTGTATGCATGCATATAAGCATAACCAATGGACATAAGACACTGAGGGGTAGGGGAGGCCAGGGGATTGTCAAGGGTGGGGGAAAAAAAGGACACATATGTAATACCCTTTGTAATACTTTAAGCAATAAAAAAATATTTTTCTTTCCCCTAAAATAAACCATTATTCATTAGCAGTCCTTCTCCATTCCCCTCACCTCATCCTATCACAGACAACCACTAATCGACTTTTGGTTTGTATAGATTTGTCTATTCTGGACATTTTGTATGAATGGAATCTAATGTGTGGTCTTTACATCAGGTACTTCATTCCTCTTTATTTCCAAATAACATTCCATTGTATGGTTATACTGCTTTTTATTTATACATTGACTAGTTGAGGGACACTCGGGTTGTCTCTGCTTTTTGGCTAATATGAATAATGCTGCTATGAACATTTGTGTACCAGTTTTTATGTGGACATATGTTTTCATTAGATATATAACTAGGAGTGGAATTACTGAGTTACAAGCTTTAACTTTTTGAGGAACTACCAGTATATTTTCCGCTGGTAGTGTATGAGGGCTCACTTCTCCACATCTTTGTTACCACTTGTTATTATCTGTCACTTTGACTATAGTCATCTGAGTGGCTGTGAAGTGGTATTTCAACATGGTTTTGATTTGCATTTTGTAAGGACTAAAATTGTTGAACATGCTTTCATGCCCTTGTTGGTCATTTGTATATCTTCTTTGGAGAAATGTTTATTCAGAGCCTTTTCCTATTTTTAAATTGTTATCTGTCTTCTATTATGGAGTTGTAAAAGTTCTTTATATATTCTAGATACAAGTCCCATATTAGATATATAATTTGCAAATATTTTCTCCCATTCTGTGAGTTGTCTTTCTATTTACTTGAAGATACCTCTTATAGCAGAAAAAATTAATTTTGATGAAGTCCAATTTATTTTTTCTTTTTTGTGTATGTTTTTGGTGTTGTACATAAGAAACCATTGCCTAATACAAAGTCATAAAGATTTACACCAATGTTTTTTTCTAAGAGTTTTATAGTTTTAGCACTTACATTTAGGTTTTTGATGTATTTTGAGTTAATTTTTATATATGATGTGAATGTAGAGATCCAACTTCATTCTTTTTAAAAAATATATTTTTATTGACTTCAGAGAGGAAGGGAGAGGGAGAGAGAGATAGAAACATCATTGAGGAGAGAGAATCATTGATTGGCTGCCTCCTACATGCCCCCCACAGGATCAAGTCCGCAACCTGGGCATGTGCCCTTGATCGGAATTGAACCCAGGACTCTTCAATCTGCAGGCTGATGCTTTATCCACTGAGCCAAACCAGCAGGGCCCAAATTCATTCTTTTCCATGTGGATAACTAGTCGTCTCAGCACCATTTCTGAAAAGACCATTCTTTTTCCAACTGATTGTCTTGGCACCCTTGTTGGAAACCAACTGACCATAAATATGAGGGTTTATTTCTGAACTCTCAATTTGATTCTATTGATCTATAAAGTTTATCCTTATGTTAGTATCATACTGTTTTGATTACATTAGCTTTGTAGTAAGTTTTGAAATCTAAAGTAATAAAGACCTCATCGCATTGTTAAGAAGCCTTCCCTTTTCTACTTTTTAGAAGAGTTTGTAAGGACATTTTTTGATTCTTCTTTAAAAATTTCATAGGATTCGCCAGTGAAGCCGTCTGGTCCTAGACTTTTCTTTGGTGGGAGGTTTTGGATTACTAATCTAATCTGTTTAATTGTTATATAGGTCTATGCAGATTTTGTATTTCTTCTTGAGTCTTGAGTTTTAGCAGTTTGTGCCTTTCTAGGAATTTTCTTATTTTATGTAGGTTATGAAATTTGTTGGCATACAAGCATTCATAGCATTTAAAATAGATTTTAGCGCAGAAAGAGGGGAGGGAGGGAGGGGGAGATGGGGGGGAGAGAGAGAGAGAGAGAGAGAGAGAGAGAGAGAGAGAGAGAGAGAGAGAGAAATCGGTTGCCTCCGACTGGGGATTGAATCCACAACCTGGGTATGTGATCTGACTGGGAATTGAACCTGCCTCCTTTTGATGTATGGGACAATGCTCCAACTAACTGAGCCTGGTAATGAGGACTTTTAAGATCTACTCTTTTAGCAACTTTCAAATATGTAATACAGTATTATTAACTATAGTGCCATGGTGTACATTACATCTCCATGACTTATTTATTTTATAACTGGAAGTTTGTCCCTTTAACCCCCTCCACCCATCTCACCCACACCTCACACCCCTCCACTGGCAACCACCAATCTGTTTTCTCTATCTAGGAACTTGTTTTATTTAGATTTCACATATAAGTGAAATAATATATTTGTCTTTCTCTTTCTGACTTATTTCACTTAGCATAATGCCCTCAAGATCCCTCTATATTGTTGCAAATGGCAGGATGTCATTCTTTTTTTTTTTGGTGTGTATTTCATGTCTTTATCCATTTATCCATCAAATGGACATGTAGGTTGTTTCCATATCTTGGCTATTGTAAATAATGCTACAATGAACATTGGGGTTGTATATATCTTTTTGAATTAGTTTTTTCTTTTTCATCAGAAAAATACCCAGAAGTAGAATTGGTGGATGATATGGCAGTTCTAGTCTGAATTTTTTTTAGGAACTTCTACACTGTTTTCCATAGTGGCTGTACCAATTTATATTCCCACCAACAGTGTACTGAATTTTTAAAAAGACAAGTTCTATCAGTAGGCTATCTATAGGAGGCACACTTTTCATTCAAAGATACAAATAAGTGGAAAGCAAAATGGTGGAAAATGATACATAGGCATATAAAGCAAATATCGTAATAAAGTGTGTAACATAAATTTTGTTATTTTCCCAATGTATATAAAAGTTATATTTATTGGGTACAAGGGTTTCCTTTTATCTACATCCTCAACAGGTACAAGGGTTCCCTTTTCTCTACATCCTCAACAACACTTGTTGATTTATTAATGATAGGCATTCTGACTGGTGTGAGGTGATATCTCATTGTGGCTTTAATTTCCTTTTCTCTGACAATTAGTGACATTGAGCATCTTTTCATGTCTATTTGGCCATCTTGTGTCCTCATTGGAGAAGTGTCTATTCAGATCCTCTGCCCATTAAAAAAAGGTGTACTTTTTTGATGTCAAGTTGTAATATAATTGGTTTTACTTTTATAAAATCGGTAGTAATGCCTCTGCTTTCATTTTTGATTTTAGTAATTTGAATTTTGTCTCTCATTTTTCCTTAGTTGCTCTAGCTAAAAGTTTGCCAATTTTATTGATATTTTATTGAAAAACTTTTGGTTTCATTGATTTTTCTTTATTTTTTATAGTCTCTATATCATTTATTCCCATTCTAATTTTTGTTACTTCTTTCCTTCTGCTTGCTTTGAGTTTAGTTTGCTCTTCTTTTTCAGGTTTTGTTAAGTGGAAAGTTAGGTCATTGGTTTGAGATTTTTCTTTTTAACATAGGCATTTATAGTTATAAATTTCCCTCTGAGCTTTGCTTTATGTACATCCCATAAATTTTGGTATGTTGTTTCTTCATTTTCATTCAGGTCAAAGTATTTTCTAAATTACCTTGTGACTTCTTCTTTGACCCATTGGTTATTTAGGAGTTTAATTTCCATGTATTTGTGAATTTCCCAAATTTTCTTGTTACTGATTTTTACTTTCATTCCACTGTGGTCAAAAACATGTTATATATGATTTTTTTCTATGCTTTATGGAATAGCCTATGGTTTACTCTGAATATTGTTCCATGTACACTTGAGAAGAATGTGTATTCTGCTGTTTTCCAGTAGAGAGTTCCAAAGATGTATGCCAGGTCTAGTGTAGTTTTGTTAAAATCTTCTATTCCCTTGATCTTTTGCCTAGTTCTACCCATTATTGAATGTGGGTATTGATTTATAAAATTATTATTGTTTAATTATCTCTTTCTCCCTTCCACTCTGTTCATTCTGTCAATTATTGCTTCATGTAATTTGGGGCTCTGTTATTAGGTGCATATATGTTTACAGTTGTATCTCCCTGATAGATTGACCTTTTTATCATTATGAACTGTCCCTTCTTATATCTAGTAATATTTTTTGTTATAAAGTCTATGTTTTTTTAATTAAATCTTTATTGTTCAGATTATTACAGTTGTTCCTCTTTTTTCCCCCCATAGCTCCCCTCCACCCGGTTCCCACCCCACCATCTGCCCTTACCTCCCCCCCATTGTCCTCATCCATAGGTGTACGATTTCTTTCCAGTCTCTTCCCGCACCCCCCACATCCCTTTCCCACCAAGAATTGTCAGTCCACTCCCTTTCTATGCCCGATTCTATTATATTCACCAGTTTATTCTGTTCATCAGATTATTTATTCACTTGAGTTTTAGATTTACTTGTTGGTAGATATGTATTTGTTGTTCACAATTTTTATCTTTACCTTTTTCTTCTTCTTTCTCTTCTTAAAGGATACCTTTCAGCATTTCATATAATACTGATTTGGTGGTGATGAACTCCTTTAGCTTTTTCTTTTCTGTGAAGATCTTTATCCGACCTTCAATTCTGAATGATAGCTTTGCTGGGTAAAGTAATCTTGGTTGTAGGTTCTTGCTATTCATCACTTTGAATATTTCTTGCCATTCCCTTCTGGCCTGCATAGTTTCTATAGAGAAATCAGCTGACAGTCTTATGGGTACTCCCTTAGAGGTAACTGAGTTTCTTTCTCTTGTTGCTTTTAAGATTCTCTCTTTGTCTTTTGCTCTTGACATTTTAATTATGATGTGTCTTGGTGTGGTCCTCTTTGGATTCCTTTTGTTTGGGGTTCTCTGCACTTCCTGGACTTGTAAGTCTATTTCTTTCACCAAGTAGGGGAAGTTTTCTGTCATTATTTCTTCAAATAGGTTTTCAATATCTTGCTCTCTCTCTCTTCCTCTGGCACCCCAATAATTTGGATGTTGGTATGCTTGAAGTTGTCCCAGAGGCTCCTTATACTATCTTCATATTTTTGGATTCTTTTTTCTTTTTGCTTTTCCGGTTGGGTGTTTTTTGCTTCTTCGTATTTCAAATTTTTGACTTGATTCTTGGGATCCTCTAGTTTGCCGTTTGATCTCTGTATAATATTCTTTATTTCAGTCAGTGTATGCATAATTTCTAGTTGGTCCTTTTTCATATCCTCGAGGGTCTCACTAGATTTATGGAGGGTCTCATTAAATTTATTGGCGGTTTCTAGAAGAATCTTGAGTAACCTTATAACCGTGGTTCTGAACTCTATATCCAGTAGTTTGCTTTCCTCCATTTCTGTCATTTGTGACCTGTTTTTTCGTCTCCTCATTTTGGCTGCTTTCCTGTGTTGATAGAGTGGCTTTGTGTGCTAGGTGTCCTATAGGGCCCAGTGGCTCAGCCTCCCCAATTACCTGAGGTGGACACTCTTGGTGAACCCCTTTGTGGGCTGGGTACACAGTCTTGTTGTAGTTAAGCCTTGATTGTTGTAGGTATCACTGGGAGGAATTGACCTCCAGGCCAATTGGCTGTGAGAATCAGCTGTGTCTACGGGGGGAGAACTTCTGTGCTGGAGACACCCTTATGGGGCAAGACTTGCTTCAGTGGGGCTTTGGTGCTCACTGAGTCTTCACCCTGAGTGTGTCCCTTATGGATATGAGGAGTTATAATCTGAATGGTCCCACTCTGACCACTGGGTACACTGGCTCTTGGATCTCTAAGGAGGTGCTAATTTAGCCTCTGGATGAGGCTACCCCACAGGAGCTACAGAGAGATCTGCAGATGCTTCTTCTTTGTTTGGGGTTTGGAGGTGCCCAGATGAGGCCCAGCTGTGAAGCAATGCAAGCTGCTGTGGGGCCTTGGGCCTTCTTTTGGAAGTTCTGGGTCTCTCTGAACCAGCTGCAGTTTGTTAGGTAATTTTAGATTGCAAAGGGCCAGGCCATTCAGATGCAAAAGCCTCTGCGCACAGCTTGGGTGGGGCAGTGTCTCAGGGAATCAACAGGGCGGAGCAAACAGCTATGGCTGCTCCTCAGTCCTGCATAAGAGGTCCGGGTTTCAGTGTTCCTCGGTATTTGCTGCAAGCACCTCTGAGAGAAAGCCACCCTCGAGTTCTACCAGATGCCAGACAGTTCAGTTTCTCCCCGTATGAGTCTGGGTCCCCAGAGACTCGCCCAGAACTGGAGTTCAGAGCAGTCAGGAGCTTGAGACTCCCTCCCAATTGAAAAAGACAATCGTGTCCTCAGTTGCCAGACCTTTCCGCGTGCACCTCCGTACCTCTGCACTTTACTTCCGTACCTCCTCTGAGTCTCAGTGTGCTTTTCTCTTTCCTTCTAGTTGTAGAATTTCCACTCAGCCGGCCTTCCTGTGTTTATGGATGGTGTCTGTTTTGTCTTTTAGTTGTATTTTTGAAGTGGTTGTGCAAGGCAGCAATTTCCGGTGTTTACCTATGCCGCCATTTGATCGGAATCTAAAGTCTACGTTTTATATAAGTTTAGCCACTCCAGCTTTTTTTGTGGTTGCTGTTTGCATGGTACAGGCATACCTCATTTTATTGTGCTTTGCTTTATTGTGCTTTTCAGATATTTCATATTTTACAAAATGAAGGTAAGACCCCATTACCAGTAAAAAAATCAAGATGTACTGCCCCAACTGGTTTGGCCCAGTGGATAGAGCGTCAGCCTGCGGACTGAAGGGTCCCAGGTTCAATTCCAGTCAAGGGCATGTACCTTGGTTGCAGGCACGTCCCCAGTATGTGGTGTGCAGGAGGCAGCTGATCAATGTTTGTCTCATCGATGTTTCTAACTCTCTATCCCTCTCCCTTCCTCTCTCTAAAAAATCAATAAAATATATTTTAAAAAATATATCAAGATATACTGATTGCTCAGCTGATGGTTAGCAATTTTTATCAACAAAGTATTTTTTTAAATACATTTTATTGATTTTTTACAGAGAGGAAGGGAGAGGGATAGTTAGAAAAATTGATGAGAGTGAAACATGGATCAGCTGCCTCCTGCACGACCCCCCACTGGTGATGTGCCCGCAACCAAGGTACATGCCCTTGACCGGAATCGAACCTGGGACCCTTCAGTCCGCAGGCCGACGCTCTATTCACTGAGCCAAATTGGTTAGGGCCGTGGTCGGCAAGCCGCGGCTCACGAGCCACATGTGGTTCTTTGACCCCTTGAGTGTGGCTCTTCCACAAAATACCATGTGCAGGCGCACAGATACAGTGTGATTGAAACTTCGTGGCCCATGCACAGAAGTCAGTATTTTGTGGAAGAGCCGGTATTTTGTGGAAGAGCCACACTCAAGGGGCCAAAGAGCCGCATGTGGCTTTCGAGCCATGGTTTGCCGAGCTGCAGTTTGCCGACCACTGGGTTAGGGCAACAAAGTATTTTTAATTGAAATATGTATATAGTTTTTTAGACATAATGTTATTGCACACTTACTAGACTACAGTATAGTATAAATATAACTTTTATATACATTGGGAAAATAACAAATTTATGTTACACACTTTATTACAATACTTGCTTTATATGCCTATGTATCATTTTCCACCATTTTATTTTCAACATATATATATCTTTGAATGAAAAGTGTGCCTCCTGTAGATAGCATATTGATAGAACTGCTTTGGCAATATTTGTCTTTTGATAGGATTGGTTAGCTAATTCACATTTTATGTTTGGATTTACATTGGAATTTTGCGTTTTGTTTTCTACATGTCATGCCTTCTTTGTTACCTTTTTTATATTAGTTGGATATTTTCTTATGTGTTTTAATTCTTTTATGATTTAAAATTATTTTTGAGTTATTTTCTTACTGGTTTCTTTAGGGCTTATAATATACATCTTTGTAGAATGTACTTCAGATTTATACTGACTTAGTTCCAGTGAAATATAGACAATTTATATAGCTTAACTGTCTCCCCTTCTTTTGATAATATTGTTATACATATATACATCTATATATGTTAAAAATCCAACAATACATTGTTGTAATGATTACTTTATATAACTGTATGTCTTTTAAAAAGGCTGAGAAAAGAAAGGAGAGAAAATACATATTTATAATGGTTTTTATTAATATTATTTACTATTATGGTTCTTTTAATTTCTTACTATGTATTTGAATTACAATAAGGTATGTTTCCTTTATTCCAATACTTTATTCCCATCCTATTCCTTGTGCTGTTATTGCCAAATATTTCTATATACTACTATTATAGTCTTAACAGTACAATCATACTCATATTGTTTTATGCAATTGCTTTTTAAATCAGTTAAGAGAGGAAGGGGGAAAATATGCCATTACACTGTGTTTTCTAATTGCCCACATAACTACCTTCACCAGCATTCTTTTTCATGTGGATTCAGATTGCTGTGTGACATCACTTGTTCCAGCCTGAAGAAGTTCACTTAGTATTTGTTTTAAGAAAGGTATACTAGCAATAAATTCTCTCATTTTTATTTTCCATCCTGAAATGTATTTATTCACCTTCATTTTTGCTAGATAAATGATTCTTAATGCTTTTAAAAAATACGTTAATTAGTTTGACTATATTTTCCTGCTGCCTTCTTGCCTCCATTATTCCTGATGGGAAGTCAGATGTTAAACTTATTGGGGTCCCATTGTATGTGATGAGTCTTTATTTCTCTTCCTGCTTTCAAAATTTGTTCCTGTCTTTCAGATTTTACTATGGTGTCTCTGGGTATGATCCCTATTTTTACCTTATTTAAAATTAATTGCATTCTTTGGGTGTGTAGATTAATGTTTCTCATCAAGTTTTAGAGATTTTTAGCAATTATTTCTTTGAGTATCTTCTCTCCTTTTTGTGCTCTCCTCTCTTTGTAGTACTCCAATTATATGTATGTTGATGCACTTAGTTGTGTCCCACATTTCTCTCACTCTGTTCATCTTTATTTTTTTCTCTCTATTCTTCAGATAGCATAATCTCTTCTGACAACTCAAACCTACTGTAGTGCCCTCTGTAGCAAATATTTCATGTGTTATTGTGCTTTTCCACTCCAGAATATACATTTGGTTCTTTTGAAAAATTTCCATCTGTTTATTGATCTTCTATATTTGTTCAGATATTGCCATCATACTTTCCTTTACTTCTCTAAGCATGGCTAACTTTAATTCTTTGAGTCTACTTACGACTGCTTTGAAATCTTTGTCTGTTTAGTCCACCATTGGAATCTCTTCAAAGATATTTTCTTTTGCTTGTCTTTTGTTTTTTTTGTTTTTTGTTTTTTTGTGTTTTTTTTTTTCCCTGTATGGGTCACACTTTTCTGTGTTTTGAATATCTCATTTTTTTTATTGAAACATGAACATTTTAAATAATACATGGCAGGAACTCTGGGATACCAATTCCCTGTTCCACCACAGGGGTGGTAGTGGCTAACTTCTTGCTTATTTTAATAACTTGAATAAACTTTGTGGAGTATATCTTCCCTATAGTGTGAAGCTTCTGATGTACCTGTTAAGATTTTTCCTCTTGTTTTTATCTTGTTTTATCTGACTAACTAGGGGTTATTCCTGGGTTGGCAAAAGCCACTTACTGTCAAGGTTGTGTTTAAGGCCTTCAAAGCCAGTTAGATTTTGTAACCTTTATCATTGGATATGTTTGTGGTTTGGAGGCTGTTATCATAGTTCAGGGTGTTTCTAATTTTTGCTTCCTGTTCAAACAAGGATTAGCAGTTTAGAGGCTTTCTCTCCGATGGCTCCTTAGGGGTCACAGCTTTGGGTATGAGCACAGTCTTCCAGACATTTAGGGCTAAATGTGATGTTATTTTGTTAAGCCTGGATTCCTAGGAGTCATCCCTGGGTCAGAGTATTTTATTGTGCAGTCAGTGTTTAGTCAAAAGTTGTATTTTAAAGCCGCTGTGACAGTGAAGCTTTTGCCCTGTGTTGATGGGTTTGTATGCAGCTAAGGGACTGCTTTTAAGTCTGCCCCATGACCTACTTTGACTGATCCTGAGTGGGAACAGCCTAGCACATCTTTTTATCTTCCAGGGTAGACTGTAATACCAGGAGGCCTCTTCTTTGCTGTCTGTTTCTCTGTTCTCTCTATTAAACTTCTTACTGACATGCTGCTTTACTTGTATCATGGAGTTATCAGTCTCCTTTTAATGCTTCTCCATCAAAATTTCAATTATTTTGTTTCTAATGCCCTTATCCATGGAATTATCCATTGTCTATTTCAAATATAAGTCAGATTATATCTTTATTCTGCTCAAAACACTCTAATGGTTTTCATTTTTTTCTCATTTAAAACTCAGGTTCTTAAAATGATCTAAATTGTCCTACACATCTTAACCACTCATATTTTCCATTTCTTTGTATTTCTATGCTGTATTTTGTGTGACTTTTCAGATCTAGTCTCCATTTTCCTAATTTTCCTTTAACTGATATACAAACCTTCATTGATATTTTTAATGTCAATAATTTTATTTTTCATTATAGGTATTCAATTTAGTTTTTTTCTAACCGAGTAGGTCATTTTTTGATAGTCTATTGCTATTTATTCTATACTCTTTTATTTCTTTAAATAAAAAATAACTATTTTAGCTTCTGGTTGATTCCAAAATGGTAGCAGAGTAAGTGGAAGCTCACAGACATGCTCCCAGGATCAAACTAGAAATACAACTAAAATACAGAAGAACCACTCAGAAAAATCAACTGAAGACTAGCTGGAGAGAACCCTGATAACAAAGGACAGAAAGTGGAACACCCATAGAGACTGGTAGGAAGTGCAGAGCCACAAAAGGGCTGGCCGGGCTTCCACAGACCACAGCTGAAGTCTTGGAGAATATCTCAGCTGTGGGGGGTTGCCACTGAGAACTCTGGTGTCGAACTCCTATGTTGCTGACCCCTCCCCGCCCCAGCAGAGAGCACCAGAACTGAGAAAGGTACCTACATAACATTTGGCTGTGAAAAGCAGGAGGGCTTCTGTCTGTCAGAGAGAGATGGCTGAAAATGCAGGCACCCTGTTAAAGGGCCAACTCAAAAAATTTTGTGTGCAGCCACTCACCTTAAACTTTAGCAGAGGGAAGGCAGAGTGGACAGGAGCTGTGAGAGCAGAGTACAGGATTAGGGGCTCCGGGGTTGGTGCTCGAAGGGCAGACACTACAGTTTCCTGCACTGAGTCATTCCCTCACTCTGCAAAGGAAATCTTTCTTCTACAGTGGAACTTTGCTATCCGGGTGGTTTTTGCCTGGGGGGAAGGCATTTGCCCCTCCCTGTTGGAAGATCTCTCACCCCAACCTGTGGTTGATATCCTGAAGCTAATCAAGGCTTAGTGTCAATGGGACTGCAAGCAGAGGAGGGTTCTCTGGAGGTTTGAGTCGTTGCCTGATCTAATCTCAGGACCAAGGCTAGGGAAAGTGGACCCTGGTGCATACCTTGGTAGCTTCCAAAGGCACCCAGCCCTAGCAGAGGGAGCTACAATCTGTGGATTGCTGATAGCTTTAAGAAGAGCACCTAGGGTCAGTCACAAACAGCATCTGACATTATCCTGCATTAGAGATTGGGAGTCAAAGAAGTTCTAACTACTACGCAGACACAAACCCAAACAGGCAGCCAAAGTGGAGAGACAAAAACAACAACAACAACAACAAAACACACAAAAAAAAAACAGAAAGGGAAGAACAAGAGAATTCTCCAAAAGAAGAGATAAATGAAATGGAGACAAGAAATTTATCAGAAATAGAGTTCAAAATAATGATGGAAAAGATGCTCAACAGCATAAGAAAAGATACAGTAACTATGAAGAATGGCATAGCACAAATAAAGAACACAGTGGAAGGAATACACAGCAGATTAGGGGAAGCTGAGGATTGTATCAGTGAATTAGAAGACAGGGTAGAAAATATCACTCAATCAGAGAACCAAAAATAAAAAAACAATTAAAAAACAGGAGGACAGCTTAAGGGAGCTGTGGGACAACATGAAACGTAACAACATTCACATCATAGGTTTGACAGAAGCAGAAGAAAGTGAACAAGAGATAGAGAACTTGTTAGAAGAAATAATGGCAGAAAACTTCCATGACCTGGTGAAGGAAAAAGTCACAAAAGTTCAGGAGGCACAGATCCCAAGCACGAAGAACCCAAACAGTCCCATACCCAGACACATCATAATTAAAATGTCAAAAATTAAAGATAAAGAGATAATCTTTAAAAAATATATTTTTAGTGATTTCAGAGAGGACGGGAGAGGGAGAGAGAGCGATAGAAACATCAATGATGAGAGAGAAGCATTGACTAGCTGCCTCATGCATGCTCCACACTGGGAATTGAGTCCACAACCCAGGCATGTGCCCTAAATGGGAATAGAACCATGATCTCCTGGTTCATAGGTCAACACTCAACCACTGAGCCATGCCAGCTGGGCCAAAGAGAGAATCTTAAAGGCAGCAAGAGAAAAGCAATTTGTTACTTACAAAGACGGTCCCATAAGGCTGTCAGCTGATTTATCATCAGAAACACTACAGGCCAGAAGGGAATGGCATGAAGTATTCAAGGTAATGAAAATCAAGGATGCGAAACCAAGATTACTATATCCAGAAAGGCTATCATTCAAAATAGATGGTGAAATAAAGAGCATCCCAGACAAAAAAAAAGGTAAAGGAGTTTATCACCACTAAACCAGCATTGCAAGAAATGCTAAAGGGACTGCTGTAATGAGAAGAAATATATATGAAGAGAAACACAGGCATAAAGAATTAAAATGGCAATAAAGAAGTATCTACCAATAGTTAAATTAAATGTAAATGGATTAAATACTCCCATAAAAAAAACATAGGGTAGCTGAGTGGATATGAAAACATGACCCAATGATATGCTGTCTACAAGAGACCTACCTCAGAGCAAAAGACTTCTACAGGGTGAGAGTGAAGGGATGGGAAAAAAATTGTTCCATGCAAATGGAAATGAAAAAAAGCTGGGATAGCAATACCCATATCTGACAAAATAGACTTCAAAATGAAGGCCATAACAAGAGACAATAAAAGTCACTACATAATACTAAAGGGATCGATCCAACAAAAGGATATAACCCTGGTAAACATATATGCACCCAATATAGGAGCTACTAAATATATAAAAATATGTTCTAGAGGACTTTAAGGGGAGAGATCAACAGCAATACAGTCATACTAGGTGCCTTTCACACCCCTCTAACTTGACTGGATAGATCTTCCAGACAGAAAATTAACAAGAAAACAGAGAGTCTAAATGACTCACTGGATCAGATGGATTTAATTGGTATTTATGGAATATTTCACCCCAAAGCTGAAGAATATACATTCTTCTGAAGTGCACATGGGTCATTCTCAAAGGTAGACCACATGTTAGGACACAAAACAAGTCTCTACAAGTTCAAGAAGATTGAAATCACATCAAACATCTTGGATTAAATGGAATGAAATTAGAAATCAACTACAGTAAAAACACTCAAAAACATTCAAATACATGGAGGCTAATTAGCATGTTATTAAACAATGAATGGGTTATCAATGACATCCAGAAAGAAATAAAAAACTTCCTAGAAACAAATGAAAATGAACACACAACAACCCCAAATCTCTGGGACATAGAAAAATCAGTCCTATGAGGGAAGTTCATAGCAGAAAAAGCATTTGACAAAATCCACCCATTTTTGATAAAAACCCTCAGCAAAGTGGTAATAGAGTAATCATCTCTCAACATAATAAAGCCTTATATGACAAACTTACAGCCAACATGATGCTCAATGGGCATAAACTAAAACCATTTCCCCTAAGAACAGGGACAAGACAGGGATGTCCACTTTTACTGCTCTTATTCAACATAGTACTGGAAGTCATAGCCACAGCAATCAGACAAGAAGAAGAAAGAAAAGGCATTCAAACTGGAGATGAG
This sequence comes from Myotis myotis, assembly GCF_014108235.1. Classification (NCBI taxonomy): domain Eukaryota; kingdom Metazoa; phylum Chordata; class Mammalia; order Chiroptera; family Vespertilionidae; genus Myotis; species Myotis myotis. The sequence continues at coordinate 80,460,408 of NW_023416346.1, read as the reverse complement.
GAAGTAAAACTGTCATTATTCACAGATGACATGATATTATATATAGAAAACCCTAAAGAATCCACCAAAAAGTTAATAGATTTAATAAAGGAATTCGGGATGTAGCAGGATACAAAATTAACACACAGAATTTTATGGCATTCTTATACAAAAATAATGAATTGTCAGAAAGAAAAACTAAACAATCCCATTTACCATTGTAATAAAAAAATAAGATACTTAGAAATAAACTTAACCAAGGTGGTAAAAGACTTGTACTTGGAAAACTACAAGAGATTAGAAAAAGAGATAGAGAAAGATATAAACAAGTGGAAGAATATACCATGTTCATGGATTGGTAGAATTAACATTATTAAAAACTCCATATTGGGACTAGAGACTTTCAGTTTTAGCAATCGGATCTTGAGAAACACTACAGTACAGAAGACTGGGATCGTAAGCCAGCCAAAGGAACACTTCAGTTTTTCATTTTTATTTTATTTAATTTCTTTTTTATTACTTTGTTATCCTTTTTTTCTTTGTTTTCCTGTTTTTGTTTGTTGCTTTATTTTCTATTTCTTTTCACATTATTTTTCCATCACTCTATTTTATTTTATTTTTATTTGCTATTTTTATACCATTTTTGAAATCAATTTTTTGTAAATATATTGTTTTTCTTGTTTTCTTTCCTCTTATTCACCCATCCCCTTTCTATTTCCTCTATACTGAACTGAGATCCTCCCCATATTCATCCAACTCTTAACCTTATCTTCTATATATACGCTCAGCATCTACAGATTTTGCCCCCACCCTCTTTGCTGGGGGGTTGGTGTTTGTATTTTTTTTATTTTTCTTTTTTCTTTAATTTTATTATTATTATTATTTGTTTATTTGATTATGTATTGGTTCTGTGGTGTTTTCCCCATATATATATTTATAATCTCCTTCCTTCTTCTTTTCTCTCTTATCTTTTTCGCTCTCTTGGATATCATTTATGCTCTCTTTTCTTGCCCCTAATTCTCTTTTCTCAGGTGGTCACTTAGTAGGGTTATTGTTGTCGTGAGTACATTCGTGCTTTGGTCCCTTTGTGTTGTGTCTTGTTGAAGTGAATTTTATCCTGTCTGGCCAGGTGCTAGAGAGTGAGCCTCATAACCAGACATCTACAGAGGAAACTCCATCCACGAATGGGTCAATAACACCCCAGACCCAACTACAGAGTCAGGAAGAAGGCAGCAGTGAGGGAGAGAGCGTGAATCAATGATGGACCAAAAGAGGAGTGTGTGGTCATGTGGGATGTGTGTGTGTTTGTATGTGAGTGAGGCACAGATAGATCCCACAGGGCCTTCGGGGTCAGGCTAAACGAGCTCACCTAACTAGACAGCCTCTGCTACTGTGTAAGCAGTTCCAGGAGGCCGACTCATCCCCAGAAGCCTAGTGTTTTAAAGGGGGGAGCTGCTGTAACTTGGAGCCAGGCCTTACCCCAACCCAGGGTGCCCTCAGATAACACCTGGCACTCTATAGACACCCCTTCCAGGGACCTGCTACCTCGGCTGTGGTCCCACGGTCAACGAGTCTCCAGCCACTCTGGGCGCAGGCTCCTGTGAGTTCTGAAGTGTGCTCCCCTCTGACCGGCGCAACGCCTTAGCCTGGGGCACTGCAACCACGCAAGCAGCAGACACGTGAGCAGCCCAATCCTGTCCAAGGAGCAGCAGCCCTAAGAGCAGCCTGCCCCAGGCCTAAGAGCAGAAACCTCATGTGGTCTGCCCCTCTCCAAGGAGCAGCAGCTGTCAGCTGTGTGAGTGGCCCACTCCCTCGTCTGAGGAGCAGCAACCAGGTGAGCAGCCTGCCCTGTCTGAGGAGCAGCAGCCACACAAGCAGCCTGCCCATGATTGAGGAGCGGCAGCCCCACGCAGCCCGCCCCAAACCGAGGAGCAGCAGCTGCGCAGCCCACACCCTCCTCCTGTCTGAGGAGCAGTAGGTGTGTGAGAAACCTGGCCCCATCCAAGGAGCAGCAGCTGCACGATCAGCCTGCCCCCATATGAGGAACAGCAGCGGTATGAGCAACCAATACCGATATAAGGAACAGCATCGCTGCAAGCAACCCTCTCCCATTCAAAGAGCAGTAGCCGCCCGAGCAGCCTCCCCCAGTCCGAGGAGCAACAGCCACACGAGGAGACCAACCACATCTGAGGAGCAACAGCCCTGCGCAATCCACACTGGTCCGAGGAGCAGCAGCCACACGCAGCCTGTACCTGTCCGACGAGCAGCAGCTGGGTGAGCAGCCTGCACCCATCCGAGGAGCAGCAGACACACGTGTAGCTCACTCACACCCAAGGAGAAGCAGCCATGCAAGCAGCCCATTCCACTTCCAAGGAGCAGCAGCCACGAGAGCAGACAGCCTCTGTATGAGGAGCAGCAGCTGCACATGCAGCTCACTCTGGCCCAAGGAGCTGCAGCCGCCCGAGCAGCTCACCTTTCTGAGGAGTAGCAGCCACACGAACAGATAGACCGTCCACATCTGAGGAGCGGCAGCCCTGCACAGCTCACACTGGTCCAAGGATGAGCAGCCACACACAATCAGCACCTGTCTGACGAGCAGCAGCTGGGTGAGCATCGCGCCACCATCAGAGGAGCAGCTACATGTGAAGCTCACTCCCGCCCGAGGAGCAGCAGCAACAAAAGCAGCCCATCTCCCATCTGAGGAGCAGCAGCTGAGTGAGCAGCCCGCACCCGTAACGAGGAGCAGTAGCCCTGTAAGCAACCTGCCCCTGTCCAAAGAGCAGCAGCCTCACGAGCAGCCTGCAATGTCTGAGGAACAGCAGCAGCATGCAGCCAGCCCCGATCCAAGGAGCAGCAGCCACGTGAGCAGTCCGGGCCCATCCAAGGAGCAGAAGCCATATGAACAACCCGCTCCTGTCCAAGGAGCAGCAGCCGCACTCAGCCTGCCCCCACCTCAAGAGCAGCAGCCTCATGATCAGCCCACCCCTGTCCAAGGAACAGCAGCTGGGAGAGCAGCCTCACCTACCAGCCAGAGGACACACCACTGCTGTGAACAGGACCCACCAGTGGAGCCGCTGCCAACTGAGGAGCAGACACTACTGCGACGACTAGAGGGGAAACTGCAACCCGAGGAACCACTGCCACCCAAGGAGCAGCCCCTGCACGAATCGACATCTAGATCATTTGGTGAGACAAAAAATGGGTAGACAAAAAACCCCCATAGGAAAGAAAATGATGAATCCCCAGAACAGCAGCTAAGTGAAACAGAGGCATGCAATATGTCAGAAAAAGAATTCAGAATAAGGAACCTAGAGTGCATAAACGGGATACAGGAAAAAATCAACAACTTATGCGAGAATCAAGAATAAATGGATGAAAAAATCAACAATTTATGTAAGAATCAAGAAGAAATGAAAAGTGATATAGCTGCAATAAAAAACACCATGGAACATTTCAAAAGTAGACTAGGAGAAGCAGAGGACTGAATTAGCGAATTAGAAGACAGGGAAGCAAAACACACCAAAACTGAACTGCAATTAAAAAAAAAAAAAGACAGGAGGAGAGCCTAAAGGAGCTATGGGACAATATTAAACGAAGCAAAATACGAATAATAGGAGTGCCAGAACAACAGGAAGAGGAACAAGGATTAGAAAACCTATTCAAAGAAATACTGTCCGAAAGCTTCCCTGATGAGAGGAAGAAAAAAGTCACACAAGCACAGAGAATCCCAAACAAGATGAACCCGAAAAGACCCACACCAAGACACATCATAATTACCATGGCAAATGTTCAGAACAAAGAGAGAATCTTAAAGGCTGCAAGAGAGAGACAGAAAGTTATGTACAAGGGATCTCCCATTAGATTATCAAATGATTTCTCAACAGAAACACATCAGGCCTAAAAAGAATAGAAGGAAATTTACAAACTGATGCAAAGCAAGGGACTAAATCCAAGAATACTCTATCCAGCAAGGCTATCATTCAAAATTGAATGGGAAATAAGGAGCTTCAGAGACAAAAAAAGGCTAAGGGAGTTCATCACTACCAAACAAGCAATGCAAGAAATGCTAAAGGGAGAGGTGTAAAAAGAAGAAATAAAAAGGATAGAAAGAAAACAGGCACAAAAAAGTAAAAATGGCTACAAACAAGTACTTTTCAATAATAACTTTAAACGTAAATGGACTAAATGCTTCAATCAAAAGACAATGAGTGGCTGAATGGATAAAAAACAACAACAACATGACCCATAAATTTGCTGTCTACAAGAGAAACACCTTAGAAGAAGGGATTCACATAGACTGAAAGTGAAGGGATGGAAAAATATCTTTCAGGCAAATGGAAATGAAAAAAAAGCTGGGGTAGCAATACTTATATCGGACAAAATAGACCTCAAAGTGAAGGCCATAACAAGAGATAAGGAAGGCCACTTCATAGTGCTAAAGGGATCGATACAACAAGAGGATATAACCCTCAGAAACAAATATGCACCCAATGTAGGACCACCCAAATACATAAAAAAATTCCTGGAAGATATCAAGGGAGAGATCGACAACAATACAATCATAGTAGGGGACTTTAATACACCACTGACATCACTGGATAAATACTCTAGACAAAAAATCAACAAAGAAACAGCAATCCTAAATGATTCACTAGATCAGATGGACTTAATTGACATCTTCAGAACATTTCACCCCAAAGCCGCAGAATATACATTCTTCTCAAGTGCACATGGGACATTTTCAAAAATAGACCATATACTGGGTCACAAGCAAAGTCTCCCCAAAATCAAGAAGATTGAAATCATACCAAGCATCTTCTCAGACCACAATGGCATAATATTAGAAATAAACTACAATAAAAACAATCCAAAACATTCAAACACTTGGAAGCTGAATAGCATGTTATTAAATATTGATTGGGTTACCAATGAGATCAAAGAAGAAATTAAAAACATCCTGGAAAATAATGACAATGAAAACCAACAATACAAAACCTATGAGACATAATGAAAGCAGTCCCGAGAGGGAAGTTTATAGCTCTACAGGCCTACCTCAAAAAGCTAGAGAAAATAGTAGTAAATCATCTAACTCTACAACTCAAAGAATTAGAAAGAGAGCAACAAGAAAAGCCCAGAGTGAGCAGAAGTAAGGAGATAATAAAGTTCAGAGCAGAAATAAATGACATAGAGACCCAAAAAACAGTAAAAAAGATCAATGAAACCAAGAGCTGGTTCTTTGAAAGGATAAACAAGATTGATGAACCTCTAGTCAGGCTCACCAAGATGCAAAGAGAGAGGACCAAAATAAACAAAATCAGAAATGATAGAGGTGAAATAACAACAGATCCCACAGAAATACAAAGGATTTTTAAAAAATACTATGAACAACTCTACTCCAACAAACTGGACAACCTGGAGGAAATGGACATATTCCTAGAAAAATACAACCTTCCAAAACTCAATCAGGAAGAATCTCCAAATCTCAATAGACAAATAACTATGGAAGAAATTGAAGCAGTCGTCAAAAAGCTTCCAGCAAACAAAAGCCCAGGGCCAGATGGCTTCACAGGAGAGTTTTACCAAACATTCAAAGAAGAACTAAAACCTATCCTCCTTAGACTATTCCAAAAAAGTGAAGAGGAAGGGACACTTCCAAGCTCATTCTATGAAGCCAGCATCACCATCATACCAAAACCAGATAAAGATAACACAATGAAAGAGAATCACAGGCCAATATCCCTCATGAACATAGATGCCAAAATCCTCAACAAAATCCTAGCAAATTGGATCCAGCAGTACATCAGAAAGATCCTACACCATGACCAAGTAGGATTTATCCCAGGGATGCTAGGATGGTACAATATCCGCAAATCAATAAACGTGATTCATCACACAAACAAATTGAGAGAAAAAACCAGATACTCATATCAATTGATGCCGAAAAAACATTTGACAAAATTCAACACCCATTTTTGATAAAAACTCTCAGTAGGTGGGAATAGTAGGATCATACCTCAACATAATAAAAGCCATATATGACAAACCCACAGCCTACATCATACTCAATGGGCAAAAACTAAAACCATTTCCCTTAAGAAAAGGAAAAAGACAGGGATGCCCACTCTCACCATTCCTGTTCGACATAGTACTGGAAGTATTAGCCATCGCAATTAGACAAGAAGAAGAAATAAAAGGCATCCAAATTAGAAAAGAAGAAGTAAAACTGTCCTTATTCACAGATGACATGATAGTGTACATCAAAAACCCTAAAGACTCCATTAAAAACCTATTAGACTTGATAAATGAATTTGGCAATGTAGCAGGATACAAAATTAATGCCATGAAATCTAAGGCATTTCTATACACCAATAGTGAACTTACAGAAAGAGAGACTAAAAAAGCAATCCCATTTAGCATCACACCAAAAAAATTAAGATACCTTGGAAGAAACTTAACTAAACAGGTAAAAGACCTCTACTCAGAAAACTACAGGACGTTAAAAAAAGAGATAGAGGAAGACATAAACAGACGGAAGAACATACCATGTTCATGGATTGGTAGAATCAACATCATTAAAATGTCCATACTATAGAACACAATCTATAAATTCAACACACTTCCCATTAAAATACCAATAGCATATTTCACAGACCTATAACGCACTCTCCAAAAATTCATCTGGAATAACAAAAGACCCCGAATAGCTGCCACGATCCTGAGAAAAAAGAAAAAGTAGGTGGGATCTCAATACCAGATATCAAGCTGTATTAAAAGCCACTGTTCTCAAAACTGCCTGGTACTGGTACAAGAATAGACACCTAGATGAATGGAATAGAATAGAGATCCCAGAAATCGAACGAACAAATATGCTCAATTAATATTTGACAAAGGAGGCAAGAACATACAATGGAGTCAAGACAATCTCTTCAATAAATGGTGTTGGGAAAATTGGACAGATACATGCAAAAAATTGAAACTAGACCACCAACTTACACTATACACAACAATAAACTCAAAATGGATAAAGGACTTAAATGTAGGATGGGAAATCATAAAAATACTAGAGGAATACAAAGGCAACAAAATCTCGGACATATGCCGAAGCAATTTCTTCACTGATACTACTCCTAGGGCATTGGAAACTAAAGAGAAAATGAGCAAGTGGGACTACATCAAAATAAAAAACTTGTGCACAGCAAAAGAAACCATCAACAAAACAACAAGAAAGCCCACTGCCTGGGAGAACATATTCTCCAATGATATCACCGATAAGGGTTTAATCTTCAACATTTATAGGGAACTCATACAACTTAACAAAAGGAAGATAAACAATCCAATCAAAAAATGGGCAAAGGACCTAAATAGACACTTTTCAAAAGAGGACATTCAGAAAGCCAAGAGATATATGAAAACATGCTCAAGTCACTAATCATCTGAGAGATGCAAATCAATACAACAATGAGTTATCAACTCACACCTGTCAGAATGGCTATCATAAACAAATCAACAAATGACAAGTGGTGGAGAGGATGCGGAGAAAAGGGAACACTGGTGCCCTGCTGGTAGGAATGCAGACTGGTGCAGCCACTATGGAAGACAGTATGCAGTTTCCTCAAAAGTTAAAAATGGAACTCTCATTTGACCCAGTGAGCCCACTGCTAGGAATATATCCCAAGAAACCACAAACACCAATCAGAAAGGATATATGCATCCCTACGTTTATAGCAGCACAATTTACCATAGCGAAGATCTGGGAATAGCCTAAGTGCCCATGAACTGATGAATGGATTAGAAAACTGTGGTACATATACACGATGGAATACTACGCTGCTTTAAAAAGGAAGGAATTCTTACCATTTGCAACAGCATGGATGGAACTGGAGAGCATTATGCTAAGTGAATAATCCAGTCAATGAAAGAAAAATACCACATGATCTCACTCACTTATGTATAATAAAGACCATTATAAACTGATGAACAAAAATAGATACAGAGGTAGAGCAGCATCGAACAGACTGTCAAACTACAGTGGGAAGGATGGGGAGGGTTGGGGTACGGGAGGGGGGGTAAGAGATCAACCAAAAGACTTGTATGCATGCATATAAGCATAACCAATGGACATAAGACACTGGGGAGGTCAGGGGAATGTTAAGGGGGGGGGGAAGGAGACATATGTAATACTCTTTATTATACTTTAAGCAATAAAATAAAATTTAAAAAAAGAAGAAAAAATACAAAAAAACTCCATACTACCCAAAGCAATCTAGAGATTCAATGCAATCCCTATTAAAATACCAAGAGCATATATCACAGATCTAGAACACACACTCCAAAAATTTATATGTAACTGAAAAAAGACCCCAAATAGCTTCAGCTATTTTGAGAAAGAAGAACAAAATTGGAGGAATCACAATACCAGATTTCAAGTTATGTTTATAAAGTCACAATAATCAAAACAGCCTAGAACTGGCACAATAACAGGCATATAGATCAATGGAACAGAACAGAGAACCTAGAAATTGACCCAAGCCATTACGCTCAATTAATATTTGACAAAGGAGGCAAGAGTATACAGTGGAGTCAAGAAAGTCTCTTCAATAAATGATGCTGGGAAAATTGGGGAGATACATGCAAAAAATGAAACTAGACCACCAAATTAAACCATACACAAGCATAAATTCTAAATAGATAAAAGACTTTAATGTAAGGCGTGAAACCATAAAAATCCTAGAAGAAACCATAGGCAGCTAAATCTCAGACATCTCTTGTAGCAATGTGTTTACCGATACATCTCCTAGGGCAAAGGCAACTCTGGAGAAAATAAACAAATGGGACTACATCAAAATAAAAAGCTTCTGCACAGCAAAAGAAACCATCAACAAAACAAAAAGGGAGCCCACTGTATGGGAGAACATGTTTGTCTGATAAAGGGTTAATATCCAAAATACTGAAGGAACTCATACAACTTAACAAAAGGGAGACAAACAATCCAATAAAAAATGGGCAAAGGACCTAATTATACACTTCTCCAAAGCGGACATACAGATGGCCAAGAGACATAAGAAAAAATGCTCAGCCACTGATCATCAGAGAGATGCAAATCAAAAGGACAATGAGGTACCATCTCACACATGTCAGAATGACTATTATCAACAAATCAACAAATGACAAGTGCTGGCAAGGATGTAGAGAAAAGGGGACCCTAGAACACTGCTGGTGGGAATGCAGACTTATGCAGCCTTTATGAAAAACAGTATGGAGTTTCCTCAAAAATTTAAATATGGAACTGCCATTTGACCCAGTGATCCCAATTTGAGAAATATATCTTAAGAGACCCAAAACACCAATCAGAAAGGATGTATGAACCTGTATGTTCATAGCAGCGCCATTTATAATAGCTAAGATCTGAAAAAATCCCAAGTTTCCATCAGTAGATGAGTGGATAAAAAAAGCAGTGGTACATTTATACCATGAAATACTATGCAGCAGTAAAAAATAAGGATCTCTTACCTTTGAGATAGCATGGAGGGAAATGGAGAGTATTATGCTAAGGAAAATAAGCCAGTCAGAGAAGACAAGATTCACATGATCCCACTCATATGTGGAGTCTAATGAACAAAATAAACTGATGAACAAAATAGACCCAGAGACAAAAAGCATGGAATAGACTATGGAATCTCAGAGGGAAGGAGGAGGTGGGCAGGTGGATGGGACGAGCTCAACCAAAGAACTTGTATGCATACATGCATAACCCATGGACACAGACAATAGTGTGATGAAGGCCTGGGGTGGGGGCAGGGGGTGGGCTAGAATGGGTCAATGGGAGAAAAGGGGGACATATGTAATAATTTCAACAATGAAGATTTAATTTAAAAAATACCTATTTTACATTCTGCATATGATACTTTCACTCTCCAAATTTTTGTGGGTATGGTTATATTTTATCCTTTTTATTTTCCTGTTGACATCTCCCTATTGGTAGTTCATTTTCTTGCATAAATTTTGAATTTTGATTGGGAAGTAATGTTTGTCAGAACTCTCTGGGAGTGAGTGTATTTGCTCCCATGAAAGATTTCCATTTAATTTTTCCATTTCATTTTGCTTGAGGAACAAACACCCAGGTCCACTTTTAATTAAAATTCTTGGCTTGTGACCTGGACAGTGTGGCTCAGTGATTGAGTGTTGACCCATGCACCAGGAGGTCGCTGGTTTGATTCTGGTCACATGCCCAGTTTGTGGGCTCAATCCCCAGTGGGGGGTGTGCTGGAGGTAGCTGATTGATGCTATGTTTCTCTCTCCCCCGCCCCCTTCCTCTCTCTCCAAAGTCAATAAAAACATTTTAAAAATTCTTGGCTTGTGGCTTTTTGGACCATTCACATAATATATATTCAAGCACCAAACCCAGGTACCACAAAATCTCAGGAAGGTATACATATATTTTTTGGTTTTAATTCCTCCCAAAGATAAGACTAAGACAAGAAGTTTTCCTTACTGTCGTTTTGCCCCAATTCTAGTTCTGTGCTGTCGAATACAGTAATCACTAGCCACACGTGGCTATTAAATTTTATTAATTGCAATAAAATAAAATAATTAAAAAAATAAAAATTTCAGTTCCTTAGTCTCACTAGCCACATTTCAAGTGCACAATAACCACATTGCCTAGTGGCTACTGTATTGGACAGCACATATAAATAATATTCCCATCATCACAGAATAGAGAGTTCTGCTCCAGAACATTTGAATGAATACATATTCCCAAGGTGTGTGGTGGCTTCAGAGCAAGGTTATATACTTCAACAAATTCTTGTTAATCTGTGTCTTTAGGGATCATGCTTCCTGAAGATGTCTAAGTCCTAATCCCCAGACCCTGTGAATATGCTATCTTACAGGGCAAAAGGGACTTTGGAAATATAATTATATATTAAGCATCTTGAGATGAGGAGATTATCCTTGAGGGCAGGGACCATCTCCTATTGATTTTTTTCAACCCTACTAGCTAGTAGTACCCAGCCCAAAGGAGGCACTCAATTCTTATTTGGTAAAATAAAGACTGAATGATTGAAAAGATTCAAGAAAAATATCTGACTGTACTAGTCAAGAAAGAACATAAGAAGAAACAGAATTTCATATACAAAGCAGCAGGCCTAAAAGTTCAGAGGTGGGAGGAGTAGACAAAAAAGGCTAAAATTGAAGGTGTGGGCTGGATTATATTTGGAGACAAGAGCAATCAGGAAGGGTTGGGAGGAGCTAATTGGGAAAATGCTGTGTAGTCACTGCTCAAAATCTGGATTTTCATTTGAATGAGTAGGGAGTTGCTGGATAGCTATTAGATACACACTTGAAGTGAAGTTATGAAAAATGACCTTCACTGCAAGGCTGGAAGGAGGCAAAGAGGACAGTCAGAAGGAAGTCACGGTAACCCAGAACAGACTGGGCATGGCAAGCATAGGTGAGAGTTTCCGGATGTATGGAAAAGGATGGGGCTAGATTTGATGAATGATTCCATGTGGGAAAACATACAAAGGTAATGAGAACTGCTAAAGACTATGAAAGATAGAGCAGATGCAGGGAAAGGACATAAGACCAGGGATTAAGAAATCAGGGATCAGTTATAGCAGAAAAATTATTCCCTATCAACTTGTCTTCTTTGTGCTTTAGCTTACTAAACAGTAAAACAGAGAGGTTCCATATTCAAATTATCAGCAAACCTTGCCAATTCTATCTCAAAAATAACTCTTGAATCACTCTCTTCAAATTTACTGCCATCACCCTACCCCAGGCCCCAGCAGTTCTCACCTGGACCACTGTACAACCTTGACAGTGGTCTTGCTGTACCACCTCTTGTCCCCACACTACCATGTCTTCGTACAATAGCCAGCCACATCTTTCAAAAATGTCAATTAGAAATAGCTAAGATTTGAAAACAACCTAAGTACCCATCAGCAGATGAGTGGATTAAAAAACTGTGGTACATCTACTCAATGGAATACTACGTCGCTATAAAAAAGAAGGAACTTTTACCATTTGCAACAGCATGGATGGAACTGGAGAGCATTAGGTTAAGCGAAATAAGCCAGATGGAGAAAGATAAATATCACATGATCTCACTCATATGTGGGATATAATGATCAACATAATTTGGTGAACAAAAATAGATCCAGAGACAAATGGCAGGGCAAGTGGGGGGTTAGAGAGCAACGAAAGGACTTGTATGCATGCATATTTGCATAACCAATGGACATAGACACTGGGGCAGTGGGGGCTTGCCCGGGGTGGGAATGGCGGGGGCGGGGGGAGTCAACTGGGGAAAAAGGATACATATGTAAAACTTTAGATAATTTAAAAAAATATCAATTAGAGCCTGGCTGGTGTGGCTCAGTGGTTGAGCATTGACCTATGAACCGGGAGGTCACAGGTTTGATTCCTGGTCAGGGTACATGACCTGGTTGCAGGCTCGATCCCCAGTAGGGGGTGTGTAGGAGGCAGCTGATCCATGATTCTCATCATGGATGTTTCTATCTCTCTCCCTCTCCCTTCCTCTCTGAAATCAATAAAAATATATATTTTTTAAAAAGTCAATTAGATTCTGTTACTCCTCTGCTTAAAACTCTTTGGCTTCCACTGCACTTCCAGTCAGAACACACTTCTTACCCTGGCCTAAAAGGTTCCCACATGACTCCCACACGTGGCTCCTGCCTGCCTCTTTGACCTCATCCCACCCTACTTTCCCCTCATGTAATACACCCCAGTCACATGACCTTTTTACTTTTCCTTGAGCACATCCAGCTTTTTCCTACCTTTTCACATGTTATATACCCTAGAATGCAGCTCTCTGTCTAACAGGGTTCTTTATATTTTTGATACTTCAGACCTAGATTTGATACCCTCAGAGGTCAGCCTTGATCTCAGTATTACCTGTTTATTTTATTCTTAGTACTCACCACAATCTGTAACTATTCTATTATTTGTTTACTGCTGATCTCCCAGGAGATTACATTCTAAAAGGTAAGGCCTCTCTGTTTATGTACCTATTGTATGCCCAGTGTCTAGCACATAGTGAGAGGTCAATGAATATTTGTGAATGAATGAATGAATGAATGAATAAAATGGGTGATGAAAGCAGAGTTCTCAAAAAATGGAGTAGTAAAGAAAAAAGGGAGGAAAAGAGATTTTGAAAAGAGTTCCATTGACATTTGAGAATAGCATATCTAGTTTCACCCAGCTTGTAGTATGAACTATTAAAAGGAATTGGGGGAAAAAAGGGAAAAAAAAGAAATTGGAGACAAGAGGCAGATGCTTATGCACTAAATCATGGAGAATCATATAAGCCAGGACCAGTGGAATTCAGTTCAATTCACCAGAAATTATTGAGCATTTACTATGTTCCAGGCTCTATGGTGGGTTCTCACTGTGGGAGCTATGGAGATGAGTAAGTATACATTTTAAGAGTTTATATTCAAGAAAAAAGAAGTAGGAGAGAAGGAAGTATAATGATAAAAGAAATACTTTAATCAAAGGGCTCAGGGGGCTCAGAAAGGCTTCAAGGAAAGTGAGGCCGATGCTGAAGGTAACAAGTTCCAGTCCACAATGAAAGGAGAGCACAGACACTCCCTTCTTCTCTTCCCCACAAAATACTTATTTTTTAAAAAAAAAAAATATTATGATTGATTTCAGAGAAAAAGGGAGAGGGAAAGAGATAGAAACATCAATGATGAGAGAGAATCATTGATTGCCTCATGCATGTCCACCACCAGGGATCAAGCCCGCAACCTGGGCTTGTGTCCTTGATGGGAATTGAACCCGGGACCCTTCAGTCCGCAGACCAACCCTCTATCCACTGAGCCAAATCAGCTAAGGCAAATACTTCTTAAAAGCAGGATGGAAAACAAAGTATTTCAAAAGATGACTTTTGATGTAGCGTATTAGAGGGGAAACAACTACGTGTGGAAGTCTGGGCCCTGCCATTCACTATTTGGGAGATCTTGTACAATTTGCTCATTCATTTCTACAAACTATTATTGAGGACCCACTATGTGTCAGGCCCTGTCAGTACTTTCATATATACCATTTTATTGAATCATTTACCTTCTCTAAGCATCACGTTTCTCACCTTTCTTTGAACTTTAGCAGCCTAGATTTCTGGCTCCCAAACAATTGGTGCTCAGTGCAGACCCAGATATTCCTTTTTTGCCATCCTTTTTTGAGATGGGGAAAAAGGATGAATAAACCTAAGAATTGAAGCATAAGTTTCTTTGAGGCACTGTGGGATGAGCAAATTCTGAAGTAAACAATGGGGCCTGCCTGCCATGGTAACCCACTGTGTATTGAGAAATTGAGATATTAAGGTGTCAAGAAATGATCACCCTAAGATGTTACTAATGTTAAGATAAACTGTAATGTGGAAAGTTATAACATTACTGTCTTGAGGTTATGCTGTAAAGAAAGATGCTTTAGATGACTCACAACATGAGATGGGTGGAGAAAAGAAAATCTGTCAGTGTGTCTCCAGGAATAAGCATGGAGAAGGCTGTCTATTTCTGGACAAGGTTTCTTTGCTTCTGGAGATAACTATTTCTAGTATGGAGGAGGGCAATTTCTCAGGTGTCTTGGTTTAATTAAAAAATAAAAACACAACTCTGGATAATATCCAGTTCTTTTTGTTCTAACTGTTCACTGTGCAGCTTTCTAGTTTATAACTGGCCTCTTGACTAGGACAACCCACTGGCCAGCAGGTCTTATGCAGATGATAAAAGCCTCATCTTGCCTAATATATTGCTTTAATATATTGCTAATTATAAATGAGCACCTTGAGGTCTGATTTAAAAATCTATCTCTGTGGTTCTGGCAGTATGGATTCACTCCTCAGAGAATCAGCATTCCATGATGGGATAGAAAAGGGGAGAGAACTGTGAGATGGTAGCAGAACTATAGAGCAGACTGGCCAGTGTCCTCAAGTGCTGCTCTCCTATGAGATCTGGCCTGAAGCAGCCACTGGCTTTACCTATTACATTACAGCAATAATCATCTCTTACATTAGTTCAGTGCTTTTAAATGTCAAAGCACCTTCATATATATTATCTAATTTTATCATTTTATCTATTATGCCTTCTTTGGCTCATACATTTGTAGAGCAGTGGCAAAGACATTAAAAGAAGCAGTAGTATTGTCAATACATTTAAAAAGTCTGTCTATGATGGGGCCTTGTCAAAAATAAATCAAACTAAAGAAATAAATGTAGTCAGAGTCTAGGCTGCAGTAAGGTGACCTGGGAATTTGGAGATAGACTTCAAATGGTTCTGAGAATGAAATAACACAAAGACATGGCTGTCAATGTGTTGCTGATAGAGACTTGGGAAATATCCAAGTGTAACCAAGGTGTCAGGACATACCTGCAGGACCAGAATGTACTGGAAGAAAGTTGCAATCTAATTGGTTTTACTGTAAACTCTCTAAAGAATAATGTGTTATAGAAAGATGGTATTCGAGTTATCTGAAGGAAAAAAGGAATTAGATAGTAAAGATATGTTACTGGTTGTCCAGCACCCTTCATTACTCACTTGCACAGGGGCAGGGATGGGTGAGGGAGAAAAGTATATGCATTTGTGCAGCAGCTGGAGAGCAGAGGGAGCTCAGTGGACCATGCATGTGACAGACACACATTGTGGTCCCTAAAGATGTAGATTCACTTATGAAACAGTCTTGTCTATGCACAGCCTTTACTATTCCACTTTCTTCACTCTGATTCTATGCTCATCAAGTAACTAACTTACTAATTCAGTTTCCCAGATACCTTCATCCTGGGAAACAAATACCCTTAGAGTAGGTAAGACCACTGTGATTACCTGACATGTATATCTTCCACTGTAAATTAATGTAATCGAAATCTATAATAATAAAAGCATAATATGCAAATCGACCGAATGACCGAACAGCGGAATGACTGTCCGGACAACCTTCCTGACGACCATGCTCTGACACATACTGGCACCAGGCCAGCCAAGGGGGGTGCAATGCAATTGGTTGGGGGGTCCTGCTATCGCCCCATATCACCCCACAGAGGGAGGCCCAGGGCAATCAATCGAGGGAGAAAAGGGGAAGTGGTGGCGGATGTGGGCAGTGCCAGGCCAAGGCGGGTGAAGGTGGGGGACGGGGCTGGCTGCTGGCAGCCGGGGGAAGCCAGGGTCCCAGGTGCCGGCAGCCAAAGGGAAGCCTAGGTGCCTGCAGCCAGGGGAAGGAAGGCCTACCCTTTCACAAATTTTGTGCATTGGGCCTCTAGTATATTTTATATTTCTCTTCCCAATTTTCCTGTTTTAAAAACTTTGAAGTCTACAGAAAAGCTACAAAAACAGTAAAATAAATTTTTATTTCTTCTTAAACTAAATTTACCAATTTACTGATGGATGTCCAACTGCTCCAGCACTATTTACTGAAAAGGCTGTCCTTTCTCCATTGAATTGCATTTGGACCTTAGTCAAAAATCAGTTGGCAATATTTGTGTGTGTCTATTTCTGGGATCTCTATTCAGTTCTTTTGACATATCTATTCCTTTGCCAACACCACAGTCTTGATTACTGTAGCTATATATTGTCTTAAAATTGGTAGAATGATTCCTCCCACTTTATCTCCCTTTTACAAAACTGTTTTAACTATTCTAGTTACTTTGCTTTTTCACATAAATTTTATAATTATCTTGTCTATATCTTAAAAAACATGCTGAAATTTTAAAAGGATTTATATTAAACCTGAACATAAATTTGAAGAGAATTTATACATTGATGATGTCGAGTCTTCAAATCCATGAATACTGTATATCTCAGCATGTGTTTACATGTTTGATTTCTTTCATTAGAGTTTTGCAGTTTCGGCATACAAGTCTGGTACATATTTTGTTAGATTCCCCCCTAAGTATTTCATTTCTTTTACTGATTGCAAATGGTATTGTATTTTTAATTTTAGTTTCCCATTTGTTTATGGATAATATCTAAAAATACAATTGATTTTTATATGTTGATCTTGTATCCTAAGACTTGTTGAACTCATTTATTAGTTCCAGGAAGTTTTTGTAGATTCCTTGGGATTTTCTATGTGGACAATTATGTCATTTGCAAATAGGGGCAGTTTTATTTTTTTTCTTTCTGTTTTGTATGCTCTTGAGATGCTGCGTGCTATGTCTCTCAGATATGGTAAGCACAGAAGTACTGGTCTGTAGTCTTTTTTTTTTTTTTACTCTTTTTGCCTGGCTTTGCTATCAGGATACAACTGGTTTAATAAAATTAGTTGGAAAGAGTTTCTTCCTTTTCTATTTTCTGGAAAGATTGTATAGATTCAGTGCGAATTCTACTTTATTATTATTTTTTAAAATTCTTTTTTTTAGTTTTATTTTATTCTTTAAAGTATTACATATGTCTCCTTTTCCCTCCATTGACCTCCCCCTGGCCACCCCCATCCCCCGGCACATGCCCTCACCCCCCTACTGTCTGTGTCCATTGGTTATGCTTATATGCATGCATATAAGTCCTTTGGTTGATCTCTTACCCCTACACTCTACCCTTCCCGTGCCTTCCCACTGAAGTTTGACAGTCTGTTGGATGCTTCTCTGTCTCTGGATCTGTTTTGGTTCATCAGTTTATGTTGTTCATTATATTCTACAAATGAGTAAGATCCTGTGATATTTATCTTTCTCTGACTGGCTTATTTCGCTTAGCATAATGCTCTCCAGGTCCATCCATGCTGTTGCAAATGGTAAGAGTTCTTTAATGAAAATATTACATATGTCTCCTTTTCCCCCCATTGACCTCTCCCTGTCCGCTCCCTCCCCCAGCAGATACTCTCACACACCTACTGTCTGTGTCCATTTCTTATGTTCATATGCATGCATACAAGTAATTTGGTTGATCTCTTACCCTCCTGCCACCCTCCCCTGCCTTCCCTCTGAGGTTTGTTAGTCTGTTCGATGCTTCTATGTCTCTGTATCTATTTTTGTTCATCAGTTTATGTTGTTCATTATATTCCACAAATTAGTGAGATCATGTGATATTTATCTTTCTCCAACTGGTTTATTTCACTTAGCATAATGCTCTCCAGGTCTATCCATGCTGCTGCAAATGGTAAGAGATCTTTCTCATTTTTACAGCTTCATAGTATTCCATAGTGTAGGTATACCACAGGTTTTTAATCCACTCATCTGCTGATGGGCACTTAGGCTGTTTGCAAATCTTACCTATGGTATATTGTGCTGCTATGAACATAGGGGTGCATATATCCCTTCTGATTGGTGTTTCTGTTTTCTTGGAATATATTCCTAGAAGTGGGATTACTGGGTCAAATGGGAGTTCCATTAATTTGTTCAGGAAACTCCATACTGTTTTCCACAGTGGCTGCACCAGTCTGCATTCCCACCAGCAGTGCAAGAGGGTTCCTATTTTCCCCACATCCTCATCAGCACTTGTTGTTTGTTGATTTGTTGATGATAGCCAGTCTGACAGGTGTGAAATGGTATCTCATTGTGGTTTTGATTTGCATCTCTTGGACGATTAGTGACTTTGAGCGTGTTTTCATATGTCTCTTGGCCTTCTGTATGTCCTCTTTTGAGAAGTGTGTAGGGCCTTTGCCCATTTTTCAATTGTACTGTTTATCTTCCTTTTGTTAAGTTGTATGAGTTCCCTATAAATTTTGGAGAGTAAACCCTTATCGGTGATAACATTGGCAAATATGTTCTCCCATGCAGTGGGCTTCTTGTTGTTTTGGTGATCATTTCTTTTGCTGTGCAGAAGCTTTTCATTTTGATGTAGTCCCATTTGTTTATTTTCTCCTTAGTTTCCATTGCCTTAGACCAGGGGTCCTCAAACTACGGCCCACGGGCCACATGCAAATACAAATATTGTATTTGTTCCCGTTTTGCTTTTTTACTTCAAAATAAGATATGTGCAGTGTACATAGGAATTTGTTCATAGTTTTATTTATTTTTTATTTTTTTAAATTAAAATTTTAATGTTCAGATTATTACAGTTGTTCCTCTTTTTCCCCCCCATAGCTCTCCTCCTCCCGGTTCCCACCCCACCCTCTGCCCTTACCCCTCCCACTGTCCTCATCCATAGGTGTACGATTTTTGTCCAGTCTCTTCCTGCACCCCCACACCCCTTTCCCCCCAAGAATTGTCAGTCCACTCCCTTTCCATGCCCCTGGTTCTATTATATTCACCAGTTTACTCTGTTCATCAGATTTTTTATTCACCTGATTTTTAGATTCACTTGTTGATAGATATGTATTTGCTGTTCATAATTTTTACCTTTACCTTTTTCTTCTTCCTCTTCTTAAAGAATACCTTTCAGCATTTCATATAATGCTGGTTTGCTGGTGACGAACTCCTTTAGCTTTTTCTTATCTGTGAAGCTCTTTATCTGACCTTCAATTCTGAATGATAGCTTTGCTGGATAAAGTAATCTTGGTTGTAGGCTCTTGCTATTCATCACTTTGAATATTTCTTGCCACTCTCTTCTGGCCTACATAGTTTCTGTTGAGAAATCAGCTGACAGTCGTATGGGTACTCCCTTATAGGTAACTGACTTTTTTTCTCTTGCTGCTTTTAAGATTCTCTCTTTGTCTTTTGCTCTTGGCATTTTAATTATGATGTGTCTTGGTGTGGTCCTCTTTGATTCCTTTTGTTTGGGGTTCTCTGGGCTTCCAGGACTTATAAGTCTATTTCTTTCACCAAGTAGGGGAAGTTTTCTGTCATTATTTCTTCAAATAGATTTTAAATATCTTGCCCTCTCTCTTCTTCTGGCACCCTATAATTCGGATGATGGTACGCTTGAAGTTGTCCCAGAGGCTCCTTACACTATCTTCGTATTTTTGGATTCTTTTTTCTTTTTGCTTTTCCAGTTGGGTATTTTTTGTTTCTTCGTATTTCAAATCTTTGACTTGATTCTTGGGATCCTCTTGTCTGCTGTTGGATCTCTGTATATTATTCTTTATTTCAGTCAGTGTACGCTTAATTTCTAGTTGGTCTTTTTTCATATCCTCCTGGGTCTCACTAAATTTATCAGCGGTTTCCAGAAAATTCTTGAAAAACCTTATAACCGTGGTTTTGAACTCTATATCCAGTCGTTTGCTTTCCTCCATTTCTGTCATTTGTGACCTGTTTCTTTGTCTCTGCATTTTTTATGCTTCCCTGTGTTGGTAGAGTGGCTTTGTGTGCTAGGTGTCTTATAGGGCCCAGTGGCTCAGCCTCCCCAATTACCTAACATGGACACTCTTGGTGCACCCCTTTGTGGGCTTTGTGCAGTCTTGTTATAGTACTGTTGTAGTTAAGCCTTGATTGTGGTAGGTATCACTGGGAGGAATTGACCTCCAGGCCAATTGGCTGTGAGAATCAGCTGTGTCTTCAGTGGGAGAACTTCTGTGCTGAAGACACCCTTATGGGGCAAGACTTGCTTCAGTGGGGCTTTGGTGCTCACTGAGTCTTCGCCCTGAGTGTGTCCCTTATGGATCTGAGAAGTTGTAATCTGGATGGTCCCACTTTGACCACTGGGTACACTGGCTCTTGGATTTAAGGAGGTGCTAATTTAGCCTCTGCCTGAGGCTTCCCAGTAGGAGCTACGAAGAGATCTGCAGATTCTTCTTCTTTGTTTGGGGTTTGGAGGTGCCCAGATGAGGCCCAGCTGTGAAGCAATGCAAGCTGCTGTAGGGCCTTAGGCCTTCTCTTGGAAGTTCTGGGTCTGTCTGGCCCAGCTGTAGTTTGTTAGGTACTTTTCAGGTTGCAAAGGGCCAGGGCATTCATATGCAAAAGCCTCTGTGGCAGCTTGGGTGGGGCGGGGTCTCAGGGAATCAACAGGTTGGAGCAAGCAGCTATGGCTGATCCTCAGCCCTGCCCTAGGGTCCCTGAGTCTCAGTGTCCCGGTAATCACTGCAAGCACCTCTGAGGGAAAGCCGCCCTCAAGTTCCGAGTTCTGCCCGCTGCCAGACAGTCCAGTTTCTCCCCATATGAGTCTGGGTCCCCAGAGACTCACCCAGAACTGGAATTCAGAGCAGTCGGGAGCTTATGACTCCCTCCTGCGTCCTCAGGTGCCAGCCCCTTTCTGCACGCTCGAGCCTCCGTACCTCTGCACTTTACTTCTGCACTTCCTCTGAGTCTCAGTGTGCTTTTCTCTTTCCTTCTAGTTGTAGAATTTCCATTCAGCCAGCCTTCCTGTAGTTCTGGATGATGTCCGTTTTGTCTTTTAGTTGTATTTTTGAAGTTGTTGTGGGAGGCAGCAATTTCCGGTGTTTACCTATGCCGCCATCTTGGTTTTTCCTCCATAGTTTTTTTTTAAAAACTATAGTCCGGCCCTCCAACGGTCTGAGGGACAGTGAACTGGCCCCCTGTTTAAAAAGTTTGAGGACCCCTGCCTTAGACAGTGGTCAGCAAACTCATTAGTCAACAGAGCCAAATATCAACAGTACGACGATTGAAATTTCTTTTGAGAGCCAAATTTTTTAAACTTAAACTATATAGGTAGGTACATTGTTATTAACTTAATTAGGGTACTCCTAAGGCTTAGGAAGAGCCACACTCAAGGGGCCAAAGAGCCGCATGTGGCTCACGAGCCGCAGTTTGCTGACCACGGCCCTAGGAGATGTGTCTATAAAGATATTGCTATAGATATGTCTGATATTTTGCTGCCTGTGGATTCTTCTAAGATTTTTATGGTTTCCCTTCTTATGTTTAAGTCGTTTATCCATTTTGAGTTTATTTTTGTGTATGGTGTAACATTTGGTAGAATTCTCCAGTGAAACCTTCTGGGCCTGGTGAGTTCGTTTTCTGGTAATTTAAAAATTAAAAATTTTATTTCCTTAATAGTTATAGGTTATTCAATTAATTTTGTATTTGCTGAGTTGCAGAAGATTCTGGATTTTGAAGAAGTAGTTAATTTCATTTAAGTTGTCAAGTTTATCTGGGTAACACTGTTACATGTAATTCTGCTATTATCCTTTTGATGCCTTAAAGGTCTGTGGTGATAACTCATTTCATTTCTGATACTGGTAATTTATCTTCTGTTTGTCAATCCTGCTAGAAATTTGTTAATTTCATTAATGTTTTCAGAGAACTACCTTTTTGTTTCATTTAGTTTCTATATTATTATTCTTTTTTAAAAAATTTATTTCTGTTCTTTCTTATTTCCTTCCTTCTACTTGTTTTACTTTACTCTCTTTTTATAGTTTATTAAAGTGGTGACTTAAATTATTGATTTGAGACTATTCTTTTTTTTTAATTAAAGATTTAGTGCTATAAATTTCCTCTTGGCATTGAGTTAGCTGTGTCCCACAAATTTTGATCTTATATTTTCATTTAATTCAGTTCAATGTAATTTTTTATTTTCCTTTGACATTTTCTCGTTAACATGTGGGTTTTTCAGAATTGTGTTCTTTAGTTTCTAAGTATCTGGGGATCATCCTATTGTCCTTTTTATATTTGTTTCTTTTTTATTCCATGTTTGTCAGAGAATATACCTTATATGAATTCCTTCTTTTAAATTTGTTGAGGTTTTCTTTATGGTTCATGACATGGTCTACCTTTATTTTTTTAATTTTTATATCATAATGAAATATATGACAAAATATGCCATAGAAACCATTTAAGTGTATAATTAATGGCATTAAGTTTATTCACAATGTTGTGCAAAGAGTACCACTATCTATTTGCAAAACTTTTTCATCACCCCAACCATAAATTCAGTGCCCATTAAGCAGTAACTCCACAGTTTCTTTTTCCATAATCAATGGTAAATTCTAACCTATGTTCTGTCTCTATGAATTTGCCTATTGTAGACATTTCATGTACTGTAAGTGAAATCATACATTTGCCTTCTTGTGTTTGGCTTATTTCACTTAACATAATGTTTTCAAGGTTTATCCATGTTGTAGCATGTATCAGAACTTCATTTCTTTTTATGGCTGAATAGTATTTCATTCTATGGACATACCACCTTTTGTTTATCCATTTTTCTGGTAATGGACGTTGGGTTGTTTTACCTTTTGGGTATTGTGAATAATGTTATAATGGGTTTGGGTATTGTAAATAATGTTTCCACAGTGGCTGTGGCATTTTATATTCCCAGCATCAATATATAAGAGTTCCACATCCTCACTAATGCTTGTCATGTTAAATATCTTTTATTATACCTACCATAGTAGGTGTGAAGTTGAGATCTCATTGTAGTTTTTATTTGCAATTCCCTAATGATCAGTGATGTTGAGCATCTTTTCATGTGCTTATTGGCCATCTGTGTGTCATCTTTGCAGAAATGTCTATTTAATTCCTTTACCAATTAAAAAAATGTGTTGTCTTCTCATTTTTGAGTATAGGAATTCTTTATATATTATGGATATTAAATATTTATCAGATATGATTTGAAAATATTTTATTTCATTCTGTACATTTCCTTTTCACTTTATTGATAATGTCCTTTCATCCACAAAAGTTTTTATCTTGATGAATTCAAATTTATCTATTTTTCTTTTATTGCCATATCTAAGAATTCCCTGTCAAATTCAAGGTCACGAAGATTTATCTCTTTTGTTTTCTTCAGTTTTATGATGTTAGGTCTTATATTTAGTTTGGTGACCTATTTTAAGTTAATTATTGTATATGGTGTGAGGTAAGGGTCCAACTTCATTGTCTTGCATGTGAATATTCAGTTGTCCAAGCACCATTTGTTGAAGTGACAATCTTTCCCCATAAATGGACTTGGCACCTTTGTAGAAAATCAATTGACCATAAATGTATGAGTTTATTTCTGATTCACAATTCTATACCATTGGTCTATATATCTATCCTTATGCCAATACCATACTGTATTGGTTACTGTAGCTTTGTAGTAAGTTTTGAAATTGGGAAGTGTGAGTCCTCTAACTTTGTTCTTTTTCAGGACTGGTTTAGTTATTTTGAGTCTCTTGAAATTCCATATGAATTTGATCTTTTCATTTCTGCAAAAAGCACTGTTGGGATTTTGATAGGGATTACATTTGAGTCCATAGGCTACTTTAGGTAATATTGACATATTAACAATATTATTCTAGTGTCTGAACATATAATGACTTTCCACTTACTTAGGTCTTTTTAAATTTCTTTAAGCAAATATTTTGTAGTTTTTCAGTGTACCAGTCTTTCACCTCCTTGGTTAAATTTGTTTCCAAGTCTTTATTCTTTTGGATATTATTGTAAATGGAATTGTTTTCTTAAAATGTTTTTTTGGATTATTCCTTACTAGTGTATAAAAACATATCTTATTTTGTGTGTAGATATTGTGATCTGCAAAATTGCTGACTTTATTTATTAGCTATAGTAGCTTTCAGCTGGATTCTTCGGGATTTTCTATATGAATGATCATGTCATCTGTGAATAGGGAGAGTTTCATTACTTGTTTTGCAATTTTTATACCTTTTATTTCCTTTTCTTGTCTAATTTCTCTGGCTAGAAATTCTAGTACAATGCAGAATTGCATTGATGAAAGTGGGCATCTTGTTCCTGATTTTAGGGGGGAAGCTTTCAGTCTTTTACCATTGACTTTCATGTTAGCTCATAAATGTCCTTTTTCATGATGTGAAGTTTCCCTCCATTCCTAGCATTCTGAATGCTTTTATCATACAAGGGTGTTGGATTTTGTCAAATGACTTGTCTACATCAACTGAGATAATCATGTGGCTTTTCTCCTTTGTTAAATTAATGTAGTGTACTGTACAGATTGATTTTCTTATGTTGAACCATCCTTGTATACCTGTAATAATTTCCACTTGATCATGGTGTTTAATCATTTTAAAATGCAGTTGGATTCAGTTTGCTAGTAGTTTTGAAGGATTTTTTAAAAAAATATATTTTATTGACTTTTTACAGAGTTGAAGGGAGAGGGATGGAGAGTTAGAAACATCGATAAGCTGCCTCCGGCAAACTCCCTAACTGGGGATGTGCCCGCAATCAAGGTACATGCCCTTGACCGGAATCGAATCTGGGACCCTTGAGTCCACAGGCCGACGCTCTATCCACTGAGCCAAACTGGTTAGGGCTTGAAGGATTTTTTTTTACATCTATAATCATAAGATATATTTGGCTGTAATTTTCTTGTGATTTTTTTTTATCTGGTTTTGGTTTTAGGGTAATGCTGGCCTCGTAGTTTGGAAGTTTTCTTTTCTTTTTTTTATTGTCTAAAGTTTTAATGTGTCCTTTTCCTCCAGTTGACACCCCCCCCCCCCACCAGCCATTCCCACCCCAGGCAAGCCCCCACCACCCCAGTGTCTGTGTCCACTGGTTATACTAATATGCATGCATACAAGTCCTCTGGTTCCTCTCTAACCCCCCACCATTTGTCCCATCTTGTTCAATTATCTGGGAGAATTTAAAAGGGCTTGGTATTAATTCTTTAAATGCTTTGTAGAATTCCTCAGTGAAGCGATGGTCTATAATGGCTCTTTCTTGCACTTTTCTCTGTTGGGAAGTTTTAATTAATTCAATTTCTTCAGTTATAGAGATGTTTTACTTATACTTGAGTCAGCTTAGGTAATTTCTTTCTTTCTAGGAATTTATTCATGTTATCTACGCTAATTTGTTACCATACAACTGTTGTTTTCTCTTATACTCTGTTTTTATTTCTATAAGGTTAGTAGTAATGTCCCCACTTTCATTTCTGATTTAGTTATTTGCATCTTCTCTCTTTTTTCTTTTTAGCCAACTACAGGTTTGTCAATTTTGTTGTTCTTCTCAAAGAATCAACTTACGGTTTTATTGATTCTCGGTATTGTTTTTCTAGTTTCCATTTCATATATCTCTGTTCTCTTCCTTATTATTTCCCTCTTTCTGCTAGTTTTAAATTAGGTTATATTTTTTCTTTTAGTTCCTCAAGGTGTAAGGTAGGTTATTTATTTGTGATCTTTTTCCTTTTAATGTAAATATTTACAGGTATAAATTTCATTCTGATAATGGCTCTTGCTGCATCTAGTAAGTTTTCATGTGTTGTGTTTTCATTTTCATTCAATGTCAAGTATTTTCTAATTTCCATTGTGTTTTCTTTCTTTATTCAACTGGTTATTTTACAAGTGTGTTGCATAATTCCCACATATTTTTGAACTTTTCAATTTTCCTCCTGTTGCTTTTTTAGTTTTATTCCATTGTGGTTGGAGCAGACAGTTTATATGACTTCAATGTTCTTAAATTTATTGAAATTTGTTTTGTGACCTAAAATATTATATATCCTGAGGAATATATATATGTATTTAGTTTAATTGGCTTATAATGTTATTCAAGTCCTCTGTTTTCTTATTGTTCTTATGTCTAGATGGTCTATCCATTATTTAAAATGGTGTATTGAAGTCTCCAACCATTATAGTAGAACTGTCTATTTCTCTTCTCGATTCTGTAAATATTTGCTTTTTATATCATGCTTATAGGTTTATAATTGTTATATCTTCCTTATTAATTGATATTTTTACTAATATATACTGTCTTTATTTATCTCTTTTAAGAGTTTTTGACTCAAAATCTGTTTTGTCTGATATTAATACAGCCACTTCAGGTCTTTTTGATTAACATTTGCATGAAAAATTTTTCCATCCTTTCACTTTCAACCTACTTGTTTCATTTGATTAAAGTGAGTTTCTCATAAATAGCATATAGTTGGACCACAATTTCTTTTTAAAATTCATACTTGCTAATCTCTGCCTTTTGATTGGTGACTTTAATCAATTTATTTAAAGTGTTTACTGATAAGGAACTATACTGCCATTTTGCTATTTACTTTATAGTTGCCATGGGTATTACATTTAACATCCTAAATTTTCTTACAACCTAGTTTGAACTGATACCAATTTAATTTTAAGAGTATATAAAAACTCTATTACTTATTCCCATCCCATTCTTTGTATTGTTGCCACAAATTTATGTGCACAATGACACATATTTATAATTTTTTTTATGCATTTGTCTTTTAAGTCATGAGGAAATAAAGAATGGAGTTACAAATAAAAAATACAATAATAGTAGCCTTTATATTTGCCCATGTAGTTTCCTTTACAGGAGATCTTTATTTCTTCATATAGCTTCAAATTACTCTCTAGTGTCTTTTCATTTCTTCTAGGGCAGATTTAGTGGTAACAAACTTCCTCAACGTTTGTTTATATAGGAATGTCTTAATTTCTCCCTTAATTTTGAAGGAGAGTTTTAGTGAATATAAAATTCATGGCAGACAGTTTTTTTCTTCTTTTTTTCAGTGCTTTAAATATATCATCCAACTGCCTTCTAGTCTCCATGGATTCTGATGAGAAATCAGCTTTTAATCTTATAGAAGATTCCATGTATGTGACTAGTTGCTTCTCTCGCTGCTTTCAAGATTCTCTTTGTCTTTCAGCAGCTTGATTATAATGAGTCTTGGTGTGGCTCTCTTTGCATTTATCCTGCTTGGAATTCCTTGAGCTTACTGAATGATGTAGATAATGCCTTTCATCAAATTTTGAAAGTTTTCAGCCATTATTTCTTCATACATTGTTTCTGACGCTCTCTCTCTCCCTTTAGATGGACTCCCATAAATGTGTATGTTGGCCCACTTGATGGTGTCTCACCGAACCCTTAAGCTCTGTTCACTTTTATTCATTCTTTTTTGTTTCTGTTTCTGTCCCTTGGACTGGATAATTCAAGCCAATTGATTTTACCTTGTACCTGCAGCCCTAGTGAGTTAATAGTGTTTTAAGATATTTCCTTGAATGCCAGAAATTTTTAAAAAATACAAACAAAACAGGTCCTCTTGGGTCTTTCCTGAGCATCCTAGTTGCCCTGGACATTTCCCGATACATGGGTGCTTTTAATTGTCTTAATTTTCCAAAGAAATAGTCTCCTTGGCCTTTCTTCCCAGGTCTTCTTTAGATTTTCTATTGTATATCTCAACTGTCATCTTTTGCTTCAGGCAGCTGTGAGTTGTTGATTTACTTTATGATGTTTTAAAGCTATGCCTACTAATTTTCTGGCCTGGTTAAGTTCCAAGTTAGGTGCAACAGAGATGAGTGCCCTGAATCTGTCATTCAGGTAGCCCTTGGCAGGTTAGAATAAATCTACACAATAATTTTCAAATAAGATCTACTCTGTTCCCCCTTGGAACCATGTTTTAGGTCCCACACTAGGAACACAGGCTACTGTTTTCAAGACTGCTGCCCAGCTGGTGTGGGAGTGGGACAAGGACAAGTACAAATGACATAAAGTTTTGCTACGATTTAAAAGTTAGGTATCGTTTTAATTGTACCATAAACTGTTTTTTCCTTTGTTTATTATAATGGGCATTGCATATGGACTAGGATTACATAGTACACCTTTAGATCTGACCCTAAAATTTTACTTATTTATATTTTGATCAATATGGTAGTTTAATAACATGCACATAGTGTATAAAGTCAAACGTTACCCACATTTTATGACACACAACAGCTTTTTACCTTATCCCTTTCCATTTCAATTTCCACTTCCCAGAAACAAATACTTTTTCACTCTTTTGGCCACTTCTGGTATTTCCCCCTATATGTTCAAATAACATAAGAAGGCTGCTAGTTGTTTTTCAATTTTTGATATGCTCTATGAGTTCCTTCTATGGAATATTAAGATTCAGTCCTATCTCACATCCATCTACACACATTTTCACCTTATCTCATTTTGCCCATCTAATTATCCCACAATTTTTTACTAAATTAACAATTCAGTGTATAAATTATTGTGACAAGTACTGTTCAGAGCTGAGCCATGTGCTATAGTATGATTACTTTTCTTCTTTGGAAAACTTTTGTTCTGGAGTTAATAATTACCTCACCTTGAATATGTTGCTTAGCTTCCAATGTACTTATCACTAATGTGTATCCATTTCTATGTAGTTATCACTAACTCATCTCATACTCTTATAAAACTGTAATATTTCTCTCGGTACTGTCAACCACAATAGGCAACCCGTGAATTCCATTCTCTCCTCAGAGCTCTTCCCTTGGAGTCCTTCAATTTGGCAGTTTGATTTCTAGGCCTTCTGCATAGCTAGTATGTGGGATCTTTCCTTCACTGTCATCTAGAGAAATCCCTCCTGCATTGGATCCTCTGTCTGAATCATAGACTTCCTCTTTCCAGATTTATTGCCCTCATTTTATTGGACAGCAACTCCAATATTCCTGACTGTGCATGTCTGAAAATGTCTGTATTTTGCCATTGCAATTAATTGGTAGTTTGGTTGAGAATTCACAGTTGAAAATAATTTTCTCTCCAGAATGTTAAAGGTATTGGTCCAATGTCTTCAAGCTTTCAGTACCATCATTTAGAAGTCCAAAAGAATTCTGATTTCTAAACTTTGTGACTTGAAATTTTTCTCCCTAGGAACTTTTATCTATTGGGATAATCTCTTTTCTCACTTTTCTGGAGTTCTGATGATTTGTCTGGAGATCTTGTTTTTTCCTTTATGGTACTGGGCAATCAGTGGGTCCTGTCAGCCTGGAAAGTTGTGTCCCTAGGTTTCAGGGAGATTTTCATTTATTATTTCATTGTTAATTTCTTCCCCTTAATTTCTCCCTTCCTCTCCTCTCCTCTCATTTATTATTTCATTGTTAATTTCTTCCCCTTAATTTCTCCCTCTCCTCCCTCCTCCCTCCTCCCTCCTCCCTCCTCCTCCTCCTCCTCCTCCTCCTCCTCCTCCTCCTCCTCCTCCTCCTCCTCCTCCTCCTCCTCCTCCTCCTCCTCTCTTCTTCTTCTTCTTCTTCTTCTTCTTCTTCTTCTTCTTCTTCTTCTTCTTCTTCTTCTTCTTTTCTCTCTCTCTCTCTCTCTCTCTCAATATTCTTATTGAATGTTGAACCCTATGGGTCAGTTCTCTAATTTAATTATTTTTCTTTTTTCTATTTCCCAACTCACTACCTTTTAATTATGCTTTCTTAGAGATTTCTTTATGTATCTTCCATCCCTTTGTTGACTTTTTTTTTTTTACGATTTTAATCATTTCTAAATGTTCAGTTCAGTGGTATTAAGTACATTCACAATGCTGTACAACATCACCACTATATAGTCCCAGAACTTTTTTATGATCTTACACAGAAGCTATGTACACATTAAAATATTAACTCTCCATTCCTCTCTCTCCCTGGTTCCTAGTAACTTCTAATCTACTCTCTGTCACTAAGAATTTGCATATTATAAGTACCTCATATAAGTAGAATAATGCAATGTTTGCCATCTTGTGTCTGGCTTATTTCACTTAGCATAATGTTTTCAAGGTTCATCCATGCTGCAGTACTCATTAGAATTTCATTCCTTTGTAAGACTAAATAATATTCCATTGTATGTGTGTGTTTTGTACTGGTGAGTTATTTCTAACTCCTGGTGACTCTATGAATGAGTGATGTCCACAATGTCTTGTCCTCAACAGCCCTGCTCAATTCCTGTAGACCCATGGCTATGGCTTCTTTTATAGAGTCAACCCATCTCATATTTGGTTTTCTTCTTTTTCTGCTGCCTTCTATTTTTTCGAGCAGCAGTGTCTTTTTCCAAAGAGCCCAGACTTCTCATGATATAACCAAAGTAAAATAGATTCAGTTTTTTTTTTCCATTTTTCCTTCTGTTTCAGTTTTCAGCAATATTTCAAGCTTAATTTTCTGTAGGACCTATTGTTGATCTTTCTGGTGGTCCAGAGTATCTGTTCCATTCCACTGTATGCATATACTATATTTTGTATATCTATTCATCTTTTGATGCCTATTTGGGTTGTTTATACCTTTAGGCTTTTTTTAAAAATAATAATGTAACAACACTGCTATAAAAGTATCTGCTTACAATTCTTCTGGGTGTATACCTAGAAGTGGAATTGCTGGATCAAATGGTAATTCTATGACTAACTTTTTGAGGAACTGCCAAGCTGTTTTCCACAGCAGTGGCACAATTTTACATCCCCATCAGCAATGCATAAAAGTTCCAATTTTTCCACATTCTCACCAACACTTGTTATTTTCCATTTTTTAAAATGATAGCCATCTGAATAGATGCAAAATTGTAATTCACTGTGGTTTCTTACCATATTTAAGTTGGATTTTCCTTAATTTGGCATTTCCTTGGTGGCTCTAACTTTTGATTATTTTCCACAGTATTGACAAAGTTGTTTCTGACGATTTGTTTTTCTATGTTTCTATGAGGTAATGGGAGCTTGGCATCGCCTACTCCATTACTTTTGATATGGTCTATATTGGTATTTGTTCCATAGGTGCTTGAAAAGAAAGTGTATTCTGCTGTTACTGGGTAGAATGTTCTATATACGACAATTAGATTATTTTGGTTGATGATGGTGTTGAGTTCTTCTTTATCTTTTCTAATTTTGTCTAGTTCTTCCATCACACCCATAATAGGAACAGGAAAAACAGACATCTTCCTCTCATTGAAAATCAGAGAACTTAAGGTAGCTTAGGGAAATATGTAAGTTGTGATTTCCACAACTTTCCAAGAATCTGATGCTTTTCAATTGTAGGTCTGCCTCTGTTGCATCATCTCCCACCATTCCTTCAGATACCCTACAGAAATAGTAAACTATTTATAGCTTCTCACGACTCTGTGTTCTTTCACTCCTCTGTATGGCTTTGTACATGCAATCACTTTTCCTGAAATGTCCTTCGGCTTAAGTACTTTTAAAGATTCAGCTCAAATATTGGCTTGTGAAGCTTTTGTGATTACATAGAATAACTTAAATGTATTTTTCGGAGGCTAATTTACCATGAAGCTAATCATAAATCTTTAAAGCCCCTCACTTGGACACACCTTAGGAGGGCCCTAACTTTATTTTTACAAGGATATATATTTTTTTCCTAATTTTCAAAGTAAGATATTTAACCAAATTCAGTTAAAATTATTCTCCAGTTGGACTTTTCCTCCATCAGACTTCGCCTTGTTTTGGGTGGCACTGGAATGACTAAGAGGAGGTTGAATTGTGGATGGATTTAGTATGGATTCAGTGAGATATATTTATGTAGTTTGCAATAACTTATGTGCACAGTAGGTCCTAGAATAATGTAGTTTTGTTTAATGCCATTTTGTTATAACATTGATGAGATGCCATAGGAATGTAACTCTTGTTTATATCAATTAACCTATAGTAAAATTGCTTTTGTTAAATGTCATCTCACTGCAGTTCTAAGAACCTATCAACAACATTAACTGAAGACTTACTGTATAGTTAATTTATTGCTAATAGTATAGTTATGGCTTCAGTAATGCTTCCGTAACCCAATGCCCTGACTTATCCAGCATCTTTACACACACACACAAAGAGCCACAGATAGTATCATGACATGAATGTATCCATATTGAGTAGCAGAGGTGAGACAAAGTTTTAAACATATTGAGTAGTACAGGTAGGTGAAACAAAGTTTGAAATGTAAAAAGTCCAAAGTTAGTCTGTGGAAAATTCTTCTAATCCTCACATTTAAATTTTAAGCTGAGGATTTGTTTTTTTGTGATGCCTACTCAAAATGAAAGTGTGCTCCTTTCAAACATACAGTTAATACAGCATATAGAACTATAAATGAGCCTTGATCTTTTTCTTTATCATGGGAATCCTATATAATAAAAGGCTAATATGCAAATCAACCGAACGGTGGAACAACCAATTGCTATGATGCACACTGACCACCAGGGGGCAGACGCTCAATGCAGGAGCTGCCCCCTGGTGGTCAGTGTGCTCCCACAGGGGGAGCGCCGCTCAGCCAGAAGCCCTGAGCCGGGCTCACAGCTGGTGAGTGCAGCGGCAGTGGCGCTAAGGATGTCCAACTGAGGGCTTAGGCCTGCTCCCTGAGAGGGCACAGGCCAGGCTGAGGGACTCCCCTGAGTACACGAATTTCATGCACCAGGCCTCTAGTTATACCAAATAGAATTTATAATAGTCACTGTTTTTGAAGGTGCCAAACCTCCTAGCAATATTACAAGCATCGAGTATGGCTATGTACAGTCATATGTTTTACGTATCCCAACTGCTATGTACTGAATGATGTCCACCCTGCCACACCTCTCTCACACCAATTCATAGGCTGAAGGCCTACCCCAATGTGACCATATGTGGATATAGGGCCTTTAGAAGGTAATTATGGTTAAATGAGGTCATAAGGGTGGGGCTCCAACTAATTGGATTGGATTTATAAGAAGCAGAAGAGAGAGATCTATTTCTCTCTCTCTCTCTCTCTCTCTCTCTCTCTCTCTCTCTCTCTCTCTCTCTCTCCCTGAAAGGGCACTCAGAGGAAAGGCCATGAAAGGTTCTCATTAGAAATCAAAACTCCTTGGACCTCAGTGTGGGAATTCCAACCTCCAGAACTGATATTTCTGTTGTTTAAGCCACCTTTTCCATGGTATTTTGTTATGGGAGCCTGTGCATATATTAATACACTATCAATAATAAAAAACAAATTTTGATCACACTAGAGAAATGACTGAATTATCTTTTTGTTCTTTCTCTTGAAGATCACATTACAAAAGCAAATGCAGCCAAAATATGTAGGAAAAAAAGTGCCATAGATGCATCACATATTTAATTAATAAAACGTATGTGTGAATGTTTTTAGATGTAGTAATGTCTGTAGTATCTTTCAGCTTTTTAAAATATATACATTTGTTGCAGTTTCTTCTATCATTTTAAATATTCATTTGTACCTAATTTTATGTTCTCTTTCTTAAATAGTACCCTTCCCCCAAATCTGTGTATGCTTCAGACCCACAAAATCTGGATCCACAACTGCTCTCTATAATAGGATTTAAGCCAATGTTTATATGTCTATCGCCTCCTTTAGATTGTGAAATCTTCCCAGAGCAAAAACTCGGTCTTCACTTTTGCTTTTCTAGCACCTGGAAGACTTCTGACTCAGAGTAGTCATCTAATAAATGATTGTTGGTTGAACTAATGAACCAACAAATGAGTAGATAGAGTAGAAGATGTGTGTCCATTAGTTAAGGAAGTGAGTAGTCTAGAAGATTAGCTTGAAGGATTTGAGGAAATGAACATGGAGGCATGAGGGAGGCAGTAAAAGTGCCCAAAAAATGCTAGTTCCTTTTTTAAAATGATGATTATTTTTCAAGTCTAAGGTTACTCCAGGAATAGAAAAGGGCTGCCCACTGATATGAGTCTTAAAAGAAACCAATCCTCTAGTTTCAAAATGTGGGTAACAGGGATCTACTCACAGGCCCAAGTATCTTTTCGGATCTTCCCTATCTCCCCCTCTACTACTCACTCACTAGCTGTGTGACCTTGAGCCAACCAGCCAAACTTTTTGAACAGTTTCTCTTCTATAAATTTAGATGAATACTTTACAAAGTTATTGTGAGTGTTAGATGAAATAAGGCCTGTGAAAGCATCTAGAATAGTGCCTGGCATATAATAGGTGCTCAATAAATGTTAGTTTCTTTTCCTTTTTTGCATATTTTTAGTGAAGTCTGCTAATTCTCTTTAAAGAAACAGAGTTTCTTCACCTTTCAAGGCCTTGCCCTTCTGTTGTACTCCTCTAAGGAGAAATTACTTTCTTCATCGCCTCAGAAGAAACTCTATCTCCTTACCAGGAATACACTATCAATAATAAAAAACAAATTTGATCACACTAGAGAAATGATTGAATTATCTTTTTGTTCTTTCTCTTGGAATTTTTTCCTGGTTATAAAAAGTACTAAAGTTTATAAGGCCAATATGTGATCTAGCAGGGATGGATAAGAAGTCCGGTTACAATTTGTACAGATATGTTGTTACCATGGCATGTGCTTAGAGCAGAAGCAGAAAAGCAGCAATTAGTTGAAGGTCTCTACAATGCAGAGTTTAAATTATTTTTTCTGGTTTTATTAAATGGGGCAATCTGAGGAGGTACTAGGCATAAAGCGTCTTGTAAATTCCCAGTGTCTGGGTATACCCACTACTATGTTCCCAGTGGGGCTAGGTGGAGAGGCTCAATATCACTGTTAGCAAGCCTAATTTCAGGTCTACTTCCTGGAGGTCCACAGTGAGAAGTAACTGTAAAAGATTATTCCAGAAATGGGGACTCACTGGCTATAAAGGTTAGGAGAGAGCATGATGCAGCCAAAAGCTTTCGGGTCCAGTAAGCCAGCATAGCTGGCACGTTGGCTGCTAATTCTATTCCGAAGTGGACAAAATTCAGGTTGGAAAATTGTTTCATGTGGTGTTCATATGTGTAGATTGGAGCAAAAGATTAGAATGGGCAATAGGGCCTCATGTAATAAACAGTTAAGAACTGAAGTTTCTCAAAAGGGAGGTTGCTACTCTCTAACCCAGTCATCTCCTGCTACTGTAGCACTCAACACCACACTTCCCCAGGTGCAGAGGGGAGGGCTTGGAGGCTCTGTGTTTCTGTTACTTCTATTTCACCAACAGTTGACAGTGCCATCAGTTGTAGGTGTTTGTTGTGAACATATTAAGAAGAAAATATTCTTGGTTTATATAACCAAGAAAAATTGCATTACAGATAGAATGTAATTTCCAGAAATTTACTTCTTTCCTCTTTTTAGATGTAAATTATTTATGTCTACATTAATCTATTTTTCTTTCCCCCAATTTTAGAGAAATTGTGACTTTGTATCTTGTTCAGGAGTAAACCCTAACTTGGGCTCCAGATTTTACCTCCTCTGGAACCTTGAATTCTTGATTATTTCCTTTCCTCTCAGTTATCTTAGATGTCTCTTACTTCATTACATACTTCTCAGTTAACAGACTTGCACAGGTCATTTTCCCTTATCAAATACCTTATCTTGAACATGTTGTCCCTTGGAATACTATCTAGGAAAATAAAAGTAAAAGCTTTGTTGTTACTCTTTGAAGTGTTATCTTCCTACTAGAGGCCCAGTGCACAAAATTCATGCATGGGGGCGGGGGATGTCCCTCAACCCAGCCTGCACCCTCTCCAATCTGGGACCCCTCGGGGGATGTCCGACTGCCAGGATCGGGCCTAAACCAGCAGTCAGACATCCCTCTCACAATCCGGGACAGCTGGCTCCTAACCACTCACCTGCCTGCCTGCCTGATTGCCCCTAACCGCTTCTGCTTGCCAGCCTGATCACCCCCTAAACACTCCCCTGCCAGCCTGATTGACACCTAACTGCTCCCCTGCCGGCCTGATTGCCCCCAACTGCCCTACCCTGCATGCCCAGTCCCCCCTAACTGCCCTCCCCTGCAGGCCCAGTCCCCCCCAACTGCCCTCCCCTGCTGGCTATCTTGTGGTGTCCATTTTGTGACAATGTGGGGGTGGTCATCTTGTGATGATATGGGGGTGGCCATCTTGTGATGACGTGAGGGTGTGACGGTCACCTAGGCTTTTATTAGTATAGATTTTCTATTACGTTCTTTCAACTAGCATTAGAACTAAAAAAATGGGATGTGAATACCTTTGTAGGGAAGCCTTCCTTCACTCCACCAGGAACTATTGGTCACACCTTCACTGGGTTCTCAAAGCACTGTGTTCATACTGCTATTATTGTACCTAATAACTAGAACTGTAATTTATCTGTTTACATTGTGTTATTTATCTCTTTATATTTGTGTCACTTCTGCTAAACCATGAGTGCCTCAAAGAAAGTAAATAAATAAAATAAGTAAATAAACCTTTATTTTGGTGTCCACAGAAAAAAAAGTTTTATAATCAGTGTCCAATAAATGCTGGGTGAGGAAAAGGGGGCTAACAGTTATTTAAATATGACCATGTGCTAGTTTTCCTGTGAGACAGATATGATTATAACTATTTTATGCACAAGGAAACTAAACTTTAGACATTTCAAGGAGATTGCCTAAAGTCATATTGAGGCAGGAAAGTTAGACAAGGGAACAAAGGCCTCAAGCTCCCCTCCCCTCCCCTTCTCCATCTTGGCTGGAACATCACAGACCAGACCTTCACTGACCACCTGTTCCCCACTTTCCCCTCCCCAATTACCTCAAATTGGGAGACCAAAAAGAAATTGCTATCTGGAGAAGAGAGACAAGGATAAGCCATATGGACATTCACCGCACCAGTGTGAGAAGCAGAGGACCACCCTATCCCACCCTTCCCATCCTATATAATAAAGAGCTAATATGATAATTAGACCAAACACAGAACAACTGTCCAGATGACCTTCTGGACGAAGCCGGGGCTGTGAGGGCCGAGGCAGCCAGAGCTGCGAAGGCTGAGCCCCTTGCATGAATTTTGTGCATCAGGCCTCTAGTGTATAATAAAAACCTTCTACCCAGATCCCATAGGCATGTCTCATTCTTCCAGGTTGCCCACTCTCACTTCTCAAGTGCATGCTATTGCTTTAATAAATTTATTTTATTAAAATCTTTCTGTCACACTCTTGAATTCCTTCTTGTTCTATGACAGGACTCTCCATCAGGCTGAGGCCTCCCTTGGCCTCCCTGGGTGCCACCTGGCATCAATATAACTACAGTAGTTCTCCCTTATCCACAGTGAGGGATACATTCCAAGACCCCCCGTAGATGCCTGAAGTCACAGATAGTACTGAACTCAAATATTCCCCTGGGCCACCCTCTCAGGCACCTTCCACCCCATCTTTGCCCTCTTTAAAGAGATCATAATGAGTTTTGAACTGCCTCAAAACCTCCAAAATTATCCAATAAAGAGCCCAAACCCTGGACATTAACAATCATTTACATAGTTCATGGAGGGCTCACTCTTCAGGGAATGTAGAAAAGTATATAGTTTCCTATGATAAAGATTAATTTATAAATTAAGCACAGTAAGAGATTAATAGCAATAACTACAAATAAAATTGAACAAGCATAATAATATACTGTAATTCAAATCCCAATCTGTCTGATTTCAAAATCTATGCCCTTCCTACCATGCTGCCTCTTATATCTTGCATTCTAATTCGTATTATGATTGTGAGGATTATAATTGAGAATCACATGAGATATCTATGCCTGGCATATAATAAGTGCTCAATAATTGTTAGCTATTGTCAATATTATGTATCTAGTCTCATCCCGTCCTATTCCTTGAATTCAATTTTATGTTCTAATAATATTGCATTGTTTATAATTCCCTAAAAGCATCATGCTATTTCACAGCTGTGTGCCTTCTATTGCTGTTTCCTTAATATCCTATGCTTTCACATACTTATATGCCTGGCTAATATTCAGCTCGGTCCTTGGTTTGGGAATCATCTTCAGGATACCCGTGACCCCCAAGTCCTGGCCCCCGTCAGACTAATTGGTTCTGTTCTGTGACTTTATGGACCCCGTGCATGCCTCTAACTTAGCATTTAACACAGCCAACTGAGGTCTTTTTATGTTTGTCTCAGCTGCTGGGCTGTAATCTTGTTGAGCAAAGGGACATGTCTTTTATTTCTTTGTATCCATAGCACTTCGCATCATGCCCAGCATACAGTGGTGCTTAATAAATCTTAGTTGAACTAGCTTCCTTTTTTACTGAATAACCAGGTATCCACATTTGTGGTTCACTTGACCAGGAAAAGAATGTCTTTCATTCTGTTTTTACCAAGTTGCTTTGCCCATTTCAATAAGTCCCACTACAGTCTACCTAAATGTTTGAGTAGACACCTTGATTCCTTTATTTCCCTCACCCTCTACATCTAATTCATTAGCATATTATGTCAATTCTATCTCCAAATATGCCATTCTTTTCATTTCCACTGCTACCACCATCATTTCTCAACTGGCATTGGCCTCCTATTTTTCTCTATACTTCCATTCTTAATACCCACCCCCTACTCCACACAACAGCCAGAGTAGTTTTAAAATGTACATCAAATCATGATACCTCTCCTGGTTAAAGCCTTCAGTGTCTTCCCAGTCTATTAAGAATGAGATACAAGTCCTTACAACAGGGCCCTGCAGGGTCTGGTCCTTGCCTATTCTATCTCACACTCCTTACCCATTATTCACTAATACTAGTTACAGTGGTCTTCTTTTAGTACTCAGAATAAACCAAGCTTAGGGCCTTCATACATGGTTGCCTACTCTGCCTGGAACACTTGCCCTCTAGTTTTTCTTTCTTTTAACCTGACTGTTTTCTTCTCACCCTTCAAGTTCTAGCCTTAAACATCACATCTTCAAAGAGGCTTTTCCTAGAGACCCTATCTAAATCACTTTGTTAGTCTCTACCTCTGTATTTTGTGTGCTTCTATCATGATTCTTATCACAGTTTAGAATTATTTTCACTTAATTTTTATGTGATCTGTAGTCAGTCTTTCTTACGGGATTGTGCATTCCTTGATGCAGAGACCACATCTACACTGTTCACCACTGTAGCCCCAGTACTTGGTACAGTCTTTGGCACATTATTAGCATTCAATAAATATTCTTCAACAAACACTCCAAATATTTATATGGAACCAAGAAAGACCCTGAATAGCTTCAGCAATCTTGAAAAAGAACAAAGTTGGAGGGATCACAATGGTGAATATCAAGCTATACTACAAAACCACTGTAATCAAAACAGCCTGGTATTGGGACAAGAATAGGCATATAGATTGATAAAACAGAACAGAGAACCCAGAAATTGACCCAAGCCATTATGCTCAATTAATATTTGACAAAGGAGGCAAGAACATAAAATAGAATCGAGACGGTGTCTTCAATAAAGGGTGTTGGAAAAATTGGACAGGTACATGCAAAAAAGTGAAACTATACCGCCAAGTTACACCATACACAAGAATAAACTCAAAATTGACAAAAGACTTAAATGTAAATTGTGAAACCATAAAAATCTTAGAAAAAAATGTAGGCAGCAAAATATCAGATATTTCACGTAGCAGAATTTTCACAGATACATAACCTAAAAAGCTTCTGCACGGCAAAGGAAACCTACATGAAAATGAGAAGGGAACTCACTGTATGGGAGAATATATTTGCCAATGGTACATCTGATAAGGGGTTAATTTCCAAAATATATAAAGCACTCATACAACTCAACA
This sequence comes from Myotis myotis, assembly GCF_014108235.1. NCBI lineage: Eukaryota > Metazoa > Chordata > Mammalia > Chiroptera > Vespertilionidae > Myotis > Myotis myotis. The sequence continues at coordinate 80,420,495 of NW_023416346.1, read as the reverse complement.
AAAGGAAGGCAAACAACCCAATTAAAAAATGGGCAGAAGACCTGAATAGACACTTCTCCAAAGAGGACATACAAATGGCCAAGAGACATATGAAAATATGCTCAACATCACTAATCATCAGAGAAATACAATTAAAATGACAATGAGGTATTACCGCACACCTGTCAGAATGGCAAACAACAGATGCTGTTGAAAATGTGAGAAAAAGGAACACTTGTACACTGTTGGTGGGAATACAGACTAGTACAACCACTATGGAAAATAGTATGGAGTTTCATAAAAAAATTAAAAATGGAACTGCCATTTGACCCAGTGATCCCACTTCAAGGAATATGTCCTAAGAATTGTGAAACACCAACCAGAAAGAATATATGCACCCCTATGTTCATAGCAGCACTATTTAAAATAGCTAAGATCTAGAAACATCCCATCAGAAGATGAGTGGATAAAAAAGCTGTGGTACATTTACACAATGGAATACTATGCAGCTGTAAACAGAAGGACATCTTACCCTTTTAAATAGCATGAAGGGATCTGAAGAGTATTATGTTAAGCAAAGTAAGCCAGTCAAAGAAAGACAAATATCACATGATCTCACTCATATATGAAATCTAATTAACAAAATAAACTGATGAACAAAATAGACCCAGAGACATTGAAGTATGCAACAGACTGGCGATTTTCAAAGGGAAGGTGGCGGGGGGGGGGCACGGTAGAAAGAGATTAATGAAATAACTTATATGCATATATGCATAACCCATGGACACAGACAATAGTGTGGTGAAAGCTTGGGGAGGTGGCAAGAGTAGGGTGGAGGGGTTAATGGGAAAAAGGGGGACATCTGTTATACTTTCAACAATAAAAATAAATTTAAATAAAATTCTTTGAATGACTAATTGACTTCAGAAGTCAATCAATAAAGCAGTGGGGAGTGATATGAACTTTATTTTTGGTCTCTTATATAAGAAAAACTTTACAATGTCAGCTAGCAATTTAATTGTTGAGATGAATCATCTTGGTCAACACAGTTGAGAAGTATTATAGGAGACCTTAAGCAAGAAAAGGATATATTTTTTAAAAAGTCTTGTTGTTTGGTCCTTTATGCTGTGAATGACTTAGGAGTGATGGTTGCAATTACCACAAACCAGTGGTTTTCAATTTTGCCTCCCCCGAGGGGACACTTAGCAATGTCTGTGTGAATTCTTGGTTGTCAAAATGGGAAGAGGCACAGGGAGTGTGCTACTGGCATCTAGTGAGTAGAGGGCAGAGATGCTGGTCAGCATCCTATAAAACATAAGACAGTCCCCCACAACAAGTAATTATCCCACCAGGAAAGTCAATAGTGTCAAGGTTAAAAAACAAAACAAAAGAGAAATATAATAGACTAATTAAATGCAGGTTTTTGTGTTCTAAAGGATTTGTAAAACTCAGTAATTGAAGAATTAATAAGCTTTCTTGTTTCCTAAGATTTATTTTTGCTCTTTATATATTTTTGTTTTTTTTGTTTTAAACAAAGAGTCCATTGGTGGGCTTTAGGAAATTGCCGAATGTGCTGAAACTGTATCCAAACTTGTGTAATTCTAAGCATTTATCTGGAAGGAGGGCCATCAGAGTCTCGAAATGGTCCATGACCAACCAAAATATTAAAAAGCCACTGATATGGAAAGTCCCTTGGTTGTATGGACTGTACTTCAAAGAGTCAAGTTTTGTGGAATGAATGTTCTGCAAGATGCTTAGAAATTTGGGTCCTTGAGCAGTGTTCTTTAGAGCTGTTTTGAGAGTCAGGCAAATGTGGTGGAAACTCAATCCAGTTTCTTCATAGCTGTGGAGACAACAGGTTTCACTGGGCTGTTAGAAGATCATATGAGATAATTTATATAAGCCTCATGGAAGTGTTAGGCACACAGCAGGTGCTTAACAGATATTAGTTTTCTTCCTTCTCATGGGGTTATTGCAAGGATTTCATAAAATAATGCTTTGAGAACAAAATGAAATAATGCATGTGGCACACTGTCTGTCCAGTAGCAGATGCTTAAGAAATGTTTATTTTTTCCAATGCATTCTTTATGCTAAAACATTGGGTCTTATCACTGAAAGTATGGAGAAAAGGATAAGCTTAGAAATTTGAAAAATTCAAGTTTTAGTCTTGGCACTGCTATTTTACTGGCTCTGCTATTTTAATTCTGACCAAGTTATTTCTGAGTCTTGCTTTTCTTATAGGTAAATGGGGGTAATGCCTACCTACCAGGGTTGCTAAGGAAACATAAATGAGATAATACATATACAGGACTTAGCATACATATATACTTGGTTGGTGTATAAATGATACTTAATGAGTATTAAGCTCCTTTCTCATTCAAACAGTTCCTAAATCCTATCTAAATGAAAAGCCTTTCTCCAATAGGTGGATAGTTTGGGGAATGCCTGTAAACATAAAATTCAAGTATAAAATTTCTAATATTTGTCTTCACTCATACTCATATTTGTTCACATAAAATGATAGTACTTCACTGAGATATGTTTTCAATATTTTGTCCTGTGCGCTCTCAGTGTCAGCAAGGGCTGTTAGGCTAAATACATATATCATCCATTATAGCAGCACTATGTGTGTTTTTTTATTAGGCTCTTGCTGGGCACGAAATTCTCAACATTTAGGGATTAAGAAGAAATAGGTCCTTGACTGTGAGGAATTTTACCAATATTTCTGACATTAATAATAATAATAATATCTAAAATTTAATTTATATTACTTTTACAATGCATATTAGTAATATATTTATATATGTATTATTTATATATTCCAGCTACTGTTCTAAGCATGTTATCTAGACCAATACATTTAATCCTTACAATATTACCCATTTTATAGTGAGGAAACTTAGGCACAGATTGGTTAAATAATTTGGTCAACTTGTCTAGTATATATTGTTATTATTATCACTTCATGGAGCTGGTCAATGAAAGTAGGTCTGTCTGATAAATACATTTATTAATTTTTTGTTTTAATTTCAAAATTTACGTTTTAAAAGAAGTCACACATACACGTTTGTATCAAAAAGTATAAAATGAAAAGTAAATCCTGACTTTTGGATTTGGTAATGACAGAGAAGCTTCTATCAGACTACCACGATAACTTGAAGGTATTAGAGAGCATCCAAAAACGGGCAGAAACTAGAGGGAATTCAACCGTTGAAAGATGAGAACTACACGGGGTGCCATAGTTATATATATCTTGGGTGGTGTGTGGTTGAGCTCAAGAAAAAATCTGCAGGGTCATTAGCCTAAAGATTCTTAGCACAGAGTTGCCAGAGTCTCATAAGATCCAAAATCTCCAGGTTCAAATACAAATTCACTCATCATACCAAGAATCAGGAGCATCTCAACTTTAATGAGAAAAGACAACAAACAGATGTTAATGCCAAGATGATACATATGTTAAAATTATCTGACAACGATTTTAAGGCAGCCATCATAAAAATATTTCAAGAAGCAATTACAAGCATGCTAGAAACAAAATGAAAAATTAGAAACTATCAATAAAGAAACAGAAAACGTAAAGAATGGAAATTTTAGAACTGAAAAGTATAATAACTAAAATAAAAAAAAAATACTGGAGGGGCTTAATACAAGAATGGAGGTGACAGAGAAAAGAATCAGTGAAAAAAACAACTAATAAATAATTTTTAAAAGAACCAGTGAATTTGAAATATTGAACAATAAAATTTACCCAATCTGAACAAAAACAAAATGACTGGAAAATAATGAACAGAGACTTAGGGTCCTGTGGGGGAAGAACAAAAGATCAAACATTTATGTCATCGGAGTCCCAGAAAGAGAAGATAAAGAAAATGGCATTTAAAAAATATTTTTTAAAATAATGGCTGAAACTTCCCCTAATTTGGTGAAAGACATAATACTACCGATTCAAGAACCTGAATGAATTCAAACAGGATAAAGCCAAAGATATCCACTCCAAGTCACATCATAATCAAATATCTAAAAAATAAACACAAAAAATAAAAACCTTAAAAGCATGCAGAAAGAGCCCTGGTCAGTATTGCACAGTTTGTCAGGTTCAATTCCTGATCAGGACACATGCCCAGGTTGTGGGTTAGATCCCTAGTTGAGGGGCATGTGGCAGGCAACTAACTGATGTCTCTCTAAAATTAATTTAAAAAAGCAGGTAGAGAGAAATGATGCATCATTTTATGTTCTCACCTATATGAGAACAATGATTCCAATAACAGTAGATTTCTCATCAGAAACCGTGGAGAACAGAGGTAAAAAAAAAAAAATCAAGAAAGAAAGATTATCTTCTTAAGAACTCCCATAAAAGAATGGTCAAAGGAAATTCTCCAAATAGAAAGAAAATGATAAAAGAAATCTTAGAGCATCAAAAAGGAAAAAAGGGATGACAGAAATAGTAAAAATTTGGGTAAATATAGGAGACTTTCCTAATTCTTTTGAGTTTTAAAAATTATGTTTCATGGTTGAAGAAAAAACTCAACACTGTCTGATATGATTTATACTGTAAGTAGAGGAAATGTTATGATATTATATTAGAGAGAAAGGAAAAAAGACATAAAGGCAGGTAAGGTTTCTATAGTTCATCCAAAGGGGCAAAATGTTGATAGGAACAGACTATAATGATATAACCTATCCTATCTAATAAAAGAGAAACATGGTAATTGGCGTACGACCGCAACCCTTCCCATTGGCTAATCAGCGAGATATGCAAATTAACTGCCAGCCAAGATGGCGGCCGGCAGCCAGGCAGCTTGAAACTAACATGAGGCTTGCTTGCTTCAGTGACGGAGGACTCCAATGTTCCCCACCTGCCTTGCCAGCCTCTGAGCCTGCAGTTTAAGAAACATTGTAATGAATATAGAAGCTAAACAAACCCCCAGAAACCATCTTTCAGCGAGCCGAGATCTCAGAGCTGGAGTTGATACAGAGTTTCGATTATAGAACCAAAACAAACCAGATACCTTCTTTCAGAAGATGAGGCCTCAGAGCTGGAGCCAAGCCTCAGAGCTAAAGCTGGCCCAGAATAAAAAGAAAAAGAAAAAAAGGAGCAGATGGGAGCTTCAGTCCCAGCCTGAAAACAGCCCTCAGCCCCTCACCCAGACTGGCCAGGTACCCCAGTGGGGACCCCCACCCTGAAGGGTGTGTGACCAGCTGCAAACAGCCATCATCCCCTCATCCAGGCACCCCAGTTGGGACCCCCACCCTGATCCAGGGCACCCTTCAGGGCAAACCAGCCGGCCCCCACCCGTGCACCAGGCCTCTATTCTATATAGTAAAAGGGTAATATGCCTCCCAGCACCGGGATCAGCGGAGCTGAGAGGCCTCCCGGCACCGGGATCAGCATGACAGGGGGCAGCGCCCAAACCCCCTGATCGCCCTGCGGCTCTGTGTGTGACACGGGGTGGGGCCACAACCTCCCTATTGGCCCTGCTCTGTTCGTGACAGGGGAAGGCGCCCCAACCCCCTGATTGGCCCTGCTCTGTGGGTGATAGAGGGCGGCGCCCCAACCCCCTGATCCACTCTGCTCTGTGTGTGACGGGGCGGTGCGCCAACTCCCCTATCGGCCCTGCTCTGTGAGTGACAGGGGGAGCTCCCCAACCCCGATTGACCCTGCTCTGTGTGTGAAAGGGGGGAACTCCCCAACCCCCTGATCTGCCCTGCTCTGTGCGTGACAGGGGGCAGCGCCCCAACCCCCTGATTGGCCCTGCTCTGTGCGTGACAGGGGGTGGCGCCGCAACCTCCCCATCGACCCTTCCTTGAGTGTGACAGGGGGCGGTTCCCCAACCCCCCAATCGGCCCTACCCTGAGCGTGACTGAGGGTGGCATCGCAACCTCCCAATCCGCCCTGGCTCTGTGCATGACAGGGGGCGGTGAACCAACTCCCCAATCAGCCCTGCTCTGAGCCCTACCAGGGGCTGCACCTAGGGATTGGGCCTGGCCTCTGCCACTGGGAGCAGGCCTAAGCCAGCAGGTCGTTATCTCCTGAGGGGTCCCAGACTGTGAGAGGGCACAGGCCAGACTGAGGAACCCCTCCCCCACCCCCGAGTGCACAAATTTTTGTGCACAGGGCCTCTAGTCCTACCTAATAAAAGAGAAACATGGTAATTAGCGCACAACTGCTACCTTTCCCATTGGCTAATCAGGGCGATATGCAAATTAACTGCCAGCCAAGATGGCGGCCGGTAGCCAGGCAGCTTAAAGCAAACATGAGGTTTGCTTGCTTCAGTGACTGAGGACTCCAACGTTCCCCGCCTGCCACTGCCGGTCTCTGAGCTGCAACTCTAAGCAACTATGTTACAAATATAGAAGCTAAACAAAACCCCAGAAACCTGCTTTAGTCTGCCAGGCATCAGCCAGCAGGATCGCAACATTGTTTCAAATACAGAAGGTAAACAAAGGCCAGAAACCTTCTTTCAGCAGCGGAGGCCTAAGAGCTGGAGCCAAGCCTCAAAGCTAAAGCTGGCCCAGAATAAAAATAAAGAAAAAAAGGAGCGGATGGGAGCTTCAGTCACCCACCAGCCTGAAAACAGCCCTCAGCCCCTCACCCAGACTGGCCAGGCACCCCAGTGGGGACCCCCACCCTGATCCAGGACACCCTTCAGGGCAAACCAGCCGGCCCCACCCGTGCACCAGGACTCTATCCTATATAGTAAAAGGATAATATGCCTCCCAGCACCGGGATCAGCAGAGCCATGAGGCCTCCTGGCACCGGGATCAACATGACAGGGGGCAGCACCCCAACCCCCTGATCGGCCCTGCTCTGTGTGTGACAGGGGGCAGTGCCCCAACCCCCTAATCGGCCCTGCTCTGTGTGTGACAGGGTAGTGCCATAACCTCCCCATCGGCCCTGCCCTGAGTGTGAGAGTGGTGGCACCCCAACCCCCTGATCGGCCCTGCTCTGTGGGTGATAGAGGTTGGCGCCCCAACCCCCACCCCACGGGCCCTGCTCTGTGTGTGATGGGGTAGAGCTATAACCTCCCCATTGGCCCTGTCCTGAGTGTGACAGTGGCGGCACCGCAAACCCCTGATCCGCCCTGCTCTGTGTGTGACAGGGGGCGGTGCCCCAACTCCCCTATCGGCCCTACTCTGTGAGTGACGGGGGGAGCTCCTCAACCCCCTGATCAGCCCTGCTCTGTTCGTGACAGGGCGCAGCGCCCCAACCCCGATTGGCCCTGCCCTGTGCATGACACGGTATGGAGCCCCAACCCCCCTGATAGGTCCTGCTCTGTGCGTGACAGGGGATGGCGCCGCAACCTCCCCATCGACCCTGCCTTGAGTGTGACAGGGGGCGGTGCCCCAACTCCCCAATTGGCCCTACCCTGAGCGTGACTGAGGGTGGCATCACAACCTCCCAATCCGCCCTGCTCTGTTCATGACAGGGGGCGGCGCCCCAACTCCCCAATCGGCCCTGCTCTGAGCCCGACCAGGGGCTGTACCTAGGGATTGTGCCTGACCTCTGCCACCCGAGAGCAGGCCTAAGCCAGCAGGTCGTTATCTCCCGAGGGGTCCCAGACTGCGAGAGAGCACAGGCCGGGGTGAGGGACCCCCCCTCCCCCCCAAGTGCACAAATTTTTGTGCACCGGGCCTCTAGTATATATATAAAAGGCTAAGTGACCATCCATCCATCTGTCCGACTGGTTGACTGACCGACCAGCCAGTACATATGACGTGTACTGGCAATTTAATAATAAACGTTGATTCATGCATATGCAATACATATAAAGCTCTCGGAATATATATATATAGATGGTACCGCACTGTCATTTTGATTTGCATCCCTTGGATGATTAGAGACTTTGAACATGTTTTCATATGTCTTTTGGCCTTCTTCTTTCAAAAAGTATCTATTTAGGTCCATTGCCCATTTTTTGATTGGGTTGTTTATCTTCCTTTAGTTAAGTTGTATGAGTTGTGTGTATATATATATATATATATATATATATATATATATATATGTATGTATGTATGTATAGATAGATAGCTAGCTAAGTGACTGACCAACTGCCTGTCCATCCGTCTGCCTGACCAACGAGCTGGTATATATGACGTGCACTGGCAATTTAAAAATAAACATTTACTCACGCCTGCATGATACATATATAGCTCTTGCTGGCACCAATCGCATGCATGTGTTTTGATCTGTCATTGTTGATTGTGAATTTGATTGTTTTTTTAATTTTTTATTGATTAAGTTATTACATATGTGTCCTTATCCCAACATTACCCTCCATTCCCCTGACTCATGCCCTCAACCCCCTATTGTCTGTGTCCATTGGTTAGGCCTATATGCTTGCATATAAGTCCTTTGGTTGATCTCTCCCCCCTTACCCTGACCCTCCCCTACCTTCCCTCTGAGGTTTGATGGTCTGATCAATGCTTCTCTGTCTCTGGATCAGTTTTTGTTCATCAGTTTATGTTGTTCAGTATATTCCATAAATGAGTGAGATCATGTGATATTTCTCTCTCTCTGACTGGCTTATTTCACTTAGTATAATGCTTTCCAGTTCCATCCATGCTGTTGCAAATGGTAAGAACTCTTTTTTTACCGCAGCATAGTATTCCACTGTGTAGATGTACTACAGTTTTTTAATCTACTCATCTACTGATGGGCACTTAGACTGTTTCCAAATATTAGCTATGGTGAATTGTGCTACTATGAACATAGGGGTGCATATATCCTTTGTGACTGATGTTTCTAGCTTCTTGGGATATATTCCTAGAAGTGGGACCACTGGGTCAAATGGGAGTTCCATTTTTAGTTTTTTGAGGAAACTCCATACTGTCTTCCACAGTGGCTGCACCAGTCTGCATTCCCACCAGCAGTGCACAAGTGTTCCTTTTTCTCCACATCCTCTCCAGCACTTGTCGTTTGTTGATTTGTTGATGATAGCCATTCTGACAGGTGTGAGATGGTACCGCACTGTCATTTTGATTTGCATCTCTTGGATGATTAGTGACTTTGAACATGTTTTCATATGTCTTTTGGCCTTTCTTCTTGTCTTCTTTCAAAAAGTATCTATTTAGGTCCATTGCCCATTTTTTGATTGGGTTGTTTATCTTCCTTTTGTTAAGTTGTATGAGCTCCCTGCAAATGTTGGAAATTAAACCCTTATCGGTGATAACATTTGCAAATATATTCTCCGAATTTGATTGTTTTTGTTAACATTCTGAAGCTGAAAGAAAGCTGCATCACCGATAGAATATGTCTGAAGAGCAACTATTGGCACAACGTACCTCTGAACCTGAAAGAAGCCAGCGTCTACCTTGACACTGGCCTCCAATTGAAATTAATTTGAAGACAGTTTCCTGTGATGCCAGCATTTGCAATGAGTATTCATAAATCACAAGGACAAACCAGACAGAGTAGGAATATTCCTACCTGAACCCGTTTTTGGACATGGTCGGTTATATGTTGCTTTCTTTTGAGTTCAAAGAGCATGTGACGTTAAAGTTGTAAATACTTCATCACAAGGGAAATTAGTCAAGCACTCTGAAAGTGTTTTTACTCTTAATGTGGTATAGGGAGATATTAGAATAAGTTTAATCAATTTATCAGTCATTGTTTTTATCAATGTTGTTTTTATATCATGTTTTTATATCATGTTTTTGTTGTTTTCATATCATGTCTTTGTAGTTGTTATATCATGTTGTTATTGTTTATTTATTAATCAATTTATATATTATTTCCATATACATTTTACTAATTTTCTTTCATCTCTGACACTTCTATTATAGAGAAAGAGTGAATAGTGATATTACAATATTTCTTCTAATTAATTTCCTTTCAATGTGCACGAATCTGTGCACCGGGCCACTAGTGTGTGTGTGTGTGTGTGTGTGTGTGTGTGTGTGTGTATATATATATATATATATATATATATATGTAATGAAATACATAAAGCAATCACTAAAAATCTATACAAAGTAATACACTCGAAAACATTACAGATAAATAAAAGTAGAATTCATAAAAAAGTCCAAGAAATCGACAGGAAGGCAAATCACATAAACAGATTGGAAGACAAAAATCACATGAACATACAACAGATGCAGAAAAAGCATTCAACAAAATCCAACACCCCTTTTTAATAAAATCTCTCAGCAAAGTGGGATAGAGGGATCATACCTTAACATAATAAAGGACATATATGACAAACCTACAGCCAACGTCATACTCAATGGGCAAAAACTAAAACTGTTTCCCGTAAGAACAGGAACAAGACAGGGAAGTCTACTTTCACCACTCTTATTCAAAACTAGAGGCCTGATGCACGAAATTCATGCAAGGGGCTTGGCCCTCGCAGCCCTGGCTTGCCTCAGGGCCTGCAGCCCTGGCTTTGTCCAGAAAGTCATCCGGAATGTCATCCAGAAGGTTGTTTGGCCGTCCTAATTACCATATTATGCTTTTATTATTATAGACTAGAGGCCCCGTGCATGAAATTCATGCATGAGGGGTGTCCCTCAGCCCAGCCTGCACCCTCTCCAATCTGGGACCCCTCAAGGGATGTCTGACTGCCCAGATTGGGCCTAAGCGGGTAGTCAGACATCCCTCTCACAATCCAGGACTGCTGGCTCCCAACCACTCACCTGCCTGCCTGCCTGATTGCCCCTAACTGCTTCTTCCTGCCAGCCTGATCACTGCCTAACCACTCCCCTGCCATCCTGATCGACACCTATCTGCTCCCCTGCCAGCCCGACTGGCCCTAACTGCCCTCCCCTGCTGGCCCGGTCACCTCTAACTGCCCTCCTCTGCAGGCCTGGTCGCCCCCAACTTCTCTCCCCTGCAGGCCTGGTTGTCCCCAACTGCCCTCCCCTGCAGGCCCGATTGCCCACAACTGCCCTCCCCTGCTGGCCATCTTGTGGTGGCCATCTTTGACCAGATTGGGGTGACCACTTTGTGTTGGAGTGATGGTCAATTTGCATATTACTCTTTTATTAGATAGGACTAGAGGCCAGATGCACAAAATTTGTGCAAGAGTAGGCCTTTCTTCCCCCGGCTGCCGGCACCGGCTTCCCACTGGCACCCGGGACCTGGGCATCCCTCTGGCTGCCAGCGGGCACTCGGGACCCAGGCTTCCCTCCGCCCACCGGCAGGCACCTGGGAGCTGGGTTTCCCTCCAGCTGCCAGCAGGCACCCGGGATCCAGGATTCCCTCGCAGCCCTGGCTTTGTCCGGGAGGTCATCTGGAAGAACATCTGGAAGGTCGTCCGGTCTAATTAGCATATTATGCTTTTATTATTATAGATAGTATTGGAAGTGCTAGCCACAGCGATTAGACAAGAAGAAGAAATAAAAGGCAACCAAATTGGAAAGGAGGAAATAAAACTTTCATTATCTGCAGATGACATGATATTGTACATAGAAAACCCTAAAAACCCCATAAAAAAACATAGATTTAATAAATAAAATTACTGGGGTGGGGGCCAGGGTCAGGCTATAACGGGTCAATGGGAGAAAAAAGGGATATATGTAATACAAGATTACATATGTAATACAAGATTATATATACATATATATATATATATATAATGTATATATTATGTATATATTATGTATATATTATCTATCTCTCTATATAAAAGGCTAATATGTAAAGTGTTTCCTCAGGAGTTTGACTGGGAGAACAGGAGTTCGATTGCTTGCTATGACATGCGCTGATCACCAGGGGGCAGCGTGGAACATGGCAGGTGACCAGTGGTGTTGGCAGGGTGCTGAGGGATCGAGGGATGGAGGAGGTGGGGAGGCGGGGGGTACCGTGCAGTGGCAGCGTGTGGGTGGTGAGGGAAGGAGGAGGCGGGGAGGCAGGAAACCTGAACGGCCCTGATCACTGGTCAGGCCTAGGGACCCTACTCATGCATGAATTTTGTGCACGGGGCCTCTAGTATGTATGTATGTGTGTGTGTGTGTGTGTGTGTGTGTGTGTGTGTGTATATATATATATATACATATATATATATATATATATGAAATCGGCAATGTAGCAGGACTTAAAAATTTATATCCAGAAATCGATGGCATTTTTATACACCAACTAGAGGCCCTCTCACAGTTCGGGACCCTTTGGGGGCTGTCCAACTGATGGCTTAGGCCTGCTCCCTGGGGGGATGGGGCCTAAGCTGGCAGTCAGACATCCCTCTAGCAGCCCAGGATCCCTCCTTAGCGCTGCCACGGAGGCGGGAGAGGCTCCTGCCACTGCCGCTGCGCTGGTCAGCCATGAGCCAGCTTCTGGCTTAGCGACACTCCCTCTGTGGATGCGTACTGACCACACCAGGGGCAGCTCCTGCGTTGAGCATCCGCCCTCTGGTGGTCAATGTGCATCATAGTGACCTGTCATTCCCTGTTCTGCCATTAGAGTCAATTTGTACATTACCCTTTTATTGTATAGGGTAAGAACTCTCAGAAATAGAAACTAAAAAAACAATCCTATTTACCATTGCAACAGAAAAATTAAAATACTTAGGAATAAAAATAACCAAAGAGGTAAAAGTCCTGTACTCAGAAAACTACAGGACATTGAAAAACGAGATAGAGAAAGATATAAACAAATGAAAGAATATACTGTGGTCATGGATTGGTAGGATCAACATCATTAAAATGTTCATACTATCCTAAGCAATCTATAGATTCAATTCAATCCCAATTAAAATACCAATGGCTTATTTCACATATCTAGAACACTACAAACATCCATATAGAACCAAAAAAAACCCACATAGCTGCAGCAATGTTGAGAAAAAAGAACAAAATTGGAGGAATCGCAATGCCAGATATCAAGTTATACTACAAAGCAACTGTAATCAAAACATCCTGGTACTGGCACAAGAACAGGTATATAGATCAATAGAACAGAACAGAGAACCCAGAAATTGACCCAAGCCATTACACTCAATATTTGACAAAGGAGGCAAGAGCATACAACAGAGTCAAGACAGTCTCTTCAATAAATGGTGTTGGGGGTGGCGGGGGAGAAAGGACCTAAATAGACACTTCTCCAAAGCAGACACACCGATGGCCAAGAGACATATGAAAAAATGCTCAAAGTCACTGATCATCCGAGAGATATAAATTAAAATGACAATGAGGTATCACCTCACACCTGTCAGAATGGCTATCATCAACAAATCAACAAATGACAAGTGCTGGAGAGGATGTAGAGAAAGGGAACCCTAGGACACTGCTGGTGGGAATATAGACTGGTGCAGCCACTGTGGAAAACAGTATGGAGTTTTCTCAAAAAATTAAATGTGGAACTCCCATTTGACTCAGTGATCCCACTTCTAGGAATATATCCTAAGAAACCAGAAACACCAATCAGAAAGAATATATAAACCCCAATGTTCAAAGAAGTGCAATTTACAATAGCTAAGAGCCCAAGTGCCCATCAGAAGATAAGTGTATAAAAAAGCTGAGGTACATTTATACAATGGAATACTACATGGTGATAAAGAAGTAAGAACTCTTACTATGTGCAACAGCATGGATGGACCTGCAAAGTCATATGCTAAGAGAAATGAGCCAGTCAGAGAAAGATAAGTATCACATGATCTCACTCATATGTGGAATCTAATGAACAAAATAAACTAATGAACAAAATAGATCCAGAGACATAAAAACATGGAATAGACTGACGAATTTCAGAGGGAAGGCCAGGGTGGGTTGTGGGTGGGGAATGATTAACCAGGTAACTTATATGCATATATGCATAACCCATGGACACAGACATTAGTGTGGTGAAGGCCTGGGAGGGGCAGGTGCAGGGTGGAGGGGGTCAATGGGGAAAGCAAACAAACAAAGTGTACATCTGTAGTATTTTCAATAATAAAGATAAATTTTAAAAAATAAACAGTGAAAATATCATTCATACATTAAGACAAAATACTTTTCAAACAAAGCTTAATTTTGCTGGGGTCCAACCCCAGCAGGTCCAGGGGTCCCCAAAGGTGTGGACGGAGTCGGCGAAGAAGGAATGACACAGAGACAGTGTTCAGTTGATCAGCAGCCTAGCCAGGATCTCTAGCCAGGATCTCTAGCCAAGTTCTGGTCTGGATCTCCAGCCAAGTTCTGTTCAGGATCTCCAGCGAAGTTCTGGTTAGGATCTCCAGCCAGGTTCTGTGTCCATGTTCTCTTGCTAGGTTCTCCAGCCAGGTTCTCCAGGTTCTCCAGCCAGGTTCTGTAGCCATGTTCCCTCGCTAGGTTCTCCAGCCAGGTTCAGTCACCAGGTTCTAGTCAGGTTCTCTTGCCGTGTTCTATCCAGGTTCTGTAGCCAGGTTCTGTCTCTAGGTTCTTCAGCCATGTTCTCTCGCTAGGTTCTGTCTGTAGGTTCTGTGGCCAGTTTCTGTCCAGGATCTTTTGCCATGTTCTCTCGCTAGGTTCTGTCTCTAGGTTCTGTCTCCAGTTTCTAGATTCTGTTTAGGTTCTGTGTAGGTTCTGTGTCTAGGTTCTGTGTCTAGGTTCTGTGTCCTGTTGTCTTGTTACATCTGTATTTATACCAGTTGATTCCAATCCTATCAATCTCTATTCCAAAGGTTAGGGCGTTTCTTATCTCCACTCCAGGGAGTAAAGATTATGTCACTTAAGCATGATTGTTCGTAGTTAAAGTGATTAATTACCCGTCTGGCACTTAGTTAAGGGGTTCTATTCCCTCCCTAACTTCAGGGGAAAATCCCTACCTGGGGAAACAACCTTTCTCAGAGAGGTGACCTTGGTTAAAACACATAGTGCCAAGAAGGTGAGCAAACATATTAAGAGCAGTATGCCATATATGCCAGGTCCCTTGAAACAGCAAGGATGGACCGGCTCCCGGCATAATTTGTTGCTTGCAGACCTACATTATAAGAAAATTAACTCAAGTTCTAAAGGCAGAATGTAACTTTTACCAGTTGGAAACATGTATCTGCACAAAGGACTGAAAAATGTTGGAAAAGGTAAATATATGGGCATTTAAAATATATTTTCTTACTCATTTTAAAATTGTTTTCAATGATCATTTATGGCCATGTTAAGAGCAGCAGGTTCCTTGGTAGCTGACTGCAAATAAATGCCATGGAAGTCCATGGAGGAGTGAGGCAGGCTATCAGGCTGGTGGCAGAGTAAGTGGAGTAATGCATTCAAGTTCAAAAATGGCACAATCCAGCTGGGGACACAGAGGGTGTGGTCCAGGACTTGTCATAACTGGTGCATTCTAGCCTGAGCATTGCATTCCTTGACTGCTATAAGTAGATGTCTAGCCTACCTGTACCCCCTGCTGGGGCCCATACAGCAGATGCCCCTATGTAGAGACCTGGTTGGGTTCTAAATCTTCTCTTTTGCCCCTTCCTTGAAGCTTCTTAGCTCTCTCCTCTGAAGTACTGGCACCATGACTTGTGCCTGGATACCCTAGCCACAATAGGGACATGGAAAAAGTATCCTTAGTTATATCTGATTTAATCTCTGGAACAAGAATGGATTGTTGACTTAATAAATGGAGATTAGAAGACTTGCTTTCTCAAAACAGAGCTGCAACATCTATGTTTAAAGCAGCTGAAAAAGATGAAACTGAAGTATTAGTGAGGGCTCTGACTAACGGAAGGAAGACATTTACTTCAAAGACATAGGGTGAAATTATAAGACACAAAAATGATTAAAATTATCTTTATACTAGAGGCCCAGTGCACAAAATTCATACACGGGTAGGGTCTCTAGTGGCTGCCGGCTGCTGGCCGGGGCCTTTCTTAGTTCCTTGCCACCCCCTGGTGGTCAGAGCGATCGAACTCCTGGTGGGTCGAACTCCTGAGGGGACACTTTGCATATTAGGCTTTTATAGATAGATAGATAGATAGATAGATAGATAGATAGATAGATAGATAGATAGATATGTCATTAATTTACCTTCTAGTATCTTATGAACAAGACATTTTCATAGTTCCAAAATAGTTTGCTGTTTAAGTGGTGGCATCATTTTCAGACCATTCATTAATAGTTCAAGGGAAACAGAATATTTTAAATGTGAACATGATGAGCTTATCAAAACCCCCAAATTGTTAAAGCTTTTCAAATTAGAAATGAAAAGTCACTGAAGCATCATATTATGCATAAGTTATTACATTGCATGGGCTGGAGAAATGCACAAATAGCTTAGAGACCAATAAAGATTTCGACAGTTGACATTGCTCAATGAGTACTGGAAGGAAAGTTAGTAAAATAACTCACAGTACTGTCTCTTTTCAATTTAATTTTTTTATTGCTTAAAGTATTACAAAGAGTATTACATATGTCTCCTTTTTTTTCCCCCTAGACATTCCCCCGGCCTCCCCTACCCCCCAGTGTCTGTGTCCATTGGTTATGCTTATATGCATGCATACAAGTCCTTCGGTTGATCTCTTACCCGCCCCCACAGTACTGTCTCTTTTCAATGGGAAAGTAACTTGCTTATTTAAACCTTTAGCTCTAAACACGAAGGCTTAGTTGTTATTTCATTTTCAGAATTATACTTTCACTTTACAAACAAACAAGGCTACGAATGGCTGGACTTGCTGTTTTACTTGTAGTCGTGTAGTATCAGCATTAAGTAATCTTTGAAGAAGACCTTTTTCATGTGAATGGTTGGCAACAAACACAAGTAGTACTAAAATATTGAAAATGCTAAATAACTTGTTTGAATCTCATGGTTTATCCTGGAGCAGGTTGGTTTATATTTACATGGAGGTGCAAAAGCAATGGTGGGTAAAACTGCTGGCACCATGGTACAAGTTAAGGCAGTAGCACCAAAGTACACCAGCAGTTATTTTATTCTTTACTGTTATGTACTCACAGTAAAAAACTCCAATTTTATTTAAGAATGTCCTTGAGGAAGCACTGAAAATTATTAACTCTTGATCCTGGATTTAATATTGTATGACAAAATAGGAGGTATGCAGAAGTTGCTTCTGTTATAAACTGTACTACTGTGGTTGTCTTGAGGAATAGCACACCTGTGATTAAGCTATGGCTTAAGTAGCCACTTTTACTGGAACACCATTTTTGCTTAAAAGAACAACTAATTGGAAAACTATTATTAATAGTTTTAATAATAAAACTATTGGGTCCTTGGCAGATTATTTTCTCAAAAATGAAGTAACCTGATCACCTTAGAATAAAGACTGACATTATTTGTTGCCAAGATAATATTCATGTACTTTAGTGAAATTTAAAATTTTGAAAAACATTCTGTCACTATAAGCTTGACAGCTTCCCAGAACTTAAGCTTTGTCCCAATGAGATCAGTGGTGATACCAGTTAATGTGATTTTCTTTCAGTATTGCATCAAATGTTTCAACATTTGTAATATTTGCATAACGTAGTGGACCAATATTTTCCAAAAAAATCAATATATATAAGTTGGGTCATATATTGATTCAAAGTACAAGATGAGTGAATTTTAATGTAAAAGAATATAAAAAATTTGTTAATATGGTTTAAAATTCCATCAGCATTAACTGGTATCACCACTGATCTCACTGGAACAAAGCTTACGTTTTGGGAAGCTATCAAGCGTACAGTAGTGGAATGACTAAGAAACTACCAAATGTAGAATTTTTGTGTAGTATCAATGTAGAATATCCATAATTATCGGAAAAGGTTATTAAAATACTCCAACCTTTTCCAACTACATATTCATGTGAGGGTGAATTTTTTTTCATATACTTTAACAAAAACAACATCAAAACACGCTGAATATAGAAACAGGTATGAGAACTCAACTGCCATCTATGAGCCAGATATTACAGATGTGCACAAATGTATAGCACTGTTATTTTTCTTATGAAATTAATTTTTGTCTTATTAAATAGAGGGTATTTTGTTGTTGTTTTTTACTACAACATGTTATTTGTGCTAATGTGTACTGGATTTATTATTCTTATTTTAAATAAGTTAAACATTTTAAAATTAAAAATGCAAGATAGTAACAATATATCATGAAATTTATAACATATGCAAAAGTCAAATATCTGACTACAATAGCACAAAGGAAGAAAAGTGGGAAAATGGAAGAACATTATCATTAAGGGTGCTGTATTATACATGAAGTACTAGTAGTGTAATAATATTTTAAGGTAGACTATGATAAGTTAAAAATGCACACTGTAAGCCCCAGAGCAACCACAAAAAAGAGAGAAGATATAGCTAATAAGCAAATAAATAAGATAAATGAAATCCTTAAAAATATTTATTTAATTCAAAAGAGGGCAGGAAAATAGAAAGGAACACAGATCAAATGGTACAAATAGAAAACAAATAGGAAATGGATTTAAACCTAAACATATAAATAATTTACTTAAAGGTGAATTTTCTAGGTACTCCAACAAAAAGGCTAAGATTTCAAAATGGCTAAAAAAATCAGGAACCAACCATATGCTGTCTATAAGAAAAACAATTTAAATATGAAGCTACAAATAGGTTCAAAGTAAAAGGACAGAAAAATATATACTCATTTGTATATTATTATATACAAATAATAATCATAAGAAAACAGGTGTGAAAATATTAAAATCAAACAAAGAAGACTTCATTACAAGGAATATTACCAGAGATAAAGAGGTATATTTCATATTAATAAAGGGTACATTTATCAAGAACATCTGACAACCCTAAATATATACATCTATGAGAGAGAAACATCAACATCGATTGGATACCTCTTGCACACCCCTCACCAGGGATCCAGCCTGTAACCTGGGCATGCAACCTAACAAAACCAGCGACCTCTTGGTTCATAGGTTGATACTCAACCACTGACCCACACTGGCCAGGCTATCTTGTCAGTCTTTGTATCTCTGCATCTATGTCTGAATAGGGCCAGGCAAGTAGTAGGGGCCCAAGGAATATTTGTTAAATGAATGATGAAACATTTAATAAACAAATGTGGTGAAAGGGTTTTGGTATATTTAGGTAAGGGATTATTAAAGGCATAGGACTTGAAGCTGGACCTAGGAAGATAGCAGAGAGGTGGGGGAAAGGCATTTAGAAGAGGAGGAAGATTATTATCCAAGGAGACAGAACAAAAGCCCAAGACTGAGAGTGAAGACAGTGAGGGAGTCAGCCAGACTGTGGTTGCCTGCTACACTGTCTTGACCTTGTCAGTGACTATATTTCTCAATAATATTTTCAGCTCTTGGAGGGCAGGGTATTTTGTACACTCCTCTGTATCCTGTTTATATTTGAAGCACATCTCCATAGCCATTGTTCCTACTGTCTTGTGGTTCTTATTCTGCTCTGCAATATAATTATTTTTGTTATCTACATATTTCTCTAGCACTTATACTGCCCACCCTCCCTGATGCTTCAGGTAGGGGTCTTGGAGTCTGCATCTTTCAACAATGGGTGCTCAATAAATATTTTTTTTATCTACCATTTGTTTATCTGATTATAGAGGGCCACAAGCATATTTGTGTGCAACTGTGTATTGTGGCACAAAACTTATTTATGCCTTCACACTGTAGAGTCTATGTTTGGCAATTTTCATGAAAATATTATCTTATTAAACTTGGAAGGCTGTCATTTCAATTTTTTTCTTTGTTCCTCCTTGGATGACTCACATCTCTAATACCAGAAGGATATTATAGAAGGGATTCAAAAAAGATTTGGGCAAATTTATGAATCACAAAGTCATAAATGTCTGATTATAAGAAGTTGTTAGAAGCATACAAAGGGGAAGGAGAAAATTTAGACGTCAAATGTGCCTATTATGTTCCAAGAACTGTGTTAGGCACTTGGCATACATTAGATCTCATTTAATCTGGGAGAATATGTCAGTATAAAGACAGGGCATGTCTATCTATAAGGCCAAACTTACACCTATTGAGGCACATTGCTTTTCCAGGTATCAGAGGCAGTATTCATCTTTATTAAAATGTTATCAACCTTTTAAGACAGATGACTCTATGGATTTACACTGTTTCCTAGGAACAGAACACATTCTTAATTCAGGCTTCTATATGCTTAAAACTATTTTTTGACAAAACTTGATCAGTTTTTAAAGTCTCAGTGCTTTAAGTTATAATGCAATATGAGATATTCCCACAGCAAGAACAATAATTACATTTATTTGCTTACCTTTATATTTCATAAAGCTTCCAAGTACTGAATAAAGGTAAGTTAAGTCAAGGAAAGAAACTTCTATTAACCCTGACACCAGCAAATTGTCTCAAATTATAGCTTGCCTTCTATTTGTATTCTAGACATACTGAGTTTTCTTTTCTGAGATACATATTATACCTCATCTCTGGTTAGAAGAAAATTGTAAGAAAATTAGTTTGTTTCTAATTTTTAAAAAAATAATACCAACTTTCAAAAACATAATGCTCCCAAGTGCACAGCTTCTGTTTCTGGGAGGAATCAAAACATTATAATCAAAGTATCATCTCTACACCTTGGGAATTGGCTTGAGAAAGTGGATTATTATAAAGTTATTATTATAAAGTCACACAGTCTAAGGCCTGCAGCTACACATCCTGATCTGTGATAACATGCTTCCTGCCAGGTATGGATATAGGTGGGAAGAGAAGGGATACACCTTTGGGTAAAGGATTGTCAGCACACTCACAGGTTCCAGATAGCTTTCTATTAACCTGTTTTGGGAAAACTAGAGTAGGCATTTTGCTATGGAAAATGTAAAGCTCAACTCATGATTAAAGAAAATGGTGAGGGTTTAAATGACATGGTTCACATTTTGAATGGTCCTACCCCAACCTCTGTGTGCCACTAATCACTGGAAAAGCACCAACCCTGTCTTTGTGGTGATCTGTATTTCTTAAAGTTTATATTAGCCAAAGAAAATTGAGAAATTAGGACTACCACCAAAGAACATAGGTGCGACATACTGCCTATGGAACTTTTTAAAGATAGATGAGATCCAAGCTTAGAAAACTGCCACTTCTTTTTTGAGGTTGGGGATGAAAATATATCCATATTCCAAAGAATTCTTTGTATGAACAGGTGACCCCTTCCCACAGTCTCTGTAATTAATTGAGAAATTAAAGTTGGTTGGCCTTTGAGGTCTCTTGTAAAAAAGGCAGAAGGTCTTGGATATTTTGGAACAAGAGTCCACTATTCTGCCAAGACAGTATGTTATTGTTATTAGAGTGTCTCTCAACAAAACAGTATTGAGTAGTGAGGACATGATTTTGATTAGGTGGAATGACTCAGCTCTTCCCCTTAAAGAAGAGAGGACTTGTCAGAGCCTTACTTACCTCATGATCTGGGATCTCAGAGGATAGTGTTTTCCCTAGGATGACCCCGGTCAAGTATGTCCAGCATCGAGCCGTGTTGGCAAGGTTATAGCCTCCTGTCTCCGTCAAGAATTGTGAAGTTAGGAAAGAATAGTCACAAAACAGCAGGAGAGGGAAGAGGGTAAGGAAGGAGAGAAAAATGTTTTAATAAAAGGGCTAAAAAGACAATTTCAACTTGCAGAATTGCACCCAAACATACCCTTATATTTTTAAACCACCTGGTAGTCAGACTTCAGTAGACCAGTTAGACCATGCACAATGTGGAACTGGGAAGTTCAAGGCCTACAAAGATTAAAAAGGTTCTAGTTTCAGAACAAATATGCACCTGGGGACTCTAAGCTCCTCAATTCCATCAAGAGTAATCTGCAAGAATGAGATATCTGGAACCTAGATCTCTTGAGATGACCTACCCAACATGAAGGTTTCTGTGATGAATTTTGCAACAATTCTATAAAATGACTGCTGGATGTAGTTTGCATGTTAAATCTATTGGCAGATGTAGCTCTAGATACATCCTGGGAAGAGAAAAGGAAAATGCTAACAGAAACAAACTTCCTTATTTTATTATCATCATTCCTTTTTTCCATAAAATGCAGGCCTAGTAGCAGAGATCAAGTAAGCTGAGAAAGGGACTGTTGATTGACACTCTGACCCATCTTGTCAGGTCCTGTCAATCACCCAGAAGCCATATCTACAGGCTAACAATCAGAGTATTTTTGTTCTGAATAGATGTGTTCTGCCATGCAAGCAATAGAATACTGGCCTTTAGCTAAATTCCAAAAGTGTAAGGATAAAAAAGAATGATTTCCTAACCTCAATGCAGCCTGAGGGAAATTGAATTTAGTATATTTTAGGTAGGGTAATCATAAAATTTATCATCCAAAATAATACAATTTTAAGGGTAAAGGGGGACACTATTAACAATTACACTGGGGCCCAGTGGTTGAGCATCGACCTATGAACCAGAAGGTCACAGGTTCAATTCCTGGTCAGGGCACATTCCCAAGTTGCGGGCTCGTTCCCCAGTGTGGAACTTACAGGAGGCAGCTGATCAATGATTCTCTCTCATCACTGATGTTTCTATCTCTCTCTCCCTCTCCATTCCTCTCTGAAATCAATAAAAATATATTAAAAAATAATTACACTGGGACAACATGTATAAATTGAGACATATGGTCATCCATTTCTTAAGTCTTTTTACTCCTTGAAAGGTCAGGGATACTGGGGCTTTTAGAATGTGTCTTTTGGCCTCAATAAGGTCCACTGAAGCTTGAGGCTATGGCCACCTCCCCTAACTGTTTATGCATTATTGGTGGTTGAAAATTTAAGTGAAATAGTATAGGTATTACTTTAAACACTCCTGATGTGAAAAATCTAAATTTCTAAGGTTGACTTATTGGGAATGATTATTTGATTTCAAAAAAGAATCACTATAGGTTTTAAGTAATAGTTCTCTCTAGTGTACATGCAATATGTTTTCTAAAAATTCCACTTGTGCACAGGCATTTTCAGGAATACACATTTTTCAAAAGCCAAAACTTTGGACTGAAGAAGCTAAGAGGCCTTAAAAATGGTAAGTATAGGTTGAAGCCTCAAACAAAAGTTGAATTTTCACAGATATGTGTTGTGGAAAGGTCTTTTGTTTTCTTTTCCTGTAACTATACTTGTATCATAACAATCATTCTTTGTGCTGGTAAAGAAAGTTATATGCCACACAGCAGTTATCAATGTTATTTTTTCCCTGAGTTGAAGTTGATACATTTCTTTCTGGCTCTTTATAAGAGGTTGTCTCTTGTAAGCACCTTTAATTTTGATCCCTCTAGAGTTCGAGGCTGCCAAAGGACCAGGCTTGTGTATTTGTATTGAATGCTCATTCATAAGGCCTTCCCATTGTTTCTTCTAACTTTATTTTTTACAACAGGCTGACAGAACCACAAACTATAAGCTGTTCCATAATACATACATTTTAAGCTCAATCTAACTTGACCATGTTATTTTAACACATTGATGCATTCACCCAATAAAATAAAGACTCTGCCAGATAGATAGAAGATTCTAAGCAAGGCATCTTCAAAGGTAGTTGAGGTTGTGATAGGTGCCTTTCGCAAATGTGTAAATGTTTCTATTGAACAAACTCAGCTTCTGTTGGTTAAGTAATATATAACATCAGTACACACTGAGGGCAAGAATGTCCAATAGACTCTTTAGATCTCTCAATTTTACTTTATTGTACAAATCCATGTTTTTTTTAGGATGTTGTGGGGTAAAAGTCATTCCTGATTTCAGCTTAGGTTTAATGAATTCATGTGTTCACTACATATATTTGAGTAGGGTTATAATTTTAGTGGTATGTTTATATAAGATTATTATTAGAACTGGGAATCAAAACTACACGGAAAGAAGATGGATCAAAATCCACTGTTAGCATTCTCTATCCTATATATTAAAAGCCTAATACGCTAAGTGTCCGGCCATCCGGTCGGCCGTTCAACCAATAAAAGCATAATATGCTAATGATATGCTAAGGCCATTCAACCGCTCACTATGACATGTACTGACCACCAGGGGTCAGATGCTCCAACCTGTAGGTTAGCTTGCTGCTGGGGTCTAGCTGATCAGGACTGAGCAAGATGGGCCAGACATGCCCTGAGGCCCTCCTGTGGTCCCTCCCCGGCTGGCCAACCTCCCGCATCTCTCCCCAGCCTCCATTCTGCACCGATGGGGTCCCTCAGCCTGGCCTGCGCCCTCTCACAATCCAGGCTGAGGGACTCCTTCCCCCCAAGTGCATGATTTTCATGCACCGGGCCTCTTATTCTTAATAAGATCTGGTGTCACTGTTAACTTAAATGTTTTGAACATTTTGTATTGGAGTGCCAAGGAGTCAATGCATACACCAAACTGAGTAGAAGTGTATCAATACTTCCTTATGCTGAACTATGAAGGTAGCAGAATTCAATGAATCAGGCTTCTGGACCACAGGCAGGTTGATATTATCTAATCTAAGAAAGTCAAGTTTTCCTCAGTGTCAATAAATAAAATATGGAGGAAGGTCAACAAATTCTCCTGGTGACCTTCCTTTGTACTCACCTCCTCCCAAAATGAGTGTTGCCAATTGCCACTGAAGGATGTACTTAAGACACCTGCCAATTCCCACTGGAGTCATGTTAAAGGAGCACATGGGATCCCCAGCTATTGTATCAGCTCCCAGCTGTAAGACCACCGCTTTGGGATTAAAGGCCATATATACCTCCTTTAGTACACTGTATAAAAGAGAAAGAATATAAAATGTCAGAAAATGATAGGTTAGTTTGCTCTAGAGGTGGTGATGATGGTGGAGCCAGTAGGAGGTATAGTTGAGTCAGGAAATATTGAAGGAAAAAAATACAACTTGTCAAACTCATCACACTTTCCATCTAAAAAGGATGAATCAGAAAAATTCTATCCAACTCCATCCTCACTAAGGACCGAATTTGTCCTGAGTTTTAGAACTCAGACTTCCTTGAAACTTTCAAATTAATTTAACTTCAACAGTTATAGTACACAGTGTACACATTACTTTATTTTACAACCTGGGAAAATAAGACATATATATTGACTGGTTATTAAGGATTATTTCTCATAATTAAGATTGTCAACATACTTTGAGTTGATCACCTAGTTATCACTGGGGGCTGGAGAAAGAATTACATGCTTTGAAAGTATAAACATTATTAGCTTACTTTTTATTATGCTAAAGAACTTCTGGGTTATGATATTCAGCCCTCCCCAATTCCTTTGTAAACCAGAGTATTACAGGGAAGGGAACTGCAACAACTGATCCAAAACTATAAATCTGAAAGCAGACTAAAGAACAAATTGTAGTGGGTAGAAATTAGCATAATTTTCTGTAGAATCATTCAAGGTTATCAAATCAACTTAACAACTTTTTTTCAAGTTAGAAAAGGAAGTTGTCAATGTTACAGATGACCTTAGTCAGGTTTCCAGTATTCCCATTAATTGAACACTGACGATGTCCAGAATACATTCCTAGGAGTTATAAGGTCCCTGCTCTCAAGGGGCTTACAATCTAGTTCCCAGACAAAACATATACCAGTACTCAAGGGGCTGAGTAACTCACAGAGACATATAAACATGTGCAAATTAACATACTTTAGAGTTGAGAAAAAGCAGAGTAAAAAAGTGATTAAAAATGCTGGGGTTAATACCCCTTCATAGTCAACACGTCAAATTATACCAGTGCAGCAAAAACAGAAAAATCCCAGATCCTTCTGAAACTGCAAAAAGAATTCAGGGATATAAAATGCTGATCTCTCAAATTCATATGTAACAAGGGGATTGAAACTATTGAAAAGTGCTCAGCTGCAGAGTCTCATTCTTTGACTCAAAGGACTGTTTTGTTTTGATTTCTCATCTATGCAGACAAATATTGAGTAATTGTGGAGATTATAAGAATATTATAAAACTTATGACATATGATACTCAATATAGGAATACTCAGGCCTACCCTCTCTTTCATGTGCTTATCTCTTGGGTGCAGAGGGATGATAAGCCACCTGAATAGTGAGCCAACATTTATTGAACATCTACATGTACACAGCACCTTATTAGTTGCTGCTGTGAGACAGAGTGGAAGGAATGATTTCTGTTCTAAAAACGGTTTACAGGTAATGTAGAGGAATGGGAGGCAAGAAAGACTAAGGTTTTCCTCATTCATTCTTTCCCTCAGTTTGGACATTAACTGAGCACCCTCTGTGTGTCCAGCATAAATCTGTACCAGATATTGCAGGAACAAAGATGAATGTGGCACAGTTCTTATCTTCATGTGGCTCAGAACAGAGGGAAGAGTCAGACTATGTCAATAAATAACTAAAATACAGTGATGAATGAAGTAGCAGAAATGGCATAGAGGAGAGAGTAATCGACTTACAGATGATGTTAGAAAAGGCTCTATAGGGGTACCTCTTGACTTAGGTTTCAAAAGATCAGAAAAACTATGATGAGCCACATATAAAAATGGCTAAAATGAAAAATAGTAATAACATCAACTGCTGGTGAGGATGTAGGAAAAACAATCACACATACATTGTGGGTGAGAAAGTAAAATGATATAGCCACTCTGGAAAATATTTTGGCAATTTCCATCAAAACTAAAAATAGACTTACCATACAATTTAGCAATTGATTCTTGCACATTTATTCAAGAGAAATTAAGAGTTATTTTCATATAGGAACTTGCACATAAATGAACATAGCAGCTTTATTTGTAACAATGCAAACTTGAAACAACTCAGATAAAATACAACAAGTGATTAGTTAAACTGTGGTACATCCATATCATTGGAAGATTGCTCATCAAAAAAAGAAGGAAAATACAGATACATGTAAAAGAACTTGGATGGGTCTCAAGGGAATTATGCTGGGTGAACAAGTTCAATCCCCAAATACATATTGCACAATACCATTAGCGGTTGCCAGAGGTTAAGGATAGGTGTAGTTGCATGAAAGAATCTTGTGGTGATGGTACAGTTCTGTATTTTGATTATGGAAGGAGTTGTGGCTATGCAAAGGCACATAGAGCTACACACACACACACACACACACACCAGTACATGTATAACTGGTGAAAAGTGAATGAGCTCTATGCATTGTACCAATGTCAACTTCTTGATTGTACTATAATTGTGCAAGATGTCAATATTGAAGGAGGGTTGAGGAAGGGTGCACAGGACTTCCCTGTACATTTCTTTGCAACCTCCTGTGAATATATGATTATTTAGAAATAAAAGTAAATAAAAGATTAGACTGTCTTGACTCCATTGTATGCTCTTGCCTCCTTTGTCAAATATTAATTGAGCACAGTGGTTTGGGTCAATTTCTAGGTTCTCTATTCTATTCCATTGATCTATATGTCTGTTCTTGTGTCACACCAGGCCATTTTGAGAACAGTGGCTTTGTAATACAGCTTGATACCTGGTATTGAGATCCCTCCTACTTTGTTCTTTTCTCAGGATTGCTGTGGCTATTCAGGGCCTTTTTTTATTCCAGATAAATTTTTGGAGCGTTTGTTCTAGGTCTGTGAACTATGCCGTTGGTATTTTAATGGGGAGTGCATTGAATCTACAGGTTGCTTTGGATAGTATGGACATTTTAATGTGTTGATTCTATCAATCCATGAACACTGTATGTTCTTCCATCTGTTTATGTCTTCTTCTATCTCTTTTTTCAGTGTCCTGTAGTTTTCTGAGTACAGGTCTTTTACCTCCTTAGTTAAGTTTATTCCTAGGTATCTTAATTTTTTTTGGTGCAATGATAAATGGGATTGTTTTTTTAATCTCTCTTTCTGTAAGTTCACTATTGGTATATAAAAATGCCATAGATTTCTAGGTGTTAATTTTGTATCCTGCTACATTGCTGAATTCATTTATTAAGACTAATAATTTTTTGATGGAGTCTTTGGGTTTTCTATGTACTGTATCAAGCCATCTGAGAATGACAGTTTTATGTCTTCTTTCCCAATTTAGATACCTTTTATTACTTTTTCTTGTCTAATTGCACTATGTTGAACAGAAGTGGTCAAAGTGATCATCCCTGTCTTTTTCCTGTTCTTAGGTGAAATGGTTGTAGTTTTTGCCCACTGAGTATGATGTTGGCTGTAGGTTTGTCACATAAGACTTTTATTATATTGAAGTATGATCCCTCTATTCCCAATTTGCTGGGGGTTTTTATCAAGAAAGGGTGTTGGATTTTGTCAAATGCTTTTTCTGCATCAATTGATATGACTATGTGATTTTTATCTCTCAATTTGTTTATATGATGTATCATGTTTATTGATTTACGGATATTGTACCATCCTTGCATCCCCGGGATAAGTCCTACTTGGTCACAGTGTATCATCTTTCTGATGTAATGCTGAATCTGATTTCCTAGAATTTTGTTGGACAGATACATGCAAAAAAAAAAAAGAAACTAGACCACCAACTTACACCATTCACAAAAATAAACTCAAAATGGATAAAGGACTTAAACGTAAGATGGGAAACCATAAAAATCTTAGAGGAGTCCACAGGCAGTGAAATCTTAGACATATGCCGAAGCAGTATCTTCACTGATACAGCTCCTAGGGCAATGGAAACTAAAGAGAAAATAAACAAATGGGACTACATCAAAATAAAAAGCTTCTGCACAGCAAAGGAAACCATCAACAAAACAAGAAAACCCATGGCATGGGAGAACATACTTGCCAATGTTATCTCCAATAAGGGTTTAATCTCCAACATTTACAGGGAACTCACACAACTTAACACAAGGAAGATAAACACCCCAATCAAAAAATGGGCAATGGACTTAAATAGATACTTTTCGAAAGAGGACATAAGGATGGCCAAGAAACATATGAAAGCATGCTCAAAGTCACTAATCGTCCGAGAGATGCATATCAAAACGACAATGAGGTACCATCTCACACCTGTCAAAATGGCTATCATCAAATCCACAAATGACAAGTGCTGGCGAGGATGTGAAAAAAAAGGAACCCTCGTGCCCTGCTGGTGGGAATGCAGACTGGTGCAGCCGCTGTGTAGAACAGTATGGAGTTTCCTCAAAAAATAAAAATGGAACTCCCATTTGACCCAGTGATCCCACTTCTAGGAATATATCCCAAGAAACTAGAAACACCAATCAGAAAGGATATATGCATCCTTATGTTCATAGCAGCACAATTTACAATAGCTAAGATTTGGAAACAGCCTAAATGCCCATCAGCAGATGAGTGGATTAAAAAACTGTGATACATCTACACAATGGAATACTATGCTGCTATAAAAAGGAAGGAACTCCTACCATTTGTAACATCATGGATGGACCTGGAGAGCATTATGCTAAGCAAAATAAGTCAGATAAAGATAAATATCACATGATCTCACTCATTTGTGGAATATAATGAACACATGAACTGATGAACGAAAAGAGATCTAGAGACAGAGAAGCATCGATCAGATGCTCAAACTTCAGAGGGAAGGTAGGGGAGGGTGGGGGTAAGGGGGAGAGTTCAACAAAAGGACTTGTATGCAGGCATATAAGCATAACCAATGGACACACACACCAGGGGGGTGAGGGCATGAGTGGGATGGGGGGGTGGAGGCAATGGGGGGATAAGGACACATATATAATACCTTAATCAATAAAGAAAAAAAGATTAGGATGGATAGAGAAAAGGGTAATTAGAAGATTTGAAAAGAGTAAAATATTTTGTAAACAGTATAAATATTAAAGCAACTGGAAATGAGGACAACTATAGAGGGCTATATGGTGGACACAAATTCAAGAGTGCAAGTTTTCATTTGGTATGACAGTCAAATGGGAGCCACTGGAAAAGTAAAAGTACTGATGTTGCTGAAAAAGAATGATTAGAAAATCTGATCTTTGCTATTGCATGTAAGTCCAAATATAGAGAAAGTCTGGAGACAAAGGGATTAGCAAAAAGGGTATTCAAGTATTCTAGGCACAAGAGCAACAGGAAGCAAGATAAGAAAAATTTGGAAAATCCTTAGAGGGATTGGTGACAGATTGGGTCGGGGGAGAGTGTCAAAGGAGAAAACACACTGTGTGTATTCATTCTGAATTCACAGGAAGAGAAAAGAGAACTTGAAATATTCCTTTTCCTATGGCTAGTTCCAAATCTAATATTCTTGTCATCAATCAATCTCTCCTTTTTTGAGGTCAATGTCACTTTCTTACACTACTCAAATATTATGAAATTTCATATATATTAGAGGCCTGGTGCATGAAATTCGTGCACAGGGCGGGTTGTCCCTTCAGCCCAACTTGCACCCTCTCCAATCTGGGACCCCTCGGGGGATGTCCGACTGCCGATTTAGGCTGGATCCTGGCAATTGGACCTAAACCAGCAGTTGGACATCCCTCTCACAATCCTGGACCACTGGCTCCTAACTGCTCACCTGCCTGCCTGCCTGATCACCCCCTCCCTGCCCCCCCCCCCGCCAGCTTGATCACCCCTAACCGCCTCTGCCTGCCAGCCTGATCACCCCTAACTGCCCTCCCCGCCAGCCTGGTCACCCCTAATTGCTCCCTGCTGCCAGCAAGGTCGCCCCCGACTGCCCCCTCCCTGCCGGCCTGGTCGCTCCTATCTGTCCCCCCCCGACCAGCCTGGTCACCCCTTACTGCCCCTCCTGTCGGTCTGGTCTCCCCCAACTGCCCCCCTTCTGGCCTAATCGCTCCCAACTGCTCCCCCTGCCAGCCTGGTCGCCCCTAACTGCCCCCCTCCCCACTGGCCTGGTCACCTCTTACTGCCCCCCCCCGCCAACCTGGTCGTCCCCAGCTGCTTCCCTCTGCCAGCCTAGTCGCCCCTAACTTCCCCCACCTGCTGGCCTGGTCACCCCTCATGCCCCCCCCTCAGCCTGGTTGCCCCACGCAACCTGCTGTTCAGTCGTTTGGTTGTCCCTCACTAACCCCCCTGCTGGCCTGGTTGTAGGAATCTATCTTGTGAGGGTGTGATGGTTAATTTGCATATTACCTCTTTATTATATAGGATATGTAAACACGTACATATATATGTATATATGTACAAATAATGGAATAATATTTAGCCATAAAAAGGAATGAAGTAGTGATGCATGCTACAACATGGATGAACTGCTACCTTTTCAACTTTTCAGAAGGAACTGCTACTTGATACTACTCGAAAATCTGCAGTTGTCCATCAATGGCTACAGCTCAATTAAAAAATACATTTTAAAAAAACTTTATTGATGTTCATATACCAAACAATTCCCCCTTTTAAAGTGTACAATTCAACAACTTTTAGTATATAGAGTTGTGCAACCATCATCACAATAAATTTTAGAACATTTTCATCATACCCAAAAGAAATCTTATACCCATTAGAAGCTACTAACCATTGCCACCATTCTTTTATTCGCCAGCTCCTGGCAACCACTTATCTATTTTCTATGGATTTGTCTAATCTAACTTTTATATAAATGTGGCCTTTTCTGACTTGCTTCTTCCATTTATCATAATATTTTCAAGATTCGTCCATGTTGTAACAGATATCACTATTTCATTCTTTTTATGGCTGAATATTCCATTATTTGTACATACCACATTTTCTTGATCAGCTGATGGACATTTGGGTTGTTTCTATTTTGGGACTTATATGAAAAATGCTGCTATGGACATTTGTGTACAAGTTTTTGTCTGGATATATACCTATGAGTAGAATTCCTGGGTCACATGGTAACTCTATGGTTAATCTTTTGAGGAATCACCAGACTGTTTTCCACAGCAGTTGTACCATGCTACATTCTCACTGGCAATGTATGAGGGTTCCAATTCTTCCACATCTTTATTTTCTGGTTTTTAAAAATTGTTATTACAGCTATCCTAGGGGATGTAAAGTGGTATCTTACTATGGTTTTGATTTGCATTTAACTGGTGACTGATGATGTTGATTATCTTTTCATGGTTTTTTTTGGTCCTTTGTATATCTTTTTAGAGCAATGTCTATGCAAGTGCTTTGCCCATTTTTAAATTGGGTCATTTGTATTTTTAATATTAAGTTGTGTCTATATATTCTAAATATAAATCCCTTATCAGATACATGATTTGCAAAAAAAAAAATTCTCCCATTCCATGGGTTGTCTTTCACTTCCTTGATAGTGTCCTTTGAAGCATAAACATTTTTAATTTTTATGAAATTCAATTTATATGTTTTTTTTTTAATATTGTTGCTTGTGCTTTTGGCGCCATATTTAATGTAATGAACATTTACATCTATGTTTTGTAGTTTTAGCTCTTATATTTACACTATATAGACTTAATTTTTGTATATGGTGTGAGGTAAGGGTCCAAATTCATTCTTTTGCATACTGGTCTCAGTTGTCCCAGAACCATTTGTTGAAAAGACCTTTCTTTCCCCATTTAATTCTACTAGTACCCTCTGTATAAAATAAATTGATTGTACATATTTCTGGATCCTAAACTCTATTCCATTGTTCATGCCAGCAACACATTATCTTTATTACAGTAGCTTTGTTGTAAGTTTTGAAGTTGGGAAGTGAGTCTTACAACCTTCTTCTTTCTTTTCAAGTTTGCTTGGGCTATTTTGGATTGAAGTTCCATATAAATTTTAGTATCAGCTTGTCAATTTCTACAAAGTCACCTATAATTTATAGCCCCATTTTGACTATGCTGAACCTGTCACCTTTACCTTCTCCTCTATTCCCCATCTCTGCTAATGATACCCCACCTTTTCAGTCATCACGTTCAATACTCTGAAACTCTTTCTGATTCCTCCCTTTCCCCTGTTCCTCTTCAGTTATAAGTCATGCATCAATGTCTCTCCCATTCTCTCTTCTTCATTCCTATTGCAGTACTCTAACCTAGCCCTTATGACCCCCTTTGTGGATTCCAATAGCTTCCTAATTAATTCCACTGTCTCAAGTCTCTTACCTCTCCAATGCATCACACAGATACTATCATTAGATTAATTTTCCTTAGGAATGGTTATGATCAAGTCATTTCTTTACTCAAAAGCCTTCAATGTCACTCCATTTGCTTTTGATTATGCTTAAAATTCTTAGCCTATGATTCAAAGTCTTTTATGATCTGACTCTAGCTTACCTTTTTTATCTTATTATCCAATAACTGCTTAACCCATACTATTCAGTAAGCAAACTGAACTATCCATGGTTTACCTCACTCACCTTGTACTTTTTAAAAAATATCCTCACCCAAGGATATCTTTTTATTGATGAGAGATGAGAGAGAGAGAGAGAGAGAGAGAGAGAGAGAGAGAGAGAGAGAGAGAGAGAGAGAGAAAGAGAAGAGAAGAGAAGAGAAGAGAAGAGAAGAGAGAAGAAAGAAGAGAGCAACATTGATCAACTGTCTCCTGTACAGCGCCCTGACTGGGGATCGAACCCACAACCTAGGTATTTACCCTGACCAGGAACAGACCACAACCTTTTGGTGTATGGGACAATGCTCCAACCAACTGAACCACCCAACCAGGGTGCACTTTCTTATGTATTTCTTTTGCCATGTACTTCTTTGTGTCTGAAAGTCTCCTTTCTACATGTCTACATCATATCTGTTCTTTAAAGGCTAGCTTATGTACCATCTCTTTCATGAATAAAAATGGTAACAACTAACATTTATTGAGCACTGTATTCAAAACAACACTGTTTTAGGCACTTTATATGTATCAGCTCACCTGACTCTCATAACAATTTGTAAGTAGGTATTATTAATCCTATTTTATAGGAGAAACAGCAGCACAGGGAGATTAAGAAATCTGTACAAGATCACACAGCTATTGACTGGCAGAGCTAGTGCTTGAACTCAGGCAGCCTGGCACCAGAATCATGTTCTGAACCACTATAATATACCTGCTTGTATGACTTACTGAGATACTATGCATGAGATGTTTATGTCAGCCAATTTACACACATTATTCTTTATAACAGCAGTAGCAGCAACAGTATTATTATTTTTGAGTGTTTATCTTTCTGAGCAAATTGATATTATTTCCTCATTCTAAAACCTTCAGTGGCTCCCCAAATACTTATAGAATATAGTAAAAATTTTCATAGCTAAGCATGCTAGCTCCTGCATGATGTAATTCCCACACACTTTCTCAATCTTTTTTGGAACTTATCCCTCTCATGCACTTTACAGTCCAGCCAAACTAAACCACTGCTCTTCTTTGTACATAGCTCATTCCCTCCTGGCTTTGATCTTGCTATACCGTCTGTGTAGAACTTCCTTCCCTATACTCTTTGTGTATTTAAACTTGACCCAGGTTTTATAAACACATATACATTCACACACTTTGTAAAGATAGAGTAATTAGTTACCCTTTAGAACCTAGATCAAATGTTATATCCTCAATTAAGCTTTTTAACAAAGTATTTTCTCCCTTTGAGTGCCCATAGCATTTTGTTTTATAATTCTTATAAGTTTCCATATTTTATTTTATTCAAATGCATGTGACTATGAATACAAATGTATATCTCTCTATGTATCTATAATTTTTATATCTCCACTAACTTCCTTGAGGGTAGAATCAAAACTTTATACATAGTAGGCTTTCACTAAGTAATCATTAAATAAAGAAATGAATAAAATATCACTCCAGATTGCTTTTGGGAAAGTTTCCCTACCATTTTAACAGTTTGTACACTGCAAATCATTAATTTTAGGTTTTGGCAAAGTATAAAATCTCTTACCCAGAAAGGAGGGGGAGGAGAAGCATCTCATTACACTAGATTAGTAACTTCCCTATAAACACGCAAGATATTCATTTGAAATGCAGTTTTCTGGATGAGAAACCTGATCTCTCAGTATTCAGCTGTCTGGTTTTCAGACAAGGCTATGCAAATGAGGAAGAGAGGCTGTGGCAGCTGTTTCTATAGGCATTGCTTTGGGGAAGGCGGTTAGTGCCTGAGGAGGATAAAAGCCAGGGGTGATGACATTAATGATGCTTTTAAATAAAAGGAAAAGCCCAAGGACCGAATTATAGAGTTAGCCCCTTTTCTTTTATTTCATCAGGGTAGACCACAGCTTCTATTGTGTGTCTTGAGATAATTCACTGGTGACACTTTACCTGTAATACCAGGGCAATGGGATGCCAGAGATGGTGTTACAGTCATCCTTAATCAATGATGGTGGTAGGAGGTGGTTACCCAAACTTGTCCCTCTAGCAGCTAAATCTTTGATCTGTGCAAGTTCCCAGAAGGTTTGGTCTCTTGACTTCTAGCTTGCAAACCAGCTAGAGTAGCCTTATCATCTTTGTTTTCCAACAAGCACTCTCAGCATCCTTTAGAGCAGCAGTTCTCAACCTGTGGGTCGCGAACCCTTTGGGGGTCGAACGACTCTTTCACAGGGGTCACCTAAGACCATCGGAAAACACATATATAATTACATATTGTTTTTGTGATTAATCACTATGCTTTAATTATGTTCAATTTGTAACAATGAAATTGGGGGTCACCACAACATGAGGAACTGTATTAAAGGGTCGCGGCATTAGGAAGGTTGAGAACCACTGCTTTAGAGACTTCATCAACAGAGATGAAAGAAATGAGGAATTCAAAGTTGAAAAACCAAGAAGGATAGAACAGTGGTTCTCAACCTTCCTAGTGCCGCGACCCTTTAATGCAGTTCCTCATGTTGTGGTGATCCCCAACCATAAAATTATTTTTGTTTCTACTTCATAACTGTAATTTTGCTACTGTTATGAATCGTAATATAAATATCTGATATGCAGGATGTATTTTCATTGTTACAAATTGAACATAATTAAAGCATAGTGATTAATCACAAAAACATATGTAATTATATATGTTTTCCGATGGTCTTAGGTGACCCCTGTGAAAGGGTCGTTCGACCCCCAAAGGGGTCGTGACCCACAGGTTGAAAACCACTGATGGAGAAGAAAATAGAAATATTTGTTACTAATGCTGTTACCTGCCAAGATCATCCTGAGAAAAGTTATTGCCGGCAGCAAAGCCTTTACTATAATATAAATTTTTTTTTTTAGATATTTATTTATTTATTTATTTTTATAATTAAATCTTTATTGTTCAGATTATTACATTTGTTCCTCTTTTTTTTCCCCCCATAACTCCCCTCCTCCCAGTTCCCGCCCCACCCTCCGCCCTCACTCCCCACCCACTGTCCTCATCTATAGGTGCACGATTTCTGTCCAGTCTCTTCCCGCATCTCCCACACCCCTTTTCCCCCCCAGGAATAGTCAGTCCATTCCCTTTCTATGTCCCTGATTCTATTATAATCAACAGTTCATTCTGTTCATCAGATTATTTATTCACTTGATTCTTAGATTCACTTGTTGATAGATGCATATTTGTTGTTCATAATTTGTATCTTTACCTTTTTCTTCCTCTTCCTCTTCTTAAAGGATACCTTTCAGCATTTCATATAATCCTGGTTTGGTGGTGATGAACTCCTTTAGCTTTTCCTTATCTGTGAAGCTCTTTATCTGACCTTCAATTCTGAATGATAGCTTTGCTGGATAAAGTAATCTTGGTTGTAGGTTCTTGGTATTCATCACTTTGAATATTTCTTGCCACTCCCTTCTGGCCTGCAAAGTTTCTGTTGAGAAATCAGCTGACAGTCGTATGGGTATTCCCTTGTAGGTAACTGAGTTTCTTTCTCTTGCTGTTTTTAAGATTCTCTCTTTATCTTTTGCTCTTGGCATTTTTATTATGATGTGTCTTGGTGTGGTCCTCTTTGGATTCCTTTTGTTTGGGGTTCTCCGCGTTTCTTGGACCTGTAAGTCCATTTCTTTCACCAGGTGGGGGAAGTTTTCTGTCATTATTTCTTCAAATAGGTTTTCAATATCTTGCTCTCTCTCATCTTCTGGCACCCCTATAATTCTGATGTTGGTACGCTTGAAGCTGTCCCAGAGGCTCCTTACACTATCCTCGCATTTTTGGATTCTTTTTTCATTTTGCTTTTCCGGTGGGTGTTTTTTGCTTCCTCGCATTTCAAATCATTGGCTTGATTCTTGCGCTCCTCTGGTCTGCTGTCGGGAGTCTGTATAATATTCGTTATTTCAGTCCGTGTATGCTTAATTTCTAGTTGGTTCCCCAATATAACATCGAGGGTCTCATTAGTTTTCTTGTAGATCTCATTAAGTTTATCGGCGGCTTCTAAACAGTTCTTGAGAGACCTTAAAAGTGTGGTTCTGAACTCTATATCTTCCATTGACAATTTTGTCCTGTTTCTTTGTCTCCGCATTTTGTTATGCTTCCTTGGTGCACCCCCTAGTGGTCTTTGTTCGAAGTCTTATAGTTAAATCTTGATTGTTGTAGCTAATTCCAGGGAGGGTTTGACCTCCAGGCCAAGTGGCTATGAGAATCAGCTGTGTCAGCAGTGAGAGAACTTCTGTCCTCTAGGGAGGTGCTAATCTAGCCTTTGCCTGAGGCTATCCGGCAAATGCCTCTGTGCAGGGCTTGGGCGGGGCAGGTTGCACAGGATCAACAGGGTGGGCCGGAGAGAGCAGTTATGGCGGCTCTCAGTCCTGTCCCCAGGGGCTCTGCCTCTCTGAGTCCCAGCGTCCGCTGCAAAGCTCGGAGAGAAAGCTGCACTCGCTCCGACCGAAGCCAGACAGTCCCGCTTCTCCCGTTTGAGTCTGGGTCCGTAAAGACTCGCCCGGATCTGGAGCTCAGATTCTGCGACTCCCTCCCGATTGAAAACGCCAACCGCGCCCTCCGCCGCCAGCCCGCTCCGCGCACTCCGCACCTCAGAATTTGACTTCAGCACTGCGCCTCCTCTGAGTGTCCGTATGCGTTTCTCTTTCCTCCTAGTTGTAGGACTTCCACTCAGCCAGCGTTCCTGTGGTTCTGGGTGATGTCCCTTCCGTTTTTTGGTTTCACTTTTGAAGTAGTTGTTCAAAGCAGCAAACTCCGGCGTTAACCTATGCCGCCATCTTGGTTCTCCCTCATACTATAATATAAATTTTAAACCTATTGTATTGGATCTGATTCAGAGGGAGATTCTGTTAAGGACCCAAAGTAGCACTTATCAGTCCCAAATGGGAGCTCTTCAACTTTTCACAGGTATGTTTTCTCTAAATCCTATCATATTTTAATTTAGCACTGCTAACTTAATCTGCAAAAACTCAACCTGAGAGGGGACACAGTGTATGGTAAATGCCTCAGTGATTCCTGAGTGTCTATTACAAACGGTTCAGGGATGCAGGAAATTCAGGGGCAGTCACTGTGTCACTTTGTTTGGGGCCAGGGCTGCCTCTTGGACATATCCAGAAGACATCTTATTTTCTATAAGTTTCTGTTTCTACTTTTAGCATAAACAAGCTGTACTGGTCCCATGAACATCTTTAGTATAAAAAAACAAAAACAAAAACCCCAAAGACACACAAAAATCCCCTCAAACTTCTAAACCCTCAGATCCTCCAAAAGAAACAAACAATCATCACATTTCTTTTGCTGTTTTAATTTTTTTGAGATGTATTTTCTTAACATTTTACAGGGGAATCTTTTCTCTCATTGCTGAGTCCATTATATGAAAACATATATTCTAATTGGCATCTCTTTCTAACATGCCTTGTAGTAAGTAATTCTACTCATCAATTATATGTCACCTTGACAACAAAAAGGGCTGTATACTATTTTTAGTTTGCTATTACTTATCTCTTTACCTCTTTGAAGTAAACCATTCTCATTTACACAGGGGAAAGTGAGTCATCCAGAATTAAAGGACCTTGCCAGTGGCCCATACTGAATCATCAGAACCGGAATTAGAACACTAATTCTAATTCCAATCCAGTGCTCTTTTCAATATACCTTACTGGTTTTGGGCTCTTCTCATTCTGAAAGTCCAGAGGCCCTAGCAAGCAGAGTATATATTAATTTGGACAGGACTTAGGGCACCCTGAGAGGCAGGCTAATTTGGAGAAATAAGTTTAAAAACACACATACCAAAATGAAAGACTTAAAGAATAATTAAAGAATAAAGGCCAGCTTTACTAATAACTCTTTATTTGATTGGGGGCAGGTCATTTCATTGTTCTGAAACCACCAGGACCACTCCCCATAGCACAGATTGCATTCTGCTCTGTGTCACATTATTTGGGCATGTGTCTCACTCATCCCCTTTGTAGCTTTCACAACATGGAGTTCAGGGAAAACACTGCACTTGGGGTCAGATAAAGTTAGATCCAGTGCTTGCATAGCAACGTGGACAAATCACTTCACTTCTCTTAACTTTGCTTTTCTTCTCTAAAACAAGAATATTCTCTCCCTCATCGGTTTATTGTGAGGATTAACTGATATAACATTTGCAAAAGTCTTATTCCAGCACCAGGCACATAACAAACAGTCCCTAATGTTGAATGAATAAATGAATGGCCTTAAGTCAGGTCCTTGGAATGCTATGTTAATTCTTTCAGCCCACTAGGATACTGTTAAGTTCAGCATAGCACACCATAGCTGTGACTTCCTGAATAGTACTCTAATGTTCCCCAAAGGCAGAGAGAAATTTCATAGTGTCACTGCATGGTTATACCTGTTCTGGGAACACAGTAATTCCTTTTCCAGTGCTGCCAATCTATTACCTTTTACCAAACAGAAATTTCACTTTAAGAAGGGGCAGAAACACAAGTGCCTTTCTGTTAGATAGAGGTAGGAGAATATATTATTAACACTGAAACCTACTTCTCTGATTTCTTAGGAAAAAAATCAGATTGGAAGCCAAACAACTATTTGGCTTTTGCAGACCCTGGATAGTGATGCCCTTGGGGGGGTGGGCGGGGGGAGAGCTGGAGTCATTCCAAACTGCAGCTACAACATTTGAGTGTATATGTACTTCTGTGTATGCTTTCTGCACTTAGTTTTTACTCTCTAAGCCTTGAAGAAGTTATAATTTACCCAGAGCATAGTTTAATACATACAGGTAGAGATACAGGCCTCTATCTCTGTTTCTCATTCCTTAATCATATTTTCTGCACTTCCTATATACCTGATATGTCCTCTTTTTCAATTCAATTGCTCTGATTTTCAAACTTAGGAAGACAATAATGATTTGTTAACAATAAACATGCCCCTAGCCCAGTGATGGCGAATCTTTTGAGCTCGGCGTGTCAACATTTTGAAAAACCCTAACTTAACTCTGGTGCCGTGTCACATATAGAAATTTTTTGATATTTGCAACCATAGTAAAACAAAAACTTATATTTTTTATATTTATTTTATATATTTAAATGCCATTTAACAAAGAAAAATCAACCAAAAAAATGAGTTCGCGTGTCACCTCTGACACGCGTGTCATAGGTTCGCCATCACTGCCCTAGCCCTTCCCTCACCCTTACCCAGAAGGGCCTCCCTAAGATTCAAAGCTGAAATCCTGCCATATAGTTAGCACCTGGTGCAGCTCATCAAACTATAATATCCTTTCCCGGATGACTGGAAATCTCTGCAATGCCGTCACACAATAAGGTGTGCAAGAAAGAGTTTGGAGGTTGATTTTCATCATTAACTTGATATTGCATGGTTTTTGTGGGACTTAAAAAGAAATGCATTTTTATTACTTTTAAGTACTGCACATAAGTAACTCCAACTCATCATATTTTAACAGTTATTTTTCTGGGGCAGGATGTATTTTAAACATGCCTACATTAAAGTGTCTGGTGGATCATTTAGGATCAGTGTCCTGTTGCTTGATGAAGTCCAGATCACTTCAATTAAATCCAGATGGGGAAACTGGGTCTCTGGCAATGGTTGCCAGATCTTCTCCATATGAAATCTCTCTGGTCTGTATGCAAATTCAAAACCCCATATCCTGGAAATCCCAAACCAATCAAGTGGCGCTCCGCTTTTTAGTTACTGGACTAAACACAGGGAAGCGATTCATTCTTCCCTGAGGAAATAAGCATTTCTTACATACATCTATCTTGGCACCAAAAAGGCTGGCTAAGCAAATTAATACTGTAAACAGGATTGCACTGGGAAATGTCTGTCTTAAGAGAATAAACTCTTTATGTACTTTGTGCACATCCACTTATATACAAATAATGGATGTGCTAATTACAAATGATTCGTAAAATTCCTTCCCTGAGGTGTTGTTATTCTAGTTTGAATTACTAGCGAGTCCAGTGCTTGAAAGTAATACAAATGCATTTTAAAATACTCCATGATTCAGACTTGCTTACCTCTAATTAGGCCGAGTTAGTGAGGCTTTCCTATATTTAAATAGGATATATCATTTTCTACTTTTATCATCAATATATTTAACACCTCCCCCATACTTTTGATATGTTGGTTTGTTTTTGGAAGAGTCTTTTCTTTGGTCCTTCTTTAAGGACCAATGAGTATGGCTCCAGCAAAACTTAATTTGGGGACTTTTTGTCAAATGAGGAACACCAGATTTAACTTAATCTTTGTACGGTCCATGTCAACAGGACATACCGAGGCAGCTCATCAGAGCTAGCAGCTGTGGGTGAACGGCAGTGTCAGGAGCAGTTATTCAAAGCTGTAACATGTGAAAGCAAAGCCCATAGGGTAGTTTTCTCGAGGCTAAACTGAAGGTACAGAGCAGTCCTACGTTAAAGGGTGCAATTCTCAAAATTTCCATTTATGGGCAAGGTCTTCATGTTTCTGGATAGTTTCAGAGCATGTTCTAACATCAGAAACTATTAAACTGCTGCAGAAGAATCAGGTCACTTTCTCCAGGGGTCAGGGATCATTCAGCACTAAGAAGAGAGCAGAGAAGGTACACATCACAGTGACAGAACAAACCCACAGAATTTCAGGAGATTGTCTCCTTGACTTCAAATGGAAAAAATCACCTATGAAGACTCTTTGCTGGAGATAGGGGGCTGTTGTGGTGTCAGGGCTACTTATTACAGGAGTTTAGGAACTTGTCATGAAAGACACCGGCCAAGGAGGAGGGGGGAGAAAAATACGTAAGAACTGTCTTTCTAACCACATGGATTTAAAACTCAAAGGATCAGGTAGAAAAACAAAAACATTTTTTTACTGTTCCGCTAGCATGGCTCAGTAGCTAATTATCAACCTATGAACCAGGATGTCAGGGTTCGATTTCTGGTCAGGGCACATGCCCTGGTTGCAGGCTCAAACCCCAGTAGGGGGCATGCAGGAGGCAGCCGATCAATGATTGTCTGTCATCATTGATGTTTCTATCTCTCTCTCCCTCTCCCTTCCTCTTTGAGGTCAATAAAAATCTATAAAAACAACAACAACAACAACAAAAAACCAAAATAGTTCTCTACTGCAACCCTAACCAAGTATTGGAAACAGGCAGGGTAAGCTCACTGACAGAGGGTTCAGGACAACTCAGATAATTAAGCACAGTACCTCCTCTCCAAATTATCCTATATTCTTAGCCACTTAATGTTTTTTGAATTTAATATTTTTAAAGGGAAACCAAACTAGGAACAATAAATGAATAGCCCACTTTGGCCTCATTTCTATGTGTGCATTTAATTAGTGTCTGAGTCATCCATTGTTATGGAAACAACAGGCAATTCCATATTAGCCATACCATGTAGAAGCAGGATAAAAGTTTATCAGATAGAACAAAAGCACTTGATACAAATACTTACAAAGTGCAGGGTTTATAAAATGAATTAGCAGCTTCTGTTACCTTTATCGCTGGGCCAAAGTGAGCTAGTGATGATCAAGGTGGTACAACTGTGACCTCACTGAAGCCATCTAAAAGAATTTTGTAAAGTATTTTCACCAGCTCTTAGGTAGTGATGAAAATGGGGATGAAGATGGAGGTAAGGCTATATAATTATTTCTTCTCAAATGCAAATTCCTAGAGAGTTTCTCACTTTTCATCAAGTGAAAGTGAATTTAAAAAAATTGTATTGCTGTAGAAAGAAAAGCCCCGAGGGAGCAGAAGGAAGGAGATAATAAAGATCAGAGCAGAAATAAATGGCATAAAGACCAAAAATTTACAAAAGATCAATGAAACCAAGCGCTGGTTCTTTGAAAGGATAAACAAGATTGATGAACCTCTAGCCAGGCTCACCAAGAAGCAAAGAGAGAGGACCAAAATAAACAAAATCAGAAATGATAGAGGCGAAATAACAACAGACCCCACAGAAATACAAATGATTGTTAAAAAATACTATGAACAACTCTACTCCAACAAACTAGACAACCTGAAGGAAGTGGACATATACCTAGAAAAATACAACCTTCCAAAACTCAATCAGGAAGAATCTAAAAATCTCAATAGGCCAATAACTATGGAAGAAATTGAAGCAGTAACCAAAAAGCTTCCAGCAAACAAAAGCCCGGGGCCAGATGGCTTCACAGGGGAGTTTTACCAAACATTCAAGGAAGAACTAAAACCTATCCTCCTCAGACTACTACAAAAAATCCAAGAGCAAGGAATACTTCCAAGCTCATTCTATGAAGCCAGCATCACGCTAATACCAAAACCGGATAAAGACAGCACAACGAAAGAGAATTACAGGCCAATATCCCACATGAACATAGATGCCAAAATTCTCAATAAAATCCAAGCAAATTGGATCCAGCAGTACATCAGAAAGATTATACACCCTGACCAAGTAGGATTTATCCCAGGGATGCAAGGATGGTACAATATCCGCAAATCAATATATGTGATACATTACATAAACAAATTGAGAGAAAAAAACCACATAGTCATATCAATTGATGTAGAAAAAGCATTTGACAAAATCCAACACCCTTTCTTGATAAAAACTCTCAGCAAGGTGGGAATAGAAGGATCATACCTCAACATAATAAAAGCCATATATGACAAACCCACAGCCAACATCATACTCAATGGGCAAAAACTAAAACAATTTCCCCTAAGAACAGGAACAAGACAGGGATGCCCGCTTTCACCAACGCTGTTCGACATAGCACTGGAAGTATTAGCCATTGCGATCAGACAAGAAGAAGAAATAAAAGGCATTCAAATTGGAAAAGAAGAAGTAACACTGCCCTTATTCACAGATAACATGATATTGTACATAAAACTCCCTAAAGACTCCATCAAAAAGCAGACTTAATAAATGAATTCGGCAATGTAGCAGGATACAAAATTAGTGCCAAGAAATCTATGGCATTTCTATACACCAATAGTGAACTTACAGAAAGAGAGACTAAAAAAGCAATCCCATTTATCATCACACCAAAGAAATTAAGATACCTAGGAATAAACTAAACTAAAGAGGTAAAAGACCTCTACTCAGAAAACCACAGGACACTGAAAAAAGAGATAGAGGAAGCCATAAACAGATGAAAGAACATACCATGTTCATGGATTGGTAGAATCAACATCATTAAAATGTCCATACTACCCAAAGCAATCTATAAATTCAACCCACTCCCCATTAAAATACCAATGGCATATTTCACAGACCTAGAACGAATGCTCCAAAAATTCATCTGGAATAAAAAAAGACCCCGAATAGCTGCTGCGATCCTGAGAAAGAAGAACAAAGTAGGTGGGATCGCAATACCAGATATCAAGCTGTATTACAAAGCCACTGTTCTCAAAACTGCCTGGTACTGGCACAAGAACAGACACTTAGATCAATGGAATAGAATAGAAAACCCAGAAATTGACCCGAACCAATATGCTCAATTAATATTTGACCAAGGAGGTAAGAACATACAATGGAGTCAACACAGTCTCTTCAATAAATGCTGTTGGGAAAATTGGACAGATCCATGCAAAAAAATGAAACTAGACCACTAACTTACACCATACACAAAAATAAACTCAAAATGGATAAAAGACTTAAACGTAAGACGGGAAACCATAAAAATACTAGAGGAATCCAAAAGGCAACAAAATCTCAGACATATGCCAAAGCAATTTCTTCACTGACATAGCTCCTAGGGCATTGGAAACTATAGAGGAAATAAACAAATGGGACTATATCAAAATAAAAAGCTTCTGCACAGCAAAAGAAACCATCAACAAAACAACAAGAAAGCCCACTGCATGGGA
This sequence comes from Myotis myotis, assembly GCF_014108235.1. Lineage (NCBI taxonomy): Eukaryota > Metazoa > Chordata > Mammalia > Chiroptera > Vespertilionidae > Myotis > Myotis myotis. Next base: position 80,375,706 of record NW_023416346.1, on the reverse strand, counting down.
GAACATATTTGCCAATGTTATCACTGATAAGGGCTTAATCTCCAACATTTATAGGGAACTCATACAACTTAACAAAAGGAAGATAAACAATCCAATCAAAAATGGGCAAAGGACTAAATAGACACTTTTCAAAAGAGGACATTCAGAAAGCAAAGAGACATATGAAAACATGCTCAAAGTCACTAATCACCCAAGAGATGCAAATCAAAACAACAATGAGGTATCATTTCACACCTGTCAGAATGGCTATCATCAACAAACGACAAGTGCTGGAGAAGATGCGGAGAAAAAGGAACCCTTGTGCACTGCTGGTGGGAATGCAGACTGGTGCAGCCAACTGTGGAGAACAGTATGGAGTTTCCTCAAAAAGTTAAAAATGGAACTCCCATTTGACCCAGTGATCCCACTTCTAGGAATATAGCCCAAGAAGCTAGAAACACCAATCACAAAGGATATATGCACCCCTATATTCATAGCAGCACAATTTACAATCGCTAAGATTTGGAAAAAGCCTAAGTGCCCATCAACGGATGAATGGATTAGAAAACTGTGGTACATCTACACAATGGAATACTATGCTGCTGTGAAAAAGAAGGAATTCTTACCAGTTGCAACAGCATGGATGGAACTGGAGAGCATTATGTTAAGTGAAATAAGCCAGTCAATGAAAGAAAAATACCACATGATCTCACTCATTTATGGATAATTAAGACCATTATAAAGTGATGAACAAAAATAGATACAGAGGCCGAGCAGCATCGAACAGACTGTCAAACTACAGCAGGAAAGCCGGGGAGGGTTTGGGGGAGTGGTAAGAGATCAACCAAAGGACTTGTATGCATGCATATAAGCATAACCAATGGACACAAGACACTGGGGCGCATGGGAGGCTAGGGGAAGGTCAAGGGGAGAAAAAAAAGGAGACATATGTAATACTCTTTGTAATGTTTTAAGCAATAAAACAAAATTTTAGAAAAAGAAAAGAAAAAGAAAAAATAAATAAAATAAATAAATTGTATTGCTTAAAATATTAATGTATAAATATGTGTTTGTGTTGCTTTTGCCACATCACCAAGCTCCCAGGAGTAGGTTATAATTGTTGGATTCTCTTTCACCAAGGATCTATTTACCTACTTCTAAAATTAAATGATAAGAAGTCTCAAGTCCCAAGTTGCAGATAAATTCTTTCTTTATTATAATGAAAGAAAAACCTATTATCATTAAAACATCCCTTCTTTCAATATTAACATTAAAAGTCAATAGTGTAAGGGAACATTTCACTTGTATGTCTTTTAGAGATGTTCCTTGGTTCTCATTTTATTCCATAGGGTATTATATGAATAACTTATAGCCTGGATGAAAAAATCTCAATCCTCTATGTAGTTATGGCCTTCTGCCAGAACCAAGAGATGATATAAATTATGTCTACAGTTGCAAAAATGCATAACATCAAAAATCTTTATTGATACTAGTCTAAAAAAAAAACCACATGAAAAGGGTGTTAATTCTATGAGATGACCTCTAAAAAAATTACATGTGACACTATTCACTTTCTAAAGCAGGAAGTCAGGATTTTCTCCATTGGGAAAAAAAAAGCAGATTTACAGAATCTCCATGTTTCCAAACTTTAAAACCCAAGTCTTAAAATCTGGAAATATTTTTTCTTGGTTTCTGTCCATAAAATTAAAAGTTAAATCCTCAGGGTTAAGATATTAATTTTTTTGGGGGGGAGGGGAGCAAAAATCTTAATTGCACTTCCAGAATCATAAACACAATGGATTGTGCATAGTACAGATCATGTGGTTCATTTGCATAAATTTCAATGCTTTCTTTTTTTAGCAGTTCTCTGCAATCCCCTGAGATAAAATTTTCCAAGAAGTCTTGGGATGATATTTTTTCTTTGTGAAGAAATTTCATATTCTATATGACACTTTGGGGACAATGTAGCTGATCAATAGTAGGCAGAGAAACATGGATTCTAACTCTGGTTTCACCACTTACTAGCCATGCAACCTTATGTAGATCAATCTTTCTAAGCTCCAGTTTTCTCACTTGTAAGATGGAAGTGAGAATACCTATTGTAGATATTGTAGACTGTGTGCTACTCTAAGGATCAAATAAATGTTTAGTGCTATGGTTGGCACAGGCAAGTGCTCCCTAAGAGCTAAACTACAGGGTATGGGAGCCTCATCTGTCTTGTTTACCACCACAAGTGCCTAGATACAGTACTGGCATAAAGCAGACACTCAATAAATATTGGCCAAGTGAATGAATAAAACAATGTCATTATACTTAAAAGATACACAAATCCCCTATGTTGTTTCATGTTAGTTCCCTCCCTTTTATTTTCATTAATTAATGTTTTTAAAACACTATAAGGTGACTTAAGGTGCTTTATGTTTTGTAGGAAAGTCAGAGTGGCTTCAGAGAGGTGAATGTTGGCCCCAGACCCACAGGAATGGATCCTGTGCTTAAAACACCACTGCCTTGTATTTCAGAGGCCATGTCAGAGTCTAAGGAAAATTCTCACACAATAAATATATACTACAGAAGTATATGTGTATTAAGATTAGCAATATTTTTTCCCCCTCTTCCTTGTTGGATATCAGTGGAGCTCAGTATAGATGGACAAAAGAATTCCCTTAGGAATAAAAAATTAGGCTTAAATGAGCTATTCCTTTAATGAGCTTGCTGTTGTCCTTGAGAATAAGTTCTTTCTGGATAGGCTAGTCTGGTTAGCCCATGCATGAAATTAATGTTTGAAAAAAGCGGTTGAAGAGCTATAAAAAATAATCTATACTTATAATAGGGGAGTATGCAAATTGGCCAGGATGCTGTCATGTAACGACCAATCAGCAGGCTGCACACGCTTCAGGTGTGGGTGGGCAGGGACTTGCAGCATCGGGGATGGGGGTGGGGACTTGCGCCGCCTGGGACATGAGGCTGCCTCATTGGCTCCTCATGTGAAAGGTGAGCTTGGATCCTCATTCTTATTCAGTGTAGTGGAGCGTGGGAATTGGTTTATAGGATCCAGTCCCACTTGGGGAAATGTTACTACAGTCTGAGAGTAGATGTAAAATGGGGATCATATTTATTCGCTCACAGGCTTGCTGTAGAACAGACAGAGTCACCATCCTCACAGAACTCAGGATGCCCCATGTTCAAACCTAGAATGAAATGTCAGCAACACCCCACATGACCAAGAACTAGAAACTGCCCTTTGAAAGGAGCATATGCAACAGAACTGTGAGTCCCGGGAAGGTGAAGAGGAAAGCTGTCCTTGCGGTTAATTTAAGAGTTTAAGGTGCAAAACTGGCATCAGAAAGTAGTGGCATAACACCGAGGCCATACAGTCATGTGGCAACACTGAGACCGTGGGACCCTTGGGATGAGTGGTTTCTGACGCCGTGGGAACCCCCCGCCCCCACCCCGGCCTCTGGGTGCCGGTTATAGATGACCAAGTGCACAGGGATGAGGGCTCTGGGCCTGTGGTGGTAGGGTTAGGGGACAGAGGACCTCCTCCCATAAAGTCTCCCCCAGCCCAGGCAGCATCAGGCTGTGTGGCGCATGCCTGTTGATGGCGTCACCAGGTGACATCACCTAAAGGGGCTGCTCAGGTGGATTCCCTGATAAGGGGCACGTGCCCAGCTCAGAGGCAAGGAGGTATAGGCTTGGGGGCCACGCAACTCCCCACAGCCCCTGCAGCGCAGCTGGAGCTGAAGCTGCAGGTCTGTCTGGCTGTCACAGGGCCTGAACAGTGCGGTGGCCCCGGTGCTGGCAGCAAGTGCTGGGCACCTGAATCTGGGGAGCCGTCCAGACCCACGGGCTTTCCCAGCTAGACCGCTCCCCTCCTGCATCCCTCACCAAACCCGGGTCTGACCCTCATCCTCCCCACCAGACCTCAGGGGCCCAACCTCCCAAATGGTGACCTTTGACTGCGCGCCCTCACCCTAACATTTCAGTCTCAGAACCTAACACCTCCGTTAACCCCCTCACCTCTGGTCTAACCTTTACCAGGAGCCATTGCCAACCACATCTGGTCCAGCACCACTCTCCCCGATCTAGCCCCCCACCTTCCTCCATGGAAGCTGCTATTGCTTCCCGTGAACTCAAACGAAATAGGATTAATCAAAGAAGAATATGTTCGAGCAAAGACCTTGAACTAAAGAAGAAATAAAGTAACTAATATACACGAGAAAAGTTAACCTCAAAGGTAATCAAGTAATTGCAAAGGAAAGATACCTGGAACATTTAAAAAATCACAATATTCAGTGCTGAAGAGGGTGTGATGAAACAGACACCTGAAAGCACTGCACCGGAGTATAGGGGACAGCATTTCTGGAGATAGTTTGACAGGATGTAGCAAATATTCAGGCTCCTGGGCTGGATGATTACATTTCCAGGAATTTATCACACATAATAATCAGAAAGTTGGGCCAGATAGCATCATAATAATAAAAGGCTAATATGTAAATGGTCATCACACCATGCACCGTAATGACCAAACAGCAGGAGGCTGTGTGTGAGGCAGGTGTGGGTGGGCGGTGACTTGCGCCAGCCTGGGACATGAGGCTGCTTCCCCGCCAAGCGCCAGGCTGGGGGATGTGAATAGCAATATTAAAATATTTCCTCTAATTAATTCCCTTTTAATGTGCTCAAATTTAGTGCACCGGGTCACTAGTCTATAATAATAAAAGCATAATACTGGTATGCTAATTATACCAGACATCCTTCTGGACGACTGTGCCGTGCCAGCACAGCCAAGGGTGAACCTGTGTGGGGGCAGTGAAGGATTTAGAAAAGACAGACAAGAGAATGAAAGCTGGGTCTCATTGGGACGCTGCTCTCTGATGGAGAGACAGCGCCAGCACCCACAAGCCGTGTCTTTATTTTATAAACAGATTCCACGAGGCAAAGTAAGGGCGTGGTCAAGATGTTTACAACATTCTCCTGGGTTTCGATCCTACTCAGTTACATGCACCTAAACTCTATCAAGCCCATATTACTCAGACACGTGGGGCCACGTGTTCGGACCATAGGTTCAAGCTTACAACTATAGCTGTTGGCTATAATTGTGCTGGGAGGGCTCTGCACTCCAAGCTGGGACTTGCACATGGCCAGGAGAGGACCGTGCCTTCTCATTAGTCTGAGGCTTGAACCTGTCCAAACACTGTAGCCCAGGGGTCCTCAAACTTTTTAAACAGGGGGCCAGTTCACTGTCCCTCAGACTGTTGGAGGCCCGGACTATAGTTTAAAAAAAACTATGAAAAAATTCCTATGCACACTGCACATATCTTATTTTGAAGTAAAAAAACAAATGTTTTTGGCGGGCTGCATGTGGCCCATGGGCCATAGTTTGAGGACCCCTGCTGTAGCCGCTCTCCACAGACAACCTTCTGAACGAAGCCAGGGGTGCAAGGGAAGCCCCAGTCCCAGGTGCCAGAGGGAAGCCGGTGCCAGCAGCCAGGGGAAGGAAGGCCTACTCTTGCACAAATTCCGTGAATCAGGCCTCTAGTTTAAAATAGTAAAGTATAATATTTTTCTAATAAAAGGAGGCAAAAATACTAGATTGTGTTTTGTCTTTTTGTTTTGTACTTCTAGAATCTCTGAATTTTCCTTTAGGTTAATGATCTTTGATAGGGGAAAAAAGGGTTTCTTTCAATTTTAATTATAGAATGTAAGCTACAGGACACAAGGTAAATGATCAATGACCAAATATAGGTAGATTCTTACTTTATTAACTACCATTATGAACCTTAGTTCTCTAGAATAAGATTATTCCTTTGGTTGGGTTGATAGCTCTTACCAGCAAAGTTTTGTATGTGTAGATATAAAGACTGCTATTGAATTAGAAGTCTTTTTTCCTTTCCTTCTTTCTCTTTCTTTCTTTCTTCCTTTCTTCCTCCCTCCTTCCCTCCCTCCCTTTCTTCCTTTCTTTTTATTTTTTGTTAATCCTCATCCAAGGATATTTTTTCCATTGATATTTAGAGCATGTGGAATGGAGGGGGAAGGACAGAGAGAAAGAAACATTGATGTGAGAGAGACACATCAATTGATAACCTCCAGTATGCACCCTGAACAGCGATCAAGCCTGCAACCAAGGTATGTGCTCTTGACCGGAATTGAACCCAAGAGCATTCAGTCCACAGGCCAACACTCTAACCACTGAGCCAAACTGGCTAGGGCAGAAGTCCTGTTTAATAGAGTCTTTCATAAGTCTATTAATTGAGAAGTCTGTATAACAATGTGTTTTCATTTTGGTGAAATACTTATACAGTGTCTGCACTTAATTACCTCACAAAGTTGAATAGTTGAATATTCTTAATAAAATATGAGGGTGTTTTTTTTTTCCAAAATGTTGAACTGTCCACTTCAGTGTATTTTGAATCCATACACATTATAAGCCATATATATATATCCTATCTAATAAAAGAGAAACATGGTAATTAGCGTACTACCGCTACCCTTCCCATTGGCTACTCAGTGAGATATGCAAATTAACTGCCAGCCAAGATGGCGGCCGGCAGCCAGGCAGCTTGAAACTAACATGAGGCTTGCTTGCTTCAGTGATGGAGGACTCCAACGTTCCCCGCCTGCCTTGTCGGCCTCTGAGCCTGCAGTTTGAAACATTGTAACAAATATAGAAGCTAAACGAAACCCCAGAAACCTGCTTTCAGCCAGCCAGGATCTCAGAGCTGGAGTTATACATTGTTTCGATTATAGAACCCAAACAAACCAGATACCTGCTTTCAGCAGCCGAGGCCTCAGAGCTGGAGCCAGAGCTAAAGCTGGCCCAGAATAAAAAAAAAAGAAAAAAAGGAGCAGTTGGGCGCTTCAGTCACCCACCCGCCTGAAAACAGCCCTCAGCCCCTCACCCAGACTGGCCAGGCACCCCAGTGGGGAACCCCACCCTGAAGGGTGTGTGACCAGCTGCAAACAGCCATTATCCCCTCATCCAGGCTGGCCAGGCACCCCAGTGGGGACCCCCACCCTGAAGGGTGTGTGACCAGCTGCAAACAGCCATCATCCCCTCATCCAGGCTGGCCAGGCACCCCAGTGGGGACCCCCACCCTGATCCAGGACACCCTTCAGGGCAAACCAGCCAGCCCCACCCATGCACCAGGCCTCTATCCTATATAGTAAAAGGGTCATATGCCTCCCAGCACCGGGATCAGCGGAGCCGCTAGGCCTCCCAGCACCGGGATCAGCGTGACAGGGGGCAGCGCCCAAACCCCCTGATCGCCCTGCAGCTCTGTGTGTGACAGGGGGCGGGGCCACAACCTCCCTATCCCCCCTGCTCTGTTCGTGACAGGGGAAGGTGCCCCAACCTCCTGATCAGCCCTGCTCTGTGCCTGATAGGGGGGAGCTGCCCAACCCCCTGATCGCCCTGCGGCTCTGTGTGTGACAGGGTGCGGCGCCCCAACCCCCTGATCGGCCCTGCTCTGTGGATGATAGAGGGTGGCGCCCCAACCCTCCCCCCCCATGGCCCCTGCTCTGTGTGTGATGGGGTAGAGCCATAACCTCCCCATCAGCCCTGCCCTGAGTGTGACAGTGGCGGCACCCCAACCCGCTGATCGGCCCTGCTCTGTGGGTGATAGAGGGCGGCGCCCCAACCCCCTGATCTGCCCTGCTCTGTGTGTGACAGGGGACGGTGTCCCAACTCCCCTATCGGCCCTACTCTGTGAGTGACAGGGGGGAGCTCCTCAACCCCCTGATGGGCCCTGCTCTGTGCGTGACAGGGGGCAGTGCCCCAACCCCCTGATCGAACCTGCTCTGTGCGTAACAGGGTAAGGAGCCCCAACCCCCCGATGGGCCCTGCTCTGTGCGTGACGGGGGTGGCTCTGCAACCCCCCCATCGACCCTGCCTTGAGTGTGACAGGGGGCGGTGCCCCAACTCCCCAATCAGCCCTACCCTGAGTGTGACTGCGGGTGGCATCCCAACCTCCCAATTCACCCTGCTCTGTGCATGACAGGGGGCGGCGCCCCAACTCCCCAATCAGCCCTGCTCTGAGCCCGACCAGGGGCTGCACCTAGGGATTGGGCCTGCCCTCTGCCACCCGGGAGCAGGCCTAAGCCAGCAGGGTGTTATCTCCCAAGGGGTCCCAGACTGTGAGAGGGCACAGGCCAGGCTGAGGGACCCCTGCTTCCCCCCCAAGTGCACAAATTTTTGTGCACCGGGCCTCTAGTATATATATATTTATCTTTCCTGTGAGATATATACTGATAATTGGACACTGAATAAAAATTGCTCTCTGGCTGTTAGGGCTATAAAATTATAGGTAGGATACAAACTAAGAAGTTTAAGCACAACTCTGATTTTCTTCTTCAAACTATACATATACCACGATAGTTCACAGTGGGTGAGTAGTTTGGTCATCCTGCAAGATTTGAAGTCCAGAGTGGTATCCCACTATTTATCAAAACCTCTCTTGAACCAACAGCAAGGAAGTACTTGTCACTGTCGTCTTCCACAGTCCTTAATTATAAACACTCACAAAGCCATCAACAAAGCATTTTGGGTAATAACTTACAACACGATTAAGACTATCTCACACTGCATTCAAATACAATTACAGAGCAAACAGGTAAAGTAGTATTTCCTCTTTCAGATGAAACAGCTTAGGAACTAGCTAATCCTCCCTTAGGCAAAATAGCCTTCCTCCCCCATCAAATTTTGTGTGTATATGTGCATGTGGCTGAGGAGTGGTGTGAACGTCCAAATTAAATAAACCTCTAGAATATTATATATCTCTATCATCTCTATACTGGGGCATAGCTTCTATCTGAAGGAAGTGTACTTTCAAGAACAATGTTGATGTTCTTCTATGCTAGTTATAACAGGGTTATACTTATAATCCCAACTCTAGTAGCTCACATGGAAATTATGGTAAGCTGTTGGCAATCACTCTTACCCTTCTAAATTAGTATTGAATGACATAGGAAGCTATGACTGTGAAGTTCTCTTTTACATAAAATGGAACCCAAGGTCTTTTGGTGTTGAAAACATTCATGTAAAGATTCTATATTTGGCCTATTAAAAAAGAAACCCTAACCATTTTTCAAATGAAGGGAGTATTTTCAACTTTAAGATGAAACCACTAAGTCCTGCCAACTAGCTAGCAAAGTCATAAAGAATATAGAAGTGGAAAAAATGTTCAAGGAAGGAAGGAAGGAATGAAGGAAGGAAGGAAGGGAGGGAGGGAGGGAGGGAGGGAGGGAGGGAGGGAGGGAGGGAGGGAGGGAGGGAGGTTAGGGAGGAAAGAGGCAAAAGAGGCAGAAGGGGGAGAGCAACTAAGATGGCGGCATAGGTAAACACCGGGAAATTATTGCCTCACACAACAATTGAAAATTACCCCAAAGGACTGAGCAAACATCATCCAGAACAACAGGAAGGCTGGCTGAGTGTAAATTCCACAACTAGAAGGAAAGAAAAGCACGCTGAGAGCCAGAGGCGCTGCGGAGGTGAAGTGCAGAGGTACGGTGACGCGCGCGCGCGAGGAAAGGGGGTGGCGCCTGAGGACGCGGCTGTCTTTTTGAATCACAAACTCCCGACGGCTCTGAACTCCGGTTCCGGGAAGTCTCTGGGGACCCAGGTCTCACACGGGGAGAAGCTGGTCTGTCCGGCAGCGAGCGAACTTAAGGGCGGCTTTCCCTCAGAGGTGCTTGCAGCCGTTACCAGAACACTGAGACGCGCGACTCCGGGCGGAGAATCGGCCATGGCCGCTTTCTCCGCCCTCTGACTCCCTGAGACCCCGCCCCACCCAGGCTGCCGCAGAGGCTTTTGCATGTGAATGTACCTAACTGCAGCCGAACCAGGCAGACCTGGAACTTCCAAGAGAAGGCCCAAGGCCCCGCAGCGGCTTGCATTGCTTCACAGCTGAGCCTCTTCGTGGCTCCTGCTGTGTGGCCTCAGGCAGAGGCTGAATTAGCACCTCCTTAGATCCAGGAGCCACTGTACCCAGTGGTCAGAGGGGGTCCATCCAGACTGCAACTCCTCAGATCCATAAGGGATGCACTCAGGGAGCAGACTCAGTGAGCACCAAAGCCCCACTGAAGCAAGTCTTGCCCCAGAAGGGTGTCTTCAGCACAGAAGTTCTCCCACTTTAGACACAGCTGATTCTCACAGCCAATTGGCCTGGAGGTCAATTCCTCCCAGTGAGTCTACAACAACCAAGGCACCAAGAGTGCACCAAGAGTGTCCACCCCAGGTAACTGGGGAGGCTGAGCTACTGGGCCCTACAGGACACCTGGCGCACAGGGCCACTCTATCAACACAGGGAAGCTGCCAAAATGCGGAGACAAAGAAACAGGTCACAAATGGCAGAAATGGAGGAAAGCAAACGATTGGATATAGAGTTTAAGGCCACGGTTATAAGGTTTTTCAAGAATTTTATGGAAACCGCCGATAAATTTAATGAATCCCTCAATAAGTATAGGGAGACCATGGAGGACATGAAAAAGGACCAACTAGAAATTAAGCATACACTGACTGAAATAAAGAATAATTTACAGAGATCCAGCAGCAGAAAAGAGGATCCCAAGAATCAAGTCAAAGATTTGAAATACAAAGAAACAAAAAATACCCAACCGAAAAAGAAAAAAGAAAAGAGATTCCAAAAATATGAAGATAGTGTAAGGAACCTCTGGGACAACTTCAAGCGTACCAACATCAGAATTATAGGGGTACCAGAAGGAGAGAGAGGGCAAGATATTGAAAACCTTTTTGAAGAAATAATGACAGAAAACTTCCCCTACCTGGTGAAAGAAATGGACTTACAAGTCCAGGAAGCGCAGAGAACCCCAAACAAAAGGAATCCAAGGAGGACCACACCAAGACACATCATAATTAAAATGCCAAGAGCAAAAGATAAAGAGAGAATCTTAAAAGCAGCAAGAGAAAGACAGTCAGTTACCTACAAGGGAGTACCCATACGACTGTCAGCTGATTTCTCAACAGAAACCATGCAGGCCAGAAGAGACTGGCAAGAAATATTCAAAGTGATGAATAGCAAGAACCTGCAACCAAGATTACTTTATCCAGCAAAGCTATCATTCAGAATAGAAGGTCAGATAAAGAGCTTCACGGATAAGAAAAAGCTAAAGGAGTTCATCACCACCAAACCAGCATTATATGAAATGCTGAAAGGTATTCTTTAAGAAGAGGAAGAAGAAAAAGGAACTCTTACCATTTGCCACAGCATGGATGGAACTTGAGAGCGGATAAATACCACAGGATCTCACTCATTTGTGGAATATAATGAACAACATAAGCTGATGAACAAGGACTGATCCAGAGACGGAGAGGCATTGATTGGACTGTCGGGACTTGGAGGGAAGGTAGGGGAGGGTGGGGGTAAGGGGGAAAGATCAACCAAAGGACTTATATGCAAGCATATAGGCCTAACCAATGGACATGGACAACGGGGGGGTGAGGGCATGAGCGCGGGTGGGGGGGGTGGGGGGTAGAGGGTAACGTGGGGACAAGGACACATATGTAATATCTTAATCAATAAAAAATATATTAAAAAAAAATAGAGGCAGAAGGAAGTAAGAGAAAAAGGGCTCATGAATCCCACAGAAAGAGGCAGTTACCAGAGACAAACTACAAATCAGTGGCAAACAAAACTTACAGCATCTTGTTAGTGAATTGGCAATAAAGGGGTGCTTTATTTGTCTTAGGTAAGGAGTGATCCAGAAAACCAGTGGGCTCATGGAACAAAAAAGATGAAAAAGAGATAGAAGATATACCAAATAACTTTTTTTACATAAGTCACTCCTATGTCTACTATATCTTTTGAGGTATGCAATGGGTCAGAGGTCATAATGGGAAATGTGCAAGAGACTCTGGTTCCAAGCAACAAACTAGAGGTAGTCACAAGTGACTGGAACTAAGTGATTCAGTTACCAGGATTCTTCCTCTGCAAAACTATTTAGTTTGTAAAGATTTGTTTTTGTTTCCCTTTCCCTCTACTGTTCTGTTACCCATTCCTGCTCCTCTAAATGCTCAAGGTGCTCATGCCCTAACTCTTTCAAAATCTGCTGTGAAAAAAAAGTGCTGTGAGAACCATACACCTAATGGCAGAGTGCGGGTAAGCAGGATAGGTTGTAACAAAATTCCATTTTAAGGACAATTTCTAATTGTAGAATAAATGTATGTTTCTGTTAAAGAAACTTCAGATTATTAGTCTAACAGATGGGAAAGATGTTGGGTCAGAAAGGCTCCCTGCCACCCTTGAATAGAGAGGTGCCTTCATATAACACCCTGACCAGACTTGACTCCCGAAAGAAATCAAAGGGAAAAATTATTGTACATCTAATGAAAACCTGGAACCTGTTATCCTGGATGATCATTGTGCAAAAGGGGCCTGGGAACTATACACTGATGAGTGTCTAGTACTTTAGTAGGCAAGCTGGAAGAATCTTTAATAAATGCTGGCCTCCTGTACATTAGGGCTGGAGTGGTAACAGGGTTTCTCTAAAGAGAAATCATCTATGATCTTCCATGCATCTTTTTTTTGGGACTAAACTCACTTTTAAAATGCTTCTAATTAATTTTGGTGCCAAGGCTATTTTTAAATATGAACTATCATAGAATTTAAAATATTTTTTCCTTATCATATAGTAGGAACTAGTTAAGAGACAGAGAGAAAAAAAAATATAGGGGAGAAATAGACATTTTCGTGACTGAAGAAGGGCAAATAGTAGACTTCCTTGAGGGTGGCTACTGAAAAATCCTCAAGTCTGTAGATGACACACAGCATTTCCAGGCAGTGAAGTACCAAGTTGATGGGTGCTTAAGGAAGGTCTCAGGAGGCTTTATGATTGGCAGATGCGCTTCAATAGGGGCATACATAAGGTAGTCCATTTAGGGAGGGCCAATATTATAAACTACTCTTGCAGAATGATGAGTGCTAACCTTTCAGGAAAGAACTATAGGAAACTCTGTGTGCAGAGCACTGAGGAGAACAACCTAGTTTCCTGTTATGGCATAAAAAAAGGGTAACAGCCGAAACTGGTTTGGCTCAGTGGATAGAGCGTCGGCTTGTGGACTGAAGGGTCCCAGGTTCGATTCCGGTCAAAGGCATGTACCTGGGTGGTGGGCACATCCCCAGAAGGAGGTGTGCAGGAGGCAGCTGATCGATGTTTCTCTCTCATCGATGTTTCTAACTCTCTATCTCTCTCCCTTCCTCTCTCTAAAAAAATCAATAAAATATATATATTTTTTAAAAAGGGTAACAAAATGTTGGGCACTGTCAAATGGATTAAGAGAAAAACACAATAATCCTCCTTTTACACAGAACCACAGGACATCTTCATGGGTGAAGTTACACAAGCAGCTCTGATCTGCACATGTCACGGACAGAACAGAGCCTAAGGTGAACAAAGAAGGGCAATTAAAGCCATCAATGTCAGGCTCAAAAAAAAAAAAAGACTCTTTCAGTCCAACAATATAGAGGTAGCCAGGGGACATGATCAAAATCCTAAAGAGGCTAGAGCTGCTGCATGATGACTTGGCCTGACAAGTGTCTTCAGCTAAGAGACACCTTTGACATAAAGTTTTTTATTTCTTTTTTTATTTATCTTTATTGTTCAAAGCATTACAGATGTTTTTTATTTTATTTATTACTTAATTTTTTTCCTTTATTGATTAAGGTATTACATATGTGTCCTTATCCCCCCACTCATGCCCTCACCCCCCTGTTGTCTGTGTCCATTGGTTAGGCCTATATGCTTGCATATAAGTCCTTTAATTGATCTCTCCCCCCTTACCTCCACCCTCCCCTACTTTCCCTCTGAGATTTGAAAGTTTGATCGATGCTTCTCTATCTCTGAATCTGGGGGGGTTTTTGTTTGTTTGTTTGGTTTTTTAAATATATTCTATTGATTCTTTACAGAGAGGAAGGGAGAGGGATAGAGAGTTAGAAACATCAAAGAGAGAGACACATCAATCAGCTGCCTCCTGCACACCCCCTACTGGGGATGTGCCCACAACCAAGGTACATGCCCTTGACTGGAATCGAACTTGGGACCCTTCAACCCGCAGGTCGACACTCTATCCACTGAGCCAAACCAGCTAGGGCTGGATCTGTTTTTGTTCATCAGTTTATGTTGTTCATTATATTCCACAAATGAGTGAGATCATGTGGTATTTATCTTTCTCTGACGGGCTTATTTCGCTTAGCACAATGCTCTCCAGTTCCATTCATACAGTTGCAAATGGTAAGAATTCCTTCTTTTTTACTGCAGTGTAGTATTCCATTGTATAGATGTACCACAGTTTTTTAATCCACTCATCTGCTGATGGGCACTTAGGCTGTTTCCAAATCTTAGCTATGGTAAATTGTGCTGCTATGAACATAGGGGTGCATATATCCTTTCTGATTGGTGTTTCTAGTTTCTTGGGATATATTCCTAGAACTGGGATCACTAGGTCAAATGGGAGTTCCATTTTTAGTTTTTTAAGGAAACTCCATACTGTTCTCCACAGTGGCTGCAGCAGTCTGCATTCCCACCAGCAGTGCAAGAGGGCTCCTTTTTCTCTGCATCCTCGCCAGCACTTGTCCTTTGTTGATGATAGCTATTCCGACAGATGTTAGATGGTACCACATTGTCATTTTGATTTGCAAAGAAACCATCAACAAAACAAAAGAATGCCCACTGCATGGGAGAACATATTTGCCCATGTTATCAACGATAAGGGTTTAATCTCCAACATTTACAGGGAACTCATACAACTTAAGAAAAGAAAGATAAACAACCCAATCAAAAAAGGGCAATGGACCTAAATAGATACTTTTCGAAAGAGGACATTCAGAAAGGCAAGAGACATATGAAAACATGCTCAAAGTCACTAATCATCTGAGAGATATTTTTTATTTTATTTATTTATTTTTTTAATTAAATCTTTATTGTTCAGATTATTACATTTGTTCCTCTTTTTTTCCCCCCATAACTCCCCTCCTCCCAGTTCCCACCCCACCCTCCGCCCTCACTCCCCACCCACTGTCCTCATCCATAGGTGCACGATTTTTGTCCAGTCTCTTCCCGCATCTCCCACACCCCTTTCCCCCCCAAGAATAGTCAGTCCATTCCCTTTCTATGTCCCTGATTCTATTATAATCACCAGTTCATTCTGTTCATCAGATTATTTATTCACTTGATTCTTAGATTCACTTGTTGATAGATGCATATTTGTTGTTCATAATTTGTATCTTTACCTTTTTCTTCCTCTTCCTCTTCTTAAAGGATACCTTTCAGCATTTCATATAATCCTGGTTTGGTGGTGATGAACTCCTTTAGCTTTTCCTTATCTGTGAAGCTCTTTATCTGACCTTCAATTCTGAATGATAGCTTTGCTGGGTAAAGTAATCTTGGTTGTAGGTTCTTGGTATTCATCACTTTGAATATTTCTTGCCACTCCCTTCTGGCCTGCAAAGTTTCTGTTGAGAAATCAGCTGACAGTCGTATGGGTATTCCCTTGTAGGTAACTGAGTTTCTTTCTCTTGCTGTTTTTAAGATTCTCTCTTTATCTTTTGCTCTTGGCATTTTAATTATGATGTGTCTTGGTGTGGTCCTCTTTGGATTTCTTTTGTTTGGGGTTCTCCACGCTTCTTGGACCTGTAAGTCCATTTCTTTCACCAGGTGGGGGAAGTTTTCTGTCATTATTTCTTCAAATAGGTTTTCAATATCTTGCTCTCTCTCATCTTCTGGCACCCCTATAATTCTGATGTTGGTACGCTTGAAGCTGTCCCAGAGGCTCCTTACACTATCCTCGCATTTTTGGATTCTTTTTTCATTTTGCTTTTCCGGTTGGGTGTTTTTTGCTTCTTCGCATTTCAAATCATTGACTTGATTCTTGCGCTCCTCTGGTCTGCTGTCGGGAGTCTGTATAATATTCGTTATTTCAGTCCGTGTATGCTTAATTTCTAGTTGGTTCCCCAATATAACATCGAGGGTCTCATTAGTTTTCTTGTAGATCTCATTAAGTTTATCGGCGGCTTCTAAACAGTTCTTGAGAGACCTTAAAAGTGTGGCTCTGAACTCTATATCTTCCATTGACAATTTTGTCCTGTTTCTTTGTCTCCGCATTTTGTTATGCTTCCTTGGTGCACCCCCTAGTGGTCTTTGTGCGAAGTCTTATAGTTAAACCTTGATTGTTGTAGTTAATACCAGGGAGGGTTTGACCTCCAGGCCAAGTGGCTATGAGAATCAGCTGTGTCTGCAGTGAGAGAACTTCTGTCCTCTAGGGAGGTGCTAATCTGGCGTTTGCCTGAGGCTATCCGGCAAATGCCTCTGTGCAGGGCTTGGGCGGGGCGGGTCACACAGGATCAACAGGGTGGGCCAGAGAGAGCAGTTATGGCGGCTCTCAGTCCTGTCCCCAGGGGCTCTGCCTCTCTGAGTCCCAGCAACCGCTGCAAACGTCGGAGAGAAAGCTGCACTCGCTCTGACCGAAGCCAGACAGTCCCGCTTCTCCCGTTTGAGTCTGGGTCCGTAAAGACTCGCCTGTATCTGGAGCTCAGATTCTGCGACTCCCTCCCGATTGAAAACGCCAACCGCGCCCTCCGCCGCCAGCCCGCTCCGCGCACTCCGCACCTCAGAATTTGACTTCAGCACTGCGCCTCCTCTGAGTGTCCGTATGCGTTTCTCTTTCCTCCTAGTTGTAGGACTTCCACTCAGCCAGTGTTCCTGTGGTTCTGGGTGATGTCCATTCCATTTTTTAGTTTCACTTTTGAAGTAGTTGTTCAAGGCAGCA
Source organism: Myotis myotis (assembly GCF_014108235.1). NCBI lineage: Eukaryota > Metazoa > Chordata > Mammalia > Chiroptera > Vespertilionidae > Myotis > Myotis myotis. The sequence continues at coordinate 80,358,953 of NW_023416346.1, read as the reverse complement.
AACTCCGGCGTTAACCTATGCCGCCATCTTGGTTCTTATTTTTTATTTTTTAATACTTCTACTTTATTTATACAACTGTCAGTGAGTGATGATGACCAGTGAGTGACGATGACCAGAAACAGGGAAGTCCCTGTTTCTAGCAGAGGTTGGGAGAAATCTAAGCCCAGTGGGGGTAAGGATCAAAAGCACTTCAATCCTCATTACTTACCTTGAGTAACGTTGACTTGCTGACTTTTAGTTGGACTCACTTTCTCTACTGCCAATGTCAGCAATGAATTTATACCGGACCAACCTCAAATTTTAAAATATTGATTTTAAAGAGGGAGGGAGGGAGAGAGATACATAGACCGGTGGCCTCCCATCATGCCCTGGCATATGTATGTACCCTGACCATGAATCGAACCTGTGACCTTCTGGTGCACAAGACAATGCTCCAACCAACTGAGCCCCACCGGCTAGGGCCAACCTCCATTTTTATGAATACGAATAGAGTGCCTGCCACCCTCCCCGCATTCTGTAAGGCTTTTCAGCCCCAATGGTCTACACATTGGCAACAAACTGCCTACAAGTGGCTATAATTTAACATAATAACCATAATGTAAAAGCACAGATTTCTGACCCCAATTTTAACAGAGCAAATAGAACTCAAGAACTCATAATAAAAAACTCTCTAATAGTCACACTAGTGCAGTGGTTGGCAAACTTCGGCTCACAAGTCACATGCGGCTCTTTGGCCCCTTGAGTGTGGCTCTTCCACAAACTACTGACTTCTGCGCAAGGGCTACGAAGTTTCAATCTCACTGTACGTGCGCGCCCGCTCATGGTATTTTGTGGAAGAGCCACACTCAAGGGGCCAAAGAGCCGCATGTGGCTCACGAGCCACAGTTTGCCGACCACTGCACGAATGGATGGAAGCAGATCTACATAACAGCAAACCCAAAAGGACCTTCCAGGCTAATGAGATTACATACATGCAGGTTTTAGCTTAGAAAGTAATAGACAAGGGACTTCAAAGGCAGCCTAGAAGCTCTGGTTTTGGGATGGTCTTAGTCATATGGGGTAGCTAGTAAAATCAAACCAAGAATGTGCTTCTTGCCTAAACACTCGGCTCTCCCAAACAGGAGATGGCTACTTGATCCATTAAGAATAATGAACAGTGTACAAAAGCTACATAAGTTTACAGTACCTTTTCCCCCACAAAATGTTTTTTGAAAACAAAAATTCTGTAAGATTGGGGCCATTTCATCTTACAGAAATGTAATACAGTTGTTACTGGCTCAGCATTACTGCCATACCTTTCATAGATGTGGTAATATTTCTCATCCTGTATGCCATCTTGAATGGGCACATTCACACTGTAGTACCGTCCCTTCCCTAGGCCAACATCAGTCACATCACCTGTTCCTGTAAAAGAGATGGGCACCATGAGTAGTTTTAAGAACATGAGAATTAGAAAAGTTGAAGGATTCTCTGATAGGAATTCAGAAAACCAGAAGGTGAAATAGAGCACTATCCTGTGATGGTTTTTGTAAAAGAATGAATTAAAATGATATGGAGAAGTGACTGTTGAAAATAATGTTGGGGAAGCAGAAAAATTATAAGAAAATGGGAAGTGTATGAGGAGGATAGGTTTTAGTTCTTCCTTGAATGTTTGGTAAAACTCCCCTGTGAAGCCGTCTGGCCTGGGCTTTGTTTGATCAAAGCTTTTTAATTACTGCTTCAATTTCTTCCATAGTTATTGGCCTGTTGAGATTTTTAGATTCTTCCTAATTGAGTTTTGGAAGGTTGTATTTTTCTAGGAATATGTCCATTTCCTCCAGGTTGTCTAGTTTGTTGGAGTAGAGTTGTTCATAGTATTTTTTAACAATCAACAAACGACAAGTGCTGGAGAAGATGCGGAGAAAAAGGAACCCTCGTGCACTGCTGGTGGGAATGCAGACTGGTGCAGCCACTATGGAAGACAGTATGGAGTTTCCCCAAAAAGTTAAAAACGGAACTCCCATTTGACCCAGTGATCCCACTTCTAGGAATATATCCCAAGACACTAGAAACACCAATCAGAAAGGATATATGCACCCCTATGTTCATAGCAGCACAATTCACCATACCTAAGATCTGGAAACAGCCTAAGTGCCCATCAGTAGATGAATGGATTAGAAAACTGTGGTACATCTACACGATGGAATACTATGCTGCTCTAAAAAGGAAGGAACTCTTACCATTTGCAACGTCATGGATGGAACTGGAGAGCATTATGCTAAGTGAAATAAGCCAGTCAATGAAGGAAAAATACCACATGATCTCTCTCATTCATGGATAATAGAGACCATTATAAACTTTTGAACAATAATAGATACAGAGGCAGAGCTGCCTCAAACAGATTGTCAAACTGCAGCGGGAAGGCCAGGGAGGGTTGGGGGGCAGGATGTAGGGGGGTAAGAGATCAACTAAAGGACTTGTATGCATGCATATAAGCATAACCAATGGATATAAGACACTGGGGGATAGGGGAGGCTAGGGGACTGTCTAGGGCGGGGGGATAAAATGGACACATATGTAATACCCTTTGTAATACTTTAAGCAATAAATAAAAAAAAACACTGTGGTATATCTACACAGTGGAATACTATGCTGCTGTGAAAAAGAAGGAATTCTTACCATTTGCAACAGTACGGATGGAACTGGAGAGCATTATGCTAAGTGAAATAAGCCAGTCAATGAAAGAAAAATACCACATGATCTCACTCATTTATGGATAATAAAGACCATTATAAACTGACTAGAGGCCTGTTGCATGAAAAGATTCCCCTGGCTGCCCACACCAGTTTTCCTCCGGCACCCAGGACCCAGGCCTTTGCTCCGGCCAGAGCCACCTTCAAGCCTTCACTGCTCTGGCCAGAGCTGCCTCAAGCCTTCGCTCCGCAGCTTCGTGCCTACGTATGCAAATTGACCGCCATCTTTGTTGGCAGTTAATTTGCATATCTCGCTGATTAGATATTGGGAGGCATAGCGAAGGTATGGTCAATTACCATGTTTGTCTATTATTAGATAGGATTAACAAAAATAGATACAGAGGCAGAGCAGCATCGACTAGACTGTCAAACTATAGTGGGAAGGCAGGGGAGGGTTGGGGTGAGGTAAGAGATCAACCGAAGGACTTCTATGCATGCATATAAGCATAACCAATGGACACAAGACACTGGGGGGTAGAGGAGGCTGGTGGAAGGTCAAGGGGGGAAGAAAAGGAGACGTATGTAATACTCTTTGTAATACTTTAAGCAATAAAACAAAATTAAAAAAAAAGAAAATGGGAAAACCTTAGATTCATTCTGGCTGGGGAAAAAAAGATTAACTCCTGTACTTCACTTTCCATATGTCTAAGAGTGACATAATATTAATATAGCACTGTAATTATCAGGGTGTTGGGAGTTACACAGAGTATCTGATAGTACATTAAGTATAAGTGAGCTATCTATTGGCAGTCCATAAAAGTCAGCCTGAAAAGAAACAGCATCACATTCCTCTTATCATTATCACCTGAAATGACTTGTTTTAAATTTTTGCATAAAGCTGTACCAATAAGGTATTAATAGCATTGAAATATCCAAATATAAGATATAAGAAATGTATAAAAGAACTGTAGTATATTATTCCCCAAATGTAATACTGAGCACAAAGGTCACTTGCCTGGGAAAAATCCTGGGGAGAATTTGTGCAGGGACACTGTCATGACTTTGGAGGTGAAACTGAAGGCATCTTCCACACCTACCAGAGAAAGAAACAGAAGAATCACTTCAAATATGCAACTCTTGTTTTCAACAACTGAAACTCTAGAAAGCAGCTGTGGGAAGGAAGAGAGATGAGAAGATAACAATAATAAAGCTAACAAGCCAAGGAATAACATGACAAACCCTCTGGTATTTGATCTCTGCCATTACTAGAGGAGGTTCATTTTCAAATTCATGGTAAATTATAATTGGACTTCCCTTTTCCAAGCAATGGGATGTCCAGACTCTTTTGTACAACCTGTTCAAAAAGTGGGAGGGCCCTAGCTGGTATGGCTCAGTGGATAGAGAGTCGGCTTGCAGACTGAAAGGTCCCAGGTTCGAATCCAGTCAAGGACACATGCCTGGATTGTGGGCTTGATCCCCAGTCGGGGGGGAGGCATGCAGGAGGCAGCCAATCAATGAGTCCCTCTCATCGTTCATGTTTCTATTTCTATCTCCCTCTCCTTTCCTCCCTGAGATCTATTATACATATATATATACTAGAGGCCCGGTGCACAAAAATTTTTGCACTCAGGGCGGGGGGAGGGGGGGTCCCTCAGCCCAGCCTGTGCCCTCTCACAGTCTGGGACCCCTTGGGGGATGACCACCTGCTGGCTTAGGCCCACTCCCCAGGGGATTGGGCCTAAGATGGCAATCAGACATCCCTCTGGCAGCCTGGCAGCCCTTGGGGAATGTCCACTTGCCAGCAGGGAGCAGGCCTAAATTGCAGTCAGACATCCTTAGTGCTGCTGAGGAGGCAGGAGAGGCTCCCACCACCACCGCTGTACTGGCAGCCATCAGCCTGGCTTGTGGCTGAGCAGAGCTCCTCCCATGTGAGAGCGCCCTGACCACCAGAGGGCAGCTCCTGCATTGAGCGTCTGCCCCCTGGTGATCAGTGTGTGTCATAGTGACCAGTCATTCCCAGTCATTCTGCTGTTAGGGTCAGTTTTCATATTACCCTTTTACTATATAGGATAGAGGCCTGGTGCACGGGTGGGGGCTGGCTGGTTTGCCCTGAAGGGTGTCCCAGATCAGGGTGGGGTTCCCGCTTGGATGCCTGGCCAGCCTGGATGAGGGGATGAGGGGATGATGGCTGTTTGCAGCTGGTCACACACCCTTCAGGGTGTGGGTCCCCACTGGTGTGCCTGGCCAGTCTGGGTGAGGGGCTGAGGGCCGTTTTCAGGCTGGTGGGCAACTGAAGCTCCCAGCCTCTCCTTTTTCTCTGTTTTTTTTTTTTTTTTTTAATTTTTTTTTTTATTCTGGGATTTATTTACCTTCTATAGCTGTCACTGGAGCTGAGAGCTGGCTCTAGCTCTGAAGCTAGCTTCTATAATTGAAACATTGTCGCCATCACTGACACTCTAAGCTCTGAGGCCAAAGCTGGCTGAAAGCAGGGATCTGGAGCTTGTTTAGCTTCTATAATTGCAACATTGTTTCTTAGACTGCAGCTCAGAGGCCGGCAGCGGCAGGCAGGGAACGTTGGCTTCCTCCATCACTGGAGTAAGCAAGCCTCCTGCTCGCTTCAGCTGCCTGGCTGCCGGCCGCCATCTTGGTTGGCAGTTAATTTGCATATCACCCTGATTAGCCAATGGAAAGGGTAGCGAAGTTATGGTTAATTACCATGTTTGTCTATTATTAGATAGGGGATATATATATATATATATATATATATATATAGTGGGTAAGGGCTTGAGCCCAGACTTGAGGCATTATCTACTGAGCTGAATTGAGGAAACTGGGACCATCATGGAAATTTTATGTTATGTTTCAGTGGTTCTGGTTAAATTATTAAGGATTTAGTACAAAATAAGTACAATGCAGCGATCCTTTTAAAAAATGTGACCACTATAAACATTAGGCATTATAAAGTGAAAACCCAATTGTAAACTGCCTCTCTATGATACAGATTTGGTTATAAATGCAGTTCTCCCAAAGTGTGTACTAGGTAACTTACAGTACATATTTGTAGCTAAAACATAGAAGACTAAAAGTAGCCCTGGCCTTGTCCCTTAATAGAAGCTTGGAAATAGATGGGAAATTTTTCTGGAAGAGACTCCCCTTTCCATTTAAACAGAATAAGAAAATGAATAGAAGCCTGGGAGATAGTAGATGCAACTCTTAAAGGCCACTACTTATTCAGATAAACACACTGCCCACCTCCACACCTTTCCTCCCTGAATCACATATTGTGAGATAATCCCTCTGTAAAATGGAAGGACTATTATTAGCAAATTTTTGCCCTATACTCTTTTATACTTCAAATAAAGAAATTGTCTCTGTGCTTACTTAATGCATTCAGTCTTCATTAGAGGTTGACAGTGACTTTAAAAAAAAAGAAACTCTATTTGTATATCACAATTATGTTTGAGTTTCCCAAGCCTTATGTTTTGCCCTAGGGAAGCAGTTAAAACCAGTTAAAGGCTCCAGGCACTAAGCTTTAAGTAAACAAAACAAAATAAAATAAATTAGTATTTTAACTTATAAATTGAAGTATAAGTATTTATACTTCCAGAAAATTCCAATTATTTATCCATCCAGAAAGGTGATACCAATTTACACTTCTGTCAACGGGGTCAGAGAGTTTCTATTTTTCACACTCTGACTAGCACTGGATGTTATTATTCTTTTTAATCTTAGGCAAATATAATGGTCTTGTTCTAATTTGCATTTTTCTGAGTATTAGGGTCTGGAGCACCTTTTCTTATACTTAGTACCTATTTGTATTACTTCTCACAGAAAATGCCATTAGAAATTGTTAGAAAATTCTACTTCGCACAGGCAGCTAGGTGGTGGGTATAGGGCTTGGTGTGAAGAAGAATGGTAGGTAGAAGAAAGAAAGTAAGGACAGGTATGAGTACTAGTGAAGCCACCACAAAATGCTAGTTATAGAATCATGGGAGATTTAAAATAAACTGAATGTGTAAGAATTTGGAGGTGGGGCAGGGGTCACTGGAAAGGAGGTGCTGAAGAGGGGAAATAAACTGAAATGAAACACACCATAAAAGTTGGCTAAAACAGGAAACTCTAAATGGTGTAGAAATAACACTGCAAATGGAAAAAAATGGTTTCAGGTGACAGTAATTCTTACATGGTTCAACAGAGTTGATGCTATTCTTAAACTCTGATACTAATAGTTTGAATTTCATAATCATTCATTCATTCAACAAATATTTTACTGAACCTCTACTATAACATATGCATAGTTCTGTTTGTTCAAGCCATTGTTGAGGACAGAAAGACGTAAACAACTTAATCTCTGTTTTGGATAAACTAAAGGTTTCTACATGAGAAGACAGACAGCTTACAAAATTAACAGTATAAGACAATATATAATTAAATATCAAATCAGTAATATAAACAATACAGTTGAGTAGGGGAGAGAACACTTGAGCTGGAGTGTTCAAGGCAAATCTGATACTCTTGGAACTTGAACTTCTAGGTAGAACTTGGAGATGCAAAAGGGGAGGAGAAAACAAAGCTAAGTTAGAAAAAGTGATGCCAAATCAGGGAGGTGGGCACAGTGAGATGTTTGGTGATCATTGAGTAGAGAAGCCTGCACAACTTGTGAGAGAGAAGGCTGGACAGAAGAGGTGAGGCCTCTTTGAGGCAGGCCTCAAAAGACAGGGTAAAGAGTGTGGACTTAGCCATGAAGACCACTGTTTTTCAAAGTGTGGCCTGTGGAACAACTGGGGTGTTGTTAAAATGTGGATTCCCAGATTCTATACCAGGCCTATTAAATCTAAATATTTGGTGGATATGGTCCAGGAGTCTGCATTTTAACACAAGCTTCCCCCAGGTCATCTTGATATACTTTTGAGTTTGAGAACCATTGCTATAGGCCAAGGGTTAGTAAACCAAGTGGCTACATGGTAAATATTTTAGGCTTTCCAAACTACATGGTCTCTATTGCATTTCCCTCCCTCCCCTTAACAACCTTGTAAAAATATATTTAAAAAATCATTCTTAGCTTGCTGGTCAAACAAAAACAATCCATGGGCCAAATGTCACCCTTGTTATAGGTGATAAGGAGCCTCTGAAGGTTTTTTAGCAAGGCTGTGTTTTGCATTGGCTGAGTGTTCAGATATTCAGTAGACATTGCTGTCAAAGTAGTACCCTGATTGTTTTAACCCTTCTCTCAGTTACCTTTAATTTTCTGTCATCATCTCATGGTAGCATCCATCTAGGTGAATTCCCTGGGGAGGTTTCCCCTGACAATTTCTTCCTTCTTTATCTATTTTGGCAGCAAAGTTGACCCTAGTCTCTGTCATATATTATTTTTTCCCTCACTTGTCTTAATTATGTTAGTTTGTCTCATAAAATCCCTAGAAACAGGTACATGATCTCACTCATTCATGGATAATAGAGACCATTATAAACTTTTGAACAATAATAGATACAGAGGCAGAGCTGCCTCAAACAGATTGTCAAACTGCAGCAGGAAGGCCGGGGAGGGTTGCGGGGCAGGAGGTAGGGGGGTAAGAGATCAACTAAAGGACTTGTATGCATGCATAGAAGCATAACCAGTGGACATAAGACATTGGGGGATAGGGGAGGCTAGGGGACTGTCTAGGGCGGGGGGATAAAATGGACACATATGTAATACCCTTTGTAATACTTTAAGCAATAAAAAAAAAAATAACTTAATCAATAAAAAAAGCAAAAAAAGGAAAAAAAAAAAAAATTTTATTTTCTTGTTTAAAGTATTACAAATAGTAGTACATATGTCTCCTTTTTTTCCCCATTGACCTTCCCCCGGCACATGCCCTTACCCCGCCCCCCCCCAGTGTCTTGTGTCCATTGGTTATGCTTATATGCATGCATATAAGTCCTTTGATTGATCTCTTATCCCCCCTCCCCCAACCCTCCCCAGCCAGGAAGTAGCAATTCTTGATGTGGGAGAGGGGAGGGAACACCTTTAACTGATTTTACTGAGTAAGTGTTCCTAGATCAATGGAAATATGTGCCACCCACAGGATTTGTTAAAGAAACAGAATGTGGGTAACTCACTGAAGCTCCACATTGTAGATGGGAAGTTCAGAGGAGGGCTGGATGCATCCTTTCAGTGAAGTCTTCTAAGAAGAAATTAATGAACTTAAGGCAAATTGTTAATGATTCTGATGCTATTAAAAGTTACAGAAGATGCCTTAGGTTTGTTTGCACAGGACTAAATATTTTAGCAATACAAAAACAGTGGGACAGATTTTGACTGTTATGTAAGTTGGTATCTCTATTGGTGAAAAATTCACAATGATATTTCATCATGTACCCATTCTGACCTTGAGAGAAGTATCAAGACTGTCAGTTCTAGCTGCAGATTTCACTAAGAACATAAGAAAGAGACCTAAGGGAGGTTACTGTGTACTGGAGTAAACACTAGGTAAGATTCTCACTTCTTATCATTCTCTATTGGAGAGCTTTGCTACTGGAAGAGAGGAAAGGAGAGGAGAAATTACAGGAACCTGGGATTTTAAAGCAGCAGCTTCATCAGCAAAGGAGGAATTGAACCAGTTAGAAGAATCTCCACCTATTTTCGTATTCTCAATTAGGAAACTTTTAATTGCAACAGGCATTTCTCCTTTTACCAGCCGCTTGGAAGCACCTTTACTGATAAAAACCTGTTGTCCTAGCAGCAAAGCACCCTTGAAAGTGAAGGGCTTACCATCTCCATGGTGCAGATCCAAATCCACATAGAGAATACGGTCAAATTTTCGTCGCAATCGTAATATTCCCAGGACAACATCATTGAGATAACAAAAACCAGATGCTTCATCTCTGCAAGAAAATAAATTGCTATAGCCAACAGCCAAAAGCAATCCAAGGGAGTCTTTAATGCCAAGGATCTAACCCCTGAGCTCTATTCCCTTACAATTCCCCCTTCTTTTTAGAAAAACAAAAATCTACCTACAAAGATTGTACAGTAAATGCCTCAGAATGATCAAGGAATTAAGTGTTTTGGTAAACTAAATATTCAGGTTGATTGGTAACATTTTACATTTCGATTCCCAGATTTTCAAAGAATTAGAATGTTATAACTATATTTAACAAAACAGAACCCTTCTCCAATTATTCAACAATCATTAAAAAATGGTAGTACCATGGAGTCATCATAATGAACACTGATTATCACTTACAGGACTTTAAGAAAGCTAGAATCTAGAGGTGGCCTTAAAGACAATCTTGCTCAGCCAGATGTAGAAGATGTTGGAGATTGGATTCTCTGTACTGACCCTATGACATAACCTAAAGTTTTGTGTTTTTTTTAGTAAGGTTTGGCACTTGTTGATCATAAAAGCGAAGTGTAGAATGTATAAGTGTATAATCTCCTGGGCAGCATAATGTGGTTACCTTTCTGTAAATGTAATTATTACAATGCAGACTGAAGCAGCCTCTTCTAAAGTTATTTTGTGTCCTTCACTAAAATTGTCTTCATTTACAATACTGGCGTCTTTTAATGTTTTTGCTATTTGTGATACTGTGTTACTTTACCCTCTTGTAAACATTAATCTACTCTTTTATTATGCTTCTATTAAGCCTTTTTGAGTAGATATAAAAGAACATTTTTTATTATCAAAAGATTATTATAATTTATTTTCAGGGCCTTGTACTAAACGCTTCAGTTTATTTTGCTTCCAGTGGCTTCAAATATCCAGCCCCCTTTTTTCCTAATTTCTCATATATTTTACTTGAAATGAAATTCTAGGCGTGAGCATCATTAAAAATGGAATCTTTATTATTATGAGATTGCAAGATCTTTCCAACGTCTACACAATGCATAAACTTCATGAAATCTCTTCTAGTATAATGTTTCATATTTTGAACAATGCTGTGGTTCACAGGCTGAATCAATGAGACAGGTATATTGGTGAGCAGGAGGTTGTTAAAAATATCATTAGACATTGATTTTGCACATAAAGATGAACTCAGTGGTCATCTACCAAAATAATAGCTTGGCCATATGTGTGAAACCAGGAAGAAACCAATTAGAGAAAAACATTTGTTCATCTGTGAATTTTTGGTAAGTAAGAGTTAACTACTAGTATGTGACTTTGAAAGTTCTTGGATGCTATTTTCCAATTCTGAAAACTTATATCTTATAAGTCTAATGTAATAGCACATCAAAAAAAAGAAATAATTTATCTTCCTGCTGAACATGAATAACTTTTGGGTAGGTGGAATGGAATATTAAGTGTTAGGCAAAAAGAGGAGGGAGATGAAGAGGAGGAGAAACAGAAAACAATACATGACATACTTCCTTCCCTCAGAGAACTTACAATTAAATTATGGAGATAAGTCATAAGCACAGAAAAACAAAACAAAACAAAAAAGGCTAGCAGAAATAATATGGCATATAAAGAAGAATACAGAGAAATTCTATAGACAAAATTGACAAAGCAGAGTCATCTCATTACAGTATTAAACTTTTATGAGCCTTCTAGAAATCTAAAAATCATGCAACTAGAAATAAGCAGTGGTTAAGACTCCTATCCCTCACCCCCGCTTTAGTGTTCTGAGAAATAGTTAACTGCAAAGGACCACGTTGCCCTTGCATATTCCATAGGAAGAACCATCTTTATGCTTCCTCATGACTTCTATAAGACTCATGGATGACTCCCTAGTTTACCTGCTTCTATAAAACTCTTGGGTCCTTTCCTTTTCTTTGAGATGTTCCTCATTAATGAACATTCTCCTTGTGGCAATAGCCTGAATAATAATAATGATGATGATGATAACTGGAATTCGGAGAGGCTATTGTGTGTAATAATTTCCTAATATTTTCTTAAATTAATGGAGCTCAATTCTTATTGATTTACAGAAAGTAAGTGTTTAAATAAACAAGATATTCCTAAAATTTCCAGAAAATAAGTAAACTGAATTTTCAAGACTTTTAATGTGTTAAAGAAATAGTATTTCTATAACAGCAAACTTGGAGAGTGACATCAGAGAAATGGTAGTGTGAGAGGTTCCCCTTATACTTACAATTTGAACAGCTATAATTGAACAAAGGATTCCCTATTCTAGACATAAACACATCTGAGAGATCTGTGCATTAAAACATCTGAGGGTAGGTGAGTTGGAGTGAGCATGGGAGGAGGGAAGGAAGAAGAGCAGAGACAGGTGCCCTAGATGTAGCTGGGAGCTTGCTGTGGGTCTTGGGAGAGGGGAGGAGTCAGGTGGCCACTGGCACTCTCTTCAGCCCAGATGAGCAGAGAAATACTGTGAGCATTCCTGCAGAGGTGGGCAGTAGGCACTGTGGATGATCCCAGTGACCTGGGCAGAGACAGAGGTAAGGCCGCAGTTGTCTGGCGGCTGCCATTTCCAGGCACAAAAACAAAGCCAGAGAGTCTGGCTCCCTCCCCTTACCTTCCCACAGCTCCCCTACCTTAACCCTCCTAGAGCAAGCAGCAGGCCCCAGAAGAAGTGGTAAAGTCAGTGTCGGGCTACAGAGCACATTATCTGCAGCCCTGAGAACTGGAGAGGCAGAAATATTTGTGTGTGTGTGTGTGTGTGTGTGTGTGTGTGTGTGTGTGTACTGTAAATCTGAGTGACAGGGGTGAAGAAGCTGAGGTCTGGCAATTGCCATTACTAAGAGGAGAACAAAGCCACAAATAAACCAGCTGGCCTCTCCCAGCTCATCCCACTTGTACCCATTGTGGCTGCACTGCTGGAAGAGTGGTTGCAGGGGACAGTGCTGGGATTTCACAGGCTCAGAAACCCATTGCCCACAACATTCCCCCACAGGAGTGGTGCCCTGAGACCACAGTGACCTGATCACAGAGGAGACACCCACCTCCCCAGGGAATACAAGGTATTTTTCACTCTCTGCAAGGATCCAAGAGCTAGAGCAGTGCAAGAGAAACTAAGAAACTTGCACTTCAGAGCCACCTACTGGAAAACAAAAGAAAAACTTCCTATCAACCTACTAAATAGAGATGCCACTCTTTAAATTAAAAAAGAGAGAGATTTCATTTTCATATATGCCTAGCAGAGAAATAATCCATCAAATTCCATGATTAAGCAAGGCAATGAGGCAGCTCAGAAAGAAAAAGTGTTTAAAATCTCCAGAAAATAAACTTAAAGACATGGAAATATGTAATTAACATGATAGAGCATTCAAGAGTGCAGTTCTGAAAAAACTCAATGACTTACAAGAAAACACAAATAGTTTAATGAATTCAGAAATAAAATGCAATGATCAAAAGGAGTACTTTACCAAAAAGACAGAAAACTTAACAATGAACCAAACAGAAATTCTGGAGATGAAGAACTAAATAAAAGAAATGAAGAATAAACTAGTAAGCGTAGGAAGTAAACCTAACCAGATGGGGGAAAGAATTAGTGATATCGAAGATAGAAATCTAAAAACAATGCAGAGGGGAAAAGAGAGAGACTTGAGAGTTGTTTAAAAAAAACACACGAAATAACTCTATGACAACTATCTGACTTGCAATGCAAATCAAAAGTACAATGAGATACCACCTGCTAGAGTGGCCATTATCAACAAGACAAGCAATAACAAGTGTTAGAGAGGTTGTGGGGAAAAAAAGGGAACCCTCATTCACTGCTGGTGGTAATGTAGACTGGTACATCCCTAATGGGTGATTCCTCAAAAAATTAAGAGTAGATCTACCATACAACCCAGCAAACCCTCTCCTGGTTATATACCCGAACAACTCAAAATCATGTACTCACAAAGATATATGCACCCCTACATTCATATGCATCATGGTGGCCAAGACATGGAGACAACCAAAGTGTCCTGCAATAGAGGACTGGATAAAGAAGATGTGGTGCATATACACAATGGAATAGTACTCACCATAAGAAGGATGAAATAGTGCCATTTGCGACAACATGGATGGACCTTGAGAACATTATGCTAAGTGAAATAAGTCAGACAGAAAAAGCTAAGAACCATATGACTTCACTCATATGTGGGATATAAAACTATAACTTATGAACACAAACAGCAGAGTGGTGGTTGCCAGAGGGAAGGGGGTGGGGGAAGAAGGGAGATCTAATATGAGGTGACAGGAGAAGATTTGACTTTGGGTGGTGGGCACACACTGCAATATACAGATCTTGTAACATAGAAATCCATACATGAAACCTATATATTCATGTTAACCAATGTCACCCCAATCAATTTAATAAGTAAAATTATTACAAAAGAATAATGAGTATTCTAGAATGAAAAGAGAGGGTGAAGGAAAAAGAGAGCCTATTGAAAGAAATCGTTGATGGAAACTTCCTAAACCTATGGAAAGAACTGGATCCTCAAATCCAAGAAGCAAACAGATTACCCAATTATCTCAATCCTAAAAGACTTCCTCCAAGGCACATTATATTAAAACTGTCAAAAATTAATGACAGAAAAAGAATTCTCAAAGCAATCTGGGAACAGAAGACAGTAACATATTAAAAATATCCCATTAGATCATCATCAAATTTTTCAGCAGAAACTCTACAAGCTAGGAGATAGTGGAATCAAATATTCAAACTATTGAAAGAGAGAAATTACAAGCCAAGAATAATATATCATTTAGATATGAAGGATAAATAAAGACTTTTCCAGACATACAGAAGCTGAAGGAATTTACCACCACAAGACCTCCATTACAGAAAATACTCATAAATACTTATGCCTTAAACAAAAAGACAAAAGGATACAAAACTATGAGTAAGATGACTAACAGACAGACAGAAACAGACTGTTGTAACCCTCTTTCAGAACAGGGTATTATACACTTAAATATAACATAAAGGTGCAAGGAAGTAAAAAAAAAAACATTAAAAAGAAAAGGCAATATCTACTACAATTTGAAAATGAACTCACAGCATAAATAGGAATAAGTTGTGACAACAAAAATATAAAAGGAGGGGGATGTCTGAATTTGCAAAGGGGAATGGAGATAAGATGTATTCACAAGAAAATGTACTACTGTATATATAAAATTTATTTTGCATAAACCTAATGGTAACCACACGCGAACAAACCAAAAATGAACTAAATTATACAATAATCATCCTGAATAACCAACTGAACACTAGCTGGAGAAGTCTAATAATCAAGGATTTACAGAAGCCACATCAAGAATGGTTGCCGAGGGCTAGACATAGCCAGTGTCTTATATTGGCCTGCACCAGAGTCCCTCCCAAGAGGCCCAGAACCAACACACCCAGTGGCTAGCTTCAGACAACAACAGAGCAGGATCCAATAAGCTTCACAAGCAGCATATCTAAAGGGAGATCTTGACAGGCACAAAAAACTGCTGAGGCCAATTCCGTTTTGCGTGGTTAGCACCTGCACAGCAGCTCGTAAGCCACGGTCTGGGTTTAGCCCCATACTAAGCCAGGCTGAGGATCGATCTCACAAATGCATGGGCCAATAGGAATCAAGAATCAATTACAACAGGGGGGCCTACATAACCCAAACCCAGCTCAGGTGATCAATTAGAGTGCACTACTAGAACCCACAAGACACCTACTACATAAGGCCATTCCACAAAGACTGGGAGTCACAGCAGACATATCTAATTCACAGAAACACACACAAAGTTATCCAAAATGGGGAGACAAAGAAACAGGCCCCACATGAAAGAACAAAAGAAATTTCTAGAAAAAGAGCTAAATGAAATGAAGACAAGCAATTTATCAGATATAGAGTTCAAAGTAATTGTTATAATGATGCTCAATAGCATGAAAAAGACATAGAAACCATAAAAAAGGATGAGACAGACAAAAAATGGTGGCTGAATAGGCAGACATGTTCTGCACCTTCTCACGCGGAGCAGATAGAGGGAACAACTAAATTGAATAACATCTACCCAGAATTGGAGAATTAGACACAGCTGGTGAGACAATCTACAGGCTGAAAGGGATGAAGATGGCTGGAGAACAGTAGGATCAGGGATCTGGGCTGGAGAGGGAGAGAGAGGGGGAGAGAGGGAGAGAGGGAGAGAGGGAGAGAGAAAGAGAGAGAGAGAGAGAGAGAGAGAGAGAGAGAGAGAGAGAGAGAGAGAGAGAGGGAGAGAGGGAGGGAGGGAGGGAGGGAGGGAGGAGGGAGGGAGAGAGAGAGAGGGAGAGAGAGAGAGAGGCGTGACCATCAGGATGACAGGGTCAGAAGGAAGATGTGCTGCACCAAGTACGTGTCCCTTGGGGACATGCCTGACACCTGACTGTGCAAGGGAGGTCCACAAGGCTTCTGGCAGACAGGGAATCTAGATCTAAGTTCAGAGCCATGAGTGGCTGCGCCCAGAAAAGCAGTCAGAAGAGCTGCCCAAGCTGTGCTGTGCAGTGCTGGGGTGGGGGGGTGGGGGGGGGAAGCAAGGGGAGAAGAAACTCACAGTGGTACAGCTGTTTTGCTTCTGTTTTGCCTTTGCTTTTATTCGCTAAATTCAATTCATAGGACCTTTCAATTACAAACACTCACCGAGGCTGCAGTGGAGGTGGAGGTGCAGTTTTGTTGAGGCTGGGGAGAGGCTGTGGAGGAGAGCAGGACAGGGAGAGGTGAACTGGAATATGGCACTGAGACATTCCAGACCTTCCAAACCTAAGCAGCTAATTTTCTCCAGAAGAGTCAGCCCCTCCCAGCCACCTCAGGGCAGCTAGTGCAGCCACACCCAGCCTTGAGCTTTGCTGAGGAAATAAAGTCTCTGAATAGCTCCAAGGAACCTTCAGGGACTGAGTTGAGGGGCTGTTCGTCAGGAAACCAATACAGCAACACCCCCACCTAAAGCCCTTGTCAGACACAGACACTTGAATGATTAAGACTGACAACAGGAAGACAGGAAAAGCAGGCAGATAGGTCCAGCCTGCTTGCAACCAATGCTGTGGAGACAAACACAGAGGAGTGGTGGATCACTTAGAACTTCAACATGGTGCTGAATACATAACAGGAAACAGAAGTGGCAGACAGAACAGTAGAGAGGGATGGTAAACCAGCCCCCATGGGGCATTAAAACTCAGCTGAAGAGAACAACACTTTACTTTTTTATTTTTTATCCTCTATTTAAAATTTTATTTGTTTTTGTGTTCTTTATCTTTTATTATTGTATATTTCTTCATTCTATTTTTAGTATTTATCATTATTTTATTTTATCTTATTTTACCTTTTTTCCCACCCTTTACATCCCCAATTCTCCCTTTTTCGTCTGTTTCTCTTCTCCTGTCCACACTTTAGTTTTTCTCTTTTTACACCTTATTAAAAATTGATGTTCTTTATCTACTTTATTGATGTGTTATTACTGTAGTCTGCTGGCTTACTCATATATTTAATTGCCTCTCCCCTGCTCCAAGTCCATGCACCCTTCTCTATTCTCTTTCTTCACTAGCCATTTTTTGTGCTTTTGTTTTTCCTTTCTGCTCTTGCTCTCTTCTTCTAATCATTTAACCCTTTGTGGTCGTATTAAATTTGGACATGGGTGTCGTACTGGTCGGAATTAATTTCCATTGAAAGAGCAGTGATACATAACTTGCAAGATTATGAAGGATAAACAAGATTTATTAATTCTTTTTTGGAACTACGTCACTACTAGTAGAATCACTACAAACGTTATCACTTTCTATGTCAGAGTCAGTATTCAAGGTGCCAAAATAAAACTCTTCATCGTTACTTTCAGATTCGCAGTACACTTCTTTCGGTAACTTTCTTTTTGCCATTTTGGAGTATTATTTTGAAATATCTTAACAAGTGAGAATGCCTAATTACAGTTAAACGTAATTTGTAAAGCTTTATTTGAAATTCTGCGAAGTATCTCCGAAGCTTGTCGATTTCTTCACTCTCAAAAGGCGACTGACTCACCACTGTGTTTTGCATGGCAAGTGTGGAATGACCGCGTTTGTTTATATTGAGTTTCGATATCTCCGATTTGTCAGGGCAATGTTTTGGTTCGTGACAAGGTCGCTTAGATACTTAAGAGCTTTCAGAGAAATTATGAACTGACACATGAATGAATAGAGTTAACATTCGTAGGGTTCCTTGCTGTGGTGGCTGAGAGTAGACAAATGACCGCAAAGGGTTAATTAGTTTCACTGACTAAACTCAAGCCTATCTACACTCTCCTCTATTCTCCTTTTCCAAAAATAGATGAATAAATAGATAAATTAAAAAATTTATTTGTTGATTATTTGTTGATTATTTTGGGGTTTTTTCCTCTTATCCACTCATCCTCTTTCAACCTCCTCTATATTGAACCATGGTCCTTCCCCTATTCATTCAATTCCTTAACCTTACTTTCTGTATATAAAACCTGTCTCTATAGATTCTGTCCTCTTTTTCAGGGTGTTTGTTGTTTGCATTTTTTGGTTTACCAGGTGTACCAGTTACTAATGCGGATTTTGTAATCAAAGAAAACACAATAATTTCAAGAGAAACATCAAAAGTTCTTTATTCAAAGTAATGTCCATCGCTAGCTACATATTTCCCCATTTTTAGGTAATTTGTGGATACCTCCCAATAGAACTTTTTTTGTTTTGAGGCAAACCATTCAGAGACCCAATTTTCCACTTCTTTGTACGCTTTGAAGTGCTTGCTTCTCAGAAAGTGCATGTGCCATTGATTGGAACAAGTGGTACAAGGTCTGGTGAATACTTCCCAGGCAAGATCTTTTAACGTGTCTTTAACTGGTTTTGAAGTGTGTGATGGTGCATTTTCATGGAGCAAAATTACTTTGCCGTGTCTTCTGGCACATTCTGGTCGTTTCATGATCAAAGCATGGTTCAAATTGATTATTTGTAGTGGTAGCAATCAGAATTAATGATTTCACCTGGTTTTGGACGCTTATAATACACCACACCTTCCTGATCCCACCAAACGCAGAGCATTGTCTTCTTTCCGAAGCGATTTGGCCTTGCAGTCGATGTTGATGGTTGACCTGGATCAACCCATGATTTTGTGCATTTGGGATCCTCAAAATAAATCCACTTTTCATCACCAGTCACAATTCGATGCAAAAAAGACTCTTTCATGCCATTGAAGCAACATTTTACTGATGACTTTTCGGCTTTCCATTTGTCTTTTGTTCAGTTGATGTGGCACCCATTTTCCTTCCTTTAAAAATCTTTCCCATTGCTTGTAAACGATCGGAAATTGTTTGCTGAGCAATGTTTAATCTTTCTGCAAGTTGTTTTTGAGTTTGACACGCATCTTCATCCAATAATGCTTGTAATTGTTGGTCTTCAAACTTTTTCAGTTGACCTTTTTCAGTTGTCTTTCACATCAAAATCATCACTTTTAAGGCATTTAAACCAGCATTCACAAGTATCTTGAGATGGAGCATGTTCACCATAAGCTTCCCAAAGTATACGATAACTTTTTCTTCAAAATAAAGTAATAAAACTTCCTGCAAATGCTCTTTTTTTGGCATGAAATTCGACATTTTAAGCATAAAAATATCTATGATGTTAACACCTTCAGCAAATTTGACATATGAAGTTTTGAAGCTTGCTGTCAGTACAACAAAACAGCATATATATCAAATCGCATATATATCAACTTATGTGTAACTTCATCTATTGAAAAAAATCATTATTAACCAGTACACCTGTTATTTGTTTGTTTTATGGTTCTCTCTCTCTCTCTCTCTCTCTATCTCTCTCTCTCTCTCTCTCTCTCTCTCTCTCTCTCTCTCTCTCTCTCTCTCTCTATATATATATATATATATATATATATATATATATATCCTTTTTTCTTATTTTTCTTTTCTCTCTTGCCTTTTTTCCTTTTCCCAATATCATTTTTTGCTCTCTTTTCTCCATCCTAATTCTGCTTTCTCTGGTGGTCACTTTTGTTGGGGTTATCAGTGTCATGAGTAGATTTGTGTTTTGTTGCCTTTGTGTTGTGTCTTGTCAAGTTGTTTCTTGTACTTGTGGTAGAGAATGAGCCACATAACTAGAAACCCTGAGAGGAGACTCCATCCACGAACAGGACACTAACACTCAAGACCCAACTACATTAAAAGAACCCAAATACCCCAAGTAGGACACATCCCTAGAATACCCAGCCCAGAAGACCTGAGAGATTGCACCACTGGGTCCCACAAACCATCTACTATATAAAACAAACTCAAAAAAATATAGGTGACATAGAAATTTGATCTAACACATAGAAACAACCAATTTGGAACAGCAAAATGGGGAGACAAAGAAACGACCATCATACAAAAGAAAGGAAGGAATCACCAGAAAAGAACATAAACAAAATGGAGGCAAGCAATTTGTCAGAGAAAGAATTCAGAGAAATGGTTATTAGGACACTAAAAAGGATTGAAGACAAATTCAACATGTGTAATAATCAATGGAAAATGAAGAAGAATCAAGAGGAAATGAAGAATGGCATGGCTGCAATAAAGAACACAATGCAAAGTATCAACAGTAGACTAGAAGAAGCTGAGAGCCACATCAGCAAGTTAGAAGACAAGGTAGAAAACACCCAAGCAGAGCAGCAATTGGAAAAAAACACACATAAAAAACAGGAGGAGAGCCTAAGGAGACTTTGGGACAACACAAAATTAAGCAACATCCACATAATAGAGGTGCTAGAGGAAGACAAAACTGAGCAAGGAACAGAAAAGCTGTTTGAAGAAATAATAACAGAAAACTTCCATGATTCTGGGAAGAAAAAATTCACACATGTCCAAGAAGCACACAGAGTCCCAAGCAAGATGAATTCCAAAAGGCTGAGACCAAAACACATCATAATTAAATTGGCAAACATCAATGACAAAGTAAGAATCTAAAAGGCTGCCAGAGAGAGACAGAAATTACCAACAAGGGATCTCCCATTAGACTATCAATTGATTTATCAAGAGGAACCATCAGGCCAGAAGGGAATGGAATGGCATATACAGAGTGATGCAAAGCAAGGGACTGAATCCAAGAATACTATATCAAGCAAGGCTATCATTCAAAATTGAAGGTGAAATCAGGAACTTCACAGACAAAAAAAAAGGTTAAGGGAGTTTATTACCACCAAGGCAGCAATGCAAGAAATGCTAAAGGTACTGTTGTAAACAGAAAAAAAGAGAAAGGGAAGGAGGAACACAGGCATAAAGAATAAAAATGGCAACAAGCCAGTACCTATCTATCTATATATATAAAAGCCTAATATGCTAATTGTCCCTCTGACCATTGGACTGTTCGGCCAGTTGCTATGATGCACACTGACCACCAGGGGGCAGACACTCCAACCAGTAGGTTAGCTTGCTGCTGGGGTCTGGCCAATTGGGACTGGGTGAGAAGGGCCGACACACCCTGGAACCCTCCCACAGTCCCTCCCTGGCCTCAATTGGCCCCCAGCAGGACTGGGCGAGATGGGCCAGACACGTCCTGGAGCCCTCCCACGGTCCGTTCCCAGCCCTGATCGTGCACCAGTGGGGTCCCTCAGCCAGGCTTGTGCCCTCTTGCAATCTGAGACTGCTCAGGGGATGTCGGAGAGCCGGTTTTGGCCCAAACCCCACAAGCCAGGCCAAGGGACCCCACTGGTGCATGAATCCGTGCACCCGGCCTCTAGTCAATAATAACCTTAAAAGTAAATGGAAGCTAATTATATGAGAGATGCAAATCAAAACAACAATGCTGTATCATCTCACACCTGTCAGAATGGCTATCATCAACAAATTAACAAACAACAAGTGTTGGAGAGGATGTGGAGAAAAAGGGACCCTTTTGCACTGCTTGTGGGAATGCAGACTGGTACAGCCACTGTGAAGAACAGTATGGAGTTTCCTCAAAAAACTAAAAATGGAACTCCCATTTGACCCAGTGATCCCACTTCTAGGAATATATCCCAAGAAGCCAGAAACACCAATTACAAAGGATATATGCACCCCTATGTTCAGAGCAGCACAATTCACCATAGCTAAGATTTGGAAACAGCCTAAGTGCCCATCAGCAGATGAGTGGATTAAAAAACTGTAGTACATCTACACAATGGAATACTATGCTGTGGTAAAAAAGAAGGAATTCTTGTCATTTGCAACAGCATGGATGGAACTGGAGAGGATTATGCTAAGTGAAATAAGCCAGGCAGAGAAAGATAAATACCACATGATCTCACTCATTTGTAGAATATAGTGAACAACATAAACTGATGAACAAAAACAGATCCAGAGACAGAGAAGCATTGACCAGACCACAAACCTGAGAGGGAAGGCAGGGAAGGGTTGGGGAAAGGGGGAGAGATCAACCACGGGACTTGTATGTATGCATATAAGCCCAACCAATGGACACAGACAACAGGGGGATGACAGCATGAGTGGGGGGGTGTTATGGGGGGATGAGGTCACATATGTAATACCTTAATCAATAAAGAAATTAAAGATTAAAAAAATTAAATGGATTAAATGCTCCAATCAAAACACATAGAGTAGCTGAATGGATAAGAAAGCATGACCCATGTACTGTATATGTGCTCTACAAGAGACCTACCTCAGAACAAAAGACTCACATAGACTGATAGTGAAGGGATGGAAAATAATTTTTCAGGCAAATCGAAATGAAAAGAAAAAGCTGGGGTAGCAATACTTATATATGACAAAATAGACCTCAAAGTGAAGGCCAAAACAAGAGATAAGAAGGGCCACTTCCTAATATTAAAGGGAGCAATTCAACAAGAGGATATAACTCCGGCAAACATATATACACCAAATACAGGAGCACCAAATACATGAAAAACTTCTGGAAGATATCAAGGGAGAGATTGACATCAATACAATCATAGTAGGGGACTTTAATACACCATTGACACCACAGGATAAATCCTGTAAACAAAAAATCAGCAAAGAAACAGCAATCCTAAATGACTCACTAGATTAGATGGGATTAATTGACATTTTCAGAACATTTCACCCCAAAGCTACAGAAAATACATTCTGCTCAAGTGCATATGGGACATTTTCAAAGACAGACCACATATTGGGACACAGGCAAAGTCTCTTCAAATTCGAGAAGATTGAAATCATATCAAGAATCTTCTAGTTCACAATGGCATAATATTTGAAATCAACTACAATAAAAACAATGAAAAAAATCAAACACTTAGAGGCTACATAGCCTGCTAATAAACAATGATTGGGTTACCAAAGAGATCAAAGAAGAAATAAAAAGCATCCTGGAAACAAATAACAATGAAACACAACCCAAAATCTATGGGAAACAGTGAGAGCAGTCCTGAGAGGGAAGTTCACAGCATTACAGGCTTACCTAATAAAACAAGAAAAAATGGTAATAAATTATCTAACCCTACAACTTAAATAATTATAAAGAGAGCAACAAAGTAAGCAGAAGGAAGGAAATAGTAAAGATCAGAGTGGAAGTAAATGACATATAGAGACCAAAAAGAGAACACAAAAGATCAATAAAACCAAGAGCTGGTTTGTTGAAAGGATAAATAAGATTGATAAACCTCTAGCCAAGCTCACCAAGAAACAAAGAGAGAGGACCCAAATAAACAAAATCAGAAATGAAAGAGGTGAAGTACCAACCGACCCCACAGACAAAGGATTGTAAAACAATACTGCAAACAACTCTACTCCAATGAACTGGACAACCTAGATAAAATGGACGTATTTTCAAAAAAATACAAGCTTCCAAAACTCAATTAGGAAGAATAAAAAAAAAACCTGAATAGGCCAATAACTACTGATGAAATTGAAGCAGTAATCATAAGACTTCCAGCAACAAAAGACCTGGTGTGGACAGCTTCACAGGGGAGGTTTATCAAACATTCAAAGAACTAAAACATATGCTTCTCAGACTATTCCAAAAAACTCAGGAGGAAGGCACACTTCCAAGCTCTTTCTATGAAGCCAGCATTACCCTAAACCCCAAACCAGATAAAAACACTAATATAAAAGAGAATTACAGGCCAATATCCCTGATGAACATAGATGCTAAAATCCTCAACAAAATTCTAGCAAACCGGATACAGCATTACATTAGAAAGATCATACACCATGACCAAGTGGGATTTATTCCAGAGATGCAAGGCTGCTACAATATCCACAAATCAATAAACGTGATACATCACATAAACTGAGAGACAAAAATCACATGATTATATCAATTGATGCATAAAAACCATTTGACAATATCCAACACCCATTCCTCATAAAAACTCTCAGGAAAGTGGGAATAGAGGAGTCATATATCAACATAATCAAAGCCTTATAGGACAAACCGTCAGCCAACATCATACTTAAAGGGTAAAAACTAAAACAATTTCCCCTAAGAACAGGAACAAGACAGGGATGCCCACTTTCACCACTCCTGTTCAGCACAGTACTAGAAGTGCTAGCCATAGCGATCAGACAAGAAGAAATAAAAGGTATCCAAATTGGAAAAGAAGAAGTAAAAGTGTCATTATTTGCAGATGACAGGCTATTGTACGTAGAGAAACCTAAAGCCTCCATCAAAAATTAACAGAATAAATGAATTTGGCAAGGTAGCAGAATACAAAATTAACAACCAGAATTCTATGGCTTTTTTATACACCAATAATGAACTCACAGAAAGAGAAACAAACCAACCAACCAAAAAATCCCATTTACCATTGCAACAAAAAAATTAGCACCTAGGAATAAACTTATCTAAGGACATAAAAGACCTGTACTCAGAAAACTACAGGATGTTGAAAAAGTGATAGGGGAAGATATAAACAAATGGAAGAATATAGTGTGTTCATGGACTGGTAGAATCAACATCAATAAAATGTCCATAATACCCAAAGTAATCTATATATTCAATGCAATCCCCATTAAAATTTCAATGGACTATTTCACAGACCTAGAACAAACTCTCCAAAACTTCAAATGGACAATAAAAAGACCCTGAATAGCTGCAGTAATCCTGAGAAAGAAGAACAAAGTTGGAGGGATCACGATACCAGCTGTATTACAAAAGCACTGTTCTCAAAACTGGCACAAGAACAGACATATAGACCAATGGAACCAAACAGAGAACCCCAAAATTGACCAAAGCCATTATGCTCAATTAATATTTGATAAAGGAAAAAAGAGCATACAATGGAGTTAAGACAGTCTCTTCAATAAATGGTGTTGGGAAAATTGGACAGATACAGGCAAAAAAAAAAAATGAAACTAGACCATTAACTTACACCATACACAAAAATAAACTCAAAGTGAATAAAAGACTTAAACGTAAGATGGGAAACCATAAATATCTTAGAAGAATCCATAGGCAGGAAAATTTCACACCTGTTGTAGCAATATCTTTACCGATACATCTAGGACAATGGAAACTAAGGAGAAAATTAACAGATGGGACTACATCAAAATAAAAAGCTTCTGCACAGCAAAAGAAACTATCAACAAAATAACAAGAAGCCCACTGCATAGGAGAACATATTTGCCAATGTTACATACAACAGGGGTTTGATCTCCAAAATCTATAGGGAACTTATACATCCTAAAAAAAGGAAGGTAAACAATCCAATCAAAAAATGGGAAAAGGGCCTAAACAGACACTTTTGAAAAGAGGACATATAGAAAGCCAAGAGACATATGAAAACATGCTCAAAGTCAATAGTCATCCGAGAGATGCAAATCAAAACAACAACGAGGTACCATCTCACACCTGTCAGAATGGCTATCATCAACAAATCAACAAACGACAAGTGCTGGAGAGGATGTGGAGAAAAAGGAACCCTTGTGCACTGCTGGTGGGAATTCCGACTGTTGGCAGCTACTGTGGAAAACAGTATGGAGTTTCCTCAAAAAGTTGAAAGTGGAAGTCCCATTTAACGCAGTGATCCCACTTCTAGGAATATATCCCAAGAAATTAGAAACACCAATCAGAAAGGGTATATGCACCCCTATGTTCATAGCAGCACAATTTACCATAGCTAAGATTTGGAAACAGCCTAAGTGTCCATCAGTGGATTAAAAATCGGTGGTACATCTACACAATGGAATACTACGCTGCGGTAAAAAAGAAATAACTCTTACCATTTGCAACAGCATAGATGGAACTGGAGAGTATTATGCTAAGCGAAATAAACCAGTCAGAGAAAGATAAGTAGCACATGATCTCACTCATAGGTGGGATATAATGAACAACATAAATTGATGAACAAAAATAGATCCAGAGACAAGGTAGCACTGAACAGACCATCCAACCTCAGAGAGAAGGCAGGGGAGGGGTGGTTAGAGAGCAACCAAAGGACTTATATGCATGCATATAAGCCTAACCAATAGACACAGACACTGGGATGGTGGAGGCTTGCCCTCGAGGGTGGGAGTGGCTGGGGGAGGGGTCAATCGGGGAAAAAGCAGACATACTGGTATGTAATACTTTAAACAATAAAAAAAATAATAGCAATGAGAAGTGCTGGTGAGGTTATGGAGAAAAAAAGGAACATTCATTCATAGCTGTTGGGAATATAAACTGGTACAGCCATTATAGACAACAGTATAGCGGTTTCTCAGAAAATTAACAGTTACCATATCACCCAGCAACCCCTCTTCTGGGTATCTACCCGAAAAATTTGAAAATATTTATTCATAAAGATATATGCACCCCTATGTTCACTGCAGCATTATTCATGATGGCCAAGCCATGGAAACCACTGAATTGTCCCTCGATAGATGATGTGATAAAGGAGATGTGGTACATATATACAACAGAATATTATTCAGCCAAAAGAAAGGATGAAATACTGCCATTTGCAATAAGATTGATCGACCTTGAGAATATTATGCTAAGCAAAATAAGTCTTCAGAAAATGCTAAGAACCATATGATTTCACTCATATATGGGATATAAAACTGAAAGCGACTAGTGAACAAGCAAGACAAACAAAAAAACAAAAACTCATAGACAGACAACAGTATGGTGGTTACCAGGAGAAAAAGGGGTAGGGGTAATAAAGGATAAAGTAGGTCAAATATATGGTGATGGAAGGAGAGTTGAATTTGGGTGGTAAACACCATGCAATATACAGATGATGTATTATAAAAAATGTACTCTTGAAACATGTAATTTTATTAACCACTGTAACTCAAATAAATTCAATGAAAAAATTTTAATAAAGCAAATTCAAATGTTTTAAGAATTCATGTTCATGTAATTTAGGTAAATCTTAGGCAAAGAAGACTAATAATTTTGGTTTACTAAAAGCTGTTTTTTTCCCTCCTATTAATATTAAGTATGATATACATTATTATACATTTTTATTTTCCTTGGGTATATTCTTCCAAAAATTATACAGGTTTACTGATTGAGTGAGCTAACATTACTTTTACTAAATGTTTGAGACTATGACAAATGTAAATTTATTCAACCAAATTGAGTCATTATTCTTACCAACTTTACTTCAACAGCAATTATGTTTTGTAGTATGTCAACATGAAGATAATTTACATGATCTTTAGTTAACTTAAAACTTTGGGCTGATACTCAATTTAATTAATTAATGGGTATTCATTGGATACCTAGATCACTTTTATGTAAGAGAATGTCATTAATTACTATGTATAATTTTGAGTTTATGTGCTTTTGCTTATTTTCACATGCTACAGAGACACTGTATATATCTGGGTCTATTAATGAACATATTAGTTTTTGCTATTTAGAGAAGTTATAAGAAAAGTGCATGGATATAGAAAGTGGTAGAAGGTTCACATTAAGGGAATTTTATTTGTCTAGGTCAAAGCTGGCTAAGGTTAGATGGGCTTATTTAAAAAATTTCAAAAAAACTTTAGTATCAAATACTATATTGATGAAAAACTATAATGTTCTCTCTGTTAAAATGACAATTTTTTTGGATTATTGGTCTTCTCTTAATAACAGGTTATAAAGGTTTTGCTTTATGGTATAAGTAATCTTCCTCTAACAGATTTCTGTGTCTTAGCAGAATAACCTATGGTTTATGTTGACATTATGTTCTTGATTATTTAAGAAAGCAGTCTTCTCTCTTAGGAATGAGATGAGGTTCTTTGCAATCATAGTCTCTCCTATGTTCACTTTTAAAGTCTTTAATAATCATTTTGGTTAGAGAACCAAGTATTGTTTTTCTGTAACTCAACATCCTATCTTAATCGAGCCCCAGAGGGCACCTGGAAAATCACAAAGGATTTATTTTTTCACTTTCTTTAGGCTTATTTCATATGTTACTATTGATGAGATGCATGGGAAGAGCTGTCATATCAGAAGAGATGCTTATCCTTCAATAGGTTAAATTGGTATAGGGAAAATGTTATTAATATAAATATTTCCAAAATTGTGTGTTGTATAGGAAGTTCCTAGAGATTCATCAGGTGTCCTTGCTGGCCATATGTTTCTATTTGTCAGAGTCCTGATGCTGCTTTGTCACATATTAGACAACTACAGTATAGTGTTTTAAGTCATGATTTTTAATTTTTTAAATGCTAACTTGCTCATAACTTTGCTTATTTTATTATTTTGAAATTTAACTTTATTGTTGAAAGTATTATAGATGTCCCCTTTTCCCCCATTGAATCCCATCCTCCCTACTCCTATTTCCTCCCCAGGCCTTTACCCCACTATTGTCTGTGTCCATGGGTTAGAAGAGATCAACCAAAGAACTTATAAATCCAGCATCTGCTAGGTCATTACTTTTCATTTGGGGATTCACATCAATTAGCTATGTAATTTTATTAATATTTAGATGTTTAAGTCCTGCTCCAGTTTACTAAATCTCTTTACTTAATATCCTTGATATATTCTAACAATATGCTGGGTATATTCATTGTATGGTTTATCAAGATAATTATATTTGAGGATTTTTGTTTCTATAAGATTATGTTCATCCATTTTTTTTATAAATTAGATACAATATCAAGTCTTCTTTGAAAATAGGGTTAATCATTATGTTTATGGATATTTTACCTAAAAAATTTTGGATTCACTTTCATCATTTTTTGCATGCCACAGAAACAACCACATGTCCTTGTCAGCTGCATTATTATTATTGTAATAAACTCTCATCAGGTTCTTCACTTTTGAAAATGATCAGTAGCAAGTTAACCAGAGTTATGAGTAGGTCTTTTGCATGTATATATAGTTTTTAAAAATTTATCTTTATTGTTGTATTACAGATGTCCCCCTTTTCCTCCTAATTTACCCCCTCCTCCCCACTCCCACCCTCTCCCCAGGCCTTCACCACACTATTGTCTGTGTCCATGGGTTATGCATATAGTTCTTTGGTTAGTCTCTAGCCACCCCACTCCACTTCCCTCTGAGAATCATGAAGGTGTTTTTTTTTTTTAACTAAATCTTTATTGTTCAGATTATTACAGTTGTTCCTCTTTTTTCCCCCATAGTTCCCCTCTACCCGGTTCCCATCCCACCCTCTGCCCTTACCTCCCCCCCCCCACTGTCCTCATCCATAGGTGTACGATTTCTTTCCAGTCTCTTCCCGCACCCCCAACATCCCTTTCCCCCCAAGAATTGTCAGTCCACTCCCTTTCTATGCCCCTGATTGTATTATATTCACCAGTTTAGTCTGTTCATCAGATTATTTATTCACTTGATTTTTAGATTCGCTTGTTGATAGATATGTATTTGTTGTTCACAATTTTTATCTTTACCTTTTTCTTCTTCTATCTCTTCTTAAAGGATACCTTTCAGCATTTCATATAATACTGGTTTGGTGGTGATGAACTCCTTTAGCTTTTTCTTTTCTGTGAAGATCTTTATCCGACCTTCAATTCTGAATGATAGCTTTGCTGGGTAAAGTAATCTTGGTTGTAGGTTCTTGGTATTCATCACTTTGAATATTTCTTGCCACTCCCTTCTGGCCTGCAAAGTTTCTGTTGAGAAATCAGCTGACAGTCATATGGGTACTCCCTTGTATGTAACTGAGTTTCTTTCTCTTGCTGCTTTTAAGATTCTCTCTTTATCTTTTGCTCTTGGCATTTTAATTATGATGTGTCTTGGTGTGGTCCTCTTTGGGTTCCTTTTGTTTGGGGCTCTCTGCGCTTCCTGGACTTGTAAGTCTATTTCTTTCACCAGGTAGGGGAAGTTTTCTGTCATTATTTCTTCAAATAGGTTTTCAATATCTTGCTCTCTCTCTTCTTCTGGCACCCCTATAATTCTGATGTTGGTACGTTTGAAGCTGTCCCAGAAGCTCCTTACACTATCTTTGTATTTTTGGATTCTTTTTTCATTTTGCTTTTCCTGTTGGGTATTTTTTGCTTCTTTGTATTTCAAATCTTTGACTTGATTCTTGCGATCCTCTGGTCTGCTGTTGGGAGTCTGTATAATATTCTTTATTTCAGTCAGTGTATGCTTAATTTCTAGTTGGTTCTTTATCACAACATCGAGGGTCTCACTAGATATCTTGAGGATCTCACTGCATTTATCGGAGGTCTCACCAGTCTTTTCGAGGGCCTTACTAAATTTATCAGTGGCTTCTAGACAGTTCTTGAAACACCTTAAAAGTGTGGTTTTGAACTCTATATCCAGCAGTTTGCTTTCCTCCATTTCTGTCATTTGCGTCCTGTTTCTTTGTCTCCGCATTTTTTATGCTTTCTTGGTGCACCCCCTTGTGGTCTTTGTGCACAGTCTTGTTGTAGTTAAGCCTTGATTGTTGTAGGTAACACTGGGGGGGATTTGACCTCCAGGCCAATTGGCTGTGAGAATCAGCTGTGTCTGCAGTGGGAGAACTTCTGTCCTGATCTCTAGGGAGGTGCTAATCTAGCCTCTGCCTGAGGCTATCCAGCAAATGCCTCCGTGCAAGGCTTGGGCGGGGCGGGTCCCAGGGGATCAACAGGGCAGGCGGAGTGAGTAGTTTTGGCTGCTCTCAGTCCTGCCTTCAGAAGCTCTGCTTCTCAGTGTCCCAGCAACTGCTGCAAGTACCTTGGAGAGAAAGCTGCCCTCGAGTTCCGACCGATGCCAGACAGTCCCACTTCTCCCGTTTGAGTCTGGGTCCCCAGAGACTCGCCCAGAGCTGGAGCTGAGCCTGAGACTCCCTCCCGATTGAAAAAGACAACCGCGCCCTCAGCCACCAGCCCACTCCACATGCACCTCCACACCTTAGTATTTTACTTCCGCACCACACCTCCTCTGAGTTTCGGTATGCTTTTCTCTTTCCTTCTAGTTGTAGAATTTCCACTCAGCCAGCCTTCCTGTGGTTCTGGGTGATGTCCGTTCCGTCTTTTAGTTGTATTTTTGAAGTGGTTGTGCGAGGCAGCAATCTCCGGTGTTTACCTATGCCGCCATCTTGGTTTCTCCTCCATGAGGGTATTGCATACTTCCATGTCCCTGGATCTATTTTGCTTGTGAGTTTATTTTGTTCATTAGATTCCATATATGAGTGAGATATTGTGATATTTCTCTTTCTCTGACTGGCTTATTTTGCTTAACATAATACTCTCTAGGTCCCTCCATGTTGTTTCGAAGAGTAAGAGATCCTCCGTTTTTATAGCTGCATAGTACTCCATTGTGTAAATGTACCACTGCTTTTTTTTATCCACTCATCTACTGATGGGCGCTCGGGCTGTATCAGATTTTAACTATTGTAAATAATGCTGCTATGAACATATGGGTGCATTTATTCTTTCTGATTGGTGTTTCAGGCTTCTTAAAATATATTCCTAGAAGTGGGATCACTGGGTCAAATGGCAGTTCTATTTTTAATGTCTTGAGGAAATTCCATACTGTTTTTCATAGTGGCTGAACCAGTCTGCATTCCCACCAGCAGTGGACTCGGTGCCTTTTTCTCCACACCCTTGCCATCACTTGTTGTTTGTTGATTTATTGATGGTAGGCATCCTAATAGGTGTGAGGTGATACCTCATTTTCGTTTTAATTTGATCTCTCTGATGATTAGTGACGTTGAGCATTTTATCATATGTCTCTTGGCCATCTGTATGTCCTCTTTAGAGAAGTGTCAATTTATGTATTTCGCCTATTTTTTAATTGGGTTGTTTGTCTTCCTTTTGTTGAGTTGTAGGATTTCTTTAAATATTTTCGAAATTAACCCTTTATCAGATATATCATTAGCAAATATGTTCTCCAAAAGTATTTGACAAAATACAACACTAATTTTTTGGTAAATACTCACAGCAAAGTGGGAATAGAGGGATCATAATTCATCATAATAAAGGCCATATATGAAAACCCTATGGCCAATTTCATACCTAATGGGCAAAAATTAAAACCATTTCCCCTAAGAACAGGACAGGGTTGTTCACTTTTACCACTCTTATTCAACATAGTACTAGAAATCCTAGCCACAGTGATTAGACAAGGAAAAACATAAAAGGTATTCAAATTGGAAAGGAGTATGTAAAACAGTCATTTTTTGTGGATGAGATGAGAGTGTACATAGAAAACCCTAAAGACTCCATCAAAAAACTATTAGAGTTAATAAATGATTTTACCAATGTAGCAGAATGCAAAATTAATACCTAGAAATCAATGACATTTTTATACACCAATAAGGACCTCTCAGAGAAAAAAAAGCAATCCCATTTACCATTGCAACAAAAATATTAAGATACTTAGAAATAAACTTAGCCAAGAAGGTAAAAGAACTATACTTGGAAAACTACAGAATATTGAAAAAAGAGATAGAAGATATAAACAACTGGAAGAATATACCGTGTTCATGGATTGGTAGAATTAACACCATTAAAATGTCCACACTACCCAAAGCAATCTATAGATTCAATGCAAACCCTATTAAAACACCTACAGTATATTTCTCAGGTCTAGTACAAATATCCCAAAAATTTATATGGAACCGAAAAAAGACCTCAAATAG
Organism: Myotis myotis; assembly: GCF_014108235.1. NCBI lineage: Eukaryota > Metazoa > Chordata > Mammalia > Chiroptera > Vespertilionidae > Myotis > Myotis myotis. Next base: position 80,326,442 of record NW_023416346.1, on the reverse strand, counting down.
CCGCACCAATCTTGAGAAAGAACAGAGTTGGAGGCATCACAATACCAGATATCAAGTTATACTACAAAGCTACTGTAATCAAAATAGCCTGGTACTGGCACAAGAACAGGCATATAGAAAATGGAACATAACAGAGAACCCAAAGATTGAACCAAGCCATTATGCTCAATTAATATTTGACAAAAGAGGCAAGAGCATACAATGGAGTCAAGACAGTCTCTTCAATAAATGGTGTTGGGATAATTGAAAAGGTAAATATAAAGAAATGAAACTAGACCACCAACTTACACCATACACAAGAATAAACTCTAAATGGATTAAAAAAAAACACCCAAAAAACAAAATCTGAAATGTAAGTCATGAAACCATAAAAATCCTAGAGGAAAATGTAGGCAGCAAAATATTAGGACATCTCACGTAGCAGAATTTTCACTGATACTTCCCATAGACCAAGAGAAATAAAGGAAAAAAATAAATGGGACTGAATCAGAATAAAAGGCTTTTGCATAGGAAAAGAAATCAGTATCAAAATATAGATAGTTGTTGTGTTTCTTTGTTTTTTGTTTTCATCCAATATGCCCTTGAAAGGACTTGTAATAAAATACAAGTGCTAGTGTTTCATCTTCAATAAAGACTGTTGCAGAGCCCCATGGAAAATAATTATGCCAAGTACTGTTGCTTTTAGGCTTCTGATGATATGGTTTAAACAAGTTTGAGATGATACCAGTGAACTGAGTCAGGATTTCAAGAATTCTAGTAGAGAAGTAGATGAGTTCATGAGACTGTAAACACCAGGGTGAGTGGAACAATAAATAATTACATAGACCTGCATGAACTGATGAGGGATGAGTGTGGTTTTTTCTCTTCATTGAATTTCTTGAGGTGACACTGGTTAATAGAATTATACAGGTTTCAGGTGCACAATTCTACAACACATCAGCACCACCCCAAGTCAAGTCTCTGCCCATCATCAATTATCCCCCCTATACCCTCCTTTACCACTCCACCTCCCTTTTCCCCAGCAGTCATCACACCGTTTTCCATTTCCATGATGTTTCTTTCTATTTTTTTCTTTTTTGCTCAATCCCTCCTCCCCCCAGCCCTCCCCAGCTGTCAGCTAGCTCTCATCTATGAGTTTGTCTATACTTTGCTTGTTAGTTCATTTTGTTCATTAGACTTCACATGAGTGAAATCATATGATACTTGTCTTTTTCTGAGTGGCATATTTCACTTAGCATACAAAGATAATTATATTACTGTAAAAATAAGAATACTCAAGATTCTAATTCCTGGGGGGCTCAGACAGGGGGATGAGATATCATTTATGAATGCTTAATTTCTTTTTAGAAAAAGATGGTTTACTAAATTATTGTTAAGTTATAGATAGCATAGGAGAAAAGAGAAAAAAGTTCCGTATACATCCAGAAAAAAGAACATTCCTACATGAAAAACCAGTTTGGTTACATATTTAGACACTGGACTGGATCCTTTCACCTTACCCAAATTGTTAATGCTTATCAAATTTTCAGTTCTCCCAGTTTTCTTCAATATCTGGCTAATATCCTCCAAATTAACTTTTCCAATTTTTCTTCGTCCATCTGACTTGGAGTCATCGAGAACTAATTCATCCCAACTGCCCAAACCCCTATCAGGACCCTATGTTGCCTTACAGCTTGCTCTCTTCTCTGGATTTACAGCCCTACAAATTCAAGCCCAATGACTTGGAAGAACTCATCAGCACAGCAGAGTGTGCATGGCTGGAATTCCCCTTGAACAAGCTGTTGCCTAGACCACTAAGAAAGTCTAGAGAAATGCTTGGTCATGAGAGGTAACCTAGACTATGATCAATATCACCAAGAGCACTGACAATCTAGGTCCATGAGTGGTACTGAAAAATGGAAAGATTTTCCTCCACTGATGTTTTAGAATCCACTTGACTGATTATCTTCAGAGTTCAATTCTTAGCTCTTTATTGTAATCTAACCTTTCATATTAACTTTCTTTTTTCATTTTAGTCCTCCCTCTTTTAAGATGCCTGATCTCCAAGACTCTAAAACAAGGGATTTTTGCCACCACCTCTCAACAGATGGTTCACCTGATTTTACAGAAACAACACCTTAAGACAGTCCTCAAGAGACTATTTCTTAGACCAGTGGTTCTCAACCTTCTGGCCCTTTAAATACAGTTCCTCATGTTGTGACCCAACCATAAAATTATTTTCGTTGCTACTTCATAACTGTAATGTTGCTACTGTTATGAATCGTAATGTAAATATCTGATATGCAGGATGGTCTTAGGCGACCCCTGTGAAAGGGTCGTTCGACCGCCAAAGAGGCCGCAACCCACAGGTTGAGAACCGCTGTCTTAGACCCTGCTTTACCCTACTGAGGAGTTTATAATCGCCTCTGAGTTGCTCAGCAATGAATGGCATTTGTCTGGAACAAAAGGCGGAAATGGCAATGTTGAAGTTTATTTGAAGCCTGAGTTCCCCAGAAATCAGTAATGGTTAAGAACCCCTCCCCTTTCAGATCCAGAGACAGAGCAACATCAAACTGACTGTCAAACCTCAGAGGGAAGGCAGGGGAGGGAGGGAGTAAGAGATCAACCAAAGGACTTGTATGCATGCATATAAGCATAACCAGTGGACACAGACACTAGGGGGTTGAGGGCATATGCTGGGGGGTGGGAGGGGTTAGGGAGAGGTCAATGGGGAAAAATAATATTGTAATAGCAATGTACGGGCCAGGGGGGTACTTGAAATATCAGGGGGACCACTCTGTAAACTATATGATTGTCTAACCACTATGTTGTACACCTGAAACTAATACAGAATAATGTTGAATGTGAACTATAATAGAAAAAAAGATGGAAAATTGTATGTTATATATTTTCATCACAATAAAAAAAAGAACCCCTCCCCTTTGTTTCCCAAGGACCATCCTACCCTGGTATATTATCCATCTCCATCCTTCCAAATGATTCCCTAACACTCATTGATGACTCCCTTGTTTACCTGCCAACCTCTATAAAACCCCAGATCCCCTTCCTTTTCTTTGAGATGTTCCTCATTAATAAATGTTCTCCCCACCCTAATAGCTGAATAAAATAATTTCAATTTCCTCAATTGTCCAGTGCATTTTATCTTTCACGTCATCATCACACATGTATTCAGAGGATTTCTGAAAACTGAGAAAGGTGTCTGGAACTTTGTGGCTTAGGCAATTTTTTTCTTTACCAGAAACATCTAGCTTCTTAAACGTCTTGGTGAACTGTAAAATACAAATTCAATGTTTAAGAAAAAGTACAGGGCTCAGTCAACTGCATTAGCACGTATGCACTTGTTGTTTTTATGTCTATTAGGCCAGAGATCAGAGATTCTTAGAACATGACATCAAGGCATTTGTGTAAAATATCATGTGGCTACCTCATCCAGGCATAGCCCAATACCAGCACTGTTCAATAGCTTCATTGTTATTGGCAAAGATTTTGCAACAATCGTCTTTTCTTTTTCTTAATCCTGGTACCAAGAGTCAGCATTATAGATTTCCAGTGTTTTCTTATTTAGACCTCCCTAAGACTTGCTCAGATATCTATTTTCTCTTTTAGTGTTAGCATAACTCTTATAATTCTTTAATTATAGCTATTTTGGAACAAGCTATAGTATGTCTTGGCTTTTCTCTGTTGGTTGGCATATTATAAAAATAATAGCCAACATTGATTACTCTGTGCCAGAAACTGTACTAGGTGCTTTCAGTATGTTAACTCAATTTTCACAACTCCGTGAGCTACTATTGTTATTTCCATTTCACAAATGAGGAAACGAAAACATAGGGAAATTAAGTAACTCATCTAAGGTCACACAGAAAGTAGCTGATCCTGAGTTCGAATTTCAACAGTCTGGCTAAGTAGCTCACAAGTTAATCACTTTGTTATATAATTTTGATATAATTCTATCAACATCTATTACTTTTTGTATTTCCCGTAATTTCCTCCACTTCTCCTTCATGCCTATTCTTCTTTCACCATTTTAATTGTGTAATGTCAGTGAAATTCATCTATTTTGCCAGTTTTCTCTCTTCCTTGTCTTTCCCTATTTACCACTTCATCACTTTTTCTGTTTGCCTCTGTCCCCTTTGTCATTTTCTGATTTGGATTTAAGAACTTTTTGGTTAGAAAACAAACCACCACAAATCCTTCTAGAAACAACTTTTCTCTTTAGAATCTATCCCAGGGGTCCTCAAACTTTTTAAACAGGGGGCCAGTTCACTGTCCCTCAGACTGTTGGAGGCCCGGACTATAGTTTAAAAAAAAACTATGAAAAAATTCCTATGCACACTGCACATATCTTATTTTGAAGTAAAAAAACAAAACGGGAACAAATACAATATTTGTATTTGCATGTGGCCCACAGGCTGTAGTTTGAGGACCCCTAATCTATCCTATCTAATAATAGACAAACATGGTAATTGACCGTACCTTCGCTACACCTCCTTCGCTAATCAGCATGATATGCAAATTAACTGCCAACAAATATGGTGGCTAATTTGCATACTGCAGGCAAATCCCACTGGGCCGCCCCACCTGGGGCTGGCGGCAGCGTGATCCCTAGCCGCTGGCCACCCCAGCGTGAGATCCTAGCCTGCAGTGTGTGGCCCAGGGTGGGCGACAGCGTGATCCCGAGCCTCCGCCTGCCCCAGCACGGGATCCAGGCCTGCTGTGTGTAGGGCCGGGCGGGCGGGGCGGGCGGCAGTGTGATCCCGAGCCGCCGTCCGCCCCAGCCTGGGATCTGGACCTGCCATCTGCAACCGGGGGAGATGGGGCAGACACCGCAGGATTGGGCGTGCCATCTGCCACCAGGGGAGCAGGCCTAAGCCACCAGGTGGCTATCTCCCAAGGGGTCCCAGACTGTGAGAGGGCACAGGTTGGGCTGAGGGACCTCCCCTGCCAGTGCACAAATTTTTGTGCACCGGGCTTCTAGTCTATATATAAAAGCCTAATATGCAAATTGTCCATGCAGGAGTTCGACCAGGAGACCAATTGCTTGCTATTATGTGCACTGACCACCAGGGAGTGGCATGGAATGAAGGAAGGTGTTGGCCAGCAGCTGACAGCTGGGGAAGGGAGGCCCCAGCTGGCAGGCAGAAGGCCCCAGTCAGTCCTGATTGCCAGCCAAGTGTAGGAATCCTACCCATGCACAAATTTTGTGCACTGGACCTCTAGTTCTTCTATAATAACCCACCAAACTTTAACCATTTCAACTTTCAGTTATTTGGATTTGAGATATGTGGGTTTTAAAAATCCATCCCCCCACCAAAGCAAGTAAATGACCAAGGGACAAATTTGCACAAATTGACTTTGTGGTGGTCCTTTGTCCTCTATAAACTAATTTAGCTACTGCACTAGCACCTTTGGATGCAGAATTTATACAAGATTACGTGTGAAAAAAGATTAGGTCAAAAGGCCCTACTTGTTAATAGAAGCAAATCCATTAACTGTGTGACAAAACAAAAAATGTTATCCAGGATATAAAATAAATGTGACAGCACCATAATACTATATAGTTCTCACTCTCTCCACACCATTTGGCATGATAAGCAGTCACAAATTAAGACAAATGAAGACTTGGGAAAGTAAAAATAAGATAATATTTGCCTGAAAATGAATCAAGAAAACTGACTATGAATTCATTATAGTGAAAAGTGCCAGAAAGCCACTTTTAGAATCCACAATCCCTATTTCCCTTTGGATAATTATGTAATACAAGGTAAAGTAATGGGAAAAGTGTAAAGCAGTTCTATTTACCATCAAGAATCGTAGATAGTTTATAAACAGAACCTAACTTTTGCACTACAGAAGAGTCTATGTGGTGAGTGGGCCCCTGTAAATTGCTGTAAGGTTAATTTAGCTAAGGAATAAACTGAATGGTGAGCTAAATTCACTTGTTTCTTTTGGACATATAAGGTCTCATTTTTCTGGATCTAAGCTTCTTTAGCACATTTTTTTCTCAGATAACATAGGTAGAATTTTCCTGCTCTAAAATATGGTTTTATTCTGTAAAGTATAGATTAGCAAATAAAAATCTTTACTTGGCTAGTGAATTTTTCTTTTATATATTCTGTTTTTAGGGAAAGAGGTAAATGAGAAGAAACCAAACAAATATCCAAACACCAATTCCAGCGTGTACCCCAGGTTTAGGCAATGTCTACTACCTCCAATGATCTGATCCAATTAGAATGTAGTGTGCAAAAGCACTGTGTAATTCTAAACAGCAGCATATTCAACAGTTCCAGGCTGCTGTGCTTACTAAGACAGAAATGTATAGATACATTTTTGAAGAGGTTAGGGAATAGATATAAAACAACAACAAAAGTCTGTCTTATGTAACTGTCCCCTAAAGCAGAAAAGTCAATTAACCAGGCTATTCCATCCCTGAGCATTCTGGTAAATAAAAAATACCACTTTTTACTTTAAATTCTCATTCAATGAACTTAAAATAAACCTTAATGGTTTAAACAGCAATACTGGATTGAGGAATTATATGTACTCTCCTTCCCTCACAAGAAAAATAACATTTTAGATTTAATTGATGAAAATCGTACCGGCTCAACCTTTCTAGTTAAATAGAAAACACACACATACACACACACACACACAAGCACTGGCAAAGCAGGCTGTCTTGGACTTAATATATGTATATATTTGTATTTCTGTACCTGGTCCTGGCACACAAGATGGATGTCTCAAGAGCCAAAAACTTTATGTGCTTTACATCCCCAACCTACATATTTGACCAGAGTAAATTGGCTGTAGTTTATATTAGGTGTGGATAGGAGGAAAGGCCATTGTGTTCAGTGAACTGATCACAACTTCTACCAAATCGGGGGGGGGGGGGGGGAGAGAGAGAGAGAGAGAGAGAGAGAGAGAGAGAGAGAGAGAGAGAGAACGAACACTTGCTTTTAAAGTGCAGGAAATACTTTCAGACTTTCTGGCCTCTGTTGATGCAAATTTAGTGTAATTTTGGATACACAAACAAAAACATATGGATGCTCCTCAGACATCCTTTTTTTTGCCATAGGATTAAGCCCCTCTACAAAATCTGATCACATATTACTGAAGTTTTCCAATACTTACATTAAAAACACCTGGGATGTTGTCATGTTATATCTACATTAATTATGATATCAGAAAGAATATAACATTTTGAACATTCCTTTTACACCTTATTTGCAAACTAATGACTAGCTGAGTCCTGAAATATTAACAACTATAATACGCATATATTCTACTCAATATCTTTCACCTGTGGATTGTGATGTCTTAGCACAGTGGTCGGCAAACTCATTAGTCAACAGAGCCAAATACCAACGTACAACGATTGAAATTTCTTTTGAGAGCCAAATTTTTTAAACTTAAACTATATAGGTAGGTACATTGTTATTAACTTAATTAGGGTACTCCTAAGGCTTAGGAAGAGCCACACTCAAGGTGCATGTGGCTCATGAGCCGCAGTTTGCTGACCACGGTCTTAACAAATGGTAATTATCTCTATTATACAGAGAACTTTAGTGATTTACCTCTTATATTTATAAGAAGGTGTCATGCTTAAGGCAGAAAGTAAAGGGGCCTTGCTGGCACACATATGTGTGCTTGAACAAAGTTTGGAATATTTTTGGTCACCACTAGAGAATGAGCTCTGAAATAAAACATTATTACTAGTCCCCAATAGTACTGTGGCCCTCCTCTGATGCCTCAGTCTCAGGAAGTCTGCCTAAGAGGGGACTCTGTATGTAATCAACCTATAGATAGGTGTGAGGACTCCTTCTGTGCTCTTTCTCTGTCCTAGGTGTTGTGGACAACACAAGATGTCCTGGATTCTCCCCTTAAGGAGCTTACAGTTGAGTTGAATTAAGCTATAAGAAGAGTAATACACAATTTTAAAAATACATAATATGTGCATGAGTAAGTATAAAATTATATGGTGCATATGATGCCTGCCTCAACTTCCAACCACCTAGCCCTAACCTGAAAGATTTCTTTTAAGGCTCAGAGAATGTATAATCTCATTTACTCTCATTAAACCCATGAGAAGTAGGGGAAGGAATGGCTGTTCCCCTTTTACAGTTGAGAAACAAAAATGATGCACATCCAGGGTACTTAAGGAATTGTCTACATACTGTATAGCCTCTAGTAGCCCTGTGTTCCTCACACTGTCCCCTCCTATGTAGCACATTTTACACTGTAACTTTCTAAAGCACAATTCTGACAATATCACTACCCTGCTTAAAAATGCCTCTATGAGATCCCAAGCCTACAGGAAAAGAGATCTTTTCTTTAACATATAGTTTGCAAGGTCCTTCATAATTTTGTCCCTCCCTATTTGCTTAGGCCTCTTATCTTACCATTCCCCTCAAGTACCCACATTTAACCTCATCAAACTTTTTTTTTTCTTTCAGCAACTTCATTTAGGGTTCAATACTAACAGCCAAGAAATTTTAAGAACAAACACCTTTAATTCCAGTGTCTGGTAGTATGTATTGTTTTAGGAATCTATAGAAAAGCATGCACACACATACATACCTACAGGGTTGCTATCCAAGTGCGCGCCTGGTGTGGAAACACACATTTTCCCAACGTCAGGCCTCTGGAGCTAGGCATCTGTTGCTGTCCGACCTCGTCCCCTTTCCCTCCCCAAAGCTGGACTTCCTGCAGTCTAGCGTGGCCATCCTGCTTTCCCCACCTCCCACAGATTTGGGACTCGCCACCCAGGCCAGGCATTCTGATACTGTGCCCACCTCATCAAACTTTTATCCCTATCCCAAACAACATATTCTTCAACTCTTTGGGGTTTGCACCTATGTAGTCTTAGATATAGAATAATTTCTATTTCCTCTGTCTGACAACTTCTTAGCCATCCTTTAGGACGTACATCATTTTTGTTTAGGATCTAGCTGTGAAGACACCCCTGAAGTTCCACTTTCCTTCACCAGGCAGAAAAAGTTGATTCCTTTTTGGAGCTTCAGCAGTTTATACAAATCTCTACCATGGCACTTAATCAAACTGGCTTGCAATGATTACTTCATGTACCTGACACTTTCAATAGACTATAAATTCTTTGAGAGCAAGGACTGTATCTTAATTACCTTTGTACCTTCAATACCTAGCAAAGTACTTGGTACTGGTCAGCTCTGAAAAAAATTATTTTATTTTTTAATTCTTTATTGTTGAAAGTATTACCTATGTCTCCCTTTTCCCCCATCCCCATTAACCTCTCCCAATCTGCCGTGCCCCACCAACCCAGGCCTTCACCCCCTATTGTCTGTGTCCATTGGTTATGCTTATATGCATACAAGTTCTTTAGTTGATCACATCCCACCCACCCATCCTCTCCGGCCTTCCCTCTAAGGTTTGAAGGTCTGTTCAATGCTTCTATGTCTCTGGATGTCTTTTATCAGTTTATGTTGTTCATTAGGTTACAAAAGTGACATTATATGATACTTATCTTTCTCTGACTGGCTTATTTCCCTTAGCATAATGCTCTCCAAGTCCATCCATGCTGTTACAAATGATAAGAGTCCTTTCTTTTATATAGCGGCGTAGTATTCCATTGTGTAGATGTACCACAATTTTTAAATCCACTCATCTGCTGATGGACACTTAGGATGTTTTCAAATCTTAGCTATTGTAAATTATGCTGCTATGAACATATGGGTGCATATATCCTTTCTGATTGGTGTTTCAGAATTCTTGGCTTAAAAGCCTAGAAGTGGGATCACTGGGTCAAATGGGAGTTCCATTTTTAGTTTTTTGAGGAAACTCTATACTGTTCTCCACAGTGGCAGCACCCGTCTGCATTCCCACCAACAGTGCATGAGGGTTCCTTTTTCTCCACATCCTCGCCAGCACTTGTCATTTGTTGATTTGGTGATAATAGCCATTCTGACAGCTATGAGGTGGTACCTCATTGCCATTTTGATTTGCATCTCTCGGATAATTAGTTACTTTGGGCAGTTTCCATATGCCTCTTGACCTACTATATGTGCACTTTCAAGGAGGAGAAGTGTCTATTTGTTGACCATTTTTGATTGGACTATCTTCCTTTTGTTAAGTTGTATGAGTTCCCTGTAAATTTTGGAGATTAAACCCTTATCTGATGTAACATTGGCAAATATGTTCTTCCATGGAGTGGGCTTTCTTGTTATTTTATTATTTCTTTTACTGTGCAGAAGCTTTGTATTTTGATGTAATCCCATTTGTTTATTTTCTCCTTAGTTTCCATTGTCCTAGGAGATGTATCGGTAAACATATGGACACAAGATATGTTTGATATTTTGCTCCCTATGGATTCTTCTAAGATTTTTATACTTTTCTGTCTTACATTTAAGTCTTTTATCCACTTTGAGTTTATTTTGTGTATGGTGTAAGTTGGTGGACTAGTTTCATTTTTTGCATGTATCTGTCCAATTTCTCCAAAACCATTTATTGAAGAGACTGTCTTGACTCCATTGTATGTTCTTGCCTCCCTTGTCAAATATTAATTGAGGAGAGACAAAATGGCAGTGGAATAGGCAGATGTGTCCTGAGCCTTGTCCCATGGCAGATAGAAGGAGCAACTAAATAGAATAACATCCACCCCAAATTGGCGAAGTAGACACAGCTGGTGAGTCAATTCACAGCCGGGAAGGGCAGAGGACATCTGGAGAACAGTAAAATCAGGGATCTGGGATGGAGAGAATTGCAAGACCTCCAAGCCCAGAGGGATAGAAGGAAGCAGCACAGCACCAAGGCCGCATCCCTTGGGACAGTCGTAACATCTGACTGTGGAAAGGAAGTCCACAGGGATGCTGGCAGAAGGGGATTCTAGATTTAAGCCTACAGCCACGAGAGGCTGAGCCCAGAGGGGCCAGCCTGAACTGCCCAAGGTGGGCCGTGCTGGGGGGAGAGGGGCTCGCAGTGGCACAGCTCTTTCCCCTCTTTTTGGTCTTTGCTTTTATTTACAGAACCCAGTTCATAGGACCTTTCAAATACAAACTCTCACCCGTGGCTGAGGTGTAGGTAGAGGTGTGGACTTGAGGAGTATGGGGAGAGGCTGGGGAGAGGAGAGTGTCAGGGAGAGGTGGCGGGGGGTCTGGCACTGAGACATACCTGACACTCTAGACTTAAGCAGCAGCCATTTTCTCCTGATGAGATAGCCCCTCCCTGCAGTCTCCAGGAAACCAATACAGCCACACCCAGATTACACCCTGAGTGTTACAAGGACACAAAAAAAATCTGAATAGTCCCTGAGAGCCCTCAGGGACTGGCCTGAAGACAAGCCTTTCAGTCCCAGAAAGCCATATGACAACCTCCCCAATGATAGCCCTGTCAGAAACAGCTGCTTGAGAGATTAAGATTGACAGAAGGCAGACAGGTTAAGTGGGAAGATTTGTCCCACCAGCTGGCAGTCAAGGCTGTGGAGATAGACACAAACAGAGGAGGGGTGTGCTGGTTGGAACTTTAACAATCTAACAGGAAACTGAGAAGTAGCAGACAGTACAGAAGAGTGGGATCTTAAACCAACCCCCATGGGGCATTAAAACTCAGTGGAAATGAACACTTCGCTGTTTCATTTTTATTGTTACTTTATTTTATTATTATTTTGTTCTTTCTCTTTATTTTCTGTTTTTCATTTGTTTATTTTTTATTGGTTTTCATATTTTGCATCATTCTATTTTTTTAAATTTTTTTAGTTTATCTTATTTTTTAATTAATTTTTATTTTTTTTATTTTTTCTTCTTCATCTTCTTATCCACTCATCCTCCTTCTACTTCCTCTATACTGAACTGAGATCCTCCCCATCTTCACCCAATTCCTTAACCTTACTTTCTGTATATAAGCTCAGCCTCTACAGATTCTGCTCCCACCCTCTTTGCTGGGTGTTTGGTGTTTGCATTTTTTGGTTTATCAGTTTATTCTGTGGTGTTTTCTCCCCATATATATTTTTTCCTTTTTCTTCTTCTTTTCTATTTTACCATTTTTTCTCTCTTCAATATCATTTGTGCTCTTTTTTCTCTCTCCTAATTCTCTTTTCTCTGGTGGTCACTTATATTGGGGTTATAAGTGCCATGAGTACATTCATGTTTTGTTCCCTTTGTGTAGTGTCTTGTCATGTTGCATTTTGTCCTGTTTGGTCAATGGGGTAGAGAGCAAGCCACATAACCATACACCTGGAGAGGAGACTCCACCCATGAATGGGTCAATAACACTCCAGACCCACCTACAGAGGCCGGAAGAAGGTGGCAGTGAGGGAGAGTGTGAGTGAATGAGGGAGCGAAAGGGGAATGTGTGGATGTGTGGGGTGTGTGTGTGTGAGATCCCGCAGGACCTTTGGGGGCAGGCTGACGAGGCTCACCAAACCAGGCAGCCTCTGCTACTGTTGCTAACAGTCCAAGGGCGTCTGGCTCTACCACAGAGGCCACAAATTCTTGAAGGGGAGAGCTGCTGTGACTAGGAGCCCAGCCTCACCTCCACTCAGGGTGCCCTCAGACACCACTTGTGACTCTACAGCCACCCCTGCCAGGGACCTGCAGCCTCAGCTGCGGTCCCATGGTTACCAAAACTCCAGCCACCCCAGGCATGGCCTCCTGTGAGTTCCAAAGCATGCTTCCCTCTGGTTGGCCCAAGGCTTTAGCCCAGAGCACTGCAACTATGGGAGCAGCAGCTGCACGAGCAGACAGCCCCTGTCTGAGGAGCAGCAGTGGTGCAAGCAGGCCATCCTTGGCCAAGGAGCAGCAGCCCCACGAGCAGCCGCCACCTTCTGAGGAGAAGACTCACGCAGACTGCCCCCATCCAAGGAGCAGCAGCCCTGTGCAGCTGGCCCCAATCTAAGGAGCAGCAGTTGCGTGAAAAGTCTGCCCCCATCCGAGAAGTAGCAGCTGCATGCAGCACGCTCCATCTTAGGAGCAGCAGCCACACACAGCCTGCCCCCATCCGAAGAGCATCAGTCACATGAGCTGCCCACCCGTGTCGGAGGAGCAGCAGCCGCATGAGCTGCACGCCCCCATCAGAGGAGCAGCAACTGTGCACAGTCCACCCGTGTGAGAAGCAGCCACATGAACACCCCGCCCCCATCTGAGGAGTAGCAGCCAATCGAGCAGCCCACCCCCACCAGCCAGAGGAGCCACCACTGCTGCAAGCAGCCATGTGAGCAGCGCCCACCAGAGGAGTTGCCACCAACTAAGGAGCAGCTGCTGACATGACCGCCCAAGGTGCAACCGCTGCCTGAGGAGCCGCTAATACCCAAGGAGCAGCCCCTGGATGATTCGACACCTAGATCCTTTGGTGAGAACTAAAATGGGGAGGAGAAAAATTGCCAAAGGAAAGAAAAGGACGAATCACCAAAAAAGGAGCTAAGTGAAATGGATGCATGCAATAAGTCAGAAAAACAATTCAGAATAAGGGTCAAACAGTTCATAAACTGGATGGATAAAAAAATCAACAACTTATATAAGAATCAAGAAGAAATAGTGATATAGCTGCAATACAAAACACTATGGAAAGTTTCAACAGTAGATTAGGAGAAGCAGAGGACCAAATTAGCGAATTAGAAGAAAGGGAAGCAAAACACACCCAAACTGAACTGCAATTGGAGAAAAAAATTAAAAGACAGGAGAGCCTAAGGGAGCTTTGGGACACCACAAAATGTAGCAACATACAAAAAATAGGGGTGCAAGAATGACAGGAATAGGAACAAGGGTTAGAAAATCTATTTGGAAAAAATGTCAGAAAACTTCCCTGATGTGGGGAAGAAAAAAGTCACACAAGCACAGAGAGTCCCAAACAAGATGAACCTGAAAATACCCACACCAGGACACATCATAATTACGATGGCAAATGTTCAGGACAAAGAGAGAATCTTAAAAGTTACAAGAGAGAGACAGAACGTTATGTACGAGGGATCTCCCATTAGATTATCAAATGATTTCTCAACAGAAACACATCAGGCCAGAAAAGAATGGAAGGAAGTTTACAAAGTGATGCAAAGCAAGGGACTGAATCCAAGAATACTCTATACAGCAAGGCTATCATTCAAAATTAAAGGGAAAATAAGGAGCTCCACAGAAAAAAATAAGCTAAAGGAGTTTATCACTACCAAGCCAGCAACACCAAAAATGCTAAAGGGACTAGTGTAAAAAGAAGAAATAAAAAGGGAAGAAGGAACACAGGCACAAAAAATAAAAATGGCTACAAACAAGTACCTATCAATAATAACTTTAAATGAAAACAGACTAAAAACACCAATCAAAAGACATCAAGTGGCTGAATGAATAAAAAAAAAAAAACACGACCCATATATATGCTGTCTACAAGAGACCCACCTCAGAACAAGGGACTCACACAGACTGAAAGTGAAGGCATGGAAAAATATCTTTCAGGCAAATGGAAATGAAAAAAAAACTGGGTTAGCAATACTTACATAGAACAAAATAGACCTCAAAATGAAGGCCATAACAAGAGATAAAAAAGGCCACTTCATAATACTAAAGGGATCGATACGTCAAGAGGGTATAACTCTGGTAAACATTTATGCACCCAATGCAGGAGCACCTATATATATATAAAACTCCTGGAAGATATCAAGGGAGATATTGACAACAATACAATCAGAGTACGGGATTTTAATACACCACTGGCATCACTGGATAAATCCTCTAGACAAAAAAAAAATCAGCAAACAAATAACAGTCCTAAATGACTCACTAGATCAGATTGACTTAACTGACATCTTCAGAACATTTCACCCCAAAGCCACGGAATATACATTCTTCTCAAGTGCACATGGGACATTTTCAAAGATAGACCACATATTGGGTCACAAGCAAAGTCTCTCCAAATTCAAGAAGACTGAAATCATATCAAACACCTTCTTGACCACAATGGCATTAATATTAAAAACTAGTGGCCTGGTGCACGAAATTTGTGCACATTAAAAGGGAATTAATTAGAGGAAATATTTTAATATTGCTATCTGCCCTTTCTCTATAACGGAAGTGTCAGAAATGAAAGAAAATTAGTAAAATGTATATGAAAATCTTGCTCCTGTCAGAGTCTGAGGTACGCAGCGGGACACAGAGTCAAATCCCTACCCACCCACATGCACCTTGAAATCGCCCGAGACCCACACCCTGCAGGCCCCACCCCCATTGGGAGAGATCCAGACCCATACGGCCACACCCCCGTCAAGCCCCTCCAGGCAGGGGGTGCAGGCTCAGGTCCCCCGTCAAGCCCTGCCAGGTGGGGTGGTGTCACCTCAGGGCCCCCATCATGCCCCACCAGACAAAAGTGCAGCCTCAGGTCCCCTGGTGCACTTTCAGGTCCCTCCGCCCAATGCCAGGGGAGGCATGGCTTGAGGTCCCCCGGTCTGGCACCAGGGTGGGGGGCGTAGCCTGAGGTCTACCAGCCCAGCACCAGGGCGGTGGGTGCAGCATCAGGTGCCCTGGCCCGGGTTGGGGGGTGCGGCCTGAGGTCCACCTTCAAGCCCTGCCAGGTGGAGGGCGCGGCCTGAGGTCCACCGTCAAGCCCCGCCGGGTGGGGGGTGCAGCCTGAGGTCCCCCGTCCCCGCCTGGCACCATGCAGCCTCAATTCCCAGCTGATCACTCGTTAAGGATCATTATGGTTCTGCCTCCGCTGTGGGCACAGTCATCTTGTGTTACGGGAACCCTGCCTCTGCTGTGGGCACAGCCATCTCATGGCGGCATGACAGAGTGAGGGTCAATTTGAATATTTCCGCTTTATTATATATATACGATAAACTACAATAAAAACAATCAGAACATTCAAACACTTGGAAGTTGAAGAGAATGCAATTAAACGATTGGGTTACCAAAGAGATCAAAGAAGAAATTACAAACATCCTGGAAACGAAGGACTATGCAAATTGTACGGGATGCCATAACATCACAACTGCTCAGGAGGAGCCTGTGTGCGCAGGTGGGTGGGAGGGGACCACGTGCAATGTGAAGCAAGCCACGAATGCCGCGGCTGCTTCAGCAGGCCCTGAGCAGAGACAGGGGGACCAGCCAGCACCACTGCAGCGGCTTGAGCAGGCCCAGAGTGGTGACAGCGGGGGCCTGCCAGAAACCATGCGTGAGCAGTCCTGCCTGTGAGCGTAAGCTGCAGAGGAAACAATTTTTCTGACGGCTCATTGGCTAAGCTCCCAGTATGCCACTCACAGTGTTCTTTGTAACTTGGATAATAAGATCCAAGAAGGTGATCTACGTTTTTTCCAACTCACTCCTGGAGGAAAAAAAGGTCTGCTGCTGGAAGGGCTAAGAAATGTCATATCCTTCCCTAGCCAGTTTGGCTCAGTGGATAGAGCCTCGGCCTGTGGACCGCAGGGTCCAGGTTCAATTTTGATCAAGGGCATGTAGCTAGGTTGCAGGCTCCTCGTTGGCCGGGCCCAGGTCAGGGCTTGTGCAGGAGGCAAACAATTGAAGTGTCCCTCTCACATTGATGTATCTCTCTGTCTTTCCCACTCTCTTCCACGCTCTCTAAAAATCAATGGGAAAATAACCTCAGGTGAGGATAAAAAAAAAGAAAAAAATGTCATATCCTATGAAAGAGATATCTTGAAAATGCCTAAAGAAAGCTGTCATTTTTAGGGGGGTGAAGGCACTGGAATTCGTGTTGATGAAAACACACTGGCGGCTGCGGTGGCCAGCAGTGGCAGCAGCAGCGGGGTGATGGGGGTGGCGCCTTCCCCTGATCACAGCCCAGTGGCCTCCCACATCCCCTGAGGGCTCCCAGACTGTGAGAGGGGGCAGGCTGGGCTGAGGGACTCCCCTCCAGTGTACGAATTTCATGCATCAGGCCTCCAGTGAAAACATAACTATCCAAAATCTATGGGACACAGTGAAAGCAGTCTTGAGAATGAAGTTTATAGCTCTCAAAAAAAACAAGAAAAAATGGTAATAAATAATCTACCTCTACAAATTAAAGAATTAGAAAGAGAGCGACAAGAAAAGCCCAGAGTGAGCACAAGAAAGGAGATAATAAAGATCAGGCAGGAATAAATGACATAGAGACAAAAAAACATACAAAAGATCAATAAAACCAAGAGCTGTTGTTTTGAAAGGATAAACAGGATTGATGAATCTCTAGCCAGGCTTACCAAGAAGCAAAGAGAAAGGACCCAAGTAAACATTCTCAGAAATGAAATAGGCGAAATAACAACAGACCCCACAGAAATACAAAGGATTGTTAAAAAATACTATGAAGAACTCTATTCTAACAAACTAGACAACCTGGAGGAAATGGACATATTCCTAGAAAATTACAACCTTCCAAAACTCAATCAGGAAAATTCTAAAAATCTCAATAGGCTGATAACTATGGAGGAATTTGAAGTAGTCATCAAAAAGCTTGCAGCAAACAAAAGTCTGGAGCCAGACGGCTTCACAGGGGAGTTTTACCAAACAATCAAAGGAGACCTAAAACCTATCCTCCTCAGACTATCCTAAAACAATTCAAGAGGAAGGAACACTTTCAAGCTCATTCTATGAAGCCAGCATCACCCTAATATCAAAACCAAACAAAGACAACACAAAGAAAGAGAATTACAGGCCAATATCCGTCATGAACATAGATCCCAAAATCCTCAAAAAATTTTAGCAAATCGGATCCAGTATTACATCAGCAAGATCATACACCATGACCAAGTAGGTTTTCTCCCGGGAATGCAAGGATGGTACAATATCCGCAAATCAATAAATGTGATACATAACATAAACAAATAGAGAGATAAAAATGACACAGTCACATCATTTGATGCAGAAAAGGAATTTGACAAAATCCAATACCTTTTCTTGATAAAAACCCTCAACAAAGTAGGAATAGAGGGATCATACCTCAACATAATAAAAGCCTTATAAGACAAACCTACAGCCAACATTATACTCAATGGGCAAAAACTAACACCATTTCACCTAAGAACAGGGAAAAGATAGGGATGCCCTCTTTCACCACTACTGTTCAACATAATACCGGAAGTACTAGCCATAGAGATCAGACTAGAAGAAAAAATAAAAGGCATCCAAATTGGAAAAGAAGATGTAAAACTGTCCTTATTTGCAGATGACATGATACTGTACATAGATAACCCTAAAGACTCCATCAAAAAATTATTAGATTTAATAAGTGAATTCAGCAATGTAGCAGGATACTAAATTAATGCCTAGAAATCTATGGCATTTTTATACACCAGTTGTGAACTTACTGAAAGAGAGATTAAAAAAAACAATCCCATTTACCATCGCACCAAAAACAATTAAGGTACCTAGGAATAAACTTAGCTAAGGTAAAAGACCTGTACTTGGAAAACTACAGGACACTGAAAAAGAGATACGGGAAGACATAAACAGATGGAAGATCATACTGTGTTCATGGATTGGTAGATTCAACATTATTAAAATGTCCATACTACCCAAAGCAATCTATAGATTCAATGCTCTTCCCATTAAAATACCAATGGCAAAAAAAGAAAATAAAAATAAAATAAAATACCAATGGAATGTTGCACAGACCTAGAACAAACTCTCCAAAAATTCATCTGGAATAAAAAAAGACCCCAAATAGCTGCAGCAATCCTGAGAAAGAAGACCACAGTAGGAGGGATCTCAATACCAGATACCAAACTGTATTAAAAAGCCACTGGTACTGCCTGGTACTGGCACAAGAACAGACATATAGAACAATGGAATAGAATAGAGAACCTAGAAATCAACCAAACCACTGTACTCAATTAATATTTGACAAAGGAGGCAAAATATACAATGGAGTCAAGATAGCATCTTTAATATTAATAAATGGTGTTGTGAAAATTGGACAGATACATGCAAAAAAAAAAATGGAAATAGACCACCAACTTACACCATTCAAAAAATAAACTCAAAATGGATAAAGACTTTAAACATAAGACAGGAAACCATAAAAATCTTAGAGGAATCCACAGGCAGCAAAATCTCAGACATATGCCAAACCAATATCTTCACTGGTAGAGCTCCTAGGGCAGTGGTCGGCAAACTGCGGCTCATGAGCCACATGTGGCTCTTTGGCCCCTTGAGTGTGGCTCTTCCACAAAATACCATGTGCGGGCGCACATGTACAGTGAGATTGAAACTTCGTGGCTCATGCCCACAAGTCAGTATTTTGTGGAAGAGCTACACTCAAGGGGCCAAAGAGCCGCATGTGGCTCGTGAGCCACAGTTTGTTGACCACTGTCCTAGGGCAATGGAAACAAAAGAGAAAATAAACAAATGGGACTACATCAAAATAAAAAGTTTCCTTATAGCAAAAGAAACCATCAACAAAACAACAAGAAAGCCCACTGCATGGAATAACATATTTGCCAATGTTATCTCCTATAAGGGTTTAATCTCCAACATTTACAGGGAACTCATACAACTTAACAAAAGGAAGATAAACAACCCAATCAAAAAATGGGCAATGGACATAAATAGCTACTTTGCAAAAGAGGACATAAGGATGGCCAAGAAACATATGAAAACATGCTCAAAGTCACTAATCATCTGAGATATTCAAATCAAAATGACAATGAGATACCATGTCACACATGTCAGAATGGCTATCATCAACAAATCAACAAATGACAAGTGCTGGCGAGAATGCAGAAAAAAAAGGAACACTCGTGCATTGCTGGTGGGAATGCAGACTGGGACAGCCACTGTGGAGAATAGAATAGAGTTTCCTCAAAAAACTAAAAATGGAACTCCCATTTGACCCAGTGATCCCACTTCTAGGCATATAAGCCAAGAATTCAGAAATACCAATCAGAAAGGATATATGCACCACTATGTTCATAGTAGCACAATTTATAATAGCTGAGATTTGGAAACAACCTAAGTGCTCATCAGCAGATGAGTGGATTAAAAAATTGTGGTACATCTACACAATGGAATACTACGCCGCTATAAAAAAGGAACTTTTTCCATTTGCAATACCATGGATGGAACTGGAGAGCATTATACTAAGCCAGTGGTCGGCAAACTGCAGCTGGTGAGCCACATGCGGCTCTGTGGCCCCTTGAGTGTGCCTCTCCCACAAAATACCATGTGCGGGCACGCATGTACAGAGCGATTGAAACTTTGTGGTCCATGCGCAGAAGTCGGTATTTTGTGGAAGAGCCACACTCAAGGGGCCAAAGAGCCACATGTGGCTCACGAGCTGCAGTTTGCTGACCACTGTACTAAGCGAAATAACCCAGTCCGAGGAAGATAAATATCACATGATCTCACTCATTTGTGGGATATAATCATCAACATAATGTGAACAAAAATAGATACAGTGACAAATCACAGGGGAGGTGGAGTGGAAGGGTTAGAGGGCAACCAAAGGACTTGTATGCATACATATTAGCATAACCAACGGACAGACACTGGGGCGGTGGGGGCTTGCCTGGGGTGGGAATGGCTGGGCAGTGGGGTCAATAGGGGAAAAAGGAGACATATGGAAAACTTTAGACGATAAAAATGTTACACTTTTACTTCTTCCTTCCCGATTTAGATGCATTTTATTGCTTTCTCTTGCCTTTTGCTCTGACTAGGACTTCCAGAACTATCCTATCTAATAAAAGAGAAACGTGCAAATTGACCATAACCCCGACACCCTTCCCATTGGCTAATTAGCAGGATATGCAAATTAACTGCCAACCAAGATGGCGGCTGGCAGCCACGCAGCTGAAGTGAACAGGAGGCTTGCTTACTCCAGTGACAGAGGAAGCCAACGTTCCCAGCCTGCAGCTGCCAGCCTCTGAGCTGCACTCTAAGCAACTATGTTGCAATTATAGAAGCTAAACAAGCTCCAAAGACCTGCTTTCAGCCAGTTTCAGCCTCAGAGCTTAGAGCTGCAGTGACGGCAACAGAGTTTCAATTATAGAAGCTAAACAAACCCAGATACCTGCTTTCAGCTATCAGAGCTGGAGCCAGCTCTCAGCTCCAGTAACAGCTATAGAAGGTAAATAAATCCCAGAATAAAAAAAAAAGAAAAAAAGGACAGGCTGGGAGCTTAAGTTGCCCTCCAGCCTGAAAACGGC
Source organism: Myotis myotis (assembly GCF_014108235.1). Classification (NCBI taxonomy): domain Eukaryota; kingdom Metazoa; phylum Chordata; class Mammalia; order Chiroptera; family Vespertilionidae; genus Myotis; species Myotis myotis. Next base: position 80,305,357 of record NW_023416346.1, on the reverse strand, counting down.
TCTCAGGCCCTCACCCAGACTGGCCAGGCACCCCAGTGGGGACCCCCATGCTGAAGGGGGTGTGACCAGCTGCAAACAGCCTTCAGCCCATCATCCAGGCTGGCTAGGCACCCAAGCGGACCCCCACCCTGAACCAGGACACTTTCAGGGCAAACCAGCCGGCCCCCACCCATGCAACAGGCCTCTATCCTATACTACAGGCAGGGCGGGACAGCACAAGCTGCCATCCAGGCCCCATGTGCAGCCCTGGGCAGCGGGGCATAAGCCCCGCCCCCAGCCGGGAACCCTCTGTGCCACCTGAGCCCCCAGCCAGGACCCCTGTGCTGCCTAATCCCTGCACTGCTAAGCCCCACCCCTACCAGGAACCTTATGACTACTGGAGAGCAGGAAAGTGCCGCTGGGCCCTGGGTTGCTGTGGTGATCCAGCCATCAGTAAGTAGAAAAGTGTGGCCTGTAGGCAGCCCCCAGCTGCACCTGATCCGGGAGCATGAAAGCAAGCCTGGCCTGAGGGCAGCCCCCAGCTAGGCCTGATCCGGGAGCAGGCAAGCAAGCCCAGCCTGCGAGCAGCACCCAGCTGCGCCTTCTCCCCGGTCGCCATGAGGATCCGGGAGCAGGAAAGCAAGCCTGGCCTGCGGGCAGCCCCAAACTTTGCCTGCTCCCCAGTTACCATGGTGATCCGGGAGCAGGAAAGCAAGCCTGGCCTGTGGGAAGCCCCCAGCTGCGCCTTCTCCCCGGTCACCATGAGGATCTGGAAGCAGGAAAGCAAGCCTGGCCCGCAGGCAGCCCCAAGCTGGGCCTGATACGGGAGCAGGAAAGCCCGGCCTGCAGGCAGCCCCCAGCTGGGCCTGCTCCCCGGTTGCGAATGGAGACCTGGGAGCAGGAAAGCCCAGCTTGCAAGCAGCACCCCCATCCTGGCCATAGCTCAAGGGAGAGTACAACATACAGTGGAGGCCAGGAGCCTGAGAGATCAACACAGAGGAGCTCCTGCTCCAAGCCTCCATGGTGTGGCTGGGGGCAGGCCCCCAGCAGACATACACACACACACACACACACACACACACACACACACACGGAGTGCCTGCTCTGAGCCTCTGCAGCCTGGCTGGGGGCAGGCTCCCAGCAGAGAGACAGACACACACACACACACGGTGCCTGCTCCGAGCCTACGCAGATAGATGGGGAGCGGGTCTAAGCCGTCAACAGGACATCCCCTGAGGGTTCCCAGACTGTGAGAGGGGGAAGGCTGGGCAGAGGGACCCCCACCACCCAGTGCCCGAATTTCGTGCACTGGGCCTCTAGTGTTGAATAAGTCATGAGAGTGGGCATCCATGTCTTGTTGCTGATTATAAAGGAAAATTTTCAGGTTTTCGCAATTGAGTATAACATTGGCTGAGAGTTTATCATATGTGGCCTTAATTATGTTGAGGTACATTCCTTCTTTTCTTATTTTATTAACTATTTCAATTATAAATTGATGTATCTTATCAAATGCTTTTTCTGTATTTTCTAATAAAATAATTATTTTTATGTTTTATTTTGTTGATGTGCTGTATTACACTGATTGATTTGTGTATGTTGAATCATCCTTGTGCCCCTGGACTGCACCCCGTTGATCATAATGTATTATTTTTTTAATGTACTGTTATATTCAATTTGCCAGTATTTGGTTTAGGATTTTTATATCTGCATTCATCAGAGATATTGGTCTGTAGTTTTCTTTGTGTTATCCTTGTCAGGTTTTGATATTAGGGTTATGTTAACCTCATAAAACGTGTTTGGAAGTATCACTTCTTCTTCACACTTTTGGAAGATTTTGAGAAGGATAGGTTTTAAATCTTCTTTGAAGATTTGGTAGGATTCACTGTTAAAGCCATATGGTCCTGGACTTTTATTTTTCGGGAGGTTTCTGATGGCTGTTTCAATTTCCTCACTGCTGATCAGTCTACTTAGGCCAGCGGTTCTCAACCTGTGGGTCGCAACCCCTTTGGGGGTCAAACAACCCTTTCACAGGGGTCGCCTAAGACCATTGGAAAACACATATATAATTACATATTGTTTTTGTGATTAATCACTATGCTTTAATTATGTTCAATCTGTAACAATGAAATTGGGGTCACCACAACATGAGGAACTGTATTAAAGGGTCATGGCATTAGGAAGGTTGAGAACCAGATTTAGACTTTCCAATTATTCATGATTTAGTCTAGGAATATATATATTTCTAGGAACTTACCTATTTCTTCTAGGTTATTGTATTTGGTGGCATATCGTTCTTCATAGTATTCTAATATAATCCTTTGTATATCTGTGATGTCTGTGGTGACTTCTCTTCTTTCATTTCTGATTTTGTTTATATGGCTCTTTTCCCTTTTTTCCTTAGAGAGTCTAGCTAGCCAGTAGTTTGTTAATGTGATTAATCTTTTCAAAGGACCAGCTCTTTGTTTTATTAATTTCTGTATAGTCTTTATGTTCTTTCATTAAATTCTGCTCTAGTTTTTACTATTTTCTTTCTTCTGCTGGCTTTGGGTGGCTTTTATTCTTCTTTTTATAGTACTTTTAAGATGTAATGTTAGGTTATTTACTTGTATTTCTGAGATAGGCCTGTAATGATACAAACTTCCCTCTTATTACTGCTTTCGCTGCATCCCAGAAGTTTTAATATGTCATATTGTATTTCTCGTTTTTCTCTATATAACTTTTGATGTCACCTTTTCTTTTTTTCTTTTTTTGACTCAGTCATTTTTTGTAGTATATTGTTTAATCTCTATGTATTTGTGGGCTTCTTTACTTCCTTTTTATAGTAGATTTTTTATTTCAGTGCATCCTGGTCAGAGAATATGCTTGGTATAATTTAAATCTTGAATTTGTTGAGGCTAGTTTTGTGACCTAACATATGGTCTACATGTGAGAATTTTCTGTATGCACTGGAGAAGAATGTATAATCTGATGTTCAGGGATGAAAGGTTGTGTAAGTATCAATTACATCGACTTTTTCTACTGTGTCATTTAAGGCCAATTTTTCTTTATTGATTTTTCTGTTTGGGTGATCTACCTAAAGCTGTCAATGGGGTATTAAGGTCCGCAACTATGATTGTGTTTTGGTCCATTTCTACCTGCAGTTCTGTGAGTAGTTGCTTTATATATTTCGGTGCTCCCTGTTTGGGTGCATATAAATTAAGAAGTGTTATGCCTTCTTGATGTAGTGTCCCATTTATCATTATAAAATGTTCACCTTTTTCTATTATTACCTTTGTTATCTTGAAATCTACTTTGTCAGATATAAGTATGGCTACACCTGCTTTTCTCTGGATGTTATTGCCTTAAATAATCTTTTTGCACCCTTTCACCTTGAATCTACCTTTATCTTTGCAGCTTAGATGTGTCTCTTGAAGGCAGCATATGGTTGGATTTTGTTTTTTGATGCAATTTGTTACTCTTTGCTTCTTTATTGGTAAATTCAGTCCAACTACATTTACGGTAATTATTGATGTATGGGTATTTCCAATAGCCATTTTATCTTTTGCTTTCTGGTAGCTCTGTGCTTCTATGGGTTCTTTTTCTGTGTGTTTCTGTCATTTTTGTTTGGTTGTATTCCATACTTCTTTTCTTTGTTTCCTTTTTTTTAAAAAAAAAAAAGATGTGTATGTGTATATATATATATATATATATATATATATATATATATATATATATATTAATGATTTCAGCGAGGAAGGGAGAGAGAAACATCAATGGTGAGAGAGAATCACTAATTGGCTGTTTCCTGCACACAACCGACTGGGGATTGAGCCTGCAATCTGGGCATGTGCTCTGACCTGGCTGCTTTGAGAATGTTTTCTTTGTCTTTAATTTTAGGCAGTTTTAATACAAAGTGCCTTGGGGAGAACCTTTTTGAATTGAGGTAATTAGGTGTTCTGTTTGCTTCTTGGATTCTAGGATCTAGTTCTTTCTATAGATTTTGGAAGTTCTCATCCACTATTTGTTTGAATAGGCCCTCTGTTCCTTTCTCATTCTCTTCTTCTTCTAGAATGCCTATTATTCTTATATTGATTTTACTAATGGAGTCAGACAGTTCTCATAGAACTTTTGCATTTCTTTTTATGCTCAGGTCTCTATCTTCTTCCCCCTGGTCATTTCTAGATTCCTATCTTAGATGTCACTAATCCTTTCCTCCATATTGTTGGCTCTGTTTCCTATGTTCAGTAGTTCACTCCTAATCTCCTTAATTGCATACTTCATTTCCAAGATTTCCAAATGGCTCCTTTTTAAAGTTTCAATCTCTTAAGTAAAGTACTCACTTTGTTCATTTATTTGTTTTCTGAGTCCATTGAATTGCCTGTCTGCATTTTCTCACATCTCATTAAGTATTTTCAAAACTGCAATCTTGAAATTCTGTCATTTATATCACGTATTTCCATATGTTGCAGCTTGCTTTCTGGAGATTTTTTTTCCTTCTGAGCTTCCTCATTACCATGGTTATTCATAGTATTTGCTGGTCTCCTCTCTCTAGACATCTACTATATTGCTGATCTTTCTGTAGCAGCTTTCTTTGAAGAGCTCTTTCTACTATTTTCCAGTAGATGGCACTTAATCACAAGACTTTTACCTCTGTGACCTCCCAGAGCTGACCTCCATGGCTTCCATCAGACAGTACAGCCACACTGTTTGGGTGTGGGGTTTGTTTTGTCCTAACCATAGTGGCGACCCTGGAACCCCACAGTTTGCACCCCACACATGCCTCACCATGGGGTCAATCACAGAAGGAAACAGTGATTCTACTGCAATAGCTCTCAGTTTGCAGATAATGTGTTTCTCAATCCAATACCAAGGGAGTCCAAGGGGGCGTAGGGGTCTGTGGCTACATTTCTTTGTCTGAAACACCACCACCTGACAACAGACAGTCACAACTGAACCTCTATTCTATGTCCTTACCCAGGTGTATCTGCTGGCTCAGCCATTGCTCAAACCGCTTGCCCTGCTGGAGAGCCCACTGAGATTCTCTGTTCCTCCCAACCCATGGAAGCACCTGCTACCACTGGTTTCCTCCCCTCTCTGGGCAGAGCTGGCCACAAGCTCCTGGTTGCAGGGCTGCTTCCATGGACATCTGGTCTTTCCTCCTTTCTCACCTCCCCATTTATTCCAAGTTCAATGTGACGTGATTCTATATTGAGTAGGCAATCCTTTGTTGGGCTATAGTAGATTACCTTGTTGAAATTTCATGGGGAGAGGCCAAGGGGATCTCTCATGCTGCCATTGTTCTGACATCACCACTAACATTATTTATATGATTCACAGTCATAAAGAACTAATATATAACATACTATTTTAAAATAGGAGTTCAAATGAACTTATTTTACTACTTTATTGAGGTATAATTTAGATACAATAAATTTACCCATATTAAGTATACAATTCAATGATTTTTAATAAATTTACTGAACTGTGCAACCATCACCATAATCCAGTTTTAGAATATTTTTATACCTCCAATAAGATTCCTCATTCCCGTTTATTGTCAATACCCACAGACTCAGACAATCACTATTCTATTTTGTGTCTCCAGAGATTTGTCTTTCTAGATATTTCATATAAATGAAATTATACAATATGTGACATTTTTAATGTGGCTTCTTTTACTTAGGATAGTGTTTTTTTATGAATAGAGTTCCTTTTTTTAACAGTTTTAGATTTACAGAAAAATTGAGGAGATGGAGAGAGTTCCCATATACCCTATCCCAGGGGTGGGCAAACTTTTTGACTCGAGGGCCACAATGGGTTCTTAAACTAGACCGGAGGGCCGGAACAAAAGCATGGATGGACTGTTTGTGTGAATGAATATAAATTCAAAGTAAACATCATTACATAAAAGGGTACAGTCTTTTTTTTCAATAGTTTTATTCATTTCAAACGGGCCGGATCCGGCCCGCGGGCTGTAGTTTGCCTACAGCTGCCCTATCCCATGCATATGGTTTTCCCTATTAACATCTTACGTTAGCATGGTCCATTTGTTACAATACCGATATACTAGAGGCCCAGTGCATGAAATTAGTGCATTGAGGGGGAGGGTCCCTTAGCCAGGCCTGTGCCCTCTCACACTCTGGGACCCCTCACTCCTTACCCCCCACCTACTTGCAGCTCCTTACCTCTCGGTTCACTGCTCCTTAGCACTGCCACAGAGGCAGGAGAGGTTCCTGCCACTGCTGCTGCGCTTGCCAGCCATCAGTCTGACTTCTGGCTGAGCCACACTCCCATTGTGGGAGCACACTGACCACCAGGGGACAGCTCCTGTGTTGAGCGTCTGCCCCCTGGTGGTCAGTGTGCGTCATAGTGACCAGACGTTCCACCGGTCATTCCGCAGTTCAGCTGATTTGCATATTAGGCTTTTATTATATAGGATTTGTGTGAGCTCTTTATATGTTAAAGATACTAACCGCCGAAACCGGTTTGGCTCAGTGGATAGAGCGTCGGCCTGCGGACTGAAAGGTCCCAGGTTCGATTCCGGTCAAGGGCATGTACCTGGGTTGTGGGCACATCCCCGGTGGGGGATGTGCAGGAGGCGGCTGGTCGATGTTTCTCTCTCATCGATGTTTCTGACTCTCTATCTCTCTCCCTTCCTCTCTGTAAAAAATCAATAAAAATATATTTAAAAAAAAAAAAAGATACTAACCATTTATTGAATATTTGCTGCAAATACATTTTACCCAGTTTGACTTTTAAAATCTAGGCTTATTAGCTATTTTCCCTGTAGACACATGGATTCCTTTAGATGTCCGTTTTCTTCCTTGTTGGAATTCTGTTATTTTTATTGCTATAATTTCTCTTTTTAAGAGTCTCTTATTCTTGTTGAGTTATGTTTTCTAGAGTTTGCAGCCATGGGACCATAATGGCTTCACTTCTAACTTTATTTTTTAAAATATGTTTTCATTTATTTGAGAGAGAGAGAGAGAGAGAGAGAGAGAGACATTGAGCCCACAATCAGGGCCTCAGGCTTTTTACTCTTTGTTGTTAATGCCTATAGGAGTCAAAAGGTCCTTCACAGGTGGTTTCTTATGCTAATGAGCTCATAGTTTCTGAAAGAGGCTGAAGATTCTCATTCAGGATTTTCACAGGACAGTGGCACCTCGTAGAACCCCTACTCATAGGAGATTCCCCTTCCATCAGTAATAACAGAACAGCTGACACTAAATGGCCACTTAAAAAAGGCCCCAGTACTCTTCTAAGTGCTTCACCTGGTGACCTGGTTTGATCAATAACCCCAAGAGGCCAGCACTATTATTTCCAGCTTTCAGATGAGAAAACAAAGGCGTGGAGTGGTTAGTGATTTGCCCAAGTGCAGGGCAGAGCTGGGAGGCACACCGAGTGGGGGCTACTAGGGAACAGATGTGTACACAGATGAGGCAGGGATTTCGGCATGAGTGACAGCTAAGGCAGGACAGGACAGTGCCGGGAAGAGAGGGAAGGCAGCAGGTATTGCCCCAGAGACCCAGGGAACACATGCTGGGACCTGGCTGGGCTCCTGACCCTCAGGAGTTTCAAATTGCAGAGCTGTCTTGCCCGGGAATCTGGAATCTGGAATCCGAGTTATCCCAGGGGCCCCAGGACACGGCGCAGGCAATTTCCACACCTGCCTACATTGCCAGTTAAGCACTGGGGTTCGTAAGTCCAGTGAGGGCAGGGGGCAGATAATCACAGTGGTAACAGTGAGCGCTTAGTACTGTCAAGCACCGGGCTGAGAGCCTTATGTGCATAATCTTATGCACACCCTGTAACATTCCAATGAGGCTGGTACTATAATCATACCCATTTTATAGATGAAGAAACCAAGACTCAGAGAGGTTACACAGCTCTAACTGGCAGAGTCTGTGTGATTCCAAAGTCCGTATATGGTCGCCACATCTCTCTGCTACCCCTGACCCTCTAGTGCAGCAGTTCTCAACCTGTGGGTCACGATCCCTTTGGGGTTCGAACGACCCTTTCACAGGGGTTGCCTAAGAACATCGGAAAACACATATATAATTACATATTGTTTTTGTGATTAATCACTATGCTTTAATTATGTTCAATTTGTAACAATGAATTGGGGGTCACCACAATATGAGGAACTGTATTAAAGGGTCACGGCATTAGGAAGGTTGAGAACCACTGCTCTAGTGGGTGGCATTACTAAGTCCAGCTTTTCTCTCCCTCCTGCTCTGGGACACCTCATGATCAGCAGGGCTGAGCAGAGGAGAGACAGGGCTCTGAGGGACCCAGCAGGGGACATGGCCATTATTTCTCTAGAGCAGTGATGGTGAACCTTTTGAGCTTGGCGTGTCAGCATTTTGAAAAACCCTAACTTAACTCTGGTGCCATGTCACATACAGAAATTTTTTGCTATTTGCAACCATAGTAAAACAAAGACTTATATTTTTGATATTTATTTTATATATTTAAATGCCATTTAACAAAGAAAAATCAACCAAAAAAATGAGTTTGCGTGTCACCTCTGACATGCATGTCATAGGTTTGCCATCACTGCTCTAGAGCCTGGCGATAAAGAATCAATAAGAAAAAAGATTTCCATTTCCAGGCTGTTCTATCGTATCTTCTTCTCAGTAATGGAAACTGGTACACCATGGGCGATTGGAGCCTGTGGGCTGGGGGGAAGGACGGAGGTTAGCTATTCCTGCCTGTCCCCGCCGTGGGTCCCCCTGTGTATGGGGGGTGACTGGCGGGGCAAGGGCCTTGGTCTGGTGCCACCCATGTCCCCCGCCACCTACACCCAATTCCCCGCTTGCCATCGGGCAATGGGAGTCTGCCAGCCAGGGAAAGGGACCGAGAGGTACTCAGTGTACCTCATAGTGACTGGCTGACCTGTCGTTCTGGTCATTCCACCGTTAGGGTTAATTTGCATATTACCCTTTTATTATATAAGATTATCATTAACTAAAGTCTATAGCTTACATTACAGTTGGTTCACTCAGTATTGTATAGCTATGAGTTTTAACAAATGTATGATATCACGTATTCATGATTATAGAATCATACAGAATAGTTTCACAGCCCTCAAAATCTCGTGCTCCACCTAATTATTTCTCCTTTCCCCTCCAACCCTTGGCAATCACTACTGTTTTTATTGCCTCTATAGTTTTGCCTTTTCTAGCATGATATATCGTTGTAATCAAACAGTATATAGTCTTTTCAGATTGACTTCTTTCACTTAGCAGTTTGCATTTACATTTTCTCCATGTCCTTTTGAGGCTTAAAAGCTCATTTAAAAAATTTTAGGCATGCAGGAGGCAGCCAATTGATGATTCTTTCTCATATTGATGTTTCTATTTCTCTCTCCCTCCCACTCTGAAATCAATAAAAATATATTTTAAAAATTTCAGCTTTTTTCCCTAGCTGGTTTGGCTCAGCGGATAGAGCATCAGCCTGCGGCCTGAAGAGTCCCAGATTCTATTCCAGTCAAAGGTACATGTCCGGGTTGTGGGCTTGGACCCCAGTGGAGGGTGGCGGGGGCGGGGGCATGCAGGAGGCAGTCGATCAATGATTCTATCTCATCATTGATGTTTATATCTCCCCTCTCTGTTCCTCTCTGAAATCAATAAAAAAATATATTTTTTAAAAAATTTCACCTTTGAGAGAGAAAATGGTGGAGGTATAAACGGACGTGTCGTGTGCCTTGTCCTGGAGCAGATAAGGGTGAGCAGCTGAAACGGGTACCATACAGCCCGAATAGGCAGAGGATTTTCAGCTGAGAGACTGTCTGCAGCTGGGAAAGACCGAGAACCCCCAGAAAAAAAAGGACGGTTGGAGACTGCGGCTGAAACCTCTCTCAGTGTGCCAGCTCAGCAGCAGAGACTGCGCCATCTTGGGTGGCTGTTGCCGGCATCCAGAGATCAGCTACTAACCTGGAAACAAGGGATATCAAGCAGCATGACTGCGTGAACTCAGACGAGCACTGCTTCTTCTCATGGAAAGGTTAGACTTCCCCTAAAGGTGCAGTTTGCAATTCGGGTTGGAGAGAGGACCGAGCTTGCGTTCGCGGGGCGAAATCTGCGCCCCACAGAGTCCGCAGCCGTTGGGACCAGGATTACCCGTGAGTGGGGAAGGGGCCCCACAGGGCTGCAGGCAGAAGGGAACGCTAAAAATAAGCCCATAGCTGGACTGGATGTAAAAAAGCAGCCTTGGACTTTGCCAGTGTGCTGGCTGCTTGGTGCCAGGGGCGAGTGGGCGCGCGGAGACTGTGCGCAGACCTGGAAGGTGGAGGCTTGCGAATTCACACAACATATCAGGCTCTTGTTACAGTTCCCCTTAGATCCGTGCATTTGATTATTAAACCCAGTGCATGGGATTTCCCAGTTGGGGTCATTCGCAGAGCCTGTAGGGGAAAGTTCTTTTTGGGGAGCCTGGGAAACAGAGCGGGCAGTAACGTTTAAAGAACCAGCTCTGGGCAGTGGACTTTCCCAAATCAGTTGCAAGTACCATAGAGAAAAAAAACCCAACTGATAGAGAGGACTTATAGCCTCGGAGGTCAATCCAGACACACTGCCACCCAGAGGCAGATCCACGAACTGTCTCTTCTGTGATCACAAATAAAGGCAGTCCGGAAAACAAATACAACCTGCCTTAAAATCAGGGCTGTGGTTTACAGCACGGAGGGACAGTGTATCGCAGGGAAATCCAACACTCTCCTGACTGCCTGGCAGGACTAGGGCGTGCCAAAAAGAAGAGTAGAAGATCTGAAGCACCTTCACTACTGCATATTTTTATATTTTTTAAAATTCTTTTTTCAACATTTCATTAAGAACCTATTTTATTTTTTTTTATTTTTTTTTCATCACTTGATTTTACCTTTTTAATTACTACATTTTTTAACCAGTATTATTGCTATCATTTTACCATTTTTTCAAGTGTCATTTTATTTTTTATTTTTTTATTTTTCTTTATTTTATTTTGGGATTAGTGTTCTACACTCTATTTTCATCGTTCCTTTAGCATCATTTCTCTCTATCTCACATTTACCCTTAAGCCAAAACTCTCTTCCTCACTTTTCCCTTTTTGTTGTCCTGTTTCTCTTACCCTATTCCTGCTTTACATTTTCCCTATTCCTTCTTTTTACCCACTATCTAAATTTCACCATACTTATATATCTAATTTCCAATCCCTTGCTCTAAATCCATATACACCTCTCTCTTATCTTTCTTCACTATCCAATTTTTTTTCGCTCTCTCTTTGTCGTTTTGCTAGTGTTTGCTTGATTTTGAGTTTATTGGGTTTTTTTATGCTTGTTTGGGAGATTGTTTTGTTTTTCATTTTCATTTTTCTGTTTTGCTTATTTTTTCTTTCTCTGGTTATTTTTGTGCTTCTGTTTTCCCTTGACTTGCTCGATATTAGTGGTTGTTTGTAGTTTGCATTAATCTGCAGGGATCTGCTGCGGGAATTCATTGAGATTAGTTGTGGTTCTCTTAGAGTTTTCTCCCCACACAAATAGCCTCTTCCCCACCTCTATTTCATTCTCTCTCTTACTTTTTTTTTGGTCTGTTTGTTTTTTTCTTCTCTCCCTTTTCCCAATCTCATTTCAGCACTCCTTTTTGTTTTTTCTTTTTCTCTTTAATCTTTTTCTCTTTTTTCTTCTTTATCTCCTAATTCTCTTCGCTCGGGTGGTCACCTTTATTTGGGGTTATTAATATCATGAATGCATTTTGTTCAGGGCCTTGTACATTGTGCCTTGTTGTGTTGTATTTTGTACCTTTAAATCAACGCAGCAGAGAGAGAACTACATAACCAAACACCTGGAGAAGAGAGATCATGGTGAAAGAAAGAACCAACCCACATATGAAAGAAAAACAGGCATCATCAGAAAAGGAAGTAAACGAAATGGAGGCAATGGAGGCAAGCAACCTGTCAGAGAAAGAATTCAGAGAAATGGCCATAAGGTGGATGAAAAGAATGGAAGACAAATTCAACAATATATGTAGGAACCAAGAGGAAATGAAGAAGAGCCAAGAGGAAATGAAGAGAAACCAAGAAGAAATGAAAAATGACATCACTGATATAAAGAACTCAATATAAAGCATCAACAGTAGACTACAAGAAGCAGAGGACCGCATCAGCGAGCTAGAAGACAAGGTAGGAAAAAAATACCCAAACAGAACAGCTTCTAGAAAAAAAAATTAAAAAGAAGGAGGAGAGCCTAAGAGAACTCTGGGACAACACTAAACGAAACAACATCCGAATAATAGGGGTGCCAGAAGGAGAGGAAACTGAGCAAGGAATAGAAAACCTGTTTGAAAAAATAGTTACAGAAAATTTCCCTGATATAGGGAAGAAAAAACTCACACAAATCCAAGAAGCTCACAGAGTCACAAACAAAATGAACCCAAAAAGACCGACGCCAAGGCACATAATTAAATTGGCAAACACCAATGACAAAGCAAGAATCTTAAAAGCAGCCAGAGAGAGACAGAAAGTTACCTACAAAGGATCCCCCATCAGACTAGCGACCGATTTCTCAACAGAAACACATCAGGCAAGAAGGGAATGGAATGAAATAAACAAAGTCATGCAAAGGAAGGGTCTGAATCCAAGAATACTGTACCCAGCGAGGCTATCAATCAAAATTGAGGGTCAAATCAGGAGCTTCAAAGACAAAAACGGTCTACGGGAGTTTATTACAACCAAGCCAGCAATGCAAGCAATGCTAAAGGGTCTGCTGTAAATAGAAAAAAATAGGAAACAAAGAAGGAACGCAGCGGTAAAGAACAAAAATGGCGACTAACAAGTTTCTATCAATGATAACTTTAAATGTAAATGGATTAAATTCCCCAGTCAAAAGGCATAGGGTAAATGAGTGGATAAGAAAACATGACCCATATATCTGCTGTCTACAGGAAACCCACCTGAGAAAAAAAGACGCACACAGACTGATGGTGACGGGATGGAAAAAGGTTTTTCAGGCCAATGGAAATGAAAAAAAAGCCAGGGTAGCAATACTTATATCTGACAAATTAGATCTCAAAGTGGAGGACATAAAAAGGGATAAAGAAGGCCACTTCATAATACTAAAGGGAGCAGTCCAACAAGAAGAAATAACTCTGGTAAATATATATGCACCCAATATAGGAGCACCCAAATACGTAAGAAATCTTCTGGAGGAGATCAAGGGAGAGATTGACAGCAATACAATCATAGTAGGCGACTTTAACACCCCATTATCACAACTGGACAAATCCTCTAAACAGAAACTCAGCAAAGAAACATCAATCCTAAATGACTCACTAGATCAGATGGAATTAATTTACATCTTCAGAACATTTCACCCCAAAGACACAGAATATACATTCTCCTCAAGTGCACATTTGTCATCTTCAAAGATAGACCATATATTGGGTCACAGACAAAGTCTCTTCAAATTCAGGAAACCGGAAACCATATCAAGCATCTTCTCAGACCACAAAGGCATAAAACTAGAAATCAACTATAACAAAAACAATCCAGAAAAATCAAACACATGGAGACTAAATAGCATACTATTAAACAACAACTGGGTTACCAGCAAGATCAAAGAAGAAATAAAAAACATCATGGCAACAAATGACAATGAAAACACAACAATCCAAAACCTATGGGACACAGCAAAAGCAGTCTTGAGAGGGAAGTTCATACCTCTACAAGCCTACTGCAAGAAACAAGAAACAATGAGAAAAAATGACCTAACTATACAACTCGAAGAGTTAGAAAGAGAGCAACAAAAAAAAGCCCACTGTAAGCAGAAGGAAGGAAATAACAAAGATCAGAGCGGAGATAAACGACATAGAAACCAATAAAACAATACAAAAGATCAACAAAACCAAGAGCTGGTTCTTTGAAAGGATAAACAAGATTGATACACCTCTAGCCAGGCTCACCAAGAAACAAAGAGAGAAGACCCAAATAAACAAAATCAGAAATGAAAGAGGAGAAACAACAACAGACCCCATAGAAATACAAAGGATTGTTAGAAAATACTATGAACAACTCTACTCCAACACACTAGACAACCTGGAGGAAATGGACATATTCCTAGAAAAATATAACCTTCCAAAACTTAAGCAGGAAGAATCTAAAAATCCCAATAGGCCAAAAACTATGCAGGAAATCGAAGCAGTAATCAAAAAGCTTCCAGCAAACAAAAGTCCGGGGCCAGATGGCTTCACAGGGGAGTTTTACCAAACATTCAAGGAATACCTAAAACCTATCCTCCTCAGACTATGTCAAAAGATCCAAGAGGAAGGAACACTTCCCAGCTCATTCTATGAAGCCAACATCACCCTAATCCCAAAACCAGATAAAGACAATACAATGAAAGAGAATTATAGGCCAATATCCCTCATGAACATAGATGCCAAAATCCTCAACAAAATCCTAGCAAATCGGATCCAGCAGTACATCAAAAAGATCATATACCATGACTAAATAGGATTTATCCCAGGGATGCAAGGATGGTACAATATCCGCAAATCAATAAATGTGATACATCACATAAACAAATTGAGAGAAAAAAACGACATAGTCATATCAATTGATGCGGAAAAAGCATTTGACAAAATCCAACACCCTTTCTTGATAAAAACGCTCAGCAAGATAGGAATTGAGGGATCATACCTCAACATAATAAAAGCCATATATGACAAACGCACAGCCAACATCATAATCAATGGGCAAAAACTAAAACCATTCCCCCTAAAAACAGGAACAAGACAGGGATGCCCCCTCTCACCACTCCTGTTCTACATAGTACTGGAAGTACTAGCCGTTGCGATCAGACAAGAAGAAGAAATAAAAGGCATCCAGATTGGAAAAGAAGAAGTAAAACTGTCCCTTTTTGCAGATGACATGATACTGTACATACAGATCCCTAAAGACTCCATCAAAAAATTATTAGACTTAATAAATGAATTCGGCAATGTAGCAGGATACAAAATTAATGCTAAGAAATCCATGGCATTTCTTTACACCAATAGTGAACTTACAGAAAGTGAAACTACAGAAGCAATCCCATTTACTATTGCACCAAAAAAATTAAAATACCTAGGAATAAACTTAACTAAGGAGGTAAAAGACTTATATGCCAAAAACTACAGGACACTGAAAAAAGAGATAGAGGAAGACATAAACAGATGGAAGAATATACTGTGTTCATGGATTGGTAGAATCAACATCATCAAAATGTCCATACTACCCAAAGCAATTTATAGATTCAATGCAATCCCCATTAAATTACCAACGGCATATTTCACAAATCTAGAACGAACGTTCCAAAAATTCATCTGGAATAAAAAAAGACCCCGAATAGCTGCAGCAATCCTGAGAAAGAACAAAGTAGGTGGGATCTCAATACCAGATATCAAACTGTATTACAAAGCCACTGTTCTTAAAACAGCTTGGTACTGGCACAAGAACAGATATATAGATCAATGGAATAGAATAGAGACCCCAGAAATCGACCCAAACCACTATGCCCAATTAATATTTGACAAAGGAGGCAAGAGCATACAATGGAGTCAAGACAGTTTCTTCAATAAATGGTGTTGGGAAAATTGGACAGATACATGCAAAAAGATGAAACTAGACCACCAACTCACACCATACACAAAAATAAACTCAAAATGGATAAAAGACTTAAACGTAAGAAGGGAAACCATAAAAATACTAGAGGAATCCACAGGCAGCGAAATCGCAAACATATGCCAAAGGAATTTCTTCTCTGATAATGCTCCTAGGGCAATGGAAACTAAAGAGAAAATAAACAAATGGGACTACATCAAAATAAAAAGCTTTTGCACAGCAAAGGAAACCATCAACAAAACAACAAGAAGACCCACTACATGGGAGAACATATTTGCCAATGATACCACTGATAAGGGTTTAATTTCCAACATTTACAGGGATCTCATGAATCTTAACAAAAGGAAGATAAACAATCCAATAAAAAAATGGGCAACGGACCTAGATAGACACTTTTCGAAAGAGGACATACAGAAGGCCGAAAGACATATGAAAACATGCTCAAAGTCACTAATTATACGAGAGATGCAAATCAAAAAGACAATGCGTTATCATCTCACACCTGTCAGAATGGCTATCATCAACAAATCAACAAACAATAAGTGTTGGAGAGGATGTGGAGAAAAAGGAACCCTTCTGCACTGCTGGTGGGAATGCAGACTGGTGCAGCCACTGTGCAGAACAGTATGGAGCTACCTCAAAGAACTAAAAATGGAACTCCCATTTTACCCAGTGATCCCACTACTAGGAATATATCCCAAGAAACCAGAAACACCAATCAGAAAGGATATATGCACCCCTATGTTCACAGCAGCACAATTCACCATAGCTAATATTTGGAAACAGCCTAAGTGCCCATCAGCAGATGAATGGATTAGAAAACTGTGGTACATATACACAATGGAATATTATGCTGCGGTAAAAAAAAAAAAGGAACTCTTGCCTTTTGCAACAGCATGGATGGAACTGGAGAGCATTATGCTAAGTAAAATAAGCCAGTCAGAGAAAGATAAATACCACATGATATCACTCATTTGTGGATTTTAGAGAACAACATAGACTGATGAAAAGGGACAGACCCAAAGACTGAGAAACAGCAATCAGGCTATCAATCCCCAGAAGGAAAGTAGGGGAGGGTGGGGGTAAGGGGAAGAGATCAACCGAAGGACTTGTATACATGTATATAAGCCAAACCAATGGACATGACAACAGGGGGATGGGAGCATGATTGTGTGGGGCGGGGGGGGGGGGTGGAGGTTGGGGTTAATGGGGGGGATGAGGACACATTTGTAATACCTTAACTAATAATAAAAAAAAAGAAAAAAATTTCACCTTTACTGAGGTATAATTCACATAAAATATTGTAAGATACTTTAAGTGTACATCATGGTAATTTGATATATGTTGTGAAAGGTTTGCTCCCATCTAATTAATTAACATATCCATCAACTAAAGGATTTATTTTTCTTCTTTGTTTTTTGGTCAGAATATTTAAGTTCTACTCTCTTAGTTAATTTCAATTATATGATACTGGATAGTTCTTTTTTGCTGAAAATATCCTATGCTATAGAAGTAACAGTTTGCTTTATCCATTTACCTATTGATGAACATCTTGGTTGCTTCTAGATTTGGGCAATTATAAATAAAGGTGCTATAAACATTTATGTACAGGTTGTTATATGGATATAAGTTTTCAACTCAACTGGGTAAATACCTATGAGCATGATTGCTCAGCATACTGTTTTTGAGGTTGCAGCAGGTATCAATATTTCATCCCTTTTTAAATCCCTGAATAATATCCCATTACATGGCTATACCACATTTTGTTTATCCATGCACTAGTTGATGGGCATTTGTATTGTTCTCACTTTTTGGTTATTATAAAGAACCAAATAGAATAGAATAGAGTTGCTATGCACATTCACATGCAAGTATTTGTGTGTAGACATATGTTTTTATTTTTATTGGGAGTGGAATTGCTGGAATTACTATGATAAATTTCTGTTTAACTTCCTAAGAAACTGTTAAACTGTTCTCTAAAGTGTCTGCACCACTCTGTATTCCTACAAGCAATATATGAGGGTTCCTGTTTCTCAACAGCCTTGCTAACATTTACTGTCTGTCTTTTTTATTACAGTCATTCTAGTGGGTGTGTAGTGGTATCTTGTGCTTCTAATTTGAAATTCCCTAATGAATAATGATATTGAGCATCCTCTCATGTATTTATTAATTATTCATACATTTTCTTTGATGAAATGTATATTCAAATATCTTGTATATTTTTAAATTGGGCTGTCTTATTACTGAATTGTAAGAGTTCTTAAGAATCCCAAAAAACCATTAAGAAAGAACACATGCACCCCTATGTTCATAGCAATGTAATGTACAATAGCTAAGATATGGAAACAGCCCAAGTGCTCATCAGTAGATGAGTAGATAAAAAAGCTGATACATTTACACAAAGGAATACTATTCAGCTGTAAAATAGAAGGATCTCTTACCCTTTGAGATGGCATGGATGGACCTGGAGAGTATTATGCTAAGTGAAATGAGCCAGTCAGAGAAAGACAAATGTCACATGATCTCACTTATATGTGGATTCTAATGAACAAAATAAACTGATAAACAAATAGGTCCAAAGACATGGAAGCATGCATCAAACTGATGATTCTCAGAGGGAAATGGGGGTGGGAAGTGGGGAATGGGGGTGGGAAGAGATTAACCAAAGAACTTATATGAATATATGCATAGCCCATGGACATAGAGAATAGTGCGGTGAAGGCCTGGGTGGGGCGGGACCATGTTGAGAGGCATAAAGGGGGGGAAAAGGGGACATCTGTAATACTCTCAACAATAAAATAAAGAAAACAGAGTTATTTGTATATTCTGGATACAAGGCCTTTATCAGATACGTAATTTGCAAATATTTTCTACCAGTTTAAAAGCTACCTTTTCATTTTGATAACTGTGTCTTCTGAAGTACAACTTTTTTATTTTGAAGTCCTGTTTATCGACTTTTTTTTTTTTTTTTTGTTTATGCATCATGCTTTGTTGTTCCATCTAAGAAATTATTGCCTTACTAAGGTCTCGAAGAAAGATTTTTCTTCTCTAAGTTTTATAGTTTTAGCTCTTATATTTAGGTCTCTTATCCACTTTGAGATAATTTTTGTGTATGGTAAGAGGTAAGGGTTCATACTCATCTTTTTGTATGTACATATTCAATTGTCCCAGCACCACTAATTGAACCTCACTATACATTTTCAAAGGCTTTAAAAAGAAGTGTTTTCCTAACGCTTTATTTTTAAACTTTCAAACCTACAAAGTTGACATATCTTTTACCAAGATTCATAAATTATTATTAATTTCCCACATTTATATTCTCTCTCGCTCACTTTTTGATGAGCCAATTGAAAGTAAGCTACAAATTAATCCAATATCATGTAATTCTACATTCAAATTTGCCAAATTATTCCAAAAATATCTTTTATACCTGTTTATAATTTACCCCACAATTCAAAATCCATTCATGGTTGACTCATTGCATTTGATTGTTAGAGCTCATTGTTCTATTTCAAACTAGAAATTGTTCCTCTACCTTCTTCTGTTTTTCAGGATAATGGCTTTTTTTTGTTTGGTTGTTAATCCTCACCTAAGGATATTTTTCCCATTCATTTTTAAAGAGAGTGAAAAGGGGGAGGGAGGGAGGGAGGGGGAGAGAGAGAGAGAGATGTGAGAGAGAGACATCAATTGGTTGCTTCCCACACTCGCTGGACTGGGCTGGTGATGGACCTGCAACCCTGGTACATGCCCTTGACCTGGAATTGAACCTGCAACCCTTCAGTGCTCGGACTGATACTCTAACCACTGATAAACACTGGCCAGGGCAGGGTAATGGCTTTTTATAATGCAGGCCAGTTGACTTGTTGGGTGTTCCACAGTTTAGGTTTGTCTAATTGTTTCTTCATATTTAGACTCAGATTAAACATTTTTTAAATATTGTTTGTTTGCTTATTTTATTCATTAGATTCCACATGATTCCATCATATGGTATTTATCTTTCTCTGACTGGCTTATTTCATTTAGCATAATAATCTCCAGGTCCATCCATGCTGTTGCAAAGAGTAAAAGTTCCTTCCTTTTCACAGCTGTGTGGTATTCCATTGTGTAAATGTACTTTTTTATTGTTGACAGTATTACAGATGCCCCTCCATTTCCTTGCCCCTTTGCACCCCTCCACCCAGCCCCTGCTCCACCCCAGGGCTTCCCCACACTATTGTCTATGTCCATGGAAAAGGTAAGGTTTACTTTTTTTTACGGCTAAGTAGCATTCCACTGTGTGAATGTACCACAGCTTTTTTTTATCCACTTATCAACTGATAAATTGGGCTGCTGGGCTGCTTCCAAACCTTAGCTATTGTAATTGTAAGTAACGCTGCAATGAACACAGGGGTGCACGTATTCTTTCTGAATGATGTTTCAGGTTTCTTCAGATATATTCCCAGAAGTGGAATGGCTGGGTCATTAGGCAATTCTATTTTTAAATTTTTGAGGAAACTCCATACTGGTTTCCACAGGGCTTGATAGGTCAAACCTCATTTAGCAAGAATATTTCATAGATGCTCTGTACTTCTTAGTAAATCACATCAGGAGGCACAATGTCAAGTTGACTTGGTATTGACAATGCTGGGTTTACTCACTTGTTTAACCTAACGACTGCCAGATTTTCCTATTGTAAATGTATATTTTCCCCTGTGTAATTAACAAGAAATATATGGGGTGATAATCTGAAACTGTGTGACTATCCTGCTTCCCAAGTACTTTTTAGTTGATGTAGTTTTAGCATACATTTGATGATCTTTGCCAAAATCAATTATTATACTGGGGGCTGCAAAATAATGACTTTCAAGTCTATCTTCCTTCTACATTTATTAGCTTATATTCTGCTAGAAAGAAGATCTTTCTCCCTCCCCCCCCCCTTCAGAATATCACCATGGACTAATGGATTATTAATTTTATTGCCATAATCCACTTCCATTAATATTTTTACAATTTCTAAAAAATACATATTTTTCTAGCTTAGTCTACAGAAAAGGCTTAAAAGCACTGCATATCAGTAACAATGAGCACACCTAGTACCTAGACTGTGATACTGAAATACCATTTCCTTCTAATAAGAACCAGGGCTCCTGAGAGAAATGGCTGATTTTAGGGATGGAGCAGGGAAAGTTCAATGTGAACTGAGGAAGCCTTGTTCATCAGAAAGCAAAGATGCAGTAAAGAAGTGACAGGGTCATGCAAAAAACACATAGGAGATGACTTGAAAGGGCTCTCACTAGCTAAATTTGGGATACTTTGGGCATTAAAAAGAAGTGCTTTTAAAATTATCCAAAATTTTAAAAATATATTTTTTTATTGATTTCAGAGAGGAAGAGAGATAGAAACATCAATGATGAGAATCACTGATCGGCTGCCTCCTGTATGCCCCTACTGGGGATTGAGTCGGTAACCTGACCAGGAATGGAACCATGACCTCCTGGTTCATAGTTCGACGCTCAACCACTGAGCCACTCTGGCTAGGCATAAAATTATCCATATTTTACTAGGCTTCATCTATAACTCCGTTTCTCTCTCTCCCTCACCCTCAACCCATGTCTCTTTCTCTACTGCCTTTATTTTTTTCTCATCATTCATTTCCTCATCAGTGTGCTCTGTTTACACCATTGAAAATATACCAGTAACCATGTGATTGACAAATCCAAAAGACCTTTCTTAGTCCTCAACATACTCAACTTCATTGTCATTAATAACCACTTGCCCTCCCATGCTAGGCTTTCTTCCCTTCTTATACCAAGCAGGGATAAACAATGCACATCCAGGATCATGGTATTTCTTCATACTCCCCATAAATTAAACTTTCCTTGACTTATATCTCCCTCAGTAACTATTTATTTCCTTCCATTTTCTACAAAATTGCTTGCTCTCTCTTCCTTTTTTTCCATTTACTCTAAACTGTCTGTTCCACTGAAACTTCTTTTACCAGGTTCACCACTGACAAGTAATTTTTAATTTTCATCTCACTTGATCAGCACCTGACACAGGTTAATATACTCCGATTCTGTCTTTTGTTTTAAATAGAGTTATTGCCGGTAGTGTGTCAAAGCCAGCTACTGACATCAGTTATTAAATATTCATGAATTTTGCAATCCCTTGGGAATATTTATATGATCAAAACTAGCAAAGGCTACAAATGTAGGGCTTTATTTTTTTTCTTCAGAAGTCTAGTTTACCAGCATTCTACCTGTTACTGTTTCTAAAAATGACACATGCTAAGTTAAATATATTCAACTATTCAAATTTAACAAAAAGTGCAATGACCTGAAATCTCACTACTGTGAAAAAAACAAAAACATTGTTTTCTACAAAGCAAGGTTGTACTTAATGGAGAAAATGTTACACTGCTATTTTATAACCTTATACAGTATGTCATGGACATCTTTCCAGGTCAGTAAGTATAGATCTATGGCATAATTTTAATGACTATATAGTATTACATTGTGTGTATCTGACACAACAGTTCTTCTACTGTTGAATATTTTAGGTTGTTTTTGCTATCATGATGCTGGGAACTATATTTTAAAAATATATTTGTATAATTTCCCATATCCTTTGGAGTAAATTCCTAGAAGATGGCTGTATCATAGACTACACTTATTTTTCATTTTGATACATATTGTTAAACTGTCCTCTGGAAAGTCCAAAAACTTTACATTCCCCCCCAGGAAATACACAAGAGTTCCTGTTTCCCCACAGCCTTGGTAACACGGTCACTCTTTTAAATATTTTCCAATAGATAAACAACAAAAACACATTTTTTTCATTTCTTTGATTATCAGTGAAAATGAACATATTTTATGTTTATTATCCATTTATATATCTTTTGCTAAATGCCTTTTCATGTTCTTTGCCCATTTTTCTAATGTGTAAGACTGCCTCTCACCTTTTTTGTTGTTGTTGTTGCCATTAATCCTCACCTGAGGATATTTTTCCCATTGATTTTTTTTAGAGAGAGTAGAAGGGAGTGGGAGAGGAAAGGAGAGAGAGAGAGAGAGAGAGAGAGAGAGAGAGAGAGAGAAACATCAATATGAGAGAGACACATTGATTGGTTGCCATTGGTTGCCTCCCGCACATGCCCCGACCAGGGCCAGGGATCAAACCTGCAACCCAGGTACATCAGGTACATGCCCTTTACTGGGAATAGAACCAGAGACCCTTCAGTTCATGAGGCAATGCTTTAACCACTGAGAAACACTGGCCAGGGCCTCTCACATTTTTCTTAAAACAGCCTCATTCCTTAGATTCCTGTCCACTACTTCTTTCTGGATCTCCTCCCTACAATGTTGCCAGTTTCTTCCCCTCTATTTGCCCCTTTAATCTCACCCATTCTTATGATTTTAATTAACATATCTAACAATACAAATAATCCCAATAGCAATACTGATGTTAATAATTGCAAACATTTATTGAGAATTTACTGTGTGCAAGTACTATAATTAATGCTTATATGGAATAGCTCAGTTATCCTCAAAGGAAGCATGTAAACTAAGTACTAGAAGCTCCATTTTATGGAGGAGGAATCAGTCAGGAAAGTTTAAATGCTTGTTAAAAATCACAAAGTTAGTATGTACAGAGCTGGGACTGAAACTTAAGCCTTTCTGGTGCCAACTTTACTATGTGCCAACTTCACTATATTACATCCCATGACTACATACTATATAGCACCTATATTAGGTGTTGCTAAACTATGATCCACAGGCCAAAACCAGCCTGATGTGTTTTTGTTAATAAAGTTTTACTGGAACACAGACATACCCATTCATTTAAATACTGTTTATGGCATGTCTGAAGCTATAACAGCAAAGTTGAGTAAGTATGACAGAGACCTTATGGCCTGAAAAATCTAATCTGGACCATTATAGAAAAAGTTTACCTACTTTTGATCTATATACAGATAACTCCAATAATCTACACCCTCATCACTGACCTATCTTCTGAACTCTCCATTTACTTGTCAACTAGACACTTCCAGACCATATATACCTCAATCTTAATATTCTCAAAACTGGATTTTAAGGTACCCGTTCTTGCCATTGTCAACCTCATACCCTGTGGTAAGCCCAGGGATGTGACATGCGTACTGCCATTCCTTACTTTTACATCCATGGCAGACATTGCTAATTGATTGTATTATTTGGTCCCATTAAGCTTAGGTGGGGGCTTTAGAACCTTTCTTTTTTATTATTTGAATTTATTGGGATGACACTGGTTTGCAAAACCATACAGGTTTCAAGTGTACAACTCAATAAAATATCATCTGCATACTGCACCGTGTGCCCATTGCCCCAACACAGACCTTTATGAAGGCCTGGCCTGAGATAGGAAGTAGGAAGTGCAAAGAAAGGGTTGGAGTGAAGAACTATTTAGGAGGTAGAATCACCAGGATGTGGAGAATGCCATACTCTGCTATACAACCCCCTTTTCCATGCCTGAAAACCAGCTCAAATGTCATTACCAAGAAATCTTTCCCCAGGTGGAATAGCTATTTCTATATGGTGCCCACACCAGTTCAGAACTCTATCATAGAACTAATACATAAATTATGCCATATGTATGTTTTCATAGGTTGATTTGTCTACCCCACTAAATTAAGAGGTTAACAGCAGGGCACATCTTATTTATCTTTGCATTCCTGGCATTTAACAGCATCCAGGACATAGCAGACTGTCAGTATGTTAAATTGAAAGGAGGATAAAATCATTGCAGGTATCACCATCTCCTAGACCAAAGCTTGGTGCATAATTCTTGAATCCAGTACCTTTTTTGCACCTCCCACTGCCAATGTCAGGCCAGATCTTCATCACTTACACTCTGGATGATTGTCACAACCTCCCCACCCCACCTCCCCTTTAGTCTTGGCCCCTCACGTCAATCCCCTATGTTAATTTTCTCATTCAACTAGTGTCTTGAGTGTCTACTAGATGCTCTCTGTTCTACGTACTTGACAAAAGACCTTGTCCTCATGGAGCTTGTATTCTAGGAGAGAAACACAACCATCAGAGTGATCCAATTATATGCAGCTCTGATCAGGTCATTCTTAAAATCTTCACTGGTTTCCCATTATTTACAGTCTAAACTATCGACACAAGCACATAAGGGCCTTCATGACCCATAGTCTAGTTCAGGGGTGGACAAACTTTTTGACTCGAGGGCCACAATGGGTTCTTAAACTGGATCGGAGGGCCGGAACAAAAGCATGGATGGAGTGTTTGTGTGAACGAATATAAATTCAAAGTAAACATCATTACATAAAAGGGTACGGTCTTTTTTTTATTTTTATTCATTTCAAACGGGCCGAATCCGGCCCGCGGGCCGTAGTTTGCCCACGGCTGGTCTAGTTTCATTTCTTGGATTTTGTATTCTATCAATACTGAAATGCACACACCATGTTTTTTCCTGCCTCCCTGACTTTGCTTTCTTTTCTTTTTCACATGGTTAACTTCAAGATTGAGCTGAGATAGCACTTAATCTAGGAGGCTTTCCCTTTTCTTCTTCAGGTTAGGTGCTTATCATCAATGCTCCCATCAGAACATCATGTGCAAACCTTCTATCACTGTGTTTACACATTACCTTTTCATTATTTGTTTCTACATCTGTTTACTCAATGAGGTGGGGCTCTTGGAGGGCAGAGACTGTCTTATTGATCTCTGGAATCCCAGGAACCTCAGGAACCTACTCCAGTGTATAGCACATAGAGGCACTGAATAAATATCTGTTGACTTAAGGACTGTTACTTCCACATGCCATTCTTGTTCATACCCAGACTACTCTGCTGCACTCCAGACTCTTGTAACCAACTCCTTACCAGGCATCTTTCTGCCTCACAGGTACCTCAAAGGCACCATGACGAACAGGGAACTAATAATCACCCCTGAAACTTACTCTTCCTTCTGTATTCCTACCATAATTTTTAAAACTGGAAACCTCAGTGTCAGTTTTAAGTATTCTGTTTTCCTTTTCCTAAGAATTATACTTCATCAGTCTTCCCTCTGGCCTCTCCTACCTGTTTCCTCTGCCACTGTCCTCATTATCACCACCACCCCGCCCCCCCCCCCCCCCCCCCGCAGCTGACTGCACCAGCCTTCTAACCAGTCCTCCTGCCCCTAGTCTCAATTCCTGGATTTAATCCTCCAACCTGAGGCCAGAGTTTTTTTGTCAAAGAAAAATCTGATTGTGTCTCTTCCCTGCTTAATGATCTTTACTGCCTTCAGGATAACATCCACAAACACTTTAGTACAGTATACAAGGTCCTTAAGAATACAGTCTCATCTAAATTTCTAGCCCCATCTCCTGCCACTGACCCATACAAATTTCCTGCCTCAGCCATACTGTACTCTTTTTTTTTTAAAATATATTTTATTGATTTTTTTTACAGAGAGGAAGGGAGAGAGATAGAGAGTTAGAAACATCGATGAGAGAGAAACATCGATCAGCTGCCTCCTGCACATCTCCCACTGGGGATATGCCCGCAACCCAGGTACATGCCCCCGACCGGAATCGAACCTGGGACCCTTCAGTCCGCAGACCGACGCTCTATCCACTGAGCCAAACCGGTTTCGGCCATACTGTACTCTTGACAACTCATCACAAATCTCATTCTCTCAAGCCTTTCTGCTTTGCATGTTGAGGTCCCTTTTCCTTATCGTTCTCCACTGCATATGCCAGGCTTATACTTGTTTTGTCTCTGAAGACTCAGCTCAAACATCACGACAGCCTCAATACTTAAAAAAAAAAATCGTGCTCTCAACATAGTACCTCCCCACACCACTGCTGAGCTTAGTCTTTTTATTTATGTGCTTCCCTAGTACCCTGTGCTTATTCCAGCCATTAAGCACATTATGCCAGAATACTAGTTACTTGTCAGTATCTCTCAGTTTACCATAAGGTTCTAGAAGTGAGGGATGGTGTCAGTGTGGTTAATTTCTGTATCATCAGTGCCTAGCATCTTTGCCTGGAACACAGTAAAAACTCAACAACCAAAACTAATATTTAAATAAATGAATGCCTTCTTAACTATGCAAATACTGATTGATCCCTTTCCCTGGCATATTCTGCATGATAAATTTCTAGGTCACCACTGTATCCTTAGCACCAAGCAGAGTACATGAGATACAGTGGGTACTCAATAAATGAATGAATTAATTAATGAATGGATGAATGAAACCAAGCTCAAACACTACCTTTCTGACCTCCTAACAGTCCTAGGTATAGCTGGTTGGTCTCCACCCCCAGCTCCCAGCACACTGTATCTCCTTCTCCTACAATACTTGCCACAATATCCTAAACACATGGTTGATTCCCTGCTAGACTGGGATCTCCTTGAAGAAGAAATTTTGTTTTACTCATCTCTGAATCTCCAGTTCCTAGCACAGTGGCAGGCATACAAGAGATGTTCAGAAAGCATTTGCTGAATGAATAAGTGGATGAAAAAGAAGGCTTAGTGAAGTCTCTAGAAATATCTGAATGGCTGTTCTGGAATGAGAAAGTAGACTGTTCTATGTAGCTGCAGGAAGCAGAAGAGCTGGGAAGAGCAGTGGCACTGTTTTAGCTCAATGGAAGCTAACACTTTTGTTAACTTTGAAAATGGTTTGAGGATCCAATGGGTTCCTGCTGAGGAACATGAGGTCCCTGTGCTAAGAGGTGTACAATCAGAAGATGGGGAATGCTAGGCAGTGATATAAGAGGGGAGATTTCCACAGAAGTTAGGGAGGTTAAAGTGGGGTGATGGTGGTGATGGTGCTAGATGACCCCCAGCATTCCATTTGAATGGGGCATTCATTAACTGTCACCCCTCAGAGATGACAGTGGATTGGGGCACAATTTCTTTACCAACCAGACCTTTCTTAGCCAGCCTGGGCATACATGGCTGCTCATGATTTCTCCTCAGGGGAAGTTCTTATCTTTAAGAACTAGCAAGGTATCTGACATATAGTAGGGGCTCAACAACGATTTGCTCAATTATACCTGACCATCCAGATATTGAAGACCCTTTCCCATACTGAATCAATATTTTTTAAATGAAGTTAATTTAAATTACACTATGTTGCAGGGTGTGTCTCATGTGATTCATTAATTACTTACCCGATACCTATTATACACTATAAGCAAGGCCACTTGCTAAGCATTGTGAGAGAGAAAGCAGCATGGATTCTCTCTCTCTCTTGTGGGAGTTTACAGTGTAGTAGGTGAGAGAAGCTCTGAATACAGTAAGTGTAGCAGATGTATAAAGTGCCTAGCATAGTGCCTGCTATGTAGTAGGTATTCATGGAAGCCTGAATAGTGACTCCTCAAAGATGTCCATGTCTTAATCCCCAGAACCTGTGAATGTTATATCATGTAGCAAATGAAACTTTGCAGACCTGATTAAACTAAGGATCTTAATATAGGGAGATTATCCTGAATTATCTGTGTGTGCCCTTTATCTATCTATCTATCTATCTATCTATCTATCTATCTATCTACCTATCTATCTATCCCTATATATCTATCTATCTATCTATCTATCTATCTATCTATCTATCTATCATCTATCTGAAAGCCTAATATGCTAAGTGTCTGATCCATTGGTCGACCATTCACTTGACTGCTCAACCAGCTGCTATGATGTGCACTAACCACCAGGGGGCAGACGCTCTGACCGGTAGGTTAGCTTGCTGCTGGGGTCTGGCCAATCAGAACTGGGCGAGACAGGCCGGACATACCCTGGAGCCCTCCCGTGGCCCCTCCCCAGATGACCGAACGCCATCGGCCCCGATGGGGACTGGGCAAGACTGCCCCGATAGGCCCTGATCACCGGACAGGCCGAGAGACCCCACCAGTGCACGATTTCACGCACCAGGCTTCTAGTATAATTATGTGTCCTCACAAGAGGTAGGCATAAGTAGGTTTGATACAAAAGAGAAAGTCATGCAATAGAAGCAAAATCAGAGAGAGAATAAGAGATTCTGCTGGCTTTGAAGATGGAGTATGGGGCCATCAGCAAGAAATATAGCTTCAGACATTAGAAAATGAGAGGAAACAGATTTTCCCTTAGAGCCTCGAGAGGGAATGTAGCCCTGCTGACACCCCGATTTTAGCCCTGCAAGACTAATTTTAGACTTCTGGCATCCAAAACCATAAGAGAATAAATTCCTGTTGTTTTAAGATCCTACATTTGCAGTAATGTTATAACAGCAATAGCAAACTAATACAGTGCTCAATAAATATTTGTGAATAAATAGATTTTGTATAAAGTTCCATAAAAGAAGTAAAAATAAAGGGATACCATACTGATTAGAAGAGAGCCCATAAGCTTTAAAAATACTCCAAGGAGAGGAAGTCAGTGGGAAACAAAAAAGGTACATCTATAAACTTTCAACAATAAAGATACATTACTCGGAAAACTATAGGACACTGAAAAAAGAGATAAAGGAAGACATAAACAGATGGAAAAAAATACCGTGCTCATGGATTGGTAGGATCAACATCATTAACATGTCCATACTCCCCAAAGCCATCTATAGATTCAATGCACTCCCCATTAAAATACCAATGGCAAATTGCACTGACCTAGAACGAACTCTCGAAAAATTCATCTGGAATAAAAAAGACCCCAAATAGCTCCAGCAATCCTGAGAAAGAAGAACAAAGTAGGAGGGATCTCAATACCAGATATCAAGCTGTATTGCAAAGCCACTGCTCTTAGAACTACCTGGTACTGGCACAAGACCAGACATATAGACCAATGGAATAGAATAGAGAACCCAGAAATCAACCCAAACCACTATACTCAATTAATATTTGACAAAGGAGGCAAGAACATATAATGGAGTTAAGACAGTCTCTTCAATAAATGGTGCTGGGAAAATTGGACGGATACATGCAAAAAAAAAAAAAAATGAAACTAGACCACCAACTTATACCATTCCCAAAAATAAACTCAAAATGGATAAAGGAATTAAACATAAGATGGGAAACCATGAAAATATTAGAGGAATCCACAGGCAGCAAAACCTCAGACATATGATGAAGCAATATCTTCACTGATACAGCTCCTAGGGCAGTGGAAACAAAAGAGAAAATAAACAAATGGGACTACATCAAAATAAAAAGCTTCTGCACAGCAAATAAACCATCAACAAAACAACAAGAAAGCCCACTGCCTGGGAGAACATATTGGCCAATGTTATCACCGATAAGGGTTTAATCTCCAACATTTATAGGGAACTCATACAACTTAACAAAAGGAAGATAAACAACCCAATCAAAAAATGGGCAACGGACCTAAATAGACACTTTTCAAAAGAGGACATAAGGAAGGCCAAGAGACATATGAAAACATGCTCAAAGTAACTTATCATCTGAGAGATGCAAATCAAAATGACAATGAGGTACCATGTCACACATGTCAGAATGGCTATCATCAACAAATCAACAAACGACAAGTGCTGGAGAGACAAAATGGCGGCAGAATAGGCAGACAGGTCCCGAGCCTTGTCCTGGAGCAGACAGAATGAGCAACTAAATTGAATAACATTCACCCCTAACTGGCAAAGTGGGCACAGTTGGTGAGACAATTCGCGGCTGGGAAGGGCAGAGGATGGCTGGAGAACAGTAAAATCAGGGATCTGGGCTAGAAAGAATTGCGAGACATCTGAGCCCAGAGGGTCAGAAGGAAACCACACAGCGCCGAGGCCGCATCCCTTTGGACAGACACAGCGTCTGACTGTGGAAGGGAGATCTGCAGGACTGCTGGTGGCAGGGAATTCTTGATCTGGGTGCACAGCCACAAAAGACTGAGCCCAGAGGGGGCAGCCTGGACAGCTGCCCAAGCTGTGCCGTGCCAGGGGAAAGGCACTCACAGTGGTGCAGCACTTTCTCCTCTTTTTGGTCTTTGCTTTTGTTTGCTGAACCTAGTTCATAGGACCTTTCAAATATAGAAACTCATCCGTAGCTGAGATGCAGATAGAGGTGCAGACTTGTGGAGTCTTGGGAGAGGTGCCTGCGAGATTGGCCCTGAATCAATCTGGACTCAAGGTGCTGACATGCTGGACCTAGGCAGCCATTTTCTCCTGAAGAGATAGCCCCTCCCTGCAGTCTCCAAGCAACCAATATGGCCACACCCAGACTAAAACCTGAGTGGCACAAAGGATACAAAAAAATCTGAATAGTCCCTGTGAGCCCACAGGGACTGGCCTAAAGAGAGGCCTTCAGTTCCAGCAACAGGAAACTGCGAAGCAGCACAGTACAGACGAGTGGGAACTTAAACCAGCCAAAGAAATGGCACTTCACATTTTTATTTTATTTTATTATTTTGTTATCTCTTTTTTCCTATTTTCCGTTTTTTCATTTGTTTCTTTATTTTCTATTTCTTTTCACATTATTTTTCATCATTCTAACTTTTTTACTTTATCCTATTTTTTAATTAATTTTTTTCTCAATTTTTTTATCACTTTTTTTCTTCTCTTTCTCCTTATCCACTCATCCCCTTTCTACTTCCTCTATACTGAACTGAGGTCCTCCCCATATTCATCCAATTCTTAACCTTACTTTCTGTATATAAGATTTTTCCCCCACCCTCTTTACTGGGTATTTCATGTTTGTATGTTTTGGTTTATCTGTTTGTTCTCTGGTGTTTTCTCCATGTATATTTTTTATCTTTTTCTTCCTTCTTTTTCTTTTCTCTGATACCATTTTTTCTCTCTTTGATATCATTTTAGCTCTCTTTTCTCTCCCCTAACTCTCTTTTCTCTGGTGGTCACTTATATTGGGGTTATCGGTGTCATGAGTACATTCATGTTTTGTTCCCTTTATGTCATGTCTTGTCGAGCTGAATTTTATCCTGTTTGGCCAATGTTCTAGAGAGTGAGCCACATAATCAGACACCTGGAGAGGAGACTCCATCCACCAATGGGTCAATAACACTCCAGACCCAACTACAGAGGCAGGAAGAAGGCGGCAGTGAGGGAGAGAAGTTGAGTGAGTGAGGCAGCAAAATGGGAGTGTGTGGTCATGTGGTGTGTGTGTGTGTGTGTGTGTGTGTGTGTGTGTGTGTGTATGACTGAGGCACAGTTAGATCCTGCAGAACCTTTGGGGGCAGGCTAACTGGGCTCAGCTAACTAGGCAGCCTCTGCTATTGTTGCAAACAGTCCTGGAGTGGCCGGCTCTTCCTCAGAGGCCTTGCCTTTTTGAAGGTGAGAGCTTCTGTGACTGGGAGCCCAGCTTCACCTCTACCCACGGTGCCCTCAGATAACACCTGGGACTCTACAACTACCCCCGCCAGGGACCTGCTACCTTGGCTGTGGTCCCACGGTCACCGAGGATCCAACCACCTCAGGTGCAGGCTCCTGTGAGTTCTGAAGCATGCTCCCCTCTGACCAGCCCAATGCTTTAGCCCAGGGCAGTGTGACCATGCAAGGAGCAGACACATGAGCAGCCCGCTCCCATCCGAGGAGTAGCAGCCCGCCCCTGGCTGAGGAATGGCAGCCTCATGTGGCGTGGCCCCATCCATGGAGCAGCAGCTGTGTGAGTGACCTGCCCGCCCCCCCCTGGTCCAAGGAGCAGCTCACCCAAGCCTGAGGAGTAGCAGGTGCACGAGCAGCCCGCCCATGACTGAGGAGCGGCAGCCCCACAAAGCCCGCCCCTGTCCAAGGAGCAGCAGCCGCACAGCCTGCACCCGTCGGAGGAGCAGCAGCTGCATGAGCAGCCCACCCCTGTCCAAGGAAAAGCAGCCACACAAGCAGCCTGCCCTCGTCCAAGAAGCAGCAGCCAAACACAACCCCTACCCGTCCGAGGAGCAGCAGTTGCGTGAACAGCCCATCCACCCCCAATTCGAGGAGCAGCAGCTGTGTGAGTGGCCTCTCTCCTGTCCAAGAAAAAGCAGCCTCATGCACAGCTCATCCCCATCCCAGGAGCAGCAGCCCCATGTGCAGCCCGCTCCCATCCATGGAGCATCAGCTGCATGAGCAACCCACCCCCTGTCCAAGGAGCAGCAGCTGCGCTAGCAGCTTCCCCCCACCAGACAGAGTAGCCACCACTGTTGCAAACAGCGACCACCAGAGGAGCCGCTGCCAACTGAGGAGCAGCTGCCACCTGAGCAGCCACTGCCACCCAAGGAGCAGCCCCTGCATGACTCCACACCTAGATCCTTTGGTGAGAACAAAAATGGGTAGACAAAGAAACCCCCAAAGGAAAGAAAAGGAGGAATTGTCAGGAAAGCTGCTAAGTGAAACGGAGGCATGCAATATGTTATAAAAAGAATTCAGAATGAGGGTCATACAGTACATAAACCAGATGAATAAAAAAAAAATCAACTACTTATATAGGAATCAAGAAGAAATAAAGAGTGATATAGTTGCAATAAAAAACACCATCAAGAGATCCAAGAGGGCTACCAATGGGACAGTAGGCTGCAAGATAATGAGTGAGAGAACAAAAGGAGAATGCGTGGATGTGCAGGGAGTGTCTGTTTTTTTTGAGTGAGGGACAGCTATATTCCAAGGGACTGTGGGGACTGGCGGACTGGCCAACCCTGACCGGGCAGCCTCTACTGCAGCTGAAATCTCTTCAGGAGTGGCCGGCTCTGCCATTGAGGCTGTACCATCTTGAAGGGGAGACCAGCTGTGATCGGAAGCTCAGCCTTACCTTCAACTGGGGAGACCTCGTATACCTCCCGGGACCCTACAACCCCTAAGCCCAGGGACCAGTTACCTCAGCTAGGAAAACACAAATGTTGCAACTCCAGCCTCCCCAACCACGGGCACCTGGGAGGTCTACTCAGGGGGAGACAAAGCAGTGCAGAAAACGCAGACAGGTCCTGCAACTTCTCACAGAGCAGATAAGAAAAACAGCTGAATGAAAGAGCACCTACCCAGAACTGGCAAATTAAACACAGTTGGTGAGGCAATCCACGGACGGAAAGGTCAGATATCGCCTAGAGAAAGGTCTCAGAGCCAGGCTAGAGGGAGAAATGCATGCAGCAGGCACTAGAGTCTCAGAAGAAGAATACACCCCACAAAATCCATGGCTGTTGGGGTCAGTATAACCTTCAAATGTGGAAGGGTGTCCACAGGGCTGAGGGGAAAAGGGAACTCTAGATATTAACCCACAGTTGAACTGGGCCCATAAAGGCAGTCTAAAGTCCTGTACTGGCTGCACAGAGCCGGGGGGAAAGACACATACAGAGATGCGTGTAGAGTCATGCACAGAGATGCATGCAGAGACGCACACGAAGCCAGGGGAAAAGTAACGCACAGAGCCAGGGGAAAAGTCATGTGCAGTGCCAGGGTAGAGACACCTTTTAGCCCCGGATATTAATACAGAAACACTGCCATCCACGGGTTGTATCAGAAACTTACTCTTGTGTGTAAATACAAATAAAGGCATGCTGAGAGCCAAAGAGAGCAGAGAGATCCCGCCTTCTTGAAAACAGGGTTGTGGCTTATGACTCAGAGGAGGAGTAGATTGCTGGAAACTTCAATTATGTGCTGACTACCTGAAAGGAAACAGATGTGCCAAACAGAACAGTAGAGGAAGTGAAGGACCTTCACAACCTCACTTTTTAATTTTTTTATCTTTTACTTAAGAAACTAATTTTTTTCTCTCACTTGATTTTACCTTGTTTTTTGTATTTTTACTAGAGGCCTGGTGCACGAAATTCGTGCACTGGAGGGGGGTGTCCCTCAGCCCAGCCTGCACCCTCTCCAATCTGGGACCCCTCGGGGAATGTCCAACTGCTGGACATCCCTCTCACAATCTGGGACTGCTGGCTCCTAACCACTCGCCTACCCGCCTGCCTGAGTCCACCTAATTGCTTCCGCCTGCCAGTCTGATCACCTCCTTACCGCCCCCTGCCAGCCCAATTGCCCCCAACTGCCTTCCCCTGCCAGCCCGATGGTCCCCAACTGCCCTCCCCTGCAGTCCCGATCACCCCCAATGGCCCTCCCCTGCTGGCCTAGTCACCTACAACTGCCCACCCCTGCTGGCCTGATCTTGCCCCCAATTGCCCTACCTAGCTGGCCTGATGGCCCCCAACTGCCCTCCCCTGCCAGCCTGGTCGCCCCCAACTGCCATCCCCTGCCGGGCTGGTTGCCCTCAACTACCCTCTCCTGTAGGTCTGGTCCACCCCAACTGTGTTCACCTGCTGGCCTGATGGCCCCCAACTGCCCACCCCTGCTGACCTGGTTGGCACCAACTGCACTCCCCTGCAGGCCTGGTTGACTCCAACAGCCCAATGTGGGGGGGCCATCTTGTGATGACGTGGGGGAGGCCATATTGTGGTGGCCATCTTGTGATGGCCATCTTGTGTTGACAAGAAGTGGCCATCTTGTGATGATGTGGGGGTGGCCATTTTGTGATGACATGGGGACAGCCATTTTGTGATATGCAAGGGTGTGAGGGTCAATTTGCGTATTACTTTTTTATTAAACAGGATTTTAAACTATTATTACTACTACTAGAGGCCCAGTGCACAAAAATTTGTGCACTCGGGGGGGTCCCTCAGCCCAGCCTATGCCCTCTTGCAGTCTGGGACCCTCCGGAGGATGTCCACATGCTGTCTTAGGCCAGCTCCCTGGGGGATCGGGCCCAAGCTGGCAGTGAGACATCCCTCTGAAAGTCCAGCAGCCCTCGGGGGATGTCCACTTACCAGTAGGGAGCAGACCTAAGCTGCAGTTGGACATCCTTAGTGCTGCTAAGGAGGCGGGAGAGGCTCCTGCCACCACCGCTGAGCTGGCAGCCATCAGCCTGGCTTGTGGCTGAGCAGAGCTCCCCCTGTGGGAGCGCACTGACCACCAGGGGACAGCTCCTGCATTGAGCATCTGCCCCCTAGTGGTCAGTGTGTGTCATAGTGACCAGTCATTCTCAGTTGTTCTGCTGTTAGGGTCAATTTACATATTACCCTTTTATTATATAGGGTTATTTTACCCTTTTTAAAGTTTTATTTTGTTATTTTTTCTTTATTTGATTTTACTTTGAGATTAGTGTTCTACATTCTATTTTTATTTTCTCCCTTTAGCATTCTTTTACTATATCTCAATTTTTCCTTTATGCCAACATTCTCTTCCTCACTTTTCCCCTATTTTGTCCTGTTTCTCTTACCCTGTCCCTGCTTTAGTTTTTCTCTATCCTTTCTTTTTACTTCCTGTTAAAAATTGATCTTACTCGTATATCTAATTTCCTCTCCCCTGCTCCATGCCCATACATACTTCTCTCTACTCTTTCTTCACTATCCAAATTTTTTTTGCCTTTTTTTTCTTTCTGTGTTGTTGTTCTTTGTTTATTAGTTAGATTTTTTTTGTTCGTTTCTTTTTTTGTTGTTTTTTTCTTCCTTTAGTTCCTTTTTTGCTTCTATTTTTCCTCTCCTCACTTGTTCTCTTCTTCTACTAATAGCTTAAATAATTTCAATCACCACCTCATGCCTATCTACTCTCTATTCTCCTTTTCCAATAGTAAATTAATACATATATACGTAGATTAAAGAAGGAAGGAGATGTTATATATGTATATGTATGTATATATGTGTGCATATATATATATATATATAAGTTTTCGTTTGTATATATATTTAATATATATATTTTTTTGTATTTAGTATTTTACTTTTCTTCTTTATACACTCATTCTCTTTCTACGTCCTCTATACTGAATTGTGGCTATTTCCCCATTCAGTCAATTCCTTGACCTTACCTTGTGAAAATAAGCTCTGCCTCCTCAGATTCATCTGGGTGCTTGCTGTTTGGAGGTTTGTTTTGTGCATTTTTGGATTAGTTGTTGTTTGTCATTTGCATTCATCTCTGGGTGTTTGTTGTTTACATTTTTTTGGATTAGTATTTGTTTTACTGGAGTTTTCTCCCTATATACATATATATACTTTCCCCTTCTTTTTTCTTCTCATTCCTTTCTCTCTTATATATTTTCCTTTTCTTAATATCATTTTTGCACTCTTTTCTATTCCCTAATTCTCCGATTTCTGGTGGTCACCTTTATTTGGGGGTATTAGTACTGTGAATACATTGTGTATGGTGCCCTATGCATTGTTTCTGGTTGTGTTGTATTATGTGCCTTTAAGTCAATGCAGGAGAGAGCTACACAACCAGACATGCTGAGGAGCGATCATGGAGACACAAAGAAAGAGCCCGCATAAAAAAGAAAAGGAGGAATCACCAGAAAGGAAGTAAATGAAATGGAGGCAAGCAATATGACAGAGAAAGAATTCAGAGCAATGGCCAAAAGGTTGCAGAAAAAGATGAAAATTCAACAATATGTGTAAGAACCAAGAAGAAATGAACAAGAACAAAGAAAAAAAATGAAATCGCTGCAATAAAGAACTCAAAAGCAAGCATCAATAGTAGACTAGAAGAAGCAGAGTACCACATTACAGAGCTAGAAGACAAGGTAGAAAAAAATACCCAAGCATAACAGCATCTAAAAAAAAATACTTAAAAAACAGAAGGAGAGCCTAAGACAACTTTGGGACAAGATGAAATGAAACAATATCTGCTTAATAGGGGAGCCAGGAGAAGAGGAAACTTAGAAAGTAATAGAAAACCTGTTTGAAGAAATAATGACAGAAAACTTCCCTGATATTGGGAAGAAAAAACTCACACAAGTCCAAAAAGCTCAGAGTCCCAAACAAGATTAACCTCAAAAGATCAACACCCATATACATTATAATTGAATTGGGAAACACCAATGACAAAGTAAGAATCTTAAAGGCTGCCAGAGAGATAGAAAGTTACCTACAAAGGATCTCCCATCAAATTATCGACTGATTTCTCAACAGAAACACATCATGCCAGAAGGTAATGTTAATGAAACATACAAAGTCATACAAACATGGGTCTGAAACCAAGAATACTGTACCCAGCAAGGCTATCAATCAAAATTGAGGGTGAAATCATGAGCTTCACAGACAAAAAAAGGACTAAGGGAGTTCATTACCACCAAACCAGCAATGCAAGAAATGGTACAGGGTCTGCTATAAAAAGAAGAAATAGAAAGGGAAGAAGAAACACAGGAATAAAGAATAAAAATGGTGACAAGCAAGTACCAATCAATAATAGCTTTAAATGTAAATGGATTAAATGCCCCAATCAAAAGACACAGGGTAGCTGAGTGGATAAGAGAACATAACCCATATATCTGCTGCCTAAAGGAGACCCACCTCAGAACAAAGGACTCATACAGACTGATGGTGAAGGGATGGAAAAAGCTTTTTCAATCAAATGGAAATGAAAAAAAGCTGGGGTAGCAATACTTATATCTGACAAATTAGACCTCAAAGTGAAGGCCATAACAAGAGATAAGGTAGGCCACGTCATAAGTACTAAAGGGAGCAATTCAACAAGAAGACATAACTCTGGTAAACATATACACACCCAAAATAGGAGCACCCAAATATATGAAAAAAACTTCTGGATGATAGCAAGGGAAAGATTGACATCAATACAGTCATAGTAGGGGACTTTAATACTCCCCTAACACCACTGGACAAATCCTCTAAACAAAAAATCAGCAAAGAAACTGCAATCCTAAGTGACTCACTAGATCAGATAGACTTAATTGACATCTTCAGAATATTCCACCCTAAAGCCACCGAATATACACTCTTCTCAAGAGCACATGGGTCATTTTCAAAGATAGACCACATATTGGGGCACAGGCAAAGTCTATTCAAATTGAAGAAGGTAGAAATCATAACAAGCATCTTCTCAGATCAAAATGCCATAAAACTAGAAATCTAATACAATAAAAACAATAATTTAATAGGCTAAGTAGCATACTATTATACAATGATTCGGTTACCAAAGAGATCAAAGAAAAAATAAAAAGCATCATGGCAACAAATGACAATGAAACCACAACAATCCAAAATGTATGGGACACAGTGAAAGCAGTCCTGAGAGGGAAGTTCATAGTTCTACAGACCTACCGAAAAAAAACAAAAAACAAAGAACAAGAAAAAATGGTAATAGACCATCTAAGTCTACAACTTAAAGAATTAGAAAGAGAGCAACAAGCAAAGCCCAGAGTGAGCAGAAGGAAGGAGATAATAAAGATTAGAGCAGAAATAAATGACAAAGGGACCAAAAAAAACAATACAAAAGATGAATGAAACCAAGAGCTTGTTCTTTGAAAGGATACACAAGAATTATGAACCTCTAGCCAGGCTCATTTAGAAGCAAAGAAAGAGAACCCAAATAAACAAAATCAGAAATGAGTTGAAATAACAACAGACCCCACAGAAATACAAAGGATTCTTAAAAAACACTATAAAAAGCTCTAGTCCAACAAAATGGGAAACCTAGATGAAATAGACATATTCCTGGAAAAATACAACCTTCCAAAACTCAACCAAGAAGAATCTAAAAATCTCAATAGGCCAATTACTATGGAAGAAATTGAAGCAGTCATCAAAAACCTTCCAGCAAACAAAAACCCAGGGCTGGACAGCTTTACAGGGGAGTTCTACGAAGCATTCAAAGAAGAACTAAAACCTATCCTCCTCAGATTATTCCAAAAAATTGAAGAAGAACACTTCCAAGCTCATTTTATGAAGCCAGCATTACCTAATACCAAAACCAGATAAAGACAACACAATGAAAGAGAATTACAGGCCAATATCCCTCATGAACACAGATGCCAAAATCCTCAACAAAATTCTAGCGAATCGGATCCAGCAATACATCAGAAAGATCATACACAATGACCAAGTAGGATGTATCCCGAGATGCAAGGATGGTACTATATTTGCAAATCAATAAACAAATCCACAATCACATAAGCAAATTGAGAGATAAAAATCACATACTCATATCAATTGATGCAGAAAAACCATTTGACAAAATCCAACACCCTTTCTTGATAAAATCCCTCAGCAAAATGGGAATGGAGGGGTCATACCTCAACAAAATAAAAGCCTTATATGACCAACCTACAGCCAACATCATGCTCAATGGGCAAAAACTAAAACCATTTCACCTAAGAACAGGAACAAGACAGGGATGCCCCCTTTCACCCATCCTGTTCGATATAGTACTGGAAATGGTAGCCATAGTGATCAGACAAGAAGAAGAAATAAAAGGTATCCAAATGGAAACGAAAACATAAAACTGTCATTATTTGCAGAAGAAATGATAGAAAACCCTAAAGACGCCATCAAAAAATTATTAGAGTTAATAAATGAATTCGGCAATGTAGCAGGATACAAAATTAACGCCAGGAAATCTATGGCTTTTCTATACACCAATAGTGAACTTACAGAAAGAGGTACTAAAAAACAATCCTTTTTACCATTGCACCAAAAAGATTAAGATATCTAGGAATAAACTTAACTAAGGAGTTAAAAGACCTATACTCGGAAAACTACAGGACACTGAAAAAAGAGATAGAGGAAGACATAAACAGATGGAAGAACATACCATGTTCATGGACTGGTAGAATCAACATCATTAAAATGTCCATACTACCCAAAGCAATCTATAGATTCAATGCACTCCCCATTAAAATACCAATGGCATATTGCACAGACCTACAACAAACTCTCCAAAAATTCATCTGGAATAAAAAAAGACCCCGAATAGCTGCAGCGATCCTGAGACAGAAGAACAAAGTAGGAAGGATCTCAATACCAGATATCAAGCTGTATTAGAAAGCCACTGTTCTCAAAACTGCCTGGTACTGGCACAGGAACAGACATGTAGACCAATGGAATAGAATAGAGAACCCAGAAATTGACCCAAACCATTATCTTCAATATTTGACAAAGGAGAAAAGAACATACAATGGTGTCAACACAGTCTCTTCAATAAATGGTGTTGGGAAAATTGGACAGATACATGCAAAAAAATGAAACTAGACCACCATCTTACACCATACACAAAAATAAACTCAAAATGGATAGAGGACTTAAACATAAGATGGGAAACCATAAAAATATTAGAGTAATCCACAGGCAGCAAAATCTCAGACATATGACGAAGCAATATCTTCTCTGATACAGCTCCTAGGGCAGTGATGGCGAACCTATGACATGCGTGTCAGAGGTGACACGCGAACTCATTTTTTTGGTTGATTTTTCTTTGTTAAATGGCATTTAAATATATAAAATAAATATCAAAAATATTAGTCTTTGTTTTACTATGGTTGCAAATATCAAAAAATTTCTGTATGTGACATGGCACCAGAGTTAAGTTAGTGTTTTTCAAAATGTTGACACGCCGAGCTCAAAAGGTTCACCATCACTGTCCTAGGGCAATGGAAACTAAAGAAAATAAATAAATGGGACAACATCAAAATAAAAAGCTTCTGTACAGCAAAAGAAACCATCAACAAAACAACAAGAAAGCCCACTGCATAGAATAACATATTTGCCAATGTTATCACTTATGAGAGTTTAATCTCCAACATTTACAGGGAACTCTTACACTTTAACAAAAGGAAGATAAACAACCCAATCAAAAAATGGGCAACGGATCTAAATAGATACTTTTCGAAAGAGGACATAAGAAAGGCCAAGAGACATATGAAAACATGCTCAAAGTAACATCATCTGAGAGATGCAAATAAAAACAACAATGCAGTACCATCTTACACCTGTCAAAATGGCTATCGTCAACAAATCAATAAAGGACAAGTGCTGGCAAGAATGTGGAGAAAAAGGAACCCTCGTGCACTGCTGGTGGGAATACTACGCTGTGATCAAAACGAAGGAATTCTTACAGTTTGAAACAGAATGGCTGTAACTGGAGAGCATTATGCAAAGCAAGATATGCCAGTCAGAGAAAGATAAATATCACTTGATCTCACTCATTTGTGGATTATAATGAACAACATAAACTGATGAACAAAAACAGATCCAGAGACAGAGGAGTGTCAATCAGACCATCAAACCTCAGAGGGAAGATAGGGTAGGGTGGGGGTAAGGGGAAGAGATCAACCAAGGGACTTGTATGCATGCATATAAGCCTAACCAATGGACACAGACAACAGGGGGTGAGGCCATGAGTGGGGGTGGGGGGCAATGAAGGGATAAGAACACATATGTAATCCTTTAATCAATAAAGAAAAAAAATGGAAAAAAGATACATTCTTTAAAAATGCAGCTCACTGTTCCCTTGACTACCTTGGCTTGGCAAGTATTTATTCCATTCACTGCTTGCCAACCATGGTGCTGGTAACTGTTAGCCTCCTGTTGCCACTTTGCTAATCCTCTTGGGCTGCACTTCAAAGGCCTCATTGCCTGAAATGCTATGTCATATAGCCCTAACACCTGAGAGTAGGAACATGATATAATTCTTTTTTCACTGAACTGTGATAGCAATTACAATGTGCTTTAAATTGTTTGACTACTTCATTATATGCTATTTTATGTTGTTTTCTAGTTACAGCATACATCTGAGTCTTATCTCTTCAATTACATAAGATCCTTAAGGGAAGGGATATATATATATATTTCTTCCATGATACTAGACATTCCAGAAGGACTTAGAACATAATTACTTATTACTGATAATCAAGAAGCTGAGTAAGAGAGGAGTGTTATCTTATGCTTCCTTTTCAGACCACAACCAGCAAGCTGTCTCAATTTATCTGTCTGTCCACCCATCCAACCATCCATTCATCCATCAAACATTGATTGCTACCTTGCCATAGGCTAGGCATATACTTTGTACATTCAGTGGATATAGAAGTAAACACTTGGTTTCTCTTATTGAAGGCTTGGCTGACTAAGACTGCTAAATGCATTATAATATAACATGATATGCTAGAGCAGTGGTTCTCAATCTTCTGGCCCTTTAAATACAGTTCCTCATGTTGTGACCCAACCATAAAATTATTTTCGTTGCTACTTCATAACTGTAATGTTGCTACTGTTATGAATCGTAATGTAAATATCTGATATGCAGGATGGTCTTAGGCGACCCCTGTGAAAGGGTCATTCGAATGCCAAAGGGGTCGCGACCCACAGGTTGAGAACTGTTGTGCTAGAGGTAAAAACAAATACTATTAAAACAGAGACAAGAGCAATTAGTTCTATCTATGGGAGTTAGGAAGAACTCCACGAAAGTGACAATTAAACTGTGCCTTGAAGAAGTAGAACTTTTCCAGGAAGAAAAGAGATTTGTAGGGCATTCTAGACAAAGGGAACACATGGAAAGACAGAGGAGTTATTGCCGGAAGCCGGTCCATCCTTGCTGCTTGACACAGTCGCTGCAGGAAAGAAACATCTGCACAGCATATGTTTCAAGGGACCTGGCGTATATAGCATACTGTTCTTAATATGTTTGCTCCCCTTAGCGCTGTGTGTTTTAACCAAGGTCACCTCTCCAAGAAAGGTTGTTTCCCCAGGTAGGAATTTTTCCCTGAAGTCAGGGAGGGGATGAAACTCCTTAACTAAGTGCCAGGCGGGTAGTTAATCACTACAAACAATCATGTTTAAGCTACATAATCTTTACTCCCTGGAATGGAGATAAGAAACACCCTAACCTTTGTAATAGAAATTGACAGGATTAAAATCAATTGGTATAAATACGGATGTAACAAGACAATAAACAGCAGAACTTCGCTGGAGATCCAGACCAGAACTTGGCTGGAGATCCTGGCTGGAGATCCTGGCT
Source organism: Myotis myotis (assembly GCF_014108235.1). Classification (NCBI taxonomy): domain Eukaryota; kingdom Metazoa; phylum Chordata; class Mammalia; order Chiroptera; family Vespertilionidae; genus Myotis; species Myotis myotis. Next base: position 80,262,116 of record NW_023416346.1, on the reverse strand, counting down.
AGGCTGCTGATCAACTGAACACTGTCTCCGTGTCCTTCCTTCTTCGCCGACTCCGTCTACACCTTTGGGGACCCCTGGACCTGCTGGGGTTGGACCCCGGCATCTGGCGCCCGAACAGGGTTCCCTTAGGTAAGTCCCCCCGTACTTGGGACTGATAGGACTGCATCGTAGGGTGCTGCAGACCCCCCCCCCCATAGAGAATAAGTAGGGTAAGCGGGTAGTTAGTACAGAACTTAGATTGACAAGATGGGTCATACTGAGTCTAAAGAAGAAAGACTCTGTATTAATCTTTTAACGCATATGCTTACTAGCAGAATTGGAGTTGAGGTTTTTCCCAGTGAGACAGAAAGTTTTATAGAAGAAGTATGTCAATGGCTTCCAGAGGATGGAACTGTTAATTTAAAAACTTGGGTTCAAGTAGGAAAGCAATTAAAGAAACACCATGAATCTGACAAGGTCCTGCCATGTTTCTTTTCCCTCTGGGATTCAATCTGTGACACCTTGGCACCAGAGGCAAAAACGGTTGAACTTTCTCAAAATTTAAATAGTCCCTCGGCTCCACCCAGAGAGGACACATCATCATTGTCTTCAGCTCAATCTAAAAGCAATTTAGCTATGCCTACTGATCGGGAGGAGAATAAATATCATAAACATGACCATTGTTCCTTTCCAGTCAGTAGAGAGGAGAATAGCCCTCCCATTCAAAACAGGCTCCCCAAATTAGAAAGGAAGCCTAAACCAGGTCCTGTGGCTCCTATGAGCTCCATGTCTAAATTTCAAAGGGCAATAAGAGAAGCTGAAGTTAATGGAGATCTTGAATTCTCACTCTGCTTCCCAGTTACATATGAGAATGAGTCTGGTGGGAATAGAAACCCCACCTTGGAGCCTATACCTTACAAAGTACTTAAAGAATTAAAATTGGCCTGCTCTGAATATGGACCTCTAGCTCCTTACACACAAACCTTGGTAGAAACGCTAGCCAGTAAATGGATGACTCCTTATGATTGGTCACAGGTTTGTAAATCCTGTCTCTCAGGAGGCGATTACTTATTATGGAAAACTGAATATGAAGATCTTGCTAAGAAAGCTGTAGCCACTAGCGAAAAAACCAGAAAAAGAATAACCCTAGACATGATATTAGGAGAAGGTGATTTTAACACGGCTGAGGAGCAAATGAATATGCCCACAGAGGCACTTACCAAAGTAACCAGTTGTGCAGTAAATGCCTGGAAATCCCTACCTTATACAGCAGGAAAAACAACCACCCTTACAGAGGTTAAACAGAAGGTCGAGGAACCATATCAGGATTTCCTTTCTCGCCTCATGCAGGCAGTCAAGAGAGTAATCAATAACAAAGAGGCAGCCGATATCCTAATCAAACAACTGGCTTTTGAAAATGCTAATAATACCTGTCAGGCTTTATTAAGGCCGATTCGCAGAACAGGAACTATAAATGATTTTATAAAACAGTGTGCTGATGTAAGTCCAGCATTTATACAGGGTGTAGCTATAGCTGCAGCTCTCAAAGGGGAGACATACCCTCAATATGTACAGGCTATAGGACAAGCCAGCAATAATACAGGTAATAAAAGAAATATGAACTGCTACTCTTGTGGCTTATCTGGGCACTTTAGCAGAGAATGCCCAAATAAAAATAATAATACTCAGGCCAGGTGGCAAGCTCCTCGACAGCCTGGAAATACATTAGGGAATAATATTAATCCTCCAAAAACCGTTTGTCCCCGATGTCAGAAAGGATTCCATTGGGCAAAGGAATGTAGATCAAAATACCATAAAAATGGTCGGCCTTTAAACTCTACAAATAGCTCCCAAGGAGGTTATATCCCATCACCTCAATCGGGAAACTTGAGAAGGGGCCAGCCCCAGGCCCCTGCAATAATAGGGGCATCAACCTTCAACCCCTTTGCAAATTTCGATCAGTCAGTGACCTCTTCAGGGCAACCCCAGGCAGTGCAGGATTGGACCTCCACTCAACCACCCATGCAGTACTAACCCCAGACTCGCCAGTAGCAGCCATTCCTACAGGAGTGTCTGGGCCGCTGCCTGAGGGAACCGTAGGTTTAATATTAGGACGGAGCTCCACCTCGTTACAGGGGATCTTAGTCATCCCAGGAGTTGTTGATGCAGACTACACAGGAGAAATACAGATTTTACTTTCCCCACCCACCACAACTATACAGATTCAGCCCAACCAGAGAATTGCCCAATTAATCCTGTTACCAATACATAAAATAGGGACAGCTGTTACCCAGGAAGCTAGAGGGGCCGGAGGCTTTGGATCTAGTGATGCAGCATTTTGGATACAAGAAATCCATGCTACTAGACCTACAAAAATTTTACAAATTCAGGGAAAACCAATTGAAGGTCTATTGGATACAGGAGCAGATGTTTCCTGCATAGCAGGGAAGGATTGGCCCTCTTCATGGCCCACGCACACCACCTCCACTTCCCTAGTAGGACTAGGCAAGGCATCTAATGTAAAAAAGAGTTCTCAGATTCTAACTTGGGCTGATGAAGATCAACATTCAGGAACGTTCTGTCCTTATGTAATTACGACTATCCCCTTTACATTATGGGGAAGAGATATCTTGTCTCAAATGGGAGTTGTATTATATAGCCCCAGTGATAGAGTAACATCACAGATGCTAGACACGAGATTTAATCCAGGAAAGGGATTAGGAAAGGAAAGTAATACCTCACACTCCTCGACAGGATCTGTAATTGGGGCCATTGCCCTTAGGACTGCTGATCCCATAGTCTGGAAATCATCACAACCAGTATGGGTTGAGCAATGGCCCTTAACATCTGAGAAAATATCAGCAGCCCGACAATTAATTGATCAGCAATTAGCAGAGGGACATATAGAGCCATCAAATAGTCCCTGGAACACACCCATATTTGTAATAAGAAAGAAATCAGGCAAGTGGAGACTTTTGCAAGATCTAAGAGCCATAAATGCCACCATGGAAGATATGGGCTCCTTACAACCTGGATTGCCCTCCCCTGTGGCAATTCCACATGAGTATTGTGTTGTTGTTATTGACTTACAGGATTGTTTTTTCACTATACCTCTTCACCCAGCTGATTGTCAAAGATTCGCATTCAGCATACCATCAGAAAACTTTAAACAGCCTTATCAGAGATACCAATGGAAGGTTCTCCCACAAGGGATGAAAAATAGTCCTACATTATGTCAAAAGTTTGTAGATCAGGCATTGCAAGTTATTAGAAAGAAATTTTCAGATCTATATCTTATTCATTATATGGATGATATTTTACTAGCTCATAAAGATCGGGCTACTTTACAGGAAATTCTTACTCAGACCATCCTTGCTTTAGAAGAACATGGTCTAAAAATAGCCCCAGAAAAGATTCAGACTGAACCTTCTTTTTCATACTTAGGCAGAATATTACATACCTCTACTATCACCCATCAGCCTCTACAATTAAGAAAAGATCATTTAAACACATTGAATGATTATCAGAAACTATTAGGTGATATCAACTGGGTCAGGCCATATCTAAAAATAACCACTCTTGACTTAAAACCTCTATTTGACATTTTAAAGGGAGATTCTAACCCTAAGTCTCCCCGACAATTAACTGTAGAAGGAGAAAAGGCTATAGCAAAAATAGAACAGGCCATCAATAAACAGCAACTACAGTATCTAGATTATTCCAAATCTTGGGCCTTAATTATTCTAGCCACTAAATATACTCCTACAGGATGCTTGTGGCAGGAAGGACCATTAGAATGGATACATTTACCTGTCACTCCTAGGAAGATTGTACCACCCTATCCCTCCCTAGTGGCCACTCTCACTATCAAAGGTAGACGACGCAGTATCGAACTCTTTGGAAGAGAAGTTACTGAGATAATAATACCTTATAAAAGAGAACAATTAGACACACTATTACAATTTGAAGAAGAGTGGCAAATAGCTATAGGTAACTTCCCAGGACAAATTTTACATCATTTGCCAAGATCACCTATATTGCAATTTCTCTCCCTACATCCATTTATATTTCCTATTAAATGTTCAAAAGAACCATTATCACCTCCTGCCTCCTTAGTATTCACAGATGGTTCCTCTAATGGTAGGGCAGTAACAATCATTGACTCAATAACCCATGTTCAACAAACTCTAGAGACGTCAGCTCAGAGAACAGAGCTTTTGGCAGTCATTTATGCTTTTGAACAATTGCAACAGGTTCCCTTTAACTTGTACACTGACTCTCAATATATAGTTAAATTATTTCCTCATATTGAGACCGCCTCTCTCCCACAAGGAAGAACAGCCATTTTCTCTTTGTTAACTCAGCTACAAACTTGCATTCACAAACGAGAAAAGGCTTTCTATATTGGACATATTAGAGCTCATTCCTGCCTACCAGGACCCTTAAGCGAAGGAAATTATCAGGCGGATTTACTAACTCGCCCAGTAGTTTGTACAGCTCTAGAAGAAGCCCGGCGGTCTCATGCCATTCACCATCAAAATGCTTCTGCTCTCCGTCTATATTATCGCATATCTAGAGAAGCTGCTCGAAGTATTGTGCGTGACTGCGGCCATTGTCCTACTCATTTTCCTAGCCCTGCTACTGGAGTTAATCCAAGAGGACTTAGACCCTGTGACTTATGGCAGATGGATATTACTCATGTCCCATCTTTTGGCAAACTTTGCTATGTGCATGTTTGTATTGATACCTTTTCTCATGTTATCCTTGCTTCTGCACGTACAGGAGAAGCCTTTAAAGATGTAAGTCAACATCTATTCCAATGCTTTTCCTACCTAGGAATACCAAGGGCACTTAAAACTGACAATGGGCCTGCCTATACCTCTAGAGCTTTCAAAAACTTATGCTCTACATTTGGCATCGCACATACTACAGGAATACCCTACAATCCTCAAGGCCAAGCAATAGTAGAAAGGGCTCACCAAACTTTAAAAACACAAATTAAAAAATTACAAGAAAATGAGTTTAAATATTCCTCTCCTCATCATGTTCTACAACATGCTCAATTTGTAATTAATATACTAAATGTAGATTCTGAGGGAAATTCCCCGATGTACAGGCATTGGAACCCTGATCTAACTAAACCTAAAGCCCTCGTCAAATGGAGAGACTTGCTTACAGGAGCCTGGAAGGGACCTGATGTACTTTTAACCCAGGGGAGAGGATATGCTTGTATATTTCCACAGGACGCAGACTCACCTGTGTGGATTCCAGACCGTCTAGTCCGACCTTATGTCTCACCGCCCGCCATCTCTGCCTCATCATAGCACACCTGACCAGTGCCCATCTGCAGCAGATGTGCAGACCTCAGCTGGAACAATCTGTCCATTGGGAGGATCACATGTGCCTCCGTTTTGTCTTTCCACATGTCCCAGCTTTGCCCCACATCTCCTTTCCTTTTTCCTTTTTTTAAAATCTAACTACTTGTTTGCTGGTTCTTTGGCCTTTCTCCTTCTTTCCTGAACACAGCCTTTTCTAGAATCTCCCTACCCTACTGTTCCAGGAAGGGCATCTCCCTTTTATGCCGTGACTAGGGGTGTTTGGTATATGCCCCATACATGGAGTTGTCTTGGGCCAAGAGCCTGACATCCTGGGCTGAGAAAGCCCTGTTCCAGGACTCTCCTTTGTCCTGTATTGGCCCCTCTTACCCTTGTGTCAAGAGGGACCCTCTTCTTACAATCCAATTGCCCATAGCTGTTGCCTGAGCTCTCTGTTCATGCTGAGGTTGAAGCCGCATGGTGGCTGGTACCATGGATCTGTCTCTGGCCCAATGGCGTAAGCTGGGCCCTCTCTAGAGAAGAAACCTGAGTTCCCTATGATCAATGCCAGAGCCCCGCCAGCAGGCAAGGGGATCCTAAGGCAGTTGCTGGGCATGGAGGCCAGAGGGACATAGGCTATCAAGGAGACAAAACTGAACCTCACATCACCCTACTTGGCCCAGAGATGGCTGGTAGTCAACGACGGGTAAGACTCCACAGGGTGGGGCAACCTAAGACAGGCACAGTCGGGGGCCAGTAGGAGAAAACTTGGGGTGCAACAAAGGTGGGGCACACCCCCCCCTCCCCAATGGTGCAGGGGCTTGAACACTCGGCCCTTCTGAGGAAGGTCTCCTGTCCCCATGGCTGCTTCCTGCTTCCCATGCCCAGCTCAGATCGGGACCCAGGTAAAGACAGAGACTGGCTGACAGCAGCTGCCCTCTCACTGCAACAGGACTTGTTTCCCATTTCTACCTTGGACCACAGGGAAAGGGGCAGCTGAAGGAAAGGGCTGTGTCAGGATGCAGCATTCTTCCCTTTCTTCTCCCTCTTTTTTCTAAACACTTCCATGCCTTGTAGTTCTTTTGCTTTCTCTTCTTTTTCTACTACCTTCCATTTTCCATATCAGCTGGATCCAGAGGGCACAGCTTACTCCTCCTCGGACATCGACACCACCATCAACCACGGCCCTGATGGACCCTTTGATGCAGCCCTTCAACTTGCTGACACTTCGGGAAGCCTGTCGCCAGTGACGCCGCCCGCTAGCCAGACCAACAAAGACAACCAAACCAACAACTTGAGGACAGCTGAAATCCCTTGACTGAAGAGGCTGGCAACCTTCTACAGGAATGGGGCTCCTTCTGCGCTCCATCCACTATGTTTATAGCTATGCTCACTATCATTGCTTGCCACTCTTCTTCCGAGACTTAAATGGCCCAATCTGAGAGGTGGCCACTGATTTGCATGCGCTATCATTTAAAAAATAAAAAAGGGGGAATTTGCCGGAAGCCGGTCCATCCTTGCTGCTTGACACAGTCGCTGCAGGAAAGAAACATCTGCACAGCATATGTTTCAAGGGACCTGGCGTATATAGCATACTGTTCTTAATATGTTTGCTCCCCTTAGCGCTGTGTGTTTTAACCAAGGTCACCTCTCCAAGAAAGGTTGTTTCCCCAGGTAGGAATTTTTCCCTGAAGTCAGGGAGGGGATGCCTCTCCTAGAAAGGTTGTTTCCCCAGGTAGGAATTTTTCCCTGAAGTCAGGGAGGGGATGAAACTCCTTAACTAAGTGCCAGGCGGGTAGTTAATCACTACAAACAATCATGTTTAAGCTACATAATCTTTACTCCCTGGAATGGAGATAAGAAACACCCTAACCTTTGTAATAGAAATTGACAGGATTAAAATCAATTGGTATAAATACGGATGTAACAAGACAATAAACAGCAGAACTTCGCTGGAGATCCAGACCAGAACTTGGCTGGAGATCCTGGCTGGAGATCCTGGCTAGGCTGCTGATCAACTGAACACTGTCTCCATGTCCTTCCTTCTTCGCCGACTCCGTCTACACCTTTGGGGACCCCTGGACCTGCTGGGGTTGGACCCCGGCAAGTTATGAAAAACAACTGGCTAGAGCTGGGAATGGTAGGTGATAGGGCTAGAAACGCAGGCTAAGGCCCGGCTTTTAAGGCTATCCTGGGGAGTGACTTGCATTTTATATGTGAATGGTAATCAATGAATCTAATTTCTACCTCATGTGAAAAGCACCTCCTAATAGAAAAGTTATACTGGAAAGAGGATATTTTAACTGTGGAATTACTATGTAAAATCTATATTATTTAAAGAAGCAAAACACTGATAACAATCAGTTTTCTGAAAAGTGTAAGTTTGGAGGGACCCCTGAGTTAATTCCTCAGGTTCCCTATATTTTTCTTCTACCGAATAGAAAAACAGAATGTTGATTATTCATAAAAAAAAAAAATCTTTTCTGGTCACTAAAATGCATGACAAGTCCACTATAAGACCCAGAAGTTCTGATTCTTCTTTAGAAATGACAGCTTTTTAGTGAGCTATAAACCTCATTACACACAATTCTCTCATTTAAAGCATGCAATTGAATGGCTTTTAGTATGTTCACAGAATTGTGTATCCATTACCACAATCAAATTTAGAACATTTTTATCACCCTAAAAAGAAACCCTGTACTCTTTAGCAGTCACTCCTCCTCATTTTTTTTCCTAAAAACTGGGCCTTGGCAAGCATTAATTTACGTTCTGTCTCTATAGCTGTACCTACTCTAAATATTTCATACAAGTGGAATATGCAATATGTGATCTTTTGTGACTGGCTTCAACTTAGCATAATGTTTTCAAGGTTCATTCATGTTGTAGTCTACATCAGTACTTTCTCCCTTTTTATTGTCAAACAATATCCCATTGTATGGATAGACCACATTTTACATTCATAAGTTAATGGTCATTTGTTTTTTGTCCCTACAATTTTAGATTCCTACCAGCATTGTATAAGAGTTCTAATTCATCCATATCCTTGTGAATACTTGCTATTGTCCATTTTTTTTTATGACAGCCAGCCGTCCTAGTGGGTGTGAAGTGGTATCTCACTGTAGATTTGATTTGAATTAACCTAAAGACTAGTAATGTTGAACACTTACTAATGTCTTTATTGGCCATTTGTATATCTTTCAAGAAATGTCTATTCAAACTGCACACTGCACATTTTTCAATTGGGTTACTTTTTTTTATTGTTAAGTTGTAAGAATTTTAAGTGTATTCTAGATACAAAATCCTTATTATCTATATGATTTGCAAATATTTTCTCACATTCTGTGAGTTGTCATTCTACATACTTGAAGGTTGTTTGCAGCACAAATGTTTTTAATTATGATAAAGTCTAGTTCATTTTTTATTTTGTCACTTCTGCTTTTGGTGTCATATCAAAGACATCACTGCCTAACCCAATCAAGGTCACGAAGTTTCCTTCAAATAATTTAAGGGTCTTTGATGTATTTTAAGTTATTTTTTTAATCTAAAGTATGAGGTAAAGGTCCAACTTCATTCTTTGGAATGTGGTTACCCAGCTATCCCAGAACCATTTGTTTAAGAGACCATTCTTTCCCCATTCAATAGTCTCAGTATCTTTGTTAAAAATCAATTGACCATGGATGTATGCGTTTATTTTTCAACTCTCAATTCTATTCCACTGATCTGTCTTTCCTTATGCCAGTAATAGACTGGTTTAATTACTGAAGCTTTGTAGTAAGTTTTGAAAGTGGGAAGTTTGAATCCTTCAACTCTGTTCTTTTTAAGGATTGTTTTGGCTACTCTGGATACCTTGAAATTTCACGAGAATTTTAGGACCATCATGTCAATTTCTATAAAAAGCCTAGATCCAGATGGTTCCATTAGTGAATTCTACCAAACAGTTAAGGGATAAATAACACCAATTATCTATAATGAATTACAGAAAAGAGAAGCAGAAAGAACAGGTCCAAAGTCATTTTATGAGGCTAGTATGACATTATTTTGTATACAGAGAATCCTAAAGATTCTACTAAATAAAACTATTAAAAGTAAAAATAAAAAAGGAGTTTAGTAACATTGCAGGATCCAAGACTTGAATACAAAAATAAATTGTACTTCTATACCATAACAATGAACAATCCAAAAATGAAATTAAGAAAATCCTACTTATACAATACCTACCTAGGAATAAGTTTAACAAGTGAAAAACTTGCATACTGAAAACTATAAAACATCATTGAGAGAAATTTTAAAAGATCTAAAGAAATGAAGTTACGATTCTTCAAATGCACATTTTCAAGGCAACTGCCCTAGTAGAGCTAGGAATGGTACTTCCAAAACTTGATCTATGCTGATTGTTACATAAAAGGATGAAGAAAACAGCTGCTATTTTTTTCTGATGTGGGAATATGCCCTTTAGAAACTTATTTACTTCATCTATTTTGGGTGTTTAACTGCAATTAGCAAGAAGTTCTTGAAATGAGTTTTTATAATTCTGTCCACCATTTTCTACAAAGCTGCAGCTGTTGGAATTTATTTAAATTGCCATGGTAGTTGGCAGTTCAGGACAAGGGAAGTTTTCTGGATATAACTTTGGTATTTAAGAGCACCCCCATCCAAGCCTATAGCCTTTATGATCCAGGATAGTGTCTATCAAGTTCATTCTTACTTTCAAATAAGATACTCTCCCCCTGTGGCTTTTCCAAAATGGTGGCAGAGTAAGTGGAAGCAACACTGACACGCTCTCAGGACCAAACTGGAATTACAACTAAAATAAAGAAAAATCATCTGGAATAATAAACTGAAGACTAGCTGGAGAAAACCCTAATAACCGAGGATGGACAGTGGAGACTGCATAGAGACTGGTAGAAAGTGTGGAGGCGTGAAAGGCTTGGCCAGGCTTCTACAGACAGCAGCTAAAGTTCCGGAGGGATATCTCAGCTGTGGGGGGTTCCCACTGAGAACTCTTGGGTCTAAACCCCAAGCTTGGCCACCCAGCCCAGAGCACCAGAACTGAGAAAGCTGCTTTTCACAGAACATCTAGCTGTGAAAAGCAGCAGTGCTGGTTGCTGTCTGCCAGAGAGACAGAGCTGGAAATGCAGGCACTCCCTTAAAGGGCCAACACACAAAATTTCGTATGCAGCCACTTACCTTGGTCTCCAGCAGAAGGAGGGCAGAGTGAACTAGGGCTGTGTGAGCAGAAGCCAAGATTGGGAACTCTGGGGTTAAGAGCTCGGAAGGCAGACACCCCTATTTCCTATGATGAGTCATTTTTTCTTACTGTAGAGGGCATCTTTCTCCTGCAGACCTTTACCATCCAGGCAGATTTTGCCCAGGGGTGGAGGGTGAGCAATTGCTCCACCCTATTGGAAAACACCTTGTCCAACCCTGTGGAGTTTCTGAGACCCATTAAGAGACTGAAAATAACAATCAGTCTGCAAGTAGAAACAATTTCCCTACCCTGTTGGAAAACCTCTCACCCCAACCTGTGGTCTACAGCCTGAATCTAATCAAGACTGAATAACAACCAAACTGCAGGCAGATGTGGGTTTCTGGAAACTTTGAGTCTTTGATATAATTCAGGGTCGGGGCCAGGAAAAGCAGACCTTGGTACACCTCTTGGTCCTTTCCAAAGGCACCAAGCCCCTGCAGAGGGAGACACAGGCTGTGTATTGCTGATAGCTCCACAGGGTACTCAGTAGCAGTCACAAACAGGGTCTGACACTGTTCTGTGCCACAGATTGGGAGTTATAGCAGACCATCCTAATACATAGACACAAACCCAAACAGGCAGCCAAAATGGGGAGATAGAAAAACAAGCCTCAAATGAAAGAAGGATAATTCTGAAGAAGAGTTAAATGAAATGGAGATAAGAAGTTTATCAGACATAGAGTTCAGAATAATGATGGCAAGGATGCTCAACAGCATGAGACAAGATATAGTAACTATGAAGAATGACATAGCACTAATAAAGAACTCATTGGAAGGAATATACAGCAGATTAGGAGAAGCCAAGGATAATATGTGTGAATTAGAAGACTAGGTAAAAAAAAAAACACTTAATCAGAGAACCAAAAAGAAAAAAACCACACACAATTAAACAACAGGAGGACCACTTAAGAAAGATGAGGGACAACATGAAACGTAACAATTTTCACATCATAGGAGTACCAGAAGGTGAGGAACGTGAGCAAGGGATAGAGAACATGTTGGAAGAAATAATGGCAGAAAACTTCCCTAATCTGGTGAAGGAAAAAGTCACACAAGTTCAGGAGGCACAGAGAGTCCCAATCAAGAAGAACCCAAACAGGCCCATACCCAGACACATCATAATTAAAATGCCAAAAATTAAAGATAAAGAAAGAATTTTAAAGGCAGCAATAGAAAAGCAATTTGTTACCTACAAAGGAGCTCCCATGAGGCTGTCATCTGATTTCTCATCAGAAAAGCTACAGGCCAGAAGGAAATGACATGAAGTATTCAAGATAATAAAAAGCAAGGATCTGAAACCAAGATTACTATATCCAACAAGGCTATCATTCAAAATAGATGGTCAAATAAAGAGCTTCTCAGAGTTTAAAAAAGGCTAAAGGCACTTATCACCACAAAACCAGCACTGCAAGAAATGCCAAAGGGACTGCTGTAATACAAAGAAGAAATAGAAAGAGAGATAAACATAAGGATAAAGAATTAAAATGGCAGTAAGTAAGTACCTATCAATAATAACCTCTAATATAAATGGCTAAAATGTTCCAATCAAAAGGCATAGGATAGCTGAATGGATACAAAAACATGACCCAATGATATGCTGTCTATAAGAGAGCCATCTCAGAACAAAAGACTCACACTGGATGAGAGTGAAGGGATGGCAAAAAAACTTGCTATGCAAATAGAAATGAAAAGAAAGCTGGGGGAGCAATACTCATATCTGAAAATGGACTTCAAAATGAAGGCCATCATAAGAGACAATAAAGGTCATTACATAATAGTATAGGGATCAATCCAATAAGAGGATATAACCTGGTAAACATATATGCACCCAATATAGGAGCAACTATATATATAAAAACACTTTGTGAGGACTTTAAGGGAGAGATCGACAGGAATACAGTCATAGTAGGGTACTTTAACACTCCACTGATTTCACTGAATAGATCTTCTGGACAAAAAAATTAACAAGGAAACAGAGACTCTAAATGACACACTGGATCACGTGGATTTAATTGATATTTATAGAACATTTCACCTCAAAGCTGCACAATATACATTCTTCTCAAGTACACATGGTTCATTCTCAAAGATAGACCACATGATAGGACACAAAACAAATCTCTACAAGTTCAAGAAGACTGAAATCATATCAAATGTCTTCTCAGATATCAATGGAATGAAATTAATAATAAAATACAGTAAAAACACTAAAAACATTCAAACACATGGAGGCTAAATAGCATGTTATTAAATAATGAATGGACTACCAACAAGATCAAGAAAGAAATAAAAAACTTCCTGGAAACAAATGTAAATGAACACAAAACAACATCAAATCTCTGGGATACAGCAAAAGCAGTCCTGAGAGGAAAGTTCATAGCACTACAGGCTTAAGTCAAAAAACCAGAGAAGATGACATCAGAGGAATGGCCGCTTAAGGGTACATCTATCCTCTCCTACTAACATTTCAATCAAATAACTACCTATAATTCAACAAAAAAGTCCCTGCTCAATACAGATGCACGCCTGAGAGACCTGCACACTGGAACAACTAAGGTGGGCTCCTTGGAGTAAGGAGGGAGACGAGAGAAGGGAGGGAAGCCAAACAGGGCTACAGTTACAGCAGCGTGTCTGCAACGCAGCTGGGAACTGACAGCAGCAGTTACGGGCATTTTCCTCAGCCGGTATGGACCAACAGAGTTAACCCAACAAGTGGCTAGCTGTTGGAATAGCCATGGGAGTGGTGGCATTGTGTGGTCACGCACACAGAGAGAGTGTCTGAACCATGGGGGCACATTGTGACTGGGATCGGAGTTGCAGGCATGATCTGCAAGCCAGCAGACACCCTCCCTACAGAGTTGCTCCCCATGGCTGAGCCTGGCTGCAGGCTTCAGGCAAAGAAAAAAATTGCAGAGCCCTGCCACTGATTCGACTCCCAAATCTCTCTTCCCATTGCTCTTGTAGTTGGCTACAGGAGTGTATCATCAGTTGGCCAAGAGCTATTGCAGTAGAAACAGTTTCCCTCTGTGACTGAACCCCAGGAGGGGTGCTTGGGCTGGACCCTTGGAGGTCAGGGGTCACCTTTATTGTGAGGGAAAACCAAACCTCATCCCCAAGAAGCAGAGGAGGTATAGCCCTACAGAAGCCACAGAGGCTCGAAACTGAGGCCACAGACAGCGGATGAAAATCTTGCAATTCAGCGCCATCTACTGGAACAGAATAGAAAGCCCTCCTCAGAGATAAATGGGAAAACAAAGGAGAACAGCAAATGCCATGAACAACCACAACAACAAAGATGACCAGAAAGAAAACGAAAAATCCCCACAAAACAGGCTGGAACACTCGGAATTATGCGAATTGAATGACAGAGATTTCAAGATTGCGGTTCTGAAAATACTCAATGAGATGCGAGAAAATATCAACAGGCAATTCAGCTCACTCAGAAAACAAATCAATGAACAAAATAAGTATTTCTCCAAAGAAATTGAATTGTTAAAAAAGAATATAGCCTAAATCCTGGAAATGAAGCAGGCAATTAAAGAAATTAAAAGTGAACTGATGAGCACAGAAAACAAAACCAACCAGTTAGATGAAAGAACTAGTGATATTAAAGACAGGAATCAATAAATGATGCAGAGGGAAGAAGAAAGACACCTGAGAATAAAGAAATATGAAATAGCCCTATGCGAACTCTCTGATTCCATAAAAAGGTAACATCAGAATCATAGGCATAGCAGAGAAGGAAGAGAGAGTGAGTATGGAATGGACAGTCTATTAAAACAGTGGATGAGAACTTCCCAAATCTATGGAAAGAACTAGATCCCCGAATCCAAGAAGCAAACAGAACACCTAGTTACCGCAATCTAAAGAGGCCCTCTCCAAGGCACTTGGTAATACAGCTGTCAAAAACTAGTGACAGGGAAGACAAAATGGCGGCGGTATAGACGGATGTGTCCCGTGCCTTGTCCCAGAGCAGACAGGGTGAGCAGCTGAAAGGAGTAATAGCCAGCCCAAATTGGCAGAGGAGAGTCAGCTGGGAGACAGTTTGCAGCCGGGAAAGGCAGAGGACTCCCAGAGAAAGGTAAAGTCAAGGCTCTGGGAAGGATAATCGGCCAGACCGCTGAGCCCTGAGGATCAGAGGGAATCCACACGGCACCGGCTTGGGCCGTGTCCCTTGGGACAGGCGCAGTGGAAAAAAAGGTACACAGAACTGCTGGTCGGCAGGGGATTCTAGATCTGGGTCCACAGTCAGTAAAGGCTGAAGAGTGCCAGCAGGAGAGTGAGCAGAGATGCAGCCTCTCCAGCCTCTGTGGCGTGTGCCTTTCTTCATAGAGCCTAGTTCATAGGACCTTTCACATACAGACACTTACCCGTGGCTGGAGCATGGGCGAAGGTGCGGAATTGTGGAATATGGGGGGAGATGGGGACCCAGAAGAAGTGGCAGTGAGTGTGGTGCTGAGTCATGCCTGAGCCTGGGACCTGGGCAGACATTTCTCCCTGAAGAGATAGCTCCTCCCTCCAGTATCCAGGCAACTAATACAGCCACACCTAGATTCCAACCTGAACAGTAAAAGGATTAAAAAAAACACACACACAAAAAAAACAAAAAACCTAAATAGTCCCTGAGAGCACAAAGGGGCTGGACTAAAGAGGGTCTTTCAGTCCCAGCAATCGGATCCTGAGAAACACTACAGTATAGAAGACTGGGATCTCAAGCCAGCCAAAGGAACACTTCACTTTTTCATTTTTATTTTACTTTTTTATTACTTTATCTTTTTTTTCTTTGTTTTCCTGTCTTTGTTTGTTGCTTTATTTTCTATTTTTTTCACATTATTTTTCCATCACTCTATTTTATTTTATTTTTATTTGCTATTTTTATACCATTTTTTAATTCAAATTTTTTGTAAATTTATTATTATTTTTTCTCGTTCTCTTTCCTCTTATCCACCCATCCCCTTTCTACTTCCCCTATACTGAACTGAGATCCTCCCCATATTCATCCACCTTTTAACCTTATCTTCTATATATAAGCTCAGCATTTACAGATTCTGCCCCCCACCTCTTTGCTGGGGGTTTGGTGTTTGTATTTTTTTATTATTAATTATTTTTAATTATTTTTATTATTATTATTTTTTGTTTGTTTATGTATTGGTTCTGTGGTGTTTTGTATATATATAAAATATGTATTACAAATATATATATAAATATAATATAAAATATATTATAAAATATATATATTTTTTTTCTCCTTTTCTTCCTTCTTCTTTTCTCTTCTATCTTTTTCACTCTCTTCAATATCATTTATGCTCTCTTTTCTCGCCCCTAATTTTCTTTTCTCAAGTGGTCACTTATAGTAGGGTTATTATTGTCGTGAGTACATTCATGCTTTGGTCCCTTTGTGTTGTGTCTTATTGAGGTGAATTTTATACTGTCTGGCCAGGTGCTAGAGAGTGAGCCTCATAACCAGACACCTGGAGAGGAAACTCCATCCACAAACGGGTCAATAACACCCCAGACCCAACTACAGAGGCAGGAAGAAGGCGGCAGTGAGGGAGAGAGCGTGAATCAGTGAGGGACCAAAAGAGGAGTGTGTGGTCATGTGGGATGTGTGTGTGTGTATGTGACTGAGGCACAGATAGATCCCACAGGGGCTTCGGGGTCAGGCTAAATGGGCTCGCCTAACTAGGCAGCCTCTGCTACCGTGTAACCAGTTCCAGGAGGCCGGCTTGTCCTCAGAAGCCTAGTGTTTTTAAGGGGAGAGCTGCTGTAACTAGGAGCCAGAGCTCACCCCGACCCAGGTGCCCTCAGATAACACCTGGGACTCTACAGACACCCCTGCCAGGGACCTGCTACCTCGGCTGGGGTCCCACGGTCACCGAGGATCCAGCCACCCTGGGCGCAGGCTCCTGTGAGTTCTGAAGCGTGCTCCCCCCCTGACCGGCCCAACGCCTCAGACCGGGGCACTGCAACCATGCAAGCAGCAGACACGTGAGCAGCCCACTCCTGTCCAAGGAGCAGCAGCCCTATGAGCAGCCTGCCCCAGGCCTAAGAACAGAAGCCTCAAGTGGCCTGGCCCTGTCCAAGGAGCAGCAGCTATCAGCTGTGTGAGCAACCTGCTCCCTCATCTGAGGAGCAGCAGCCACAGGAGCAGCCTGCCCACAATTGAGGAGCGGCAGCCCCATGCAGCCCACCACCATCCGAAGGAGCAGCAGCCCCATGCAGCCCACCACCATCCGAGGAGCAGCAGCTGTGCAGCCCACACCCTCCTCCTGTCTGAGGAGCAGTACGTGTGCGAGAAACCTGCCCCCATCCAAGGAGCAGCAACTGCATTAACAGCCTGCCCCCATACGAGGAGCAGCAGTGGAGAGAGCAGCCAATACCCATACGAGGAACAGCATCGCCATGAGCAGCCCGCTCCCATTCAAGGAGCAGTAGCTGCCCGAAACAGCCTCCCCGAGTCCGAGGAGGAGCAGCCACACAAGAAGACCACCCACATCTGAGGAGCAGCAGCCCTGCGCAGTCCACACTGGTCCGAGGAGCAGCAGACACACGCAGCCTGAACCTGTCTGACAAGCAGCAGCTGGGTGAGTGGCCTGCCCCCATCCGACGAACAGCAGACACATGTGCAGCTCGCGCCCACCCGAAGAGAATCTGCCACACAAGCAGCCCATGCCCCATCTGAGGAGCAGCAGCCACGCGAGCAGACAGCCCCTGTATGAGGTGCAGCAGCCGCACGTGCAGCTAACTCCGGCCCAAGGAGCAGCAGCCGCCCAAACAGCAAGCCCCTGTCTGAGGAGTAGCAGCCACACAAACAGATAGACCGACCACATCTGAGGAGCAGCAGCCCTGCACAACACACACTGGTCCAAGGAGAGGCAGCCACACGCAGTCTGCACCTGTCTGGAAAGCAGCAGCTGGGTGAGCATCCCGCCCCCATCTGAGGAGCAGCAGCCACACATGCAACTCACCCCTGCCCAAGGAGCAGTAGCCATGCAAGCAGCCCATCCCCCATCTGAGGAGCAGCAGCTGCGCGAGCAGCTCGCACCCAAACGAGGAGCAGTAGCCCTGTAAGGAACCTGCCCCTGTCCAAAGAGCGGCAGCTTTACGAGCAGCCCGCCCCATCTGAGGAACAGCAGCAGCATGCAGCCAGCCCCGATCCAAGGAGCAGCAGCCATGTGAGCAGTCCGCGCCCATCCGAGGAGCAGAAGCCATATGAACAGCCCGTTCCTGTCCAAGGAGCAGCAGCCACGCTCAGCCCACCCCACCTGAAGAGCAGCAGCCTCATGATCAGCCCACTCCTGTCCAAGGAACAGCAGCTGTGTGAGCAGCCTCACCTACCAGCCAGAGGAGACACCACTGCTGCGAACGCACCCACCAGAGGAGCTGCTGCACTGCAGCCCAAGGAACCATTGCCATCCAAGGAGCAGCCCCTGCACGACTCGACATCTAGATCAGTCCGTGAGACCAAAAATGGGTAGACAAAGAAACCCCCAAAAGAAAGAAAATGAGGAATCTACAGAAAAGTGGCTCAGTGAAACAGAGGCATGCAATATGTCAGAAAAAGAATTCAGACAAAGGATCCTAGAGTGCATAAACCGGTTGGAGGAAAAAAATCAACAACTTATGTAAGAATTAAGAATAAATGAATGAAAAAAAATCAATAACTTATGTAAGAATCAAAAAGAAATAAAGAGTGATGTAGCTGCAATAAAAAACACGATGGAAAGTTTCAATAGTAGACTAGGAGAAGCGGAGGACTGAATTAGCGAATTAGAAGACAGGAAAGCAAAACACACCCAAACAGAACTGCAATTGGAGAAAAAAATTAAAAGATAGGAGGAGAGCCTAAGGGAGCTATGGGGCAAAATGAAATGAAGCAACATACGAATAATAGGGGTGCCAGAACAACAGGAAGAGGAACAAGAATTAGAAAAGCAATTTGAAGAAATAATGTCAGAAAACTTTCCTGACGTGGGGAAGAAAAAAGTCACACAAGCACAGAGAGTCCCAAGCAAGATGAACCCAAAAAGACCCACACCAAGTAACATCATAATTACCATGGCAAATGTTCAAGACAAAGAGAGAATCTTAAAGGCTGCAAGAGAGAGACAGAAAGTTAATACAAGGGATCTCCCATTAGATTATCAAATGATTTCTCAACAGAAACACATCAGGCCAGAAAAGAATGGACAGAAATTTACAAAGTGATGCAAAGCAAGGGACTGAATCCTAGGAATAAACTTAACTAAAGAGGTAAAAGACCTCTACTCAAAAAACTACAGGACGTTGAAAAAAGAGATGGAAGAAGACATAAACAGATGGAAGAACATACCATGTTCTTTGATTGGTAGAATAAACATCATTAAAATGTCCATACTACCCAAAGCAATCTATAAATTCAACACACTTCCCATCAAAATTCCAATGGCATATTTCACAGATCTAAAACGAACTCTCCAAAAATTAATCTGGAATAAAAAAAGACCCCAAATAGCTGCAGTGATCCTGAGACAGAAGAACAAAGTAGGTGGGATCTCAATACCTGATATCAAGCTGTATTACAAAGCCACTGTTCTCAAAACTGCCTGGTACTGGAACAAGAACAGAAATATAGATCAATGGAATAGAATAGAGAACCCAGAAATCAACCCGAACCAATATGCTCAAACAAGACATATAGCTTAAAAAAAAAGAGGAAACAGAAAAAAAAAATGTATGGAATACCACCAAACAAAAACAACAGATAGAAGCATAAAGGAAAAGAACCAATGGAAGCACAGAGTTGCCAAAAAACAAAAGATAAAATGGCTATAAGCAATCCTAATACATCAATAATTACCCTAAATGTAAATGGTCTAAATTCAACAGTAAAGAGGCACAGAGTAGCAGAGTGGATCAAAAAACAAAACCCAAACATACGCTGCCTACAAGAGACACATCTAAAGAGCAGAGACAAAGGTAGATTCAAAGTAAAAAGGTGGAATATGATTCTCCAAGCAAATAACATCCACAAAAAAAGCAGGGTAGCCATACTTATATCTGATAAAATATATCTCAAGATAACAAAGATAACAAGAGACAAAGATGGACACTTTATAATGATAAAGGGAACATTACATCACAAAAATGTAACACTTCTTAATATATATGTGCCCAACCAGGGAGCACCGAAATATATTAAAGAGCTACTCACAGAACTAAAGGGAGACACAGATCAAAACACAATTATAGTTAGACACCTTAATACTCCATTGACAGCTCTAGATAGATCAACCAAATAAAAAGTCAATAAAGAAATATCAGCCTTGCCCTAACGGGTTTGGCTCAGTGGATAGAGTGTCAGCCTGTGGACTCAAGGGTCCTGGGTTCGATTCTGGTCAAGGTCATGTACCTTGGTTGCGGGCACATGCCCAGTAGGGAGTGTGCAGGAGGCAGCTGATCGATGTTTCTCTCTCATCGATGTTTCTAACTCTCTAACCCTCTCCCTTCCTCTCTGTAAAAAGAAAATCAATAAAATATATTTTTTTTAAAAAGAAACAGCCTTAAATGAAACATTAGACCAAATGTATTTAATAGACATTTACAGAACATTTCATCCCAGGACATCAGACTATACATTCTTCTCCAGTGCACATGGAACATTCTCAAGGATAGGCCATATGTTGGGTCACAGAACAAGCATCAACAAATTCAAAAGACTGAAATTATTCCAAGTATATTTTCTGACCATGATGCCATGAAATTAGAAATCAACTGCAAAAAGGAGGTAAAAAACCTACAAATACATGGAGATTAAACAACATACTACTAAAAATGACTGGGTCAAAGAGAAATAAAAGGTGAGATCAAAAGTTATATAGAGACAAACAAGAATGATAACACAACATATCAAAACCTCTGGTATGCAGCAAAAGCTGTAATGAAAGGTAAGTTTATAACACTACAGGCCTATCTCAAGAAACAAGATAAATTCCAAGTAAACAACCTAACATCACACCTTAAAAGACTACAGAAATAAGGACAAAAGCAACCCCAAATTAGCAGAAGGAAATAATAAAAATCAGAACAGAATTAAAGAACAAAAATAAATCAAGAACAGAAAGACTATACAAAAAATCAGTAAAACAGAGCTGGTTCTTTGAAAAGATTAATAAAATTGACAAATCCCTGGCTAGACTCACTAAGGAAAAAAAAGGAAAAGACCCATATAAGCAAAATCAGAAATGAGAGAGAAATCACCACAGACATCACAGATATACAAAGAATCATACTAGAATGTTATGAAAGCCTTTATGCCACCAAATCCAATAATCTAGAAGAAATGGATATGTCCCTAGAAATATATAACCTTCCTAGACTAAATCATGAAGAACTAGAAAATCTAAATAGACCGATCAGCAGTGAGGAAATTGAAACAACCATCAAAAACCTCCCCAAAAACAAAAATCCAGGACCAGATGGCTTCACCAGTGAATTCTACCAAATGTTCAAGGAAGAATTAAACCCTATTCTTTGCAAACTCTTCCAAAAAATTGAAGAAGAGGCAATACTTCCTAACATATTCTATAAGGCCAGTATAACATTGATACCAAAACCTGGCAAAGATAACACACAAAAAAAGAAAACTACAGACCAATATCCCTGATGAATACAGACGTAAAAATCCTAACCAAAATACTAGCTAATAGAATACAACAGTACATCCAAAAACTAATACATCACAATCAAGTGGGATTCATTCCAGGGGCACAAGGATAGTTCAACATTCATAAATCAATCAATGTAATGCACCACATTAACATAAGAAAGGATAAAAATCATATGATCTTGTCAATAGATGCACAAAGAGCATTTGATAAGATACAACATCCATTTATGATTAAAACACTCAATAAAATAAGAATAGAAGGAAAGTGCCTCAACTTAATGACGGCCATATATGATAAACCCTCAGCCAATATCATACTCAATGGTGAAAAATTGAAAGCTTTTTCCCTAAGATCAGGAACAAGACAAGGATGTCCACTCTCACTACTCTTATTCAACATAGTACTGGAAGTACTAGCCACTGCAATAAGGCAAGAGAAAGAAATAACAGGCATCCAAATAGGGAAGGAAGAAGTCAAACTGTCACTTTTTGTGGACGACATGATGCTGTATATAGAAAACCTTAAAGACTCTACCAAAAAACTACTGGAAACAATAAATAAATACAGTCAAGTTGCAGGATACAAAATCAATGTGCAAAAATCCATTGCCTTCCTGTATACCAACAACAAAACCTCAGAAAAAGAAATAGAGAAAGCAATTCCTTTTGCAATTGCAACCAAAAGAATACAATACCCAGGAATAAACTTAACAAAGAATGTAAAAGACCTATATACTGAAAATTACAAAACATTATTAAAAGAGATTGAAAAAGACACAACAAAATGGAAAAATATCCCGTGTTCATGGATTGGAAGAATCAACATAGTTAAAATGGCCATATTCCCCAAAGCAGTATGCGATTTAATGCAATCCCCATCAAAATCCCAATGTCATTTTTTAAAGAAATAGAATGAGAAATCATCAGATTTATATGGAACCACAAAAGACCCAGAATAGCCAAAGCAATCCTGGGGAAAAAAAGAACAATGCTGGAGGTATCACTTCACCTGACTTTAAAATATACTACAGAGCTATGATAATCAAAACAGCATAGCATTGGCAGAGATTCAGATACACAGATCAATGGAACAGAATATAGAACCCAGCTATAAAACCACACATATATAGACAGATAATTTTCGACAAAGGAGCCAGAAATGCACATTAAACATAGTCTCTTCAACAAATGGTGTTGAGAAAACTGGAAAGCCACATGCAAATGAATGAAACTGGATTGCAATTTGTCCCATGTACAAAAATTAATTCAAAACATATCAAACACTTAAACATAAGACCCAAAACTATAAGTCACATAGAAAAAAATATAGGTACCAAACTTATGGACCTGGGTGGTAGAGATCATTTTATGGACTTGACCCCGAAGGCAAAAATATATGAATGGGACTATTATCAAACTAAAGAGCTTCTGCACATCAAAATAAATGGACAACAAAACAAACAGGCAGCCAACTAGATGGGAGATATTTGAAAACAGTAGCTCTGACAAAGTTTTAATTGCCAAAATATATTAAGAACTTTTAAAACTCAACACCAAACAAAAAAAACAATCCAATCAAAAAGAGGGCAAAAGGCCCTAGCCAGTTTGGCTCAATGGATAGAGCGTCGGCCTGCGAACTGAAAGGTCCCAGGTTCGATTCTGGTCAAGGGCACATGCCCAGGTTGTGGGCTCGATCCCCAGTGGGGGACTTGCAGGCGGCAGCTGATCCATGATTCTCTCTCATCATGGATGTTTCTATCTCTCTCTCCTTCCTCCTTCCGCTCTAAAATCAATAAAACTATATTTTAAAAAACGTGGGCAGAGGACCTGAAAATACATCTCTCCCAAGAAGACATACAAACAGCCAACAGATATATGAAAAGATGTTTCAACCCCACTGGCAATCAGGGAAATGCAAATTAAAACTACAATGAGATACCACCTTACACCAGTTAGAGTGGCCATTATCAATAAGACAAGCAACAACAAGTGTTGGAGAGGTTGTGGAAAAAAGGGAACCCTCATTCACTGCTGGTGGGAATGTAGACTGGTACAACCACTATGGAAAGCAGTCTGGTGATTCCTCAAAAAATTAAAAATAGAGCTACCATACGATCCAACAATCCCACTCCTGGGTATATTCCCGAAAAACTTGAAATCATTTATACGCAAAGATATATGCACCCCTATGTTCATTGCAGCATTATTCACGGTGGCCAAGAGTTGGAAACAGCTAAAGTGCCCTACGATAAATGCCCGAGGACTGGATAAAGAAGGTACACACACACACACACACACACACACACACACACACACACACACACACACTGGAGTACTACACAGCCATAAGAAAGGATGAAATAGCATAATTTATAACAACATGGATGGACCTTGAGAACATATGTGAAGTGAAATAAGTCAAACAGAAAAAGCTAAGAACTATATGATTTAACTCAAATGTGCAATATAAAACTGAAACTTATGTACACAAACAGCAGTGTGGTGGTTGCCAGAGGGAAAGGAGTGGGGGGAGAAAGGGATCCTGATATGAGGTGACAGGAGAAGATTTGACTTTGGGTGGTGGGCACATGGTCCTATATACAGATTTTGTTAAATTTCATAATCCACACATGAAACCTATATGTTCATGTTGACTAATGTCACCCCACCCAATAAAATTTTTTGAAAAAGAAAAGTCAATAATAAACTATTTGACACTACAACTATAAGAATTAGAAAGAGAACAACAAGGAAAACCAAAGTAAGCGGAAGAAAGGAAAAAAATAAAGATTAGACCAAAAATAAATGACATAGAGAATAAAAAAGAAATACAAAAAAATCAATGAAATCAAGAGCTATTTCTTTGAAAAGATAAATAAGATGGATGAACCTTTGGCCAGACTCATCAAGAAACAGAGAGAGGAACCAACTAAGGGAAATCAGATACAAAAAAAAGGTAAAGCAACAACTAACCCCACAGCAATACAAAAATTGTAAAAAAAAAAAAAAAATACTATGAACAATTATATTCCAACAAGCTGGACAAGCTGGACAAAATGGGCCTATTCCTAGAAAAATACAATTTTCCAAAACTCAATCAGGAAGCATCGGAAAACCTGAATAGGCCAATAATAATTCATGAAATTGAAGCAGTAATAAAAATTAAGACCATTATAAACTGACGAACAAAAATAGATACAGAGGCAGAGCAACATCGAACAGACTGTCAAACTACACCGGGAAGGCCAGGGAGGGTTGGGGGGGGGGGTAAAAGATCAACCGAAGGACCTGTATGCATGCATATAAGCATAACCAATGGACACAAGACACTGGGGGGTATAGGAGGCTAGGGGAAGGTCAAGGGGAGAAAAAAAAAGGAGACATATATAATACTCTTTGTAATACTTTAAGCAATAAAACAATTAAAAAAAAAACCGCCAGGAAATAAAAGCCCTGGTCCCGACAATTTCACAGGGCAGTTTTAACAAATCTTCAAAGAGCACCTAATACCTATCCTCCTCAAATTATTCCAAAAAATCTAAGAGTAAGGAACATTCCCAAGCTCTTGTTATGAGGCCAGCATAATCCTAATTCTAAAACCAGATAAAGACACTACAAAGAAAGAGAACTATAGGTAACTATCCCTAATGAACATATATGCTAAAATCCTCAACAAAATATTAGCAAATCACATCCAGTAATATATTAAAAAGATAATACACCATGACCAAGTGGGATTTATTCCAGGTATGCAAGGCTGGTACAATATTTGCAAATCAATGAATGTGATAGAGCACATAAACAAATTAAAAGCCAAAAATCACACAATCATTTCAATAGACACAGAAAAAGCATTTGAAAAAAATCCAACATCCATTTTTGATAAAAACTCTCAGCAAAGTGGGAATAGAGGGATCATACCTCAACATAATAAAGGCCATATATGACAAACCTACAGCCAACATCATACTCAATGGGGAAAAACTAAAATCAGTTCCCCTAAGAACAGGAACAAGACAGGGATATCTGCTTTCACCACTCTTATTCAACATAGTACTGGAAGTCCTAGCCATAGCGATCAGACAAGAAGAAAAGATGAAAGTCATACAAATTGGAAAGGAGGAAGTAAATCTCATTATTCGCAGATGACATGATATTGTACATAGAAAACCCTAAAGGCGCCACCAAAAAATGGCTAGAATTAATAAATGAATTCGGCAATGTAGCAGGATACGAAATCAACACCCAAAAAATCAATGGCATTTTTATACACCAATAATGAATCCTCAGAAAGAGAAACAAAACAAACAACCCCATTTACCATTGAAACAAAAAAAAATTAAGATACTTAGGAATAAACTTAATCAAGGAAGTAAAAGACTGGTACTCAGAAAAACTATAGGACATTGAAAAAAGAGATAAAGACATAAACAAGTGGAATAATATACCATGTTCATGGATTGGTAGGATTAACATCATTAATATGTCCATAGCATGGGGGGATAAGGACACATTTGTAATATCTTAATCAATAAATGGAAAATAAATTTTAAAAATGTGTTCATAGTACCCAAAGCAAGCTACAAAATCAATGCAATCTTTATTAAATTACCAACAGCATATTTCACAGATCTAGCACAAATACTCTAAAAATTTATATGAAGCCAACAAAGCACCCAAATAGCCTCAACAATCTTGAGAAAGAACAAAGTTGGAGGGATCACAATACCAGATATCAAGTTACACTACAAAGCCACTGTAGTCAAAACAGCCTGGTACTGGCACAAGAAAAGGCATATACTAGTAAATTAATGGCACAGAACAGAGAGCCCAGAAATTGACCTAAGCCATTACGCTCAATTAATATTTGACAAAGGACACAAGAGCATAAACTGGAGTCAAGACAATCTCTTCAATAAATGGTGTTGGGAAAATTGGACAGATACATGAAAAAAAATGAAACTAGACCATCAACTAACACCATACACAAGTATAAACTCAAAGTGGTAACAGAGCCGAAACCGGTTTGGCTCAGTGGATAGAGCGTCGGCCTGCGGACTGAAAGGTCCCAGGTTTGATTCCGGTCAAGGGCATGTACCTGGGTTGCGGGCATATCCCCAGTAGGAGATGTGCAGGAGGCAGCTGATCGATGTTTCTCTCTCATCGATGTTTCTAACGCTCTATCTCTCTCCCTTCCTCTCTGTAAAAAATCAATAAAATATATTAATTAAAAAAAGTGGTAACAGACTTAAATGTAAGTCATTAAACCATAAAAATCCTAGAAGAAACCATAGGCAGCAAAATCTCAAACATCTCTCGTAACAACATGTTTGCGGATATATCTCCTAGGACAAAGGAAACTAAGGAGACAATAAACAAATGGCAGTATATAAAAATAAAAAGCTCTGCACAGCGAAAGAAACCATCAACAAAATGAAAAGGGAGCCCAGTACATAGGAGAACATATTTAGCAATGATACATCTGATAAAGGGTTAATATCCAAAATATATAAGGAATTCATACAACTTAACAAAAAGACAAACAATCCAATTAGAAAATGGGCAAAGGACTTAAACACTTCTCCAAAGTGGACATTCAGGTGGCCAAGAGACATATGAAAAAATGCTCAAAGTCACTGATCATCAATGAGATGCAAATTAAAATGACAATGAGGTATCACCTCATACCTGTCAGAATGGCTACCATCAACAAATAAATAAATGACAAATGCTGGTGAGGATGTGGAGAGAAGGGAACCCTAGTACACTGCTGGTGGGAATGCAGACTGGTGCAGCAATTTATGGAAAACAGTATGGAATTTCCTCAAAATATTAAATATGGAATTGCCATTTGACCCAGTGATCCCACTTCTAGGAATATATCCCAAGAAACCCAAAACATCAATCAGAAAGAATGTGTGCACCCCTATGTTCATAGCCACACAATTTACAATAGCTAAGATTTGGAAACAGCCTAAGTGCCCATCAGTAGATGAGTGGATAAAAAAGCTGTGGTACATATACACCATGGAATATTATCTACCAGTAAAAAAGAAGAATCTCTTACCCTTTGAGACAGCATGGAGGGATCTGAAGAGTATTATGCTAAGCGAAATAAACCAGGCAGAGAAAGACAAGTATCACATTATCTCACTTGTAGAATCTAATGAACAAAATAAACTGTTGAACAAAATAGATCCAGAGACATAGAAGCATGGAACAGACTACTGAATCTCAGAGGAAAGGCAGGGGTGGGTGGGAGGGTGAAAGGGTTATGAGTTCAGCAGGAGAGAAAAATTCAATTGGTCAGATGTGAAGGGTACACCAGCGATAGAAAGCAAGATGGCTTTCCCAGAAATTGAAAATGGCCAAAATATTCAGTGTTCTTTTCCTCTTTATATCTCTACCCATCCAAGTCTTATCCTCTCTTAGTACCATCATGTCTCTCCTCCTCTCTAGTCTTCATTCATAATCCTATTTTTATACTATGACCTACATGTATATCTACACCAGGGGTCCTCAAACTACGGCCCGCGGGCCACATGCAAATACAAATATTGTATTTGTTCCTGTTTTGTTTTTTTACTTCAAAATAAGATATCTGCAGTGTGCATAGGAATTTGTTCATAGTTTTTTTTTTTAACTATAGTCCGGCCCTCCAACGGTCTGAGGGACAGTGAACTGGCCCCGTTTAAAAAGTTTGAGGAACCCTGACCTACACAGTTCATGTGGTGTTCTAAAAATCAGGAAAATAATTTCTTTGAAATCTGCTTTTTACTTTATGTTGGTACATACGCCATGTATTGTAAGATACTAATATATTTAACAAATAGTAATACTAAAGTAAACCTTCTATCAGACACATTCCTAAAACTTTCTGTGATAATTGACTCTTTGAAAACTAAATCCTGAGTTCTTCAGAGAAATTAATTTCAGGAACTTAATGGGTGAGTCCTGTTACAGTGAAGGCTCCTTCTAAAAAATGAATTCCCCTTCCAACCTTTGTACCTATAAATTTGACAATGTGCATTTTTTATTTTGAGTTTTCTTAAATTAGAACACACCTGTACATGATCTTTAAGACAGTGCTGAAATCACTACTAGAACACATTAGCTTTCTTTTCCTCTCTGCTGGGTATAATGATCTAGGGAAGGAAAAATGGGCAACAAGTCCTAGCTTGTGTCATTATAGCTTATGACTGGTTAACATGTTATATAATCAGGTGTTTCCATGCCTAATGTTTAAATCTTACCATGTTTACTTAAAAAACTGGGCTCCTTTTCCTAACACCCTGCTTACTACTCCTGCATGTTGCTATCTCTTATGAGAACTGACTCAATGACTTTTTCAGATCAAGAGTTTCGGTGTAATTTATAATGCTACTACAGGCCTGGTGCACAAAATTCGTGCACTGGGGCAGGGGGTTGTCCCTCAGCCCATCCTGCACCCTCTCCAATCTGGGACCCCTTGGGGGATGCCTGACTGCTGGCAGTCGGATATCCCTCTCACAATCCGGGACTGCTGGCTCCCAACTGCTCACCTGCCTGCCAGCCTGATTGATGCCTAACTGCTCCCCTGCTGGCCCAATTGCCCCCAACTGCCCTCCTGTGCCAGACCGATTGCCCACAACTGCCCTCCCCTGCAGGCCTGGTCCCCCCCAACTGCCCTCCCCTGCAGGCCTGGTCCCCCCCTACTGCCCTCCCCTGCAGGCCTGGTCCCCCCCTACTGCCCTCCCCTGCAGGCCTGGTCCCCACAACTGCCCTCCCCTGCAGGCCTGGTCCCCCCCAACTGCCCTCCCCTGCAGGTCTGGTCCCCCCAACTGCCCTCCCTTGCCAGCCCAGTCACCCCTAACTGCCCTCCCCTGCCAACCTGGTCACCCCCAACTGCCCTCCCCTGCCAGCCCAGTCGCCCCCAACTGCCCTCCCCTGCAGGCCTGGTTGCCCTTAACTGCCATCCCCTGACAGTCCAGTTGCCACTAACTGCCCTCCCCTGCCAGCCTGGTCGCCCCTAACTGCCCTTCCCTGCTGGCCATTTTGTGGTGGCCATCTTTGACCACATGGGGGCGGCCATCTTGTGTGATGGCATGAGGGTCACTTTGCATATTACCTCTTTATTATATAGGATTGTTTCCTCTATCAAAGAGGAAGACTGAAAAAAGAAGTTCTTCTGTCATTTGATTTCATAGTTATGTTCAGCAAGTTCTTTTAGAGATTTACATGTTCCCATGACAGAAACTGGGGTAGGAACCAGAAGACATAGGTGTCTCTGCTTCAGTTTTTTGACTTATCAAAAAGTTCCTACATCATCTAACTCCTTTACAGGAATGTTATCACAGTTTAAATAAAGGCATTTTAAAAATTCAAAGTACTACCTATCCTAATTATCCAACTCACAGTTTTTTCTCTCATTAAGGCCCCAATTCTAATTTAATATAGCTAAATAAATCAGCTTTGTGCACACCTGCTCTCTCCCTATCAAACATGCACAAAATATA
The DNA here is from genome assembly GCF_014108235.1 of Myotis myotis. Taxonomy (NCBI): domain Eukaryota; kingdom Metazoa; phylum Chordata; class Mammalia; order Chiroptera; family Vespertilionidae; genus Myotis; species Myotis myotis. Next base: position 80,232,432 of record NW_023416346.1, on the reverse strand, counting down.
TGCACCTGATTGTGGAAAACCATAAATTAGTCCTACATAATGGATTTGCTTTTAACCACCCACTCTACATTTATAGTCCACTTTAAGGGCTCTGTGCCTAGAGTTGGCAGCTCTAAGAACAGTGAGATCAGTTTGTCTACAGTTGTTCCCAACCTTTTTTGGCTCTGGTACACCTACACTTGCTTCCAAAAATATACCCCACAGTCTGGTGCTCAATGGAATGAAAATCTTTCCTGAGCTAATAGAATATAAAACAGAGAAGGACACTGTTTTGCATTTTAGGGTACTCATAACAACACAGTGGGGCAAACATGTGAAAATGGTGCACTTGATCCTGCACTGGAAGGGACTTTGGGCTGATTTTTTCAAAAGTAGGAAAGATTTACACTCTTCAATCGACATCACCCAACTTGGCCTTCCTTGTGACTAAGGATATACTTTTGAAGAGATGGCTGGCCAAGGTAAATGCTGCAGTCAATAACATTAGAATCAGCAAAAACTAACTGATTTGTACAGTCTCCCTCTTTGATAGAGTAAACAATAGCATTACAAGGACAGAAATCATAGTCTTATTAGCACTATATTCTAATTGTCTGAGCTAACTAGCCACTGATATTGCCTGAGAGAAAACCATCCTTTATCAGGAACAAAAATGCACTTCAGCTCTGGTTGGTGTGGCTCAGTTGGTTGGGCATCATCCTTGCACCAAAAGGTCACAGGTTCCATTCCCAATCAGAGCATATGCCCAGGCTGTGGCCTCAATCCCCAGTAGGGGGCATGCAGGAGGCAGCAGATCAATATTCTCACATCAGTGTTTCCCTCCCTCTCTCCCTTCTTTTCTCTCTAAAAATCAATAGAAATGTTTTTTTTAAAAAAAAAATACACAAGTATTAACACAGATAAATCGTTTAGTCTCTATGACCTACATTCAACATAAAGCCTCTTCCAAAGTTGCCACCTAATAACGTAGAAAGACACCTTATTGCCCTAGCTGGTTTGGCTCAGTGGATAGAGCGTTGGCCCAAGGACTTAAGGGTCACAGGTTTGATTCCCTGTTAAGGGCACATACCTCAGTTGCGGGCTCAATCCCTGGACTAGTCGGGGCTTGTGTGAGAGGCAACCAATTGATGTGACTCTTTCACATCAATGTTTCTCTCTCTCTGCCTCTCCCCATCCCTTCCACTCTCTCTAAAAACCAATAGAAAAATATCCTTGGGTGAGGATTAACCAAAAAAAAGAAAGATGCCTATTTATCTGAACAGTTTTTAAAGTACATAATTTGTACCATTATTTCCAATAATTAATTTTCTTTCATTTGAATAGCTTGAATCCTAACTATTTACACCACATTTCCTACAATTTGCATGTATTTCTGAGAAATTTTTCGTAAACATTGATAATCTTTATATGAAATAAGACTTGGAGGGCAAACAGAAGTCTCAAATTATTTGGGGTACCTTCTTTATGAATGAATATCTTCCTTATAAAAAATTCACAGATAGGGATTCCTAGTCAAGGCATTAATAAGAGCTTAACAACCTTCAAGATACCTCCAAAGGGAAGCTGTAAGAATCACTTAGAGAGGTTTTGTTAGGTGTCTGGAATACAGTCCATAATCACCACTTTACTCAATCCACCTTGTGTAATTCATTATTACTGCTATATTGAAGCACATAGGGCAATATTAGTGATTTCAATTCCTCTTAGTTTACACCTTACCTTGATTTTCCCCCAGTCTCCAGAAGAGTTTAAAGAGCCATTTTTATTAAATTTCAAAGATAATACATAAAAAGCATGGAAAATATTCTCAGAAGAAAAATCCACTAAATTCTAACAAAGATCAGCTACTAGCATTGAATGTAGCTTACTAGCATTTCAACTACATTTAGTAGTATCAATTATATACAAATATGGGTGTATGGTTGGATTAAGTATTTTAAAATATGCTGAAAAAAAGAAAGCCTAGTTTTATCTGGATGATAACACAATTTATATTAAAGACAGGTTGGAGCAGAAAATTAAATTAAGGTAAAGCCATCGAACAACATGTGGCTCTATCCAACTCGCGTTCCTTCCTCTTTTTCTTCACAGAGCTCTTGGTTCTAGATTTAAACTAGAGGGCTGGTGCACGAAATTCTTGCAGAGGTAGGGTCCCTAGGCCTGGCCGGTGATCAGGGCCAATAGGGGCCTTCTGGCTGCTGGCTGGTGCCTCCTTTCTCTGGCTGCTGGCTGCTGGCTGCCAGCCGGGGCCTCTCTTCCCCGGCTGCGGGCTGCCAGCCAGGGCCTTCCTTCCCAGCTGCTGGCTGCCGGCTGGGGCCTTCCTTCATTCTGTGCCACCCCCTGGAGGTCAGCACATGTCATAGCAAGCGATCAAACTCCCAGTCTCCTGGTCAAACTCCCAAGGGGACACTATGCATATTAGACACACACACACTAGAGGGGCCAGGTGCACAAAATTCGTGCATGGGTGTGGTCCTTCTGCCTGACTGGTGATCGGGGCCAATCAGGGCCATCTCGCCCAGTCCTGATCGGGGCTGATCAGGGCCAGTGGCCAGGGAGGTATTGTGGGAGGGACTGCGGGAGGGCTCCAGGGTATGTCTGGCCCTGTCTCACTCAGTCCCGATGGGCCGGGCCCCAGCAGCAAGTTAACCTACTGGTTGGAGCATCTGTCCCCTGGTGGTCAGTGCACATTATAGCGACCGGTCAGTCAACCACTTGGTTGGACACTTAGCGTATTAGGCTTTTATATATATTAGACTGACAATAAAACTGAAAATTAAGACTTTCACTAAAGTTCAGACATTAGAAAAAATACAAAATAAGACCAATTAGTTCTAGACACATACTTTGAATTTGCACCTTCAATTTCTATTTAAGTTTCCTAAGCTGATACTAGCATGGGTTTGGTGACTATGAGCAATAAATAGAAATATTTACTCTGAGTGCATACTGCATTAGAAAACTTCACCAATGCTATAGACACTGTCCTCCTTTAGCAAGAATCAGCCTCAAGAACTATTCAGATTTATTGTAAAAATAGGTGTTGGGAAGAGCAATAAAATGAGTTGTATTTCTCAGGCTATTTGAAATGATTCCATTAAGTAGACTAAAAAACACATTAAAATACAGAAAATAGAGTGAAAAATACATAATACTGAGTACTAGGACCAGTCCTTCTCAAAACTATCCAGGTCATCAAAACAAGGAAAGTCTGAGAAAATGCCATAGTCAACAGGAGCCTAAGGAGACATGATGAGTAAGTGTAATGTGGTGCCCTAGGTAGGATCCTGGGACAGAGAAAAATGACATTAGGTAAGAACTAAGGAAATCAGCCCAGTGGACTGAAGGGCCCCAGGTTCGATTCCGGTCAAGGGCACGTACCTTGGTTGCAGGTTCCCTGACCCTGGTCTGGGTGCGTGTAGGAGGCAACCAATCGATGTCTCTCTCACATCGATGTTTCTCTCGGTCTCTCCCTCTCCCTTCCACTCTCTCTAAAAATCATCCTCGAGTGATGATTTAAAAAAACTAAGGAAATCAGAATAAACTATGAAATGTAGTTAATAATAATATACCAATATTGGCTCATTAACTGTAATAAATGTATCATATTCATGTAGATGTTAACAGTATGGGAAACTGGGTGTGGGATACATGGGAACTCATTACGATCTACTCAGTTTTTCTGTAAATCTAAAACTATTCTAAAAGATACTTTGTTAAAAATAGGTTATATTTCTCAGGCTATGTGAAATTATTCCATTAATGAAAAATGCCAAATACTGAGGGCCCAGCTCATGGGGACCAAAAGCACTCAAAGGCTTCAGCCATCAGATGACAACAGGACAAGGACTCCACACAACCAGGGTAATCCAGCTCAGAAAGCTGTAAATCAAAACACCCCAAATCCTTCAGAGAATTCCAATGGGAACAATTGATAATTAAGACAATAAATAAAGCCCATTTAACTTTCTTCACCCCAAACAATCCTACAGCTCTAAAACACATCATGGACAGCAGGTTTCAAAAACAGTGAAAATTCTATTTGCATAAGTTGAGCTAACAATTCTAGGGGTGGGGGTGAGGATACGGGTGGGGAGGCAAGCCAGTCCAGGTGACTCACATCCTTTATCAGCTACCAGTGCCTCCTGAGGGAGGGAGGAGCTGATGTGGTATCAGAGGCCACCCTGCCTTCCATTAACACCCAGCTCAGGCACTACAATGTGCACTGTTGTCTAATACCATGACTTACACAAATAAAGCACACAAACTCCAAGTCAGACTCTTGCCCTCTCTTGCCTAAAGATTCTTATAAGTGCCAAAAACCATGGGTGCTATATTTAGCAGTCAAGTTACGAACTTTGAAGGATAATTTTTTAATGGAAATATGGACCACGGCTAATTAGTCAAGCACAAATTTCAAAGTGAAGATGTCTTGATTCTAAATATTCATTTTCTCATTCAATTTATAAATATTTATTGAAGACCTATTTTGAGCTAGATACTGAATTGATGAAAGAAATTAGCCCAGGAGAACACTCTGAACTGATGAAACAGTTTAAATGAACATCAGATCAATAAATAGAAATGTGGATGACATTAATAGAATCTCATCAGAGAACATTCTTGATTTAATCTTGCATGCCCTCTAGTGGTCCCTTGGTTAAAATGCAAAGCTTATCCTATCTAATAATAGACAAACATGGTAATTAACTATACCTCCGACACGCTTCCCATTGGCTAATCAGGCCAATATGCAAATTAACTGCCAACCAAGATGGCGGCCAGCAGCCAGACAATTGAAGCGAACAGGAGGCTTGCTTGCTCCAGTGAAGGAGGAAGCCAAGGTTCCCCGCCTGCCGCTGCCGGCCTCTGAGCTTCAGTCTAAGAAACAATGTTGCAAGTATAGAAGCTAAACAATCCCCAAAAACCTGCTTTCAGCCAGCCAGGCTTCAGCCAGCAGGATCGCAACAGTATTTCAATTATAGAACAAACGCAGATTCCTGCTTTCAGCAGCCGAGGTCTCAGAGCTGCAGCCAGGCCTCAGAGTTAAAGCCAGCTCTCAGTTCCAGTGATAGCCATAGAAGGTAAATAAATCCCAGAATAAAAAAGAAAAAGAAAAAAAGGAGAGGTCGGGAGCTTCAGTCACCCGCCAGCCTGAAAACGGCCCTCAGCCCCTCACCCAGACTGGCCAGGCACCCCAGTGGGGACCCCCACCCTGAAGGGGATGTGACCAGCTGCAAACAGCCATCATCCCCTCATCCAGGCTGGCCAGGCACCCCAGTGGGGACCCCCACCCTGAAGGGGGTGTGACCAGCTGCAAACAGCCATCATCTCCTCATCCAGACTGGCCAGGCACCCCAGTGGGAACCCCCACCCTGAAGCAACAAGATGGTGGCTAATTTGCATACTGAAGGTGGGCAGCAGCAGGCAAGGCTGTCCGCGGTCTGGGACTGGATCTATGACCCTGCCGGGTGGGGGGCAGCGCAGGAGGCTGTCCGCTGTCCCGGGACCCAGATCTGTGACCCTGCCGGGCAGGGGGCAGTGCTTGAGGCTGTCCATGGTCTGGAACCCGGATCCGTGACCTGGCGGGCGGGGGGCAGTGCTTGAGGCTGTCCGCGGTCTAGGACCTGGATCTGTGACCCTGCCGGGCGGGGGGCAGTGCTTGAGGCTGTCTGCGGTCTGGGACCCGGATCCGTGACCCTTCCCGGAGGGGCGGTAGCTCGCACAGGGGCGGATCGGCCGGGGTTGGGCAGAGCACGGCAGGATGCCTGGCTTCCGCCCAGCCCCAGTCACTCTGGGCAGGTGAGCAGCGCAGAGAGCCTCTGGACAGGGGAGGCAGGCCGGCGGAAGGCAACCTGTACTCCCCACATGGCAGTGGTGACAGCTGTGAGTGCGGCGCCAAGTGGAGCCTGCAGACTGAGCTGAAGTAGCGCCTGCAGGCCATCAGCGCCCAGGAGTGGCTGCGCAAGATCTGCCTCCTGGCCCAGAAGGTGCAGGATCACAGGGACAGCCACCGTGGCGGGCCAGACTGACGTCCTCCTGGCTGCATCACGGGGGTTTGTGGATGTGCAAAGCCAGAGGCCTCCTGTGTGCACATCACCCCCTGGCGTGTGAACATTCCCCAGCATGCTGTCACCCTCCCGCGCCTGCAACAGTTGCAAAACAAGGCATGCACAAGTTCCCCCCCCCGCCTCCCCACCGCACTTCCATCAACCCAGCATGCCTAACACCCCCACAGGATGTGCACACATCCCCTCTGACACGCTCACGTCCTTTGGAGAGTGTCTGGGTGTTCTGGGTGCTGAGGGTGGGCGCCTGTGAGATGACAGTGAGAGGGCAGAGTGGTGATGCCCTGTTCCCACGGAGGCCAGTGCAGCTACGAGATCACCTCTAGGGGGTTAATGCAGGTGCTGAGGCGGGAGCAGATGCAGACAGACACACCTGGTGGGTGTGGGCGGCCCTCGCTGAGGTGCCTTCGGTCAGCGTTCAAGATCAAGAACCCAGAGGCAGAGAGGAATTCCGTCCTCTCAGTGAAACAGTGGGATAGTCGGGGCGACTGTAGAGGAGGAATGTGCACTTTGGGTGCCAGCACCCATGAGCGAAGGCTGCCCTGACTGAGCCTCACTTGCTTGGGGCCTAGCGCACTCCTGCTGGGCAGCGGGTGACAGGACGTGCTTTTCCAAATTAATGAGAGAAAACGTTGATTCTCCTGCTGCCCACAAAGGTGGAAAGTGAAGTGGGGAGACATGTGGGGAGTGAGCGAGGTTCCCTGTCTGGGGGTTCCAAATATGCTGTTGGTTTCTTCCACCGCTGACTAGAGATATACAGGGTGTCCCCCCAAAATGTATACACACTTTGAATACCTAATAATTCCAATGGTTTTAAGCATGAGAAAGAAACAACAATGGAGCTGTTATCTGTTAAAAGTGTGGGCACAAACAGGCAGTTGGACATTCCCTGAGGGGTCTCAGATTGGAGAGGGTGAAGGCCAGACTGAGGGGCCCCTTTACCCCCCACCCCACCCCAGTGCATGAATTTCATGCACCAGGCTACTAGTACTAGTATAACTGCCCACAGTTGTGTCATTGAATATGCTGGAACTCTGACATATGGCTTATTTGACTTTGTGAGCACTCAAACCTCTGACTGCTGTATGGAGTTTCTCTCTTTCTTTCTCTCTCTCTCTCTCTCTCTCTCTCTCTCTCTCTCTCTCCCTCCCTCCCTCCCTCTCCCTCTCTCCTCTCTCTCTCTCCCTCCTCTCTCCCTCTCCCTCCTCTCTCCTCTCTCTCACGCTCTCTCTCTCTGCCTTCCTCACTCTCCCCTCCCCCCTCCTCTCTCTCCTTCATCTCCCTTCCTCCCTCCTTTCTCTCCTGGTTGTGCTAATTTCATAATATATGTTAAGATATTATCATGATTCATACAACAAATATTTATTGATGGCCTACCATGAGAAAGCAGTAACTAATCTTTAATTTTTCCAATTTAACTTTATTCTTTATTTCACAAACATTTCTACATTCAATAGGTCAACTGGCAGTACCATGATGTGCATTCCCCCAAAGTGTTTGTTTCTCACTCATCTCTCTCCAGCCTATCCGTTCAAACTCACACTGCATCATTCACTCAACAAAATTTTATTGAACGCTTACTACATATGAGGTAGAGTTCTAGGCAGTAGAGATATAGTAATGAACAAAACTGATAAAATGCCTACCCCCTATGAAGTTTATATTCTAGTATGTGTGTATGGGGGGGGCAAAATATAAAATAAATAATCATTGAATTAAATAATTATTTAGATGATCAATACTATGGAGCAGCGACTTGCAGCCCTTTTTACCTCATGACATACATAAACTAATTACAATTCTGCAGCTCACCAAAAAAAATTATTTTTTGCTAATCTGTCAAAAATTAGGTATAATTTTGATTAATTTGCACTGGATAGCTACTGTTGTGTTGGCTGTTGTTAATTTTCGTTTGACAATCTAAGGTCATCTTAAATAGGTCAGTGGCCCTGACTAGATAGTCAGGTACTGCATGTTTTAAAAATTTTTGTGGCACGCTTGTTGAAAATTGCTGCTATGGAAAATAAAACAGGGAAAGGGCAATGAGAGGCTTTTTGCAGAGCAAATTTTTAAAAAATTGGTCAGGGAAGGCCTTACCGAGAAAGTGATATTGGAACAAAGGTTTGAAGGAGGTAAGGGGGCATTATCTGGGGGAACAGTATTTCAGGCAGTGGGGACAGCAAGGGGGAAAGCCTAGAGGTAGGAACATACCAGGGCAAAAGCCTGGTAAGTTCAAGGAACAAGGCAAGTCCAGTGGCCAGAGAACAGCAAGGAAAGAAAGAGAATAGTAGTTTTATGGGGGCATGGTGGGGGGTGAGGGGAGAGAAAGCAGCAGGGCTTTGTAGGCCATAATAGGGACCTTGGCTTTACTCTGAAAAAGGGAGCCATTGCAGTATTTTGAGCAGAGGAGTGATGAGAGCTGACTTCTGTTTTCATAGGACCACTCTGTCTACTATGTGGAGAACAGACCAAAGAGGGGCACAAGGCCAGAAGCAGGAACACAAGTTGGGAGGTGGTTGCAATAATCCAATAGAGATAATGGCAGCTTAGACTAAGGTTGTAGTGCTGGAAGTAGTGAGAAGTGGTCAGATTCTAATCTAGATACATTTTGAAGACAGAGTTGACAGGGTTTTTTACGGATTACATGTGGAATGTGAAAAAAGAAATCAAGGATGATTTCAATATGTTTGGTTTAAACAACTGGGAGAATAAGGCTGCCACATGGAGATCAGGAGTTATGTTTTGGACATATTAAGTTTGGGATGTCAATTAGACACCCACCATCTTCTCCCTATACCATCTTCTCCTATCTATCTATTTACCCACTCCAATGTCTTTATGACACAAATCCCTTAGTATTTCTACATTTTTTGGTGTGCCATTTCCAATCTTAGTACCAATACTGCCACCTACTTATGCAAGAAACTGGGTATTTTTGATATTTCCCTTCTTTCCTCCAAGAGCCAATTGATCACCAAGTTCTGTCAATTATGCCTTTAAAACCATTCTCAAGTGTTCTTTCCCTTTCACACTCACTATCACTACCTTTGTTAATACCTTCAAAATCTCTTCCTTCATCTCTGAGTATAACAGATTCATTTTTTCCCTTTATTAGTAAGATTGAGTAGAGTAGTCCAGCTGATCTGGGTTCAGGAGGTAGAGGTGGAAGTGGAGACAAGGGGCAGGGCATAAGAGTGTTACTTACTCCCAACCCTGGTACCTGTGCCTGTAAGCAAACGCCAGAATTGCTTCTAAGAGAGAATTCTGAGGTTGATTTGGGAAAGCAGACCTATGATAGGATCATGAGATCAAGGTCCCCTTGGGTGGCCCCCAAAACTATTTCCTGATCAAAAACCTTCTAGGGAATCAGGCAATGGGTCTATCATGATGTTTCTAGAAAGCCAGCACCTCTTTATTAATCTGGTTTCTCAGCCTTAGGTTACTGGGGCTAATTGCAAGGTACACAAGTGCACCAGGGGTGAATGATCATGGAGTAGGAAGGGCAGAAAGTTCGAGAAACTGTTGATGTAGGAGTTCTATGGGTGGATGACTAAATTTCACTTCAAAGATTTCTAGGTGAGTACAATTTTTTGGCATGGGCAGATGGGGCTGTGCCAAAAGGAAATCTAACCAGTGTCTCACACCTGAGTGATCCAATTAGTGTAGTTCAAATAGCATTCAGACATCAAACACTTTTTGGTGCTTAGTATGTGTCAGGCATTATTCTATTTACTTTCATATAATGCAACTGCTTTGTGAGGTAGGTACTATTATGATGTCTGCTTTATAGGTGAGGAAATAAAGTAACTGAGAGTTTAAGCTACTCAAAGTCACATAGAAAGTGGCAGTGCTGGGATTCAAATCCAGGCAGTGTGGTTTCAGATTCCTTGCTCTTAACCCCCATGCCATATTGTACGGTGAACGCTAATTGAATGTGCCCTTGGGTAGTCCACACTTGGGTGGCCAAGGTATTGACCAGACTCTAAGATGCAATGATTCCAGCCACTAGCCAGGGCAATAGTGGGCTGGAAATGATGCCATGAAGGGAAGAGGTCTGGATGGAAGGGTATAGTGAGTTAGAAATGAATTCTGAGGAGACTGGGGCAGAAGATCAAATGTATTATGTGTTGGAAGTGTAGCAGCAGCGTTACTCCCCCAGGACCTGGTTAATCCATGGGGGCTGGCAGGTTGTCTTCTGGTAGTAGAATGACAGAGAGGTAAATGTGTGAGAGGAGGATTCTAAGTGCCATTTTCCAAAACTAGTGTATGAACTGGGGCTGCAGTTGGAGAGCAGATGGCCACGGAACCTGGGAAGGTGGAAGACTTTTAGATGCATGGGAGCAATGGCTGGTATGAATTAACAGAGAATTTTCCGCTCTTTACCTTTCTCAACCTAGATGAGGTTATAGGTGCCACTAGGTATAGAATAGATAGGAATCCACCACTAATAAGGAGTTACAGATGTGGGAAGAGGAAAAATCTCCACTGAAGTTCAACGGGACGATGTACCATGGGCCTGACTTTGCCTCAATTGTAGGAATTATAGAGGTTACATCAGATATGGAACAACTAGAAGAACCCTAGTACCAAGAGTTCTTAAATTGTGCTGCTATGCTTGCCTATTGGAATGGTGTTGGGAGCCATTAGAGATATTGGCCTAGACAAAGCCATCTTAAGAACAATAAGTTTCTGGTAGAAACTCCTAGTTACCAGAAACCACGTGTGTCCTGTGATTTGGCCAGCAGCTAAAGATAACCATCCTATACCCTGAAGCAACTACCGCCACAACCGGAGCCTGCTACAACCCTGCTGATAAGCTAATAGGCTTCTCCACCCACCCACCCCCCACCCCCGTCCCTAAAACAATATATATTCTGCCACTGTAAGAATAAAATTTGAGGCTTGATCAGAACTTTGTCTTGCCTCCATTTCTTTGTGTCTCCTATCCTCTCATTCCCTTACAGGAATCGTCACGGTACCCACGTTGCATGCCCCGCGGGTCAGGGCATAATGGTGTCCATGGATATAGGCAACCACTGATCCTAATATAATGGGGCACTTTGAACACCATTAACCTTTGGGCTGCCCCAGGATGGACATGGATCTCTACGTTCTACAATGCATCTGCCTGCTTTCTGTGCCATGACTGAGGTAAATGGCTGTCATTCTCAGGCAGGAGCCCATTTCTACTGCCGATTGATATTCTGAATTCTGCAACAGAATAGGTGCTTTGGGAAGAGTCTATTTCACCTGGTATGACCTGAGTTTAGAAGTATGTGCTGGCTGCTCTGGTTTGAGTTTATGATCACAAACTGCCAATCTCTCTTAAAGGAAGTATCTCCTCATCTTGAAAGTGGCCTTGATCACTAAGAGCTTTTATTTCCATTTGGGGTAATTGACCTTGGTGAGGACCAATTTCCTGGAGATGTGGGTGCAGGGGCAGAGATCAAAGCACCAAGGTCCTCCACGTCTCTCTCTACTAGGATGTTGAAGGCATTACTCAATGGTACAGGCCCGGGCTGGGGTGGACATCCTTCAGCTATTGGAAGGTCATTTTTGTGTCTGAGGACCAAATTCCTTACTCTTAAGAAGAAAGGATATTGTGGTAATGAAGATGCAGAGGTAGTAGATAAATTGCTGATGGTATCAAGGGATTGTTAAGATCTTCAGTCATACCAGGGAACTTCATTTCATAAAGGCTTTATAGCTTATAAACAGAACTTTCACACTTTGGAGCTTGGCCTGGAGATAGTGCTACTGTCCTTATTCCATTACCATGCAGTTCAGATACTCTGAAGTAAAATTAAGTGAATTCACCAAAAATATTGCCCAGGCAAATAACTATTGTAGGATGTGGTGCATGATCTCATTTACTGGAAGGTAGGAGCACCACACAGGAATTTTCTGCTCTTTACCTTTCTTGACCTAGATGAGGTTATAGGTGCCACTAGGTAGAGAATAGATAGCTCAGTGAAGATCAGAGGCTTATGGAATTGAGTTAGAAGGTTCCAGGTTAACAGAAAGGATTTTGAATAGTCTTTACATTGAGGATGGAATAATCTTGACAAGAACTCCCTGCTTTTTTTATTTTCAGAAAGAGTCTTATGGCCAATGTGGACGAGATGATGGATGTGATGAAACCTGCTGCAAGCTGCTGTCCAAAGTTGTTATTTTATAGAAGGCCTTGATTTTAGAATCAGAAAGCATCTGCTCCCTTGGTAGTGAGACTCCTTAGTGTTAGGGGTGATCCTTCTTTCTCTCAGTAAGGAGTATCTCATTTGCCTTACAAGTACGGGTTGAACCTAGCAGTATGAGGGGTGGGTCGAACCAGGAATTCTATGTGATGTTTAGAAGGGGAAAGGGGTCTAGGGAATGCTGGCAGCAAAACTCAGACAAAGCAAAGGACATAAGTCTTGAGGACAATAGTGACTAGTCTATTTCCAGCCAGGAGCAGCTTATTGGCAAAGGGGAAGTGTAAGATAAATGAAGTGGGTAACAAACAGTACTAGGACTGACTTCAACTGGATAGACTGTGGGATCTGCTGAATCAGGGACTTGTCTGAGACACTAAGACCCCTTGAACACAGTCTGGGTATAATAAATGACTTTTATCAAACACTTATTGTATGCTAGGCTCTTTGCTAAACACTTTGATGCAATTATCAGATTTAATCCTATAACTCTATAAGGTTGGTATTATTATCATCTCCAATTTGCAAATGAGGACACTGAGGCACAGAAAGGTTTTTATAGCTAGTAATTGATGAAGCGGAGATTTCCAGTGTGACAGTGAACCACTATGATATACTGTCTTCCTCATTTCTATAGGAACACATCTCATCCTCTAGAGCAGGAGTGGGGAAAGTCCATCCTGAGGGCCATATAAGATCTGCAAAATCATTTGGTCTGGCCCTGCCAAGACATTAGGGGGGTGAGTTAATTAAATGTGACCAAATATAGCAGGCTCATTTTTAAGTTGATAATTTTGCATGACCTGCAAATGACGTTATAAATATCCAAATGGCCCTTGGCAGAAAAAAAAAGGTTCCCTACCCCTTCCCTAGAGGCTAGGGATGGGGATGCCATAGGGACAAAGCATGTCTTAGCTTGTTCCTAATTTGCTAGCTGGCTGGGCAGTTTTCTCATGGAAGGCCTGGTACCTTATGGGTTGGACATGTACGGACAGAATGATCTAGGCTACTATGGTAAACACTTGTCTATTTTGTTAAGTGATGTACCTACTGCAGGTGCCAGCATGGAATTGGTATGAGTAGGAAGTGATATGGACATGCGATCCATGGTTGAAGAAGGTGTCTGCCTTGGTAGTGAGGCGATGTGGCTGACATTGAATCCCGGCCTACTTTATCATGCAATTATCTATTTGTTTACAAATGCTGGGGGTGCATCTAGAAAAGGGGGTCTGGCTGGTTGGTTATCAATCCATACTGTGCCTAGAGCCAGCCCTCTAGGGAACTGGAACTGCAATGCAGTCACTAATACTCATTCCATGTATGCATAAGGAACTGGCACTCTTGAGAATCCAGCTTTAGGAGCTTGGATCCTAAATGCCAGGTGGATAGTAACTCAGAGCTAAAGATCTAGTTCTACAGTGTTTTTGTAGAGCTTGCCAAGACACAAGGCAGAATTTTATGGCTCTACCAAATACTGCCCCCAAGTGGAAGTATCATAAATCAACAGCATTCTAGGACAATAATCTCTCCCTCTTCTAGCAGGGAAGCAGGGCAGGGGGCACCCAGCTGGCATAGGTCCTGTGTTGCCAGGTAGAAGGCTGACATGTCATAGGACAAGAGGGCAAATAACAAAACTGTGAGAGGAAGAAGGGCATGGTTAAGCTAGAGAGGTAGGTCTTAATGGATTATCAAAATGAGAAAAAGGATTATTGGGAGCTGTATGCAGGAGTCAAACAGGGCGAGAAACCTCAGAAGAGGCAAGGATGAGAAAATAGCCAAAGTGGAGAAACCAGATGTGATCTGACAAATTCTATCAGTCAGAAGTCACTTTCCAGTGTTGGGTTTTAATATCTTCCAGCATATGTTTTACAAAGATAGGGTGAGTCCCATATAAGGGGATCTGGAATGAACAAAATGACTTCCTAGGAGACTGACTATAGAAAGCAGAATCAAAGGATTCAGAGAGGCCTGTGAGCAAGTGAGAGAAGGGGGCAAGAGTCATTTCACAGAGAAAGTAGAGACCACTGAGCAGGCAGTTCACTAGTGGGCAACCCACATACTTCTCTGGTATACCTCCTTGATTTCTTTTGCTCTGGCTTCAGAAGAGGTGGTTGTCCTCCTCACAAAGCCACTCACCCCATCCTCTCCTGCCTCTTCTGAGACTTTGTTCCATTTCTTCTTTTTTTATTTTTCTCAGGGCAAAACCTGCATAACTTTATTAACCAATGTCACCTCAATAAAAATGTTAAACAATCACATGACTCCTGAAATGCACTGAGGAGGCCACAATCTCACTTCCGTCTATTCTTTTTTTTTTAATTAAATCTTTATTGTTCAGATTATTACATTTGTTCCTCTTTTATCCCCCCATAACTCCCCTCCACGCAGTTCCCACCACACCCTCCTCCCTCACTCCCCACCCACTGTCCTCATCCATATGTGCACCATTTTTGTCCAGTCTCTTCCCACATCCCTCTCACCCCTTCCCCCCCGCAAGAATAGACAGTTCACTCCCTTTCTATGCCCCTGATTCTATTATAATCACCAGTTCATTCTGTTCATCAGATTATTCACTTGATTTTCAGATTTACTCATTGAAAGATGTGTATTTGTTGCTCATAATTTGTATCTTTACCTTTTTCTTCTTCTTCCTCTTCTTAAAGGATACCTTTCAGCATTTCATATAATCCTGGTTTGGTGGTGATGAACTCCTTTAGCTTTTCCTTATCTGTGAAGCTCTTTATCTGACCTTCAATTCTGAATGATAGCTTTGCTGGATAAAGTAATCTTGGTTGTAGGTTCTTGGCATTCATCACTTTGAATATTTCTTGCCACTCCCTTCTGGCCTGCAAAGTTTCTGTTGAGATATCAGCTGAGTCGTATGGGTGCTCCCTTGTAGGTAACTGAGTTTCTTTCTCTTGCTGCTTTTAAGATTCTCTCTTTGTCTTTTGCTCTTGGCATTTTAATTATGATGTGTCTTGGTGTGGTCCTCTTTGGATTTCTTTTGTTTGGGGTTCTCTGCGCTTCCTGGACTTGTAAGTCTCTTTCTTTCACCAGGTAGGGGAAGTTTTCTGTCATTATTTCTTCAAATAGGTTTTCAATATCTTGCTCTCTCTCTTCTTGTGGCACCCCTATAATTCAGATGTTGGTACGCTTGAAGCTGTCCCAGAGGCTCCTTACACTATCTTCGTATTTTTGGATTCTTTTTTCATTTTGCTTTTCCGGTTGGGTGTTTTTTGCTTCTTTGTATTTCAAATCGTTGACTTGATTCTTGTGATCCTCTAGTCTGCTGTTGGGATTCTGTATAATATTCTTTATTTCAGTCAGTGCATGCTTAATTTCTAGTTGGTCCTTTATCACAACCTCGAGGGTCTCATTAGATTTCTTGTAGGTCTCATTAAGTTTATCGGTAGTTTCTAGAAAATTCTTGAAAAACCTTAAAAGTGTGGTTTTGAACTCTATATCCAGTCATTTGCTTTCCTCCATTTCTGTCATTTGTGACATTTTTCTTTGTCTCTGCATTTTTTATGCTTCCCTGTGTTGATAAAGTGGTTTTCTGTGCTAAGTGTCCTCTAGGGCCCAGTGGTTCAGCCTCCCCAATTACCTGAGGAGGACACTCTTGGTGCACCCCCTTGTGGTCTTTGTGCACAGTCTTGCTGTAGTTAAGCCTTGATTGTTGTAGGTATCACTAGGAGGAATTGACCTCCAGGCCAGTTGGCTATGAGAATCAGCTGTGTCTGCAGTGGAAGAACTTCTGTGCTGGAGACACCCCTCTGGGGCAAGACTTGCTTCAATGGGGCTTTGGTGCTCACTGAGTCTGCCCCCTGAGTATGTCCTTTATGGTTCCACGGAGCTGCAAACTGGATGGTCCCACTCTGACCTCTGGGTGGTTCCTGGATCTCTAGGGAGGTGCTAATCTAGCCTCTGCCTGAGGCTATCCAGCAAAAGCCTCCCTGCAGGGCTTGGGCTGGGTGGGTCCCACGGGATCAACAGGGTGGGGCTAGCAGTTATGGGTGCTCTCAGAGGCTCTGCTTCTCAGTGTCTGGGCAATCGCTGCATGCCCGTCCGAGAGAAAGCTGCCCTTGAGTTCCGACCGATGCCAGACAGTCCCACTTCTGCCGTATGAGTCTGGGTCCCCAGAGACTCGCCCGGAACTGGATCAGGGCCTGAGACTCCCTCCCGATTGAAAACAACAACCATACCCTCAGCCGCCAGCCCTCTCCGTATGCATCTCCGCACCTTAGTATTTTACTTCCACACTGCACCTCCTCTGAGTCTCGGTATGCTTTTCTCTTTCCTTCTAGTTGTGGAATTTCCACTCAGCCAGCCTTCCTGTGGTTCTGGATGATATCCATTCTGTCTTTTGGTTGTATTTTTAAAGTGGTTGTTCGAGGCAGCAAACTCCGGTGTTTACCTATGCCGCCATCTTGGTTTCTCTCACTTCCGTCTCCCATTTCTTATCCTCATTTTTGCAATATTTCCCTTTCAGCCTATAAATGTCCATAAATCTCTTAAAACAGAACAAACCCAACAAGCCACCCTTGAACCCTCATTTTCCCTTGGTCAGTGCCTCTTCTTTCCTTTCTTTCACATTCAAACTTTTGGACAGGTTAATGTTGGTTTCCTGTTCACTTCCTTAGTTCCTACTTACCCCACACCAGTTTGTATTCCTTGGAGTCTCCAGAAAGTTCTCTTACCAAGGTCATAATGACATTAATTGCCAAATATGACTGACACTTTAGTATCTCTCTGGATTGATCCCTCCACAACATGTGACACCTCTGAGAGGTCTTTTCTTCTTTAAACTCTTCTGTTCCCTTGGTCCCTTTCTATTTTGATCATCTGGTTAGCCCCGATTTTTGCTGTTCAGCTGAATTCACTGGGGCCTCTTCTTACACTTGCCCCTAACAAGCTGGTATTTCCTAGAGATCTAGGCTCTACTTTCTTTTTCTCCTAATTCTCTGACTTTTCCCTAAGTAATCCTTCTTATGGTTTGCATCACCACTTTATATACTGGCAACACACCTCTGTTTCTATTCTAGCTTCCACATCTGTTTGCAAGTCTGAGTCTCCATTTCCCTGGGTATTCCCTCTGCCACACAGAACCTCCTACCTGTTTATGGAGGTGGTCTAATACAGGAGTTAAGTACACAAGTTGAAAATTCAGATTGCCTGGGTTTGAATTTCAATGTGGCCACTTACCAAGCTTGAGCAAGTTGTTTAAACTCTTTGTATTCTCATGTGTAAAAGAAAGATAATAAGAGTATCTACTTCTTGATATGAGAAAAATGCATATAAGGTAGTATCTAGCAATAGCCCAATATGTTAGTTTATTGTTATTAATTCCTATCTTGTTTGGGACTCCATTCAAGCAAGCCAGAAATTTGAGTCATCTTTCTCATCTTTCATCTTCTTCCATATCCACTGAATCATTAATACTTGATTTGATCTCTTAAGGCTGTGTCAAATCACCTTTCACCTTCTCCTCCTCCCATCTCATTGCTCTCCCTTAGTTCAGGTCCTCAACACTTGTCAGCAGGACAGCTGACACCCTATTCAGTCTCCCTATCTCCAGTTTACACTTCCTTCAATCCATCCTCTATAACACAAATCTAACCATTTTACTTCTTTTTTAAAAAAATATATATATTTATTGATATCAGAGAGAAAGGGAGAGGGAGAGAGAGATAGAAACATCAATAATGAGAGAGAATCATTGATCGGCTGCCTCCTGCATGCCCCCTACTGGAGGCCGAGCCTGCAACCTGGGCATGTGCCCTTGACCAAAATCAAACCCTGGACCCTTCAGTCCGCAGGCCAATACTCTATCCACTGAGCCAAACTGGCCAGGGCTAACCATTTTACTTCTTAACATAATTTTTCTGTGCACCCCCATTTCCTACTACAGAGTTTCTCAGAGTGTGTGCATCAGAATCACCGCTCAAGTTTGAAAGTGAGGGTTCTGACACACCATTCCAATCCTGCTTGATTGAGACCTCTGAGACCTATAAATCTGCACTTTTCAATTGGATGATACCTGTATACGTAGAGCCCTTCATGACCCATTCTCTACTTTTCCACCTCAGCTTCTGCCATTGCCCTCTTTGTACCCTAACCCTCCTTTTCAAGACTTGCAAACTCTGCTTTTGCAAAGATGGCTGTGGTCTTCTGAAATGCCTTTCACCTCCGTCTCACGGACACACTTCATTCTTTGAAGTCTTATTCATCATAATATCCTGACTGATAAATCTCACTTTACTTCTCTACAGCTCAGTTTCTCAAACTTTTTTTTTTCATTATTGCTCCCCCACCCAAAGAGCTTTTAGCATCTTTTCCTAATTGAGCCCTGCACAGAATTTTAATATCACAGATATGCTGTACATCTGTTTCTATACTGTGGCCCTTTGGAGAACCATAAACCATGGCATATCTACACCACCCCTTGAAAAAATCAGTTTTTGCTCCCTAGGGGACAATATTGTCTCTGTTGAGAATGCATGCTCTGCAGTGGCAGACACTGATATCCAAACTGGCCTTGAGGTTCACTTTGGTTTCTGTGATGTCTATAATGATTCGTCCTCTCTCTCTGACTGTTCCTTCTCAAGACTCTTTCATAGGCCTTTCTTCTTCCTCCTGCCCTGTAAATACTGGCATAGCACAAGGCTCAAGACTTGTTTTTATTTTTCCGTGTTATTCTATACATGCTTTCCAGGTAACTTGATCTGTTTCCTTCGTTTTGTGTGTTTTTTTGTTTGTTTTTTGGTGGTGTTATTAATCCTTACCCAAGGATATTTTTCCCCACTGATTTTTAGAGAGAGTAGAAGGGAGGGTGGGTGGAGAAGGGGGAAGGAGGAGGGGGGGGGGAGGAGGGGGAGGAGAGAGAAAGAGAAATATGTGAGAGAGACACACTGATTAGTTGCTGGACTGGGATGAATCTGCAACTCAGGTATGTGCCCTTGACCAGGAATCAAACCCGAGACCCTATGGTGCTGTGCAGGCACTGAGCCACACAGGCCAGGGTTGTTTCCTTAGTTTTACTTCCCACCTATCATGCTGGTAACTCCCAAGTCTGTATTTTCACTGGACGATTTTCCTGAGTTTTAGTCTCTTGCTAGTCCAAGTATGGCCCACAGACTGGCAGCATTTAATATCACCTGGGAGTTTGTTAGAAATGCAGACTTTTAGGTTCCACCCCAGACCTCCTGAGCCAGAATCTGCATTTTAACAAGATCCCAGATATTTCATATGCACATTAAAGGTAGAGAAGCCCTAGGATGAACCCTACTGCCAGATCTCTAACAGATCTCTTTAATTAGATGTTTTGTAAGAACGTCAGTTCTTATTCCCTGCTCTTCTTGGTTAATAGTTACACAATTTACTCAGTCCTGTACACAAGAAATCTAGATCACTCTTTCCTTATAATTTATACCAAATTTGTTAGAATTCCTATCTAATCCAGCTATTAATGGCTCTTGAATTTATTCCCTCTTTTGTGTTCATTACCACTGCTTTCACCTAACAGATTTCTTTATAACATAACCCACCCCCCACCACCACAATTTATCTGCCAAATATTCCTGATTGCAAACCTGATCATATTATCTCCCCATGGCTAAAAATTCCTTCAGTGATTACTCACTGTCCAAAGCCAAGGTTCTTACCCAGGGATCCATATATGGGCTTCAGAAGAGCCCTAAACTTTCTGAAATTATAAGGAAAATTTTGTGTATATACACTTTCCTAAGGACAATGTATACAGCTTTCATCAGATTTTCAGAGACATCCTTGACCAAAATAGGTCAAGAACCACTGACATGAAGGATCAACACCAAGCTACTTAGCTTGGCATACAAGGACATGTCACACCTCTCCTCAATTACCTCCAGCCACTTGCCTATAGAAGCCATGGGTTCCAGCTTTAATTATAGACTTAGAAGTTTCCTCAGCTTTCACATCTCTATACCTCTACACATCCTGTTCCTGGAATAATCCCAGGGTTACCTACACAAACAGTAAGCGGTGCAGCCTAGCTTTGCACCCAAGTCTTACTTCAAAGTCAGTCATTCCACTCTACATTGGCTTGACATTTACATCGTGACCTACACACAAATACATGCACACACATTAGAACAACTTTCATGAAATCAAACTTGATATAAAAAATGCTGGTTGCCGGAACCGGTTTGGCTCAGTGGATAGAGCGTCGGCCTGCAGACTGAAAGGTCCCAGGTTCGATTCCGGTCAAGGGCATGTACCTGGGTTGCGGGCACATCCCCAGTAGGAGATGTGCAGGAGGCAGCTGATCGATGTTTCTCTCTCATCGATGTTTCTAACTCTCTATCTCTCTCCCTTCCTCTCTGTAAAAAATCAATAAAATATATTTTAAAAAAAAAATGCTGGTTGCAGCCCACTAATTGGATATATTTTTCCACTGATGAGTTACATAACCCTTAGTTTGAAAAACACTGCATGAGGCCTTTGCTGATACAGGGAGTTCTCCTTACTGAGAACTGATTATCTTCGCCCCAGCAGTACTAAGATTTTGAGGTTTCCTAGGGATACAAAGCTGTTGTAACATAAAAGTAGTATTTGCTAATGAATTGGCCACTTGTATCAGTCTCCATTCAAACAACATATCCTTTCACCTCTAGCACCTATCCCCATCCATCTTTTCCATCATTTTGTCTCATGCATTCTCAAATATATCAGCGAGTAATTCAATGCATATTTATCACAAAGTAAAATTATAAATCTTATAAAAAGATGCTGAATATCATATAAATTCAGCATACAAAACTGCTAACAAGGATCTGGTAGGCCAGCTTTCAACTGAAGAGGAGAAAAATAAGGATAATTTTAAAGGTGATTCAAAAGAGGGACTTGAATACCAAATGATTAAGAAGCCCTCAGGAAAACTGATGAAGCCCTTGAATATTTTGGCAAAATCAATCCACTAAATGATCATGCTCCTCTCCCAGGAACTGAAATGTACCATCTTGAAATATCATGCAATTTTGTTAGAAAAACTGGGGCCAAAACAAGAACAATCAATTCTTGATATACTCTTTGTTTGTTGTAAGAAGTTCTTAGCATTCAAATTTATTAAAAGAGAGAAAATAAACATATTTTAATAGCTTTTAGTTATTTGACTCAGCATACTATCAAGCCCCACCCCCTCCACTACTTACTGGAAAATTTTAGTTCCCCCTTTAAATGGATTCACTAAGTGGCCTTTGGTCTGGTACCAACTGTCCTCAAATAATAAACTCTTGCATATTGCTTTGTTTCACATCACCTGGCATATGGTGGGAGTTTAAAAAATGTTTGTTAAATTAATAATTACAGTAGCCTTCTCTGCCTCTAGTCTCAGTTCCTTTTGAATCAATTAGCACATTGATGCCCACTCTAAAATTCTTCAGTAAATACTCACCAATCTCAGTGAAAAAACCCAATTCCCCAGCATGGCTTACAAAACCCTTAGAATCTGGTCCTACTCTACTTGCTTTTATACTCGGGCCTCATTTAGTTACTTTTAGTTCTCCAAATGCCCTGTAAGTTCCTCCTGACACACTTTTATCATTCCCTCTGTTTGGAATTATCCATCCCCACCAATGAGCAGACTCCTTTTCCTTCTTCTGTACAACCCACTACCTTGTACACAACTAGCACACACCACCCACATTGTGTCTGTATTGCAGCTGCTTCCCAACTTGTTCCAAGCAATTTTCATTATAAAATGTTTTACTGATAAAAGTAATATAATCACATTAGAGAAAATATAGGAAAAGTAGGGGAAATAGAAAAAACGTACATATATATATATGAGAGTATATACATATATATGTATCCCACACTCCCCTCCTCCTTACAGTCACTGGTATTCTGTTGTACAGTTGACCCTCAAAAAAAATGGTTGGAATTGCACAGGTCCACTTATAAATGAATTTTTTCAGTTGACCAGAGCAGTTCAAACTCCTGTAGTTTAAGGTTCAATCTATGGCTGGGGACCCATGGATGTGGAGGGCCACTAGAGTTATATGTGAACTTGGGATTGCATAGGACATCTGCACCCCTATTGATCACAGGTCCATTTTTTCCTTCTAAGATTTTTTTTCATATGCACATATTTTTACATGACTCTAATGAAAGTGAATATATGAGGTTGTAGCTATCTGCCCTTTAAAAACAAAGCCAGCAGTACCATGAGATGGCAACCAGCAAGAAGGTAAGGAGGGAGAGTGTGTGAGAAAGTGAGGGAGCAATAGAAGGGTGTGTGGACGTGTGTGGTCTCTGTGTGTGTGTGTGTGTGTGTGTGTGTGTGTGTGTGTGTGTGAGAGAGAGAGAGAGAGAGAGAGAGAGAGAGAGAGAGAGAGCTAGGGACAGTTAGATCCTGCAGGTCTTCCAAGGGGCTGCCAAACCAGGCAGTCTTAGACGGTGAAACCCCGCTGCCACCGCGGACACTCCAGGGGCAGCCAGCGCGGGCACAGAGACCATGCCATCTTGAAAAACAGAGCTGCTTGAAACTAGGATCCTAACCTCACTACCACCCAATCTGGTCTCAGATGCAAACCGGGACCCTACAGCCACTGGGGACAAAGACCTCCGACCACAGCTGAAGATCCACAGACACCAAGAATCCAGACATCCCGGCCTCAGATTTCTGTGAGTCACAGAGTCCATCCCCCTCCCACAGGCTCGCTGCAGTGCCATAGGAACTGCTGGTCGCACCCTGCACAAGCAGGCCTCCTGCCCACACCGGGCACCTCTGGCTCCACTGCCCGAATTTGAGCTTGGGCACATGGACACTGGGAATCTGCTTCCCGCAGAGCACACTCTCTCGACAAGACCCCACACCCACACAGGGTAGCAGTGCCACCTGACTTTGATTCTGGGCAAGCGCACACAGAAGTCTGTTTTTCGCAGCGCAGGAGTGGACCTCCTGCCCACACAGTGTGGCTGTGCAACCCAGTTCCCCAAGCAGACCAGGGTCCCTGATTCTCTGTGAGAGGCAGCACTGAGCACGAGTGACTTGACTGTTTCTCATCATGCACGCCTGGGATCCCTAATTCCCAGTGCATGCACACGAGGAGCCAGTGACTCCAATTCTCCGCACCTGAGCACACAGGGGCCCTGATTCTCAGCACCAAGCAACAGAGACTCTGATGCTTGATTTTCGGCACGGGCACAGGGGGACTCTGACTCCTGGCATGCGCTAGGAGACTCTGATTTTCAGCACATGCCAGCGGGGTCTCTTTATCAGTGCAGCACAGGTGGAATTCCTGATTCTAGATGTGTGCATGAGGCCGCACTGAGCGCTGGTGACTCTGAACCTGGGCGAAGGAGGCTCCCACCAACTCATGGCAGCCACAGGTCTTGGTGTCGGAGTTCTTTAGTAACACTCGGATGGCGTGAAGCTCCCACCACACACGGCCCAGGCCCCTGCAACTCGGCATTTGAACCTTCTGGTGATAGTTAGAATGGGGAGACAACAGGATAATCCCCAGGGGAAAGAAAAAGAGGAATCGCCAAGAAAGGAAATAAGTGAAACTGAGGCATGCAACATGACAGAAAAAGAATTCAGAGTAATGGTCCTACAGTTCATACACCAGAAGGACGAGAAAATCAACAACCTATGCAAAAATCAGGAAGAAATCAAAACTGATATAGCTACAATCAAAAACACCATGGAAGGTTTCAACAGTAGATTAAAAGAAGCAGAGAACTGAATAAGTGAGTTTGAAGATGAGGTAGAGTAACAAGCCCAATCTGAACAGCAGCTGCAGAAAAAAATTAAAAACCAAAAGGAGAGCCTAAGGGAGCTTTGGGACAACATAAAATGAAGTAACATGGATAATATGGGTGCCAGAAGGACAAGAAGAGTGGCAAGGATTAGAAAATCTACTTGAAGAAATAATGACAGAAAACCTCCCTGATATGGGGAAGACAAAAGTTACACAAGTACAGAGAGTCCCAAGCAAGATGAATCTCAAAAGACCCACATCAAGAAACGTCATAATTACAATAGCAAATGTTAATGACAAAGAGAGAATTTTAAAGGTTGTGAGAGAGAGAGAGAGAGAGAGAGAGAGAGAGAGAGACCTACAAAGGATCCCCCAGCAGATTATCAAATGATTTCTCAACAGAAACACATCAAGCTAGAAGGGAATGGAAGGAAGTACACAAAGTGATTCAAAGCAAAGGACTGAGTCCAAGAATACTCTATCCAGCAAGACTATCAATCAAAATTGAGGGGGAAATCAGAAGCTTCGCAGACAAAAACAAACAAACAAACAAAAAAAAACAAGCTAAGGGAATTTATCACTACCAAGCCAGCAATGCAAGAGATGCTAAAGGGAATGCTGTGGAAAGAAGAAACAGAAGGGGAGGAAGGAACTCAGGCTTAAAGCACAGAAATGGCTACAAACAAGTACCTATCAATAATTTAAACGTAAATGGATTAAATGGTCCAATCAAAAGACATCGAATGACTGAATGGATAGGAAAACATCACCCATATATATGCTGTCTATAGGAGACCCCCCCTGAGAACAAGGGAATCACAGAGACTGAAAGTAAAGGGATAGAAAAATATCTACCAGGCAAATGGAAATGAAAAAAAAGCTGGGGTAGCAATACTTATATCTGACAAAATAGACCTCAAAGTGAAAACCATAGCAAGAGACTAGAAAGGCCACTTCATAATTCTAAAAGGATCGATACAACAAGAGGAAATAACTCTGGTAAACATTTATGCACCCAATGCAGGAGCACCCAAATACATAAAAAAAAAAAAACACCTAGAAGATATCAGGGGAGAGATTCATAGCAACATAATCATAGTAGGAGACTTTAATACCCCATTAACATCACTGGAAAAATCCTCTAGACAAAAAATTAGCAAAGAAACATCAATCATAAACAACTCACTAGATCAGATGGACTTAATCGACACCTTTAGAACACTCAACTCCAAAACTACAGAATATACATTCTTCTCAGGGACACATGGGACATTTTCAAAGATAGACCACATATTGGGACACAGGCAAAGTCTCTCCAAATTCAAGAGGATTGAAATCGTATCAAGCGTCTTCTCAGATTACAATGGCATAAAATTAGAAATCAACTACAGTAAAAACAATCACAAAAATTCAAACACTTGGAGGCTGAATAACATACTATTAAACAATGAGTGGGTTACCATAAAGATCAAAGAAGAAATAAAAACAAATCCTGGAAACAAACGACAATGAAAACACAACAATCCAAAATCTATGGGACACAGTGAAAGCAGTCCTGAGAGGGAAGTTCATAATATTCCAGGCCTACCTCAAAAAATCAAGAAAAACTGGTAATAAACCATCTAACTCTGCAACTTGAAGAATTAGAGAGCAAAAAGAAAAGCCCAGTGTGAGAAGGAAGGAAATAATAAAGATCGGAGCAGAAATAAATGACATAGACACACACACACAAAAAAAAAGATCAATGAAACCAAGAGCTGGTTCTTTGAAAGGATAAACAAGATTGATGAACCTCTAGCCAGGCTCACCAAGAAGCAAAGAGAGAAGACCCAAATAAACAAAATCAGAAATGAAAGAGGTGAAATAAAAACAGACCCCACAAAAATACAAAGAATCTTTAAAAAATACTATGAACAACTCAACTCCAACAAACTGGTCAACCTAGAAAAAATGGACATATTCCTAGAAAAAATACGACCTTCCAAAACTCAACCAGGAGGAATAAAAAAAATCTGAATAGGCTGATAACTATGAAGGAAATTGAAGCAGTAACCAAAAAACTTCCAATAAACAAAAGCCCTGGACCAGACAGCTTCACAGGGGAGTATTATCAAACATTCAAAGAATAAAACCCATCTTCCTCAAACTATTGCAAAAAATTCAAGAGGAAGGAGCACTTCCAAGCTCTTTCTACAAAGCCAGCATTATCCTAATCCCAAAACCAGATAAAGCTAATACAAAAAAAGAGAATTACAGGCCAATATCCCTCATGAACACAGACACCAAAATCCTCAACAAAACTCTAGCAAATCGAACCTAGAATTACATTAGAAAGATCATACACCATGACCAAGTGGGATTTTTTTTAATGTTTTATTTTTTTATTTTTGAATTAAGAAACAATCCAAGTGGGACTTATTCCAGGGATGCAAGAATGGTACAATATCCGCAAATCAATAAATGTGATACAACACATAAACAAACTTAGAGATAAAAACCATATAACTATAGCCATTGATGCAGAAAAAGCATCCGACAAAATCCAACACCCTTTCTTGATAAAAACTCTCAGCAAGGTGGGAATAGAAGGATCATGCCTCAACATAATAAAAGCCATATATGACAAACCCATAGCCAACATCATACTCAAAGGGCAAAAACTAAAACCATTTCCCCTAAGAACAGGAACAAGACAGGGATGCCCACTCTCACCACTCCTGTTCGACATAGTAATGGAAGTACTAGCCATTGCAATAAGACAAGAAGAAGAAATAAAAGGCGTCCAAATTGGAAAAGAAGTAAAACTGTCCTTATTCGCAGATGAGATGATATTGTACATAGAAAACCCCAAAGACTCCATCAAAATCTACTAGACTTAAATGAATTTGGCAATATAGCAAGATACAAAATTAACACCCAGGAGTCTATGGCTTTTCTATACACCAATAATGAACTCACAGAAAGGAAAATTAAAAATGCAATTTGCGCACAGCAAAGGAAACCATCAACAAAATAACAAGAAGACCCACTGCATGGGAGAACATATTTGCCAATGATATCACCGATAAGGGTTTAATCTCCAACATTTACAGGGAACTCATGAAACTTAACAATAGGAAGATAAACAATCCAATCAAAAAATGGGCAATGGACCTAGATAGACACTTTTCAAAAGAGGACATACAGAAGGCCAAAAGACATATGAAAACATGCTCAAAGTCACTAATTATACGAGAGATGTAAATCAAAACGACAATGCGGTATCATCTCACACCTGTCAGAATGGCTATCATCAACAATTCAACAAACAACAAGTGTTGGAGAGGATGTGGAGAAAAAGGAACCCTTCTGCACTGCTGGTGGGAATGCAGACTGGTGCAGCCACTGTGGAGAACAGTATGGAGCTTCCTCAAAAAACTAAAAATGGAACTCCCATTTGACCCAGTGATCCCACTTCTAGGAACATATCCCAAGAAGCCAGAAACACCAATCAGAAAGGATATATGCACCCCTATATTCATAGCAGCACAATTCACCATAGCTAAGATTTGGAAACAGCCTAAGTGCCCATCAGCAGATGAGTGGATTAAAAAACTGTGGTACGTCTACACAATGGAATACTATGCTGCAGTAAAAAAGAAGGAACTCTTGCCTTTTGCAACAGCATAAATGGAACTGGAGAGCATTATGCTAAGTGAAATAAGCCAGTCAGAGAAAGATAAATACCACATGATCTCACTCATTTGTGGAATATAGAGAACAACATAGACTGATGAACAGGGACAGATCCAAAGACAGAGAAACAGAGATCAGACTATTAATCCCCAGACGGAAAGTAGGGGAGGGTAGGGGTAAGGGGAAGAGATCAAGCAAAGGACTTGTATGCATGCATATAGGCCAAACCAATGGACATGGACAACAGGGGGATGAGAACATGAGTGGGGAGGGGGGGTGGGGGGATGGGGGTTAATGGAGGGGATGAGGACACATTTGTAATACCTTAACTAATAAAGAATTTAAAGATAAAAAAATAAAAATAAATAAAAATAAAAATTAATTTTAATATAAAAAAGAAATTTGCATTTACCATTGCAGCAAAAAAATTAAGATACCTAGGAATAAACTTAACCAAGGAGACAAAGGACCTGTACTCAGAAAATTTCAGGACGCTGAAAAAAGAGATAGAGGAAGGCATGAACAAATGGAAGAATATACCATGTTTATGGATTGGTAGAATCAACATCATTAAAATGTCCATACTATCCAAAGCAATCTTTAAACTCAATGCAGTTCCCATTAAAATACTAACGGCATATTTCAAAGACCTAGAACAAATTCTCCAATAATTCACCTGGAATAAAAAAAGACCCCAAATAGCTGCAGCAATCTTGAGAAAGAAGAACAATGTTGGAGGGATCACAATACCAGATATCAAGCTATACTACAAAGCCACTGTTCTCAAAACTGCCTCGTACTGGCACAAGAATAGACATATAGGCCAGTGGAACAGAACAGAGAACCCAGAAATCGACACAAGCCATTATGCTCAATAAGTATTTGACAAAGGAGGCAAGAGCATACAATGGAGACAAGACAGTCTCTTCAATAAATGGTTTTGGGAAAACTAGATACTTGCAAAAAAATGAAACTAGACCACCAACTTACATCATGCACAAAAATAAAATGGATAAAGGACTTAAACGTAAGATGGGAAACCATAAAAATCTTAGAAGAAGCCACAGGCAGCAAAATAGCAGATATTTGTTATAGCAATATCTTTACTGATACAGCTCCTAGGGCAATGGAAACTAAATAGAAAATAAACAAATGGGACTACATCAAAATAAAAAGCTTCTGTACAGCAAAAGAAACCATCAACAAAACAACAAGAACAACAACAAGATCAACCGAAGGACTTGTATGCATGCATATAAGCATAACCAATGGACACAAGACACTGGGGTAGGGGTGGGGGTGGTGAGGGCATGTGCCAGGGGGGTAGCAGAGGCCGGGGAAAGGTCAATGGGGAAAAAAAAGGAGACATATGTGCTACTCTTTGCAATACTTCAAAACAATAAAATAAAATTAAAAAAAAAACCCAAAGCCAGCATTATACAATATGCATTTTTTCTTGTTATGCAGTTGCCCTAGCCACCATTTTGAATGGTCATATATAACTAGAGGCCTGGTGTACGACATTCGTGCATGGGAGGAGGAAGGTCCCTCAGCCCGGCCTGCACGCTCTTGCAATCCGGGAACCCTCAGAGGATGTCCAACTGCCAGTTTAGGCCTGATCCTGCAGGGAGGATATTCCTTTTGCAATCAGGGACTGCTGGCTCCTAATGGCTCGCCTGCCTGCCTGCCTGATTGCCCCTAACCACTCTACCTGCTTGCCTGATCGCCCCTAACCACTCACCTGCCTGCCTGATCACCCCTAACCACTCGCCTGCCTTCCTGATTACCCCTAACTGCTCACCTTCCTGCCTGATCGCCACTCATCGCCTCTGCCTTGGCCCCCACCATGGCAGCTTCATCCGGAAGGATGGCCAGAATGATGTCCAGAAGGTTGTTTGGCTGTCTGGTCTAATTAGCATATTACGCCTTTATTATTATAGACTAGAGGCCCGGTGCATGAAATTCTTGGATGGGGCAGGAGGGATGTCCCTCAGTCCGACCTGCACCCTCTCCAATCCGGGACTGCTGGCTCCTAACCGCTCACCTGCCTGATCACCCCTAACTGCTCTGCCTTCCTGCCTAATGCCCTAACTGGTCTCCCCTGCTGGCCTGATCACCCCTAACCGCCTCTGCCTGCCTGCCTGATTGCCCTTACTTCTCTCCCCAGCCAGCCTGATCCCCCTAACTGCTCTCCCCTGCCAGCCTGATCCCCCTAACTGCTCTCCCCAGCCAGCCTGATCCCCCTGCCAGCCTGATTGCCCTAACTGCTCTCCCCTTCCGGCCTGATAGCCCTACCTGCTCTCCCCTGAAAGCCTGATCCCCCTAACTGCTCTCCCCTGCTGGCCTGATTGCCCCTAACTGCCTCTGCCTCAGCCCCACCACCGTGGCTTTGTCTGGAAGAATGTCCGAAAGAGGTCTGGTCTAATTAGCATATTACCCTTCTATTAGTATAGATAGCCCAACAAATGGATATGTTTCAGTATACTACCTAACCATTCCATTGTTGTTGACATTTAGATTTCCCTTCCTTCCTCTCTTTTGGGGGGCTATTTTGAGTAAGAGAGAACTTTCCATCTTAATATACACAAGCTTTTCCATATTTTGTATTGGTTTATTTACTTTGAATAGATTACCAAGAGTAATGGATGTTATAACTTAAAGATCTTTCATCCATTGGCTCAAATTTTGTAGGAGGAAAAAATATATATGTCTATATAATGTTTAAATTTCACTTTCTCTAATTACTAGTGATGCTAAGTATTTTTTCATGTATTTTTACTATTTATTTCCTCTTCTGTGAATTGTCTGTTCATGTCTTCTGCCCATTTCTCTGAATATTAGTGTTTTAAAAAGTAAATTAGAATAGTTAGAGTTTTTAAACATTTGTTATATTTGCTGTTAATATTTTTTGTCTATTTTTATTTTGGTAAAATTTTAATGCAAAAAGTAATAAAATGTTATTACAGAAAATTTGAAAACTAGAGAAACACATTTTAAAAAATCAATAATTCTGCCACCCTATCATAACCACCATTATCAATCTCTGTTTTTTCCCCATTTTGTTTTGTGCTTTATAAAATTGTCATTGCAGTGTGCATAGAATTTTAAAATCTTCTTTTTCATTAGCACACAAGTATTTTTCTGATATGCCCTGTAGTCTTCACAATTATCATTTTAAAAAACAGCATAATATTCCATGGAGAGGATTCACCATTTCCTTATTGCTAGACAATCATGTTATTTCTTTTTTTTTTAAATAAATAAGACTGATAAACACCTTCATACAAATAGTTTTTTCTATATTTTGAATTATTTTCTTAGGAAACATTCTCAGGAATAGGCTTACTACATGAAAGATTATTAACACCTGCTGGCTTCCAAACTGCCTTCTTAAGGGTTGAACCAAACCACACTATTACTAGCAAACTAAGTACCATCTTTTTCAATTCTATTAAATACAGGCTTAAAAAAAAGTCTACCTAGTTGTTTTAATTTACATTTCTTTGATTAGTAGTGATGAATACTGTCCCATGTCTTCCAGTCACACTTAAACTCTTCTGTAAATTGTCTATTCATGTTCTTTGGCCATATTTCTTCTTATACATCATACTCTATGAGTACCCTATACAAACCTATCATATTTCATCATATTTATGTCAACTATGCCCTTTCAATATGTGTTTAGATCTTGTTTTTAAAATGGCCACAAAACTTTTAAATTATTTTGGTTTTAAAATTTTATACAGTCAAATTTACTGATCTTATCCTTTGTGAGTTTTGTTAGGTTTGATGGAGCAATTGAGTTGATACCTTCCCCCTGGAACTGGCTTTTCAGGTCATTTCACTATGGACATTCCCTTTGCTGACGACCACTTTTCACTTACAGTGACCACATTCCATTCTCTCCCCTCCAGGTATGCATGAAGAAGTCTCTGCCCAGAAAAATCCTGCCAATAGTCCTTTAAAAGCCGCTGACTCCCCTCACTGGGTGTAGGAGCAATCCAGGGTCAGCCACCTGGTGTGCAGATGATCGAATAAATTCTTAATCCCTCACCACTTTGGCCTCCTGCATTCCTCCTTCGGCGACCTAGCAAGTTTCTTCTATTATTTCCTAAAGCTTAGAAAACTATTCCCCTTCAGAGGCTTGATAAATACTAATTCTCTAGTTTTTTAAAATTTGCTTTTTTATAGTTAACTCTTCAATCCAGCTGCCACTTATTTTAGTTTATTACAGGAGATGAGAGTATAAATGCTTTGAGCTGTCACATCATTTACTGAACAATCCTTTCTACTCCCATTCACTTGCAACACATGCTTTATACTAGACTGAATTCTCATATATAACCGTCTCTTTAGGGAGTTTACTAGAATGTCATCTGTCATAACGTATACCCATGGTACCAGTGTTTTCATTATTCTAGTTTTGTATGTTTAATATTTAATAGCGTTAGTCCCTCATTAATCTTCCTTCACAGAATTTTCTTTGAAAATCACCCTTCTTTAGCTTTCAGCTCTAATTATTGCTGTCTTACCTCAGAGATATGAAATTTTTGAGGGTAGAATTGGTTTATTTCATTAGAATAGATTGCTAGGAATAATATTACTGGGTCAAGAGGTATGAACATTTTCCTCACTCTTTTAACGCTTATTTCCAAAGTTGCCGGAAGCCGGTCCATCCTTGCTGCTTGACACAGTCGCTGCAGGAAAGAAACATCTGCACAGCATATGTTTCAAGGGACCTGGCGTATATAGCATACTGTTCTTAATATGTTTGCTCCCCTTAGCGCTGTGTGTTTTAACCAAGGTCACCTCTCCGAGAAAGGTTGTTTCCCCAGGTAGGAATTTTTCCCTGAAGTCAGGGAGGGGATGCCTCTCCTAGAAAGGTTGTTTTCCCAGGTAGGAATTTTTCCCTGAAGTCAGGGAGGGGATGAAACTCCTTAACTAAGTGCCAGGCGGGTAGTTAATCACTACAAACAATCATGCTTAAGCTACATAATCTTTACTCCCTGGAATGGAGATAAGAAACGCCTTAACCTTTGTAATAGAAATTGACAGGATTAAAATCAACTGGGATAAATACGGATGTAACAAGACAATAAAGAGCAGCAGAACTTCGCTGGAGATCCAGACCAGAACTTGGCTGGAGATCCTGGCTAGAGATCCTGGCTAGACTGCTGATCAACTGAACACTGTCTCCGTGTCCTTCCTTCTTCGCCGACTCCGTCTACGCCTTTGGGGACCCCTGGACCTGCTGGGGTTGGACCCCGGCACAAAGTTTTCAAAAAGAATGTGCCAATTTCATTATAATCTGTCAGTACCTGGATATTTTGAGGTAAAGGTTTTTTTTTTTTTTTTTTAAATATATTTTATTGATTTTTTTACAGAGAGAAAGGGAGAGAGATAGAGAGTCAGAAACATCGATGAGAGAGAAACATCGATCAGCCGCCTTCTGCACATCTCCCACTGGGGATGTGCCCGCAACCCAGGTACATGCCCTTGACCGGAATCGAACCCGGGACCTTTCAGTCCGCAGGCCGACGCTCTATCCACTGAGCCAAACCGGTTTCGGCGGTTTCTTTCTTTTTTTTTTTTTTTTTTAATCGTTAGGGGGAAAATATACCATGTTTTAATTTATATACCTCTGCTTACTAGTCATGATAAACATATATTTGACATATAGTAGGTTCTTAATCAACTCATGTTGAATGAATAAAATTCATGTATGAATGTACAGAAATATTTGGGAATGGAGAAACATTGTGGTTACAACAGACAAATGCTGGGCTAGATGTAAGTTTGTAGACTAAATGCCTGTAGTCCATCTGCAGAGAGGGTCTAAAGGTGTCAAGAACCCCTGAATTGGGGCAATCCCTAGAAACTCTCTAATTTTTATTTTTACCACAGGTGTGTCTGTTTCAAAGTAGGATCAGCTGAAAGCTGTCTGGAATAGTTATAATAATGGTGTGTGGGTAGGCCCACATCTACACACAGCCCAGAAGCAACCATGATTGGCTTAAGATAGAGTGTTCTTCCTTTGGCAGCAAAACAGTGATAAGAAGTATCAGGTATCTGGATATTCCACTGGAAAATGACCCAGACCCTAGCAGGCCTGAAGCAATGAATTTAAATGCATAAGCTCCTCACTATACCACTTTTGTGTATTTTTATTTTTGTTCTAGAATCATAATGCCTAGTACTGCGCTTAATTGTACAGTCCCAATAAAATGCTGGATCTCTCTTGCTTATGTTTTCTGAATTCAGCATCGATGAATCAACTTCTGATGTAGCATTAAGAAGGTATAGTCATAGATTAAGAGCATTAAAATTTTTTAAAAATAAAATACATACATAACCTCCTCCAAGTGCCACATTCAAACTAGATTTGACTCATAGGACCAGGCATTTTCCATGAAACCACACTGTTCTTCTCAATTCACTAAGCAGAAGAAGGCATATAAGTCCTTGGTTCAGGGAAAGTGGTCCTTTCCCCTTTATCTGGAGCTTCAAGGAAATAAGGCTTTTTTTCCCTCTTTGGGATTGCTGAATTTTTTTAACCAGTTAACTACCATGCATCCAAAATGGAAACCATCCCCACATGCCACGATATTTTGAATTTAATTAAAAAAATCAATTTGCAATGAATATTATAAAAATAAATATATTACTTACAATTCAGGTGTTCTTGAATATATTCAGCTAAAAAGTCTCACGAAAAATTATTTTAAAGTTCGTCAGGACCACCACTTACGGAAAACATTTTTTTTTAAAAATATGTTTTTATTGGTTTCAGAGAGGAAGAGAGAGGGAGAGATAGAAACATCAGTGATGAGAGAGAATCACTGATCTGCTGCCTCCTGCATGCCCTACACTGAGGATCAAGCCCACAACCCGGGCATGTGCCCTGACCAGGAATTGAACCATGACTTCCCAATTCATAGATTGATGCTCAACCACTGAGCCACGCTGGCCAGGCAACATTTTTTTTTTTATAGACACACGCGGTGTATGGGGAAGGTCTGCCTCTCGCGTCTACAGACACTTATGGCATACAATGGATTAATAGAGCAAAAACTAACAAAAGGCAGGTTGTTTCTCTTTGTTTTTAAGTCCATGCAAAACTTATTGCTAAACACTGGTTGTCTTTCCTCCATCACCTCGTAGATTTCAGTAGTAAACTTTCTTAAGGACTTCCATGGTTATGAAATCTGTCGATTTGATGAAAAGAATCCCATGTTATTATCCTAACCTGCATATGTTGAAATTGTGTTCAAGGTTTTATTCTGAAAAAAACAGAGTGCTGTTTTCTCCAGACTCAAGAATATAAAGGTCATGACCGATGGTATGAACAACTGGTGTGTGGATGATACATTAGCACATTGATTCAGAGTTTTAAAAATCTTTTTTCTTCAACATGTATTAAACTAGAGGCCCGGTGCACAAAACTCTGTGCACTTGGGGGGCCCCCAGCCCGGCCTGTGCCCTCTCGCAGTCTGGGACACCTCAGGAGATGACCACCTGCTGGCTTAGGCCCGCTCCCCGGGGGATTGGGCCTAAGCTGGCAGTCAGACATCCCTCTGGCAGCCTGGGAGCCCTCGGGGGATGTCCACTTGCTAGCAGGGAGCAGGCCTAAGCTGCAGTTGGATATCCTTAGCGCTGCTGAGGAGGTGGGAGAGGCTCCCACCACAACCGCTGTACTGGCAGCCATCAGCCTGGCTTGTGGCTGAGCAGAGCTCCCACTGTGGGAGCGCACTGACCACAGGGGGCAGCTCCTGCATTTAGCATCTGCCCCCTGGTGGTCAGTGTGTGTCATAGTGACCAGTCATTCCCAGTCGTTCTGCTGTTAGGGTCAATTTTCATATTACCCTTTTATTATATAGGAGTGCCTGGCCAGCCTGGGTGAGGGCCTGATGGCTGTTTGCAGGCTGGCCAAGCC
Source organism: Myotis myotis (assembly GCF_014108235.1). NCBI lineage: Eukaryota > Metazoa > Chordata > Mammalia > Chiroptera > Vespertilionidae > Myotis > Myotis myotis. The sequence goes on along the minus strand of NW_023416346.1, from coordinate 80,196,824 downwards.
CCCCAGCAGGGACCCTCACCCCATGAGGGTGTGGCCAGCCAGGGTGAGTGGCTGATGGCTGTTTGCAGGCTGTCCACAGCCCCTTCAGTGTGGGGGTCCCCACTGGGGTGCCTGGCCATCCTGGGTGAGGAGCTAAGGGCCGTTTGCAGGCTGGCCACAGCCCCTTCAGGGTGGGGGGTCCTGCTGGGGTGCCTGGCCAGTCTGGGTGAGGGGCTGAGGGCCGTTTTCAGGCTGGCTATGCCCCCCAGCAGGAACCCTTACCCCATGAGGGTGTGGCCATTCTGAATGAGGGGCTGATGGCTGTTTGCAGGCTGGCCACAGCCCCCAGCCACCCAAGCTCCCAGTGGAGGCTGGCTGGAAGTAGGTATCTGGGATTTATTTGTCTTCTATAATTGAAACTTTGTTGCCTTTTGTGGAGGCCACAGCCAGCTCAGAGCTGGTGGGAAGCTTGGCTTCCTCCATTGCCCGGGCAACCAAGCCACCTGCTTGCTCTAGCTCTGTGGCTGCCGGCCACCATCTTGGGTGTGTTAATTTGCATATAGTCACTCTGATTGGCTGGTGGGCATGGCTTAGGGCATAGCGAAGGTACGGTCAATTAGCATCTTTGTCTTTTATTTGTGTAGATAGTACAAACATATCAAGCAAGATGCTGAATGCTAAGGCCTGGCAGTCCTTGTCAGATACAGAATGTAGCTGTTCGAAAGACTAACACAAAACTCCAAAAGGACTTTTTCTCTAATTCCAAGTAGCACCTAAGAATAGATGTTTCCCAAGCCCTTTCTTCTCAGAGTGACACCTCTCAGCTGTTACTTTCCTTAGAGGTGGCAGCATAAGACTTCTTCTTGATTCTTCACCCTTTTGTTTTAAATCTATTCTCATCATTTGTCCACCTACTTGAAAATCTTTCAAGACCTAGTTCTACAATCCACCTTTTCTAAGATTTCCATGATTAATTTCTCCCTGATGTTAAATTTCTTCAGTTCATATGTATATTCAATTGGTACCAAAACTGATGTTGCTCCATTATTATTCTAGTCTTGTTAATGTTTCTACAGTATAAATCCCTTAAAGATGGGGATTTCCAGAAAGATGAAAAGGAATTTTGAGATTATATCCTTTGCCCTGCCCATTTTCCTGAGGTCGAAACTGAGGCCTAGAGAGGTTAATCTGTCCTAGTCAGTTAGCAAAGTTTGCAGAAAAAGCTGAACATCCTGACATTCTATAGTTTGCTTTCCACTATATTATGTCATCTATATCACTTGCATCTCTTCAGAATGTCTAGTAAAGTGTTAATATACAGATACACACACACACACACACACACACACACACACACACACACACACACTAGAGGCCCGATGCACGAAATTTATGCAAGAGTAGGCTTTCCTTCACCCGGCTACTGGCACTGGCTTCCCTCTGGCACCTGGGACTCGGGCTTCCCTTGCAGTCCCAGCTTCGTCTGGTATAATGAGCATATTATGCTTTTAAAATAAATATATATATATATATATGTGTATATATATATATATATCAATAAATGCCAATACAATAAGCATATGAGCTTACATAACAGAGGAACTGACTCAAGAAAAGAGGCAGAAAGCAGAAAGGTCATTTTCTTACTTCTTTGCATGATGCCACCCTCCAGACCAGTTAATTGCTACTCTGCACATTCCATCAATCAGGCATTGGGCAGCTGTGATTGTAGCCCCTCCTACAGATGCTGCGTAGTCAAATATCCCTTCTGTAGCTGGACAGTCATAACCTTTGGGAAAACATCAAAGAGCTTGTTAAAAGATGAATTGGAGAAAGAGGAGGTATGATATTGTGATTTATAATAAGAAATATATTTGACCTTTGTCCCCATTTCTGGTACAGAGCTCCCAAAACTCTTGGAATTTCCCCAGTGATGAGAGCAATCCATAAAGGTGTCTGTGTTATGTTAATGAGGCAACCAGTAGACCACACCTAAGGATAAGTCTGGTTGCCAGTGGAGCCAACCATGTGATTAGAGGGTTGGAAGTTTCAGTCCCACTCCTTGACCTCTAGTGAGGGGAGAGGAGCTAGAGATTTAGTTCAATCACCAACTGATCAATGACTTAACCAATCATACCTATGTAATAAAGTCTCCATAAAAACCCAATAGGAGAGGGTTCAGAAAGCTTCTGGGTTGATGAACATGTGGAGATTTGGGTGGGGTGGCACACTTGAAGAGGGCATGGAAACTGCATCCTTCCCCCTATCCCTTGCATTAAGCATCTCTTCCATCTGGCTGCTCCTGAGTTATAGCCATTTACAGTTGACTCTTGAACAACAAAGGGGTTGAGGGGCCAACCGTGCTGAATAATTGAAAATTCATGTAGTAACTTTTGATTCCCTAAAAACTTAACTACTAATTGACTACTGCTGACCAGAAGCCTTACCAATAACAAAAATAATCAATTAACACATATTTTGTATGCTATATGTATGTATACTGTATTCTTACAATAAAGTAAGCTAGAGAAAAGGTTAAGAAAATCGTAAGGGAGAGAAAAAACATTTTATAGTATTTACTGAAAAACATCCACATAAAAGTGGACCTGCACAGTTCAAACCTGCATTATTCAAGGGTCACCTGTATAATTAATAGGTAATCTAGAGAGTAAGTGGATTACCTGAGTTCTGTGAGCTGCTCTACCAAATTAATCAAACCTAAGGAGTGGGTCAGAAGTACAGGTAACAGCCTGGGCTTGTGATTGACATATGAAATGAGCAGCAGTCTTGAGGGACTAAGCCCTTTACCTGTGGAATTTGATACCATCTCCAGGTAGATAGTGTCAGAATTGAGTTGAACTGCAGGACACCCAGCTGATGTCATGAGCATTGCTTGGTGGTGTGGGGGTAAACCCCTCCCTCCACACATTGGAAGTGGGTCCAGAACCCTCTTAGGAGGAATAGGTTGAAGTACGACAACAACATACCCTACCAAAAAGCTACTCCAAACAAGAGAGAAACATCTCTAATATCGAGAAAAGAATTATTTAAAGTGTTGAGGTAGAAAGGCTAAACCAGGGGTCCTCAAACTACGGCCCGCGGGCCACATGCAAATACAAATATTGTGTTTGTTCCCGTTTTGTTTTTTTACTTCAAAATAAGATATGTGCAGTGTGCATAGGAATTTGTTCATAGTTTTTTTTTAAACTATAGTCCGGCCCTCCAACGGTCTGAGGGACAGTGAACTGGCCCCCTGGGCTAAACCTTCAAGATTAACTTGTCATGTCCCATAGATGGAGATACTGAAGTCTAATAGGAGATATGTCTTCTCTATGGTCACAAAGAGCCAGACCTGGGACACACGTCTCTTGCCCTGCCCTCAGTCCAGTTCTTCTACTAAACTATGTTGTTTCTCTAGATTATGCTATTGGCCGCTTCCAATTGTTTTAAATGCAGCTGTTTAATGAAAGATAAAGTAGAAAACTTAGCCACAACATAAATCTGTATTCAAGTTAAAAGATAAGGTAACTGGACAGTTAAATCAGCATATATACAGCCAGACCCAAGCAACTGGAAGAATTTTCTCCATCTGATCCATCATTCAGTTCTGCTCAATTCAAATGGTTTGCTTGTTAAGTGAGATGTATGTGGCTAAACTGAGAGATTAAGTTGTGGTTAACACATTAGTCCTTAATTTAAAAAGTATTGAAGACCACCATGCAAGTTATAAAAGATTAAGTAGTACTGATATATAAATGGAGGTTGTATATCTCCCACCATTGCTTAGTAATAACATTACCTAGGCCATATTCTATGGAGTCTGGATGATCATCATCTCCTTCTTGGCTGACCTTCTGGAGATGCTGCAAATAGGCATCCGTGTGGAAGGTGGCCATCTCCTCCATGGAAGCCACTTTGGGCTTAACTATTCTAATAATAACAGAGAACAAGGAGAGGTGAGTGAGTCAGATCCAGAGCATGCCAAAAACTAGAAGCAGGAACTAGTGATATGAGCAGAAAATATAACTAGCTTCTTGTTCCAGTGGCTAAAGTAATAAACATGTTCTGTTTTTCCAATCCACTATATACCAGTAGTCTTTATTTCCTCACAACTATGTAATGGCTCCATTAATGGGGGTGAGAGGATAGATTTTTCCCTTGAGTGTATAGGTAGTAAAAGAAAGTATATTTAAGTTAAGTAATCAGATATTGGACATTACTTTGAGAGTTATAAATTTCATGACAAATCAGCAGGCTGAGATATTTTCATCTGAATCAGCTAATTGGGCCATGTAATCCTTTCAGCTATATTTTTACTTTCATAGGCAGTTATATTGTTATGAATTTTGAATTTGGAGTCAGATAACTATATTCCTGTACTAACTGTACTTACCAGCTCTATAACCTCAGATAAGAATTCTTCTGTAGCTCAGTTTCCTCATCTGTAAAGTGGGGCGATCTTATGGAACTTATATGATAACATATATAAAATGCTTTGTGGATAATCATTGTTAATATTAAAGGATAGAAAAAGGCAACCCAAAACATAAAAGTTCCTGTGTTTGGTCCCTCACACCTGCCTCTGAGGAGAAGGAGAGGAAGGGCAAACAGTTGGAGCTGGGCTTTACCCAGAAGCTCCCAACCAATTCCTCACAAGAAGTGACAAACAGAAGTGACTGAGAGAATACAGATGCTAAGCTACTGACAGGACTTACCACCTGTAACTTCTAGCTGCCTATTTATTCCCTATTTCCTCTTCCTGATTCCACCACTGTCTCTACTGCCCAGGCCACTCAAAGGGTGGTCTGTGACTGACAGCAGCATCACCTGGGGGCTTGTTAGAAAGGCAGAATTTAGCCTAACCTCCAACCCACTGAGTCAGATTTGTATTTTAACAAGGTAATTCATATGCATATTTAAGTTGGAAAAGCAATAACCTAGGCCACAAGGAGGCAGTACTGTTTTTTTAATGTTGGTTAATTGGGAACAGGGCCACAGGTAGGGAGCAGCTATAGGGTTAAGCCTCGGACTGACCTGTTGGCAAAGCCACAAACAAGTCCCAGCTTAGAGGGCACAGCCCTCTTAGCATAATTAGGCTTGGCCTTATGACTCCCTAGATTAGTGGTTCTTAACCTTGGCTGCACATTAGAATCACCTGGGAATCTTTTTAAAATCCTGATTTCTGGGCCTCATCCTTCGGAAATTCTTTCTTTGTTATGGGGTGGGGCCACAACATTAGTAACAAAGAAACAGAATTTCCGGAGGATGAGGCGCAGAAATCAGAATTTTAGCAAGATTCCCAGGTGATTCTAATGTGCAGCCAAGGTTGAGAGCCACTGCCCTAGATCTTATCTGGGAAGCTAATGGGCTGTGGGAGGTGCAGCAAGTGCTGCCAAAACAAGTGAAACTCACAAGAACATTGTAACTATAGTGACCACTACCTTGTTTACCTCCAGCTATAAAATAAAGGCTCAGCTTGCCCTCTGTGGCCTCAGCCAGGCACAGGAGATCCTCCTATATCCAGCTTATTCTCTTTGTCTTTTCTACATCCTTCGCTGCCCTCCACCCCCCACCCCTCAGGCTCACAGAACCCTTGGCTATGCTGGCCCAGCACAGCTACAAGTTTCTCCTGAATTACTATGACTTTTCATGTTAGGGTAATCACCAAACAGGCCAGAAGAATCCTGAGGCTCCGCCTCAAAAATTATATATAGCCAAGATTGGAGGATTTGATTCTTGCTCCTTCTTCAAGAAAACATGTCTACATCCTTGGAAGTGACAAATTTGCCCATTAAAATAAACTTTTTAGTTTCTTGGACCATGTTTCCCAGCCCTAATAGTTCTTCTAGCAACCTTCCTCTTACTTAATGCTTACTGAAAGCCTCCCCATGTACCCAGCAAGGAAATGTGATAGTTTTACTCTGTTTTGCTTTCTTGTTTGGTCTTTCAGTCAGCTTTTGAAATGTTAAATGGCTTTAATGGAAGGCATTCGTTTTTATGTTTATCAAATAAATGGGTTGAAAAACATTCCCAAAGAAGGCGCTCAATAAATGATTTAGTTAATAAAAAGGATAAAATCTGAAAGCCTGTTACAGTACGTCTGGGAGAGAAATGAGGCATATCACACTAACAGGTGTAAACAGACATTTGCCAGAAAATATCATAAATAATTCTACAAGTGTCAGGGTTTTACTCTTATTTACTCTTAAAATGACAGTGATTTCACTTTTAAAAAAAAAAAAAAAATGCACTTAGCTCTATGCCTGGTCACAGGAGTTTTCTTTGGTTTTGACTTGTCTCCAGGCTCACTCATTAAAGTTTGGTGGTGGTTATGGTGTGCCTAAAAGTCTTAAGTTGAACCTGCACCCTCAGATCTGGCTCAGGGGGAAAAAACAAATCAGAACACCTCCTAGCTGAACACCTATTTTTTAGTACCCAAATGTATTCACCTCAAAATTTCCACAAAGCACCTATCCCTATGAGACTTTTTATTTTTTATTGAATTTACTGGGGTGATATTGGTTAATAAAATTGTATAGGTTTTGCCCGGCTGGCGTGGCTCAGTGGTTGAGCGTGGAGCTATGAATCAGGAGGTCACGGTTCGATTCCCAGTCAGGGCACATGCCTGGGTTGCAGGCTTGATCCCCATTGTGGGGTGTGCAGGAGGCAGCCAATCAATGATTCTCTCTCACTGATATTTCTATCTCTCCGTCTTCCTTCCTCTCTGAAATCAATAAAAAAAATAAAAATAAAAGCTCTACTTCTTTCAGAGCAAACTTTAAATAAATTATATAGGTTTCAGGTATAAAATTCTACAACACATCATGTGTATATTATATTGTGTGTTCACCAGGATTCTTTCCCTCTCAGCAGTCAAGTCCTATTTGAAATGGATCATAAGTGCTTCATGCATTTTTTTCAAGTTTTCTTAATACTTAAAGAGCTTTTACAGGCAAATTATATACCCTATGAATCACAAAAAAACTTTAAAAGAAGCACCACTCTCTCCCTAACTAGTCCCACCGTGAAGCAGGATTTTAAGGCCAGGACCACCTGGGTTCAGGGCTTTGTTCATGAAAGATAACTTACCTCATTTGTTTATGCAGTGCATATGCTTCAATCAAAGAATGTACCATACTGGCCTAAAAACATCAGCAAAAAGAAGAAAGCACAAAACAGTCCCTTAATGTTTAATTCCGAGAAATTGAGTGGACATCATGATCCTGAACAAAGGAACGAACTTTTAGCCCCACTCTTTTCGCTTTACTTATAACAGTTACAAAGCACTGCAGACAATATAGATACCAATCGCTAAGGAGAAAGCTACGGGGCCTGAGGGAGCTGATGGACCACTTTTGTCCTGCAGCTTCTCCACCACTTCAGGGACCCCTTGCAGTAGAGACACCACCCATCAGTGCCAGACCCTCCTCCGGCCCTCCCGCCCCCAGATGTGTCCATTGGGCGCCCGACTGATAAACACAGCACCCTCGGAAACTGTAAGGGAACACTTCCTCCATCGCCTTGTACAACTTCCCAAATTACTGCTGAAGATTTCCCCCAGCCCAGTATTTTCTTCGCTTCCTAATGCCTCCCGTCCACCCCTCTACCCCCAACCCCACCCCCACCGCAAAAGCCCACGGACTTTCATCCCAAGTTCTCTTACCCTTTTGGGGACTTTGGCCAGGGAGTCGCACATGCTGACATACTCGGGACTGTAGATGTAAACCGGGGGCAGGGAATGCCCACTGTCCGCAGGCTCCTCTGGCTCCTCCATCTTCCACTTCCAGCCGTTCCGGGGCCACCATCCGGATCCGGCTTTTTTCGGACTCAGCCCAGGCTCCGGTTCCTGCTCCTCTGATCGGCTGCAGCGGTGCTCCCTAGTCAACATTCCCTCCTATTCTCCAGATCGCCAGTCACTGTCCTCGCTCTCCATCCAATTGAAGGAATGCATGGGCCTTCCCAGGCCAGAACCTCTTCATTTAGTGACCACAGTTCAAAAAAGGTTGGCAGGTTGGCAGATATAAAAGCCCAGATAACTGTCAATTAGGATCGATGTTTTATGGTACAAATAAGCACGGTCAAAACTAACCATCCTTGTTGCCCTACGGGGCCATTTGAGATGAGGTCAGACGAGCTTCACAGCATGCTGGGAGATGTAGTTTAGAGGAATTTGAGGAGCGGAAGAACCGGGTTAATTACTAAAATAGCCGCGAATTTGAGTTTTAGCGCTAAAAAAAAAAAAAAAAAAAAAAAAAAAAAAAAAAAAAAGCCTCAACTTTTTATGAATTGTTCCGATCTAAAAACACACCCATATAATTAAAGACAGACACAATGTGGCCACCAAGAGTACCGCCCAGCTACCAGAGTGACTTTTTTTTTTTTGGTGGAGGACCAATTAATGCTACAAAGGGTTTGAAAAGTTTACACAATAACTTCTGTGCCTCATTGCTTTTCATCACCTATCCATGTTTTTAAGAGTTAACAATCTCATGTGTATAGATAAAAGTGATCAATTTTTAAAAGAGTTAACACTCTCAAATTGACTCTGGCAAAGCTGATAGCACTTTCCCAAGAGGCTGGCTGGTACTCTGGAAATTGCTTGGTAGACTCCAAACAATGATGTCAAATTACTCCTTAAAAACTCATGTGCACTAAAGGTGTAAGCAGATACTTTCTGTAATGTTTGGAGATTGCTGATTTAACTCCCCTTGCTTTTGCAGCTGTTGAAAAGTTAGGGAAATTGTTTAGGTTTCATGTGAGGGTCCACATTAAATAATACTCTGAAGCAGTTTTAGAATTATTACCAGTATTTCCAAGTTCCTAGAGGACCCTATGCACTAATACAAGCTGGTCAATGCTGAAACCTGAACTGGCTTACTAACACACCTCAGACAACCCAATATCCATACCTTCTTCAAAAATCTACCTTGCTTTTTACTCTCTAAATATTTATTGAGCATTGCAATATGCACTTGTATATATTATCTCATTTTGTCCTTGCAACATTCCTATGAAGGAGGTTGTAATACGCCCTTTTACTTAGAAAAGCAGGAATTCAAAACCAGGTCTGCCTGACATTGAAGCCTTTACTGTATAAACTTGATTCCTCCAAGGATGACTGTGTTAAATCTAAATTTGTTCATTCGTCCATTTAGTATCCCCACAATACTTCGTATTCTGCAAATGTTTCTTTTTCCTGTGATGTGTTCTTTAACTAGAATGTAAGCCCTCCAGCTTCTTTTATACTTTCCCATAGCAACTAGTTCAAAGCTCTGCACAAATTCAGTCAAATATATTTGCAAAATTCAGTCAAATATATTATAAAGGTACTCTTAGCTGACATCAACTAAGTATGGTACAGCTAAGAATTCAATTTGATCTGTTCTCAGGGAATTTGCATGCTCATAGTGATGAGACAAATACACACACAAAAACATATGCAACGCCGAGTCAGATAATGAATATAGGGTGCTTAGAATACTTAATAAATGAGCATCAAGTATTTGATAACTGGTACTTAAATGGCAACTGGGATTCTTATTCAGTGTCATTAGAGGGGGTCTTAGCAGATGGACAGGATTTTACTTGAAGATGGGAGCCAGGGGAGGGCATGCAGACTTGCATCACCAACATAAGTGAAAATACAAAGGAGAATACTAGTGTATCTAGTGTAGTTTAGATGAAAGGGCTGGATAATGAAGGGTTTTGAATGCCAGGCTAAACAGACTTCTCATCCTGTGAAAAATGGGAAGATATTAAAACTTTCTACAGCAGTAGTGTGTAGGAAAGAAGAGCTATTGAAAGACGAGAGGCTGGGAGAGTGTCACAATGGTCCAGACAATAAGTAATGATGATTTAAACTAGGGTAGGGGCAATGGGAGCAGAGAGGGGGAAACAATGCACAGGGTAGGTTCAATAGGTCCTCCTTACTACTTGGATATTGGTGAGAGAGAGATGGAAAAGAGTCAGTGAAAACTCTTAAATTTAAAGTCTTGGTGAAGAGTCTAGTAGTATCAATATAACGCAGAAGAGAACACGGAGGGATAACTCATAGGGTAAAGCAGAATGAACATAAGTTAGATTTTAAAAATGTTAAAAGTGTTGAATTTCATAAATCAACAAGTTAAGCAGGTGTTGAACCCATTTTTCCCTACATAAGAAAGAGATAGCTAAAGTCATGAGTGGTTGAGATTGTCAAGAGAACTATCTAAGAAGTTAAGAGAACTACACTGGAAGGTCAGTTACATCTTACTTAACATTTTCAAACCAAATTCCTGATTTCCCCATCCAAGTCTTTCCCACCCCTTTCCCATCTTTCACAGCTCAGTAACAAGACCAACAACTATCAAGTTGCCTAAGCCAGAAACCTGAGAGTTATTTGTATTCGCTCTTTCCTTCACTCTCAAATCTAATCCATCAGCAATTTACATTGGTTCCACCTCCAAGACATGTCTTAAATACTGTACATCCACTTCCCTTCATCCACACTGCTGCTATCCGAGCCCTGGAACTCTAATCTCTCACCTGGACCTTCAGCAATATCTGACTAGTTTCTATTCCACTCCTGCTGACTTTCAATTCATTCTTTTTAGCAGCCATCAGAGTGAGCGTAAAAAAAAAAAACAACTCAATCAGATGTCACTTTTTAAAACCTGCCCCACACCATGGTAAGAAACTTTGAGCTAGGAAGATAATGTAATTTTTGAGAATGCCTGTTTGCGGGGGGTTAGGAGGAGAAAAGATGCCAGAAAGGAGACAAAAAAGGAATAGTTGGGTGATAACTAGTATAGTACAGTTTCATATAAATCAAGGGATGACAGGGTTATAAGGAAAAGGTAATAACAATGTCATGTATTGAAAAAGAGTCAAAGAATCCTTTTGTCATTGGGAGCTCACTGGTGCTCTATGGGGAAAAAAAAAAAAAGAGAGAGAGGTAGAGAGAAAGCCAGATTGCAGAGGGTTCAAGAGTGAGGTCAACATTGTCAAGTGTAGTTTCCTTTGAAGAAATTGTGGGAAAAAAGTAGTATATCAGCCTGGGGGGATGTCAGAGCCCAGGAATTTTTTTTTAGGACAAGGGAGAAACGCATCTGTTTATAGACAGAGGGGAACAAGCCCCTTGGGCTTTAAGAATTGACTGATGGGAGTTCCAACTTCTAGGAATATATCCTAAGAAATCAGAAACACTGATCAGAAACCATATATGCACCCCTCTATTCATAGCAGCACAATTTACAATAGCTAAGATTTGGAATCAGCCTACGTGCCCATCAGCAGATGAGTGGATTAAAAAACTGGTACATCTGCTCAATGGGTTACTACGCTGCTGTAAAAAAGAAGGAACTCTTACCATTCACAGCAGCATGGTTGGAACTGGAGAACATTATGCTAAGCGAAATAAGCCAGTCAGAGAAAGATAATTATCACATGATCTCACTCATTTGTGGAATATAATGAACAACATTAAACTGATGAACAAAAATAGAGCCAGAGTCATAGAAGCATCGAACAGACTGTCCAACCTAAGAGGGAAGGCAGGGGAAGGGGAGGTAAGAGATCAACCAAAGGACTTGTATGCATGCATATGAGCATAACCAATGGACACAGACTGTAGTCGGGTGAGCGTATGTACTGGGTGCTGGGAGTGACTGGGGAGAGGTCAATGGAGGAAAAAGGAGATTTATGTAATACTTTAAACAATAAAGAATTGAAAGATGAGATCATGACAGGTGGGCGCTATAAAGAGGAAATGGGACTTGTCCTCGACCTTACTAGATAGGCAGTGGAAGGGAGATGGTAAGGTTGACCAACTGACACCCAAAAATCTAGTCTAATCAGATGACATGAAAAAAGATTATTTTATGTGTTCTTTCAGATGTAGCAAACAAACAGGTAACTGAACACTTCAACCTGGGAACTTTGCTTTTAAACTGGAAACAGTATCCTCAATTGGCAAGAGGATTCAACTATGGTGAAAGATAAACTGTTGCAGGAGGCTTTGTAATTGGCAGCGTATTTCTGCAGCAAATCTCACAGGGAGGCTGGAGCCTTGTTTATGACTAAGACAGAACACAAACCTTGCAATAAGTCCCTAACCTCAGTTTTCCACACGCTTAATAACCATACGGTCCTTAAGTTGGGAAGAAAACCTTTTCCAAAACAATGGATTTGCAGCCAGAGTACTTGAATTCAGAAAAAGTAGCTTGAATCATGGCTCCAAAGTTTTCCTGTGTGCGGTGCCACTGAGCAAGTTGCTTGACTGACTTACCTTGGGCATTATTGCTAAAGGTAGTTTTTGAACTAGCAGGTCAGGTTGGGCTGTGCCACTTTCGTTGATTTCTCCTGCCTTTACTTGTTGGCAGAAGCAGGAAAGCAAATATATTATAAAGGTACCTACTCCTTTGGCCATCTTCTTTTGTGCATTTCACAGTCTGCCTATTGATACGTCAAATGTACTTAACAGACTGGCCCTTGTTTTCACACCATTTTCTAATGTCTTTTCTTTGGGGAATGTCTCAACAAATCTGAACTCTAGAATCACACTGCTTGGGCTCAAATCCCAGCTCTACCACGTACTAGTTGTTTGATCTGGAACAATTTGCTTAAAAGCTAAGTGCCTCAGTCCTTGCCAAATGCCCATATAACAATGTTTGGCATTATGCCAAATATTCCTTAATTTTTGGGAAAGTCTCTCCCCATTGTTGTTCTCATCCCCATACCTTTACCGCATGAGTATTGCTAGTGGTTTGAGAATAGGTCCTTGGCTTTTAGGCTTACCCTTAAATCAGACTTCTTAAGTGGTCTGCTTCAGGTGACCATATCATCCAAACTGGGACACTTTTGAGAGTGACAGAGAGTGCTATTCATAATTATGCCAGGACAACAGGCATAGATGGGGACTGTTCTGGGCAAACCAAGACCTAAGGTTAACCAAGTTTACTAGAAAGTGAAGACTATATGTGGAAAACACTGTATCTTCACTGCATTAGTAAAGATACTAGGTATTTGGCAAGTGCAGAAATGGATGGTAGAGGTTTTGTGAGCTGTGGCTAAGAACAACTATTGCCCTAACTAACCAGGATGGGACTATAGCGACTGTTCATCTTTACTGGGTGAACCCTCTTCTTTTACACAAAAAGCTAATGAGTAGTACAAACAAGAATCTGTTGAATATTTATAATACTTAAGAGAACAAATTGTCCTTAGTCCTTCCAGTAGCACAGAAGTACTATTTACACACAACTGTTAATGCTGAGTAAAAATCAGTCTTATTTATTCATTAGAACAGGTTCCCTAAAAACATCAATAAACCCAATTGAAATTAGTGAGCCTAGTTTAAGTGGGTGTGTATTTTAATTGTAAAATTGCATTTCTTTACATAAATTATCCTATCTAATAATAGATAAAAGTGGTAATTAACTGTAACTTCGCTACCTTCCCATTGGCTAATCAGCAAAATATGCAAATTAACTGCCAAACAAGATGGCGGCTGGCAGCCAGGCAGCTGAAGCGAACAGGAGGCTTGCTTGTTTCAGTGAAGGAGGAAGCCAAGGTTCCCCGCCTGCCGCTGCCGGCCTCTGAGCTTGCACTCTAAGAAACATTGTTGCAATTATAGAAGTTAAACAATCCCCAGAAACCTGCTTTCAGCCCTCAGAGCTGGAGCAAGCAGGACCCCAACAGTGTTACAATTATAGAACCCAAACAAACCAGATACCTGCTTTCAGCAGCCAAGGTCTCAGAGCTGGAGCCGAGCCTCAGAGCTAAAGACGGCTCTCAGCTCCAGTGACAGCCATAGAAGGTAAATAAATCCCAGAATAAAAAAAAGAAAAAGAAAAAAAGGAGAGGTTGGGAGCTTCATTCACCCACCAGCCTGAAAACAGTCCTCAGCCCCTCACCCAGACTGGCCAGGCACCCCAGTGGGGACCCCCACCCTGAAGGGGGTGTGACCAGCTGCAAACAGCCATCATCCCCTCATCCAGGCTGGCCAGGCACCCAAGCAGGATCCCCACCCTGATCCAGATCACCCTTCAGGGCAAACCAGCTGGCCCCCACCCATGCACCAGGCCTCTATCCTACAGAGTAAAAGGGTAATATGAAAACTGACCCTAACAGCAGAAAGACTGGGAATGACTGGTCACTATGACACACACTGACCAAGAGGGGGCAGACGCTCAATGCAGAGCTGCCCTCTGGTGGCCAGGTCGCTCTCACATGGGAGGAGCTCTGCTCAGCCACAAGCCAGGCTGATGGCTGCCAGTACAGTGGTGGTGGTGGGAGCCTCTCCCGCCTCCTCAGCAGCGCTAAGGATGTCCGACTGCAGTTTAGGCCTGCTCCCCGCTGGCAAGTGGACATCTCCCAAGGGCTGCCGGGCTGCCAGAGGGATGTCTGATTACCATCTTAGGCCCAACCCCCCAGGGAGCGGCCCTAAGCCAGCAGGTGGTCATCTCCTGAGGGGTCCCAGACTGCGAGAGGGCACAGGCCGGGCTGAGGGACCCCCCCGAGTGCACAAATTTTTGTGCACCGGGCCTCTAGTCCTATATAATAAAAGGCTGATATGCAAATCAACTGAATGGTGGAACGACCAGTTGCTATGACGTGCACTAACCACCAGGGGCAGACACTCAATGCAGGAGCTGCCCCCTGGTGGTCAGTTTGCTCTCACAGGGGGACCACCGCTCAGCCATGGCTGGTGAGTACAGCAGAGGTGGTGGGAACCTCTCCTGCCTCCATGGCAGGGCTAAGGATGTCCCGTGGGAAAATGGGCCTAAGTCATCAGTCAGACATCCCCCAAGGGCTCCCGGACTGCAAGAGGGCACAGGCTGGGCTGAGGGCCACCCTCCCCCCCCCCCCAGTGTATGAATTTCATGCACTGGCCCTCTAGTATAACATAATATAATGTATAATGTGTGATTTATGTATTAATATTATTACACTTTGACCCAACTAATGAGCTTGGACTGTAGTGTGTAATTAGATTACATAAAATAGAGCCATGAAACAAACTCCAATCACAAAAACACATGTTAAGTTTTACACATGATTTAATTGGAAATTCTATTTTTATTCTATTTTAAAAACAGAAGTGCTTTAAAAATCCATCTTTTTTAGTGTCACATGCTTAAAATGAGTAAAATACAAATCGAGTTTTCTAAAAAGTTGTTTTAAAAGCAAAACATAGTGAAAGGGCAGCACAGTGCTGGACAACTTAGTAACCCAGAGAAATGCAGCCATCGGTGTCAGTGCAGGCAAATTAGTGTGGGAGGGAGCGGTGGTTTTCACCTATGGCACCACAGATGCACTCTGGGTAGTTGGGGCACACTTGCAGCTAGTGAAAAGACAAAATTTCAGAACAGGTTGTAAATTATCTTTGTACATGATCCAGAAAATCATGTAAGCAGAAAGCTACTTACTGTGTGTTTCCATTTGCTCTAAGAGAGGTACTGAGAAGCCTGGCCATGCTCTCTTTGTTTTCTATCACCCTACTCTGCTCACTTATTCATGTGTACTTATAAGATTGTCACTGGTTATGTAAAAATTATTTAGAGGGTCCCCCTTCTCAATCTCCATTCTTGGAGAAAAAAAACGGAAAAAACAGAGGGAATGAGGGGATTGAAGTAGGAAATTTTCTGAGAGCAAGCAGAGAAATTAGGAGCACCTTTATACATAAATCAGAGGAAAGTGCTATAGACTAAATGTGTCCCTCCCAAATTCAGAGGTTGAAACTTTCATCCCCAGTGTCATGGTAGTTGGAGGTAGGGACTTTTTTCAGAGCTAATAAGGATTAGATGAAGCCATGAGCATAGAGTCCCCAAGACAGGATTAATACCCTTTATAAGAGAGGAAGAGACCTGAGCTCTGTCTCTGCACCATGTGAAGACACCGCAAGAAGACAGCCATCTGCAAACCAGGAAGCAGGCCCTCATCAAACACTGAATCTGCTGGGACCTTGATCTTGGATCTCTCAGCCTTCAGAACGATGGGAAATAAATGTCTGTTGTTTAGGCCATCTAGTCTGTAGTTTTTGTTATAGCAGTCTGAACCAAGAGTTAGGAAAGACATTCTTCAAACAAGGCTGCCTAAGCATGGGACTGGAGAAGAGGACTTAACTTTTCTTCCACTATCCTTTCTATGTCAGCCTGAGGCCACAGTCATTGCCCCCCCCCCCCAGAAGCAACACTCATATTTATATACTTGCTTAGTCTATCAAATATAGCTACAGATATACAACCACATAAAAGTACTTATATTCAGAAAATTTTCCATGTATGCTTAGACACACACAAATGCAGTTGTGTGCAAGAAATGGATATATGCCCACAGATAGCAAGCTATACACCAACATTAGAAGTGAAGATGTAAGTGAAAGAGTTTAAGAATAAATGGGAGGGCCTTGAATTGGGGATGGGGTGGATGCTGTAGAAAGTAAGTAGGTGAGTGAGACAGAGACCAAGTGAAAACAAGAAAAGAGTGCTCAGGAAAGCATCCAGAGACTGGACTGCTGATTCCTGGTTGCCAAAGAGGCTTCAATTACTCTCTGTGTTGTGTGCCAGCCCTATCTTCAGAGGTCAGGAGTAGGTGCACAAGGCTCTCTTCAGGGCATGGAGCCACCTCTGATTCTCTCTTTGTTTCCTAGACATAATATACCACCTAGGCATCTTTTCTTCTGCCCCCTATCCTCTCTGGAATTGGGCTCCTGGCTTCATTTCTCTGGGTTATTCTGCATTTTCTACTACAAATACATATCTGAGTCCTAGCAATCTTCACAAAAGTGGCTTTAAGTGTTAATGCACAAATCCTGAACTTTATATACTAGACTTTCAGTTTTTGACATTTCACCAAAGGGAGACTAGAAATCATGTGTGCGGATACAGAAAAGGCAAAAGCAGAAACAATAATTCTACACAGGAAGGAGAATATCACTCAGTGTGAGGCAACATGAGAGTAAAGAAGGAAACTATAATCTGCTACCCTCTTTTTCCAAGAAAAGCCACTTAGAACAAATATTTGCAATTCATAGCAGCATCAAATGCAACAATTTAGGCTTTACTCACTTGAAATAATGTCTCAAAGTACCCACCACTCATTCACACAAGGAAACCACACATAGGAAAACCAAACTTGAAGAATACGTTATTAATATCTGCTCCCTAAATAGCAGTTAGAATACTAAGTGTGTAACAGGTCTACAGAATAAAAACACATGCATACTTTTGTGACCCATGAAAGAATTAAGGCCCACAATGAAGAGCTTGGGTGAGCAAGAGTTCACTTCTTCTAAAGCAATTAGTATGTCAGAAAAGTTCACTCTTCTTGTGGCAGGGTGGGAGTGATCAGGCCATCACAGTTCAGTTCCATGCACAATCAGCAGAGGCAGGAACCAGCTGGCAAAAGGCTCCTAGTAGCCAGGGCCCAAAGGCCTCATTGCATGGCACATATGCTGTGGGGCAGGAACTCCTGCACGTAGGTGGCAGCTGCCTTGGAGAGGTAGGTCATCGTGCCAAACCTGCCACTGGGTGCACTGTCGTACAGAAGAGTACAGATGCCAGATGCAGGATCCTTTGCCAACATGATATCATCTGCGCCGAGGGTTTTCTGTTTGGTTTTTAAGGGTGGGAGAACACAGGGGAAAGGAAAAATTACTAATCCTACTAATTAAAGTCTGATCAGGGTAACTCAGAGCCTCCTCCCCATCACCAACTAGTTGGATCTTAGGCTGTTTAGCCAGGAAGGGATCAGGGTGATGCACAAAGCAGGGAATATATTGTATACATACATTTTTTCACTAGATCAAAAACTCATATGTATTATATTTAAAGTATTAATTATTTAGAATATTTGAAAGTTAAATAACATTGATAATTAAATGAGTTATGCCTATTAAAATTCAAATGTTAATACTTATAAATCACCCTGCCGTGGTCGGCAAACTGCAGCTCGCGAGCCACACGCGGCTCTTTGGCCCTGTGAGTGTGGCTCTTCCTAAACCTTAGGAGTACCCTAATTAAGTTAATACCAATGTACCTACCTATATAGTTTAATTTTAAAAAATTTGGCTCTCAAAAGAAATTTCAATCATTGTACTGTTGATATTTGGCTCTGTTGACTAATGAGTTTGCCGACCACTGCCCTAGAGGGACTTTAGTCTGAACCATTCTAATACTACTGATTTCAGCTGTGTATTATGTTATCTTGCATTTGATCATTATTTCTTTCTAAGTTGACTTAATTCAGGTATACTATAAGCTTTCTAAGCTAGAGTCTATGTCTAAAAGGCATCGCATTTCTGATTCACAAACTGACTGCAACCCAGAATATTTAAAATCAGGATTGTCCTAGAAAATCCCAGATACTTTTACTTTTTTGCATCCACCCACAGTCCCTAAGAGAATAAAACACCTGTCAATGTCTTAGAGATTTTCCTATGGACAACAGTGCAAGTCCATCACCTTATGTGTTCCTACACTAGATCTAGGAAACATTTGGAAACCTTTCAATAAATAGCTTACATTTTTAAGATATGGTTAATTTCCTGGAAGAAAATTTATTAAGAAAAAATGTAGAATTAAAAGGTTCACTTTAATATTTTCCTATAGGTAAGCATCAAAAGCAAAACCAAACCAAAACTAAAATACAATATTCTCTTTTCCTTAATACTTCAGAAAGGGTATGACACCCAATAGTCTCTCATTAAGTTCTTATCACAACAAAAAGTAGTATAATAAAAAGTTTGAAATACAATGAAAAGCATAAAAGTCTCCTGAGTTCCAGGCAACTTTACAATCTAACAGGCATATAACACATGGTGAAAGGCAGGTCATCTCGCAGCCTACTTCCTTTGCAATCAGTTCAGAGCCATCACAAAAGGGACCCAGAAAAGAACGATGAGGTATAGGGCACAAGAAAATGACCTTGGCTTCAGGAAGAGTTCTCAGTGCTTTCAGATTAGTTCCAGACATTCCCTTTTGAGAAAACAACCGGTTACCTGTTCTTGAAGGAACAAGTCATTGGCAATATGCACTATTTTTTCCACAGCAATAATGCTTCCAATACTATGAATTTCAATATCTGCCATCATGGTGAGGACAAGAATGGCTTCAACCAGAAGCTGGCGGTATTCTGGCTGAGGCACACGATTTAGGACAGACTCCACATGAACAGAGAATTTAATCTCGCCTGGAGTCATCTGTGATAGAGAAAAAGAAAATCACTTCTGAAGGACCAATCATCAGGAGACATTAGTCATCTATTCTGAAAGGCAGTAAAAACACAATATCCAAGAGCACTGCTTCAGTATCTTTAAAGTAATTAAGTAAATTGGTTCAATCTTTTTTGAAAGGCAGTCTGGCATTGCCTAATGAGTCGTAAAAGTATTGATGCCCTCTAACCCCAATCCTATTTCTGGGAGTTTATCCTAACAAAATAACTCAAAAGGGAAAAAACAAACAAACCCTATGTACAAGAGTGCTTAAAGCAGCATTAGTCACAAGCGTAAAACCAGAAGTAAGCTAAACATGGGAATGGTTGTGTAAATAATGGCATATCATGGTATAGCAACTTCATGCACTTTTATAGTCATTTAAAAGTAAATATAATGACTGCGGATAAATGAAAAAAATAAATAGAACTGAAAATCATATATATATGATGACTGGAGGTATGTCAATCATGAATATACTGTCAGGTTAAAATGGGCATGAAGAAATATGAAGTTTATTTAGCATGAAGGGGGTTGAGGAATAATTTTTGGCAAAATTGTATTGAACATACAGTTTAGGGTGGCAACGCAGATTTGAAATCTAAAAACCTTGATTCAGGTCCTCTCTTTGTCAGTTACTAGTTCTACTACAATCTCTTCCTTAGCTATCTCATATAGTTTTGTTGAAGATAAAATTAAAGAATGTGTGAAGGTACTTTGAAGACTCTTAAAGTTACCATTCAGTTATGTATTATTATTAATTCTATTAACATTTCAATCTTGCTTAAAGGCAGAGAAAAGACAAAGAGGACACTGTTCTTTATTACAGGAAAGGCCTCTAGGTAAGAGTAAAGCCTTGAAGCATAGCATCAACTTTCTGTACCTGCCTCTCCAGGCATTATCTGTAACAATTCTAGTGTTTTTGAGAATTTTCTACTGTCTAATTTACTATCTCTAGCTTGCTAATTCTAACCTGTTTGTTGATTTCAAAAACAAACTATTTCTTTAAATTTTCCATATTGGGTGAAAAGGAAAATGTGAAACCAACTGATAATGTATGTCTGTGTTTCATGGCAATGTTTTCCAACCACAGTTATATATCCGCGTCATTCTAAGGATTTTTTAAAAGTGCAGATGCTCAAAAACAAACAAACAAAGTACAGATGCTCAAGCTCCATCCATGGAAACTATAATCCACTAAATTGGAGATGAGAGCTCAGGTTGTTGTGACATATAGTTAGAGCTAAGGACACTGGTTTATGGTCTAATAATCTACAAGCATCCTACCACGGAATGGTGGGATTAAGAAAAATGGGGACATGAGAAGTCATTCATTCTTAGGTTTTTATCTTGCCTGCCCTCCAACTCTGGCAACACTCATATAAATCAGCCTAATTAATCATTAAAAGAAGCTGCCTTATATAACTAACATAATACCTAATTATTTTAATATTCTTGATCTATTTGTTAAAAACATTCTCTCCTTTCTTCAAGTTTCATGTTCAGTTGATTTATAAAAGCACAGATCTGTTATTCTGAAAAATGATCACTGAAATACTTTAGTCAGGCAAGCTATCAATCACATAAATGTGAATGACACAGAATCTTACCTCTCTAGTGGTTGAAGAAGGTAGAACAAAACCTTCCACTGAAAGTCCATGACACTGTGAAACAGCAAAAATATGTTGTCAATAAGGATATGCTCACAACTGGGAGGCTGTAAGGAAATACCTAATATTTTTAAGTGTGCTTCACAGGGGAGATGCTAAGTCAGCCGTGGGCAAACTAGGGCCCGCAGGCCAGATCCGGCCAGTTTGAAATGAATAAAACTAAAAAAAAAAAAAAGACCGTACCCTTTTATGTAATGATGTTTACTTTGAATTTATATTAGTTCACACAAACACTCCATCCATGCTTTTGTTCCGGCCCTCCGGTCCAGTTTAAGAACCCATTGTGGCCCTCAAGTCAAAAAGTTTGCCCACCCCTGTGCTAAGTAATCACAGGCCAGTGAGAGGCCCTGCAGCTTAAGTGTCCTTGCCAAGGGGTTGTGATTACTATGTGGCAAGAAACAGGGTTGAACTATAGGAGACCTAAGGTTCATGCTCTACTTAGGGGAGTGGAAGGAGTAGGGAAGGTATACCTTTGGCAACCAACTGGCCCCAAAGATTCAGAGGCTACATGGGAGGATACCATACTCAATCCCAGAGCCAACACAAATAGGCTTTCAGAAAGATTTTTAGGCTGAAAAAAAAACTCAAGATATAAATTTATTGGACATATACAGTTACTTCATTTTCTAGTTAAACATCCCCCATCAACACTCCTGCTCTACTTCTTCTATAGTACTTGTGATTTTATTTTTTGGTAATCCTCACCTGAGGATATTTTTCCATTGATTTTTAGAGAGAGTAGAAGGGAGGGGAAGAGACAAAGAGCGAGAAACATTGATGTGAGAGAGACACATCGATTGGTTGCCTCCTGCATGTGCCCTGACCAGAGCCAGGAATCAAGCCTGCAACCTAGGTACGTGCCCTTGACCAGAATCGAACCCAGGACCCTTCAGTCCACAGGCTGTAGTACTTGTCATCTTTTAACATTGTATATAATTACTTATTTGCTATGTTTTTTATTTATTTATTGTTTGTCTCTCTTTAGTAGAACGTAAATTCCATAAGGTCAGGGAGTTTTGTCTGTTTTGCTCTTTGCTGTATCACTGCCAGCACCTAGGGCACTGCCTAGTGCACAGCAGGTGCTTAGGACATACTATAGGAATGAATGATATTTTATCTTCTTCCTAACCATCAACTCAATTACTAAAAGCCAATAAGAACTAATGGCTTGCCATTTTAGATTTTAAATCAATCAAAACATTATATATTACACCACAGATAAAGATTTCAATCCAACAGATTTAGCGAGTCTACTGGACACTTCTATGTTCCATAAATCAAATTGAACAGTCTTTGTACAGAGAATTACTAGCCTTCAGGCACATGTGCACTGTGATTATGTTACATTCACAGCCTGAAAAGAATGGAATGAAAAAAACAGGGGGCATTTGTTTTTTCTCTTAGATCAGGATTCCAAGTCCAGGTGTTCATTCCACCACAAAATACCCAATCTCCCTCTGTCAGATTTCAAATTTTCTTCTCTTGTATTCTCACAGCCTCATATAGTTCTACACTTTTATCATAACATATTTTGGCCTTGCATTATAGCTGCTAATTAAGATAACTGGATTAAATTCCGTAGTGACAAGAATAGATATCTTCTATGGTATTTGGGGTAGAACAGTGCCTACTACGTGTCTGTGAAATTGAATTTTTATAAGCCAGGTGTAAATGAAGAGATAAAGTACAAATCTGTCACCCCTGTTCTCAAGAAGTTAGATGGAAGGAAAGCAATTTCAGGTACTATTTGAAAGGAAGATTGCAGGGCTGATAGCCTAAGGACTCAACTTCCACCTTTCAAAAAGATCACATGATTCTGTCCCTGGGAGAATATTAATGTGCTAAGGGGAAAAATTCAACTAATGGTTCTGAAGTCCTGGATGAAGTATTCTTCAGGTTCTTGCCAAAGGCAATGAAGCAAAAAGTGGCACCTAAGAGATTATGAATGAAGCCTATGAATGAGTACAATGGTCTTCCTGGCCCTCTAAAACTGTCATAAACATAATGATATGATGTACCCTTAAATGTCTTTGGCAAACTAAGCCTTTAAAAGAAAAAACAAAATTGGTCATGCCAACAAAGTCTTTGGAATATTAATATCATTATGACTTTGCATTTATTTAGTAGTTTTTATCCAGGAAAAAATACAGGTAAGAGTTTTTTATATTAACTCTTCAGATGCCGCAGTTATTTTACTATAGTGACATTTAGTTATTAACAGCACACTGTTACAAATTCATTTGACTAGCAGCAAATGTATTACAATGTCCTATAATGTCCAATTGTGGACAAAAGCAAAAGTGATGATTTTTTAAATCTAATTTATAAACAACACCAGTGTAAAGAGACTAAATTATCAATACTGTCAAAATAATAAATCAACTCTTTCATTTTTATGTTTTGTTCTAGGTTTCATCGTGTAGCATTTCACGTCTATATAATTGCTGTGATGTCACAGTCATGTCATATCTCAGCCAAGGAGAATGAGGAACTCAAGGGGGAAAATAAAGAGACACCTGAAAAGTGTTATGCTCACCTTCTGTAAAACTTTCCATACTTTTTGATAAAATCCAACTGGGACTCTGTTCAGTGCTCCATCCAACCGTCTTCGACGTTGCCATTGACCTTGACGATTATCTTTAAATGTCTGTTGATCATATGCACTAGAAAAGGAGCCACTACTTGGAGTAACAGAGGTTCCAGGTGACTTGGGAGTAAAGAAGAGGAAAGAATATAAATCAAAAGTTATCTCTGTTCCTCTGATAAAGCATTATAACACAGTGAACAATAAATACTCTGCAGAATTATAAACCAATATTAAATGTAACACCCAAGATAAAGAGGTTACAGTGAAGTTAGTAGACTTATGAGTAGCTAACAGCAATGTAACTGGTATAACACTTTTGGAAAGCAATTTAGTTATACATAACAAGAGCTATACAAATGCTAATATATGAAAGGATTTTAGCTATCTCTTTCCCTGGTTATTTGTTAAACCTCCGACTGGTCTACAGCTTAGTTTGCTACATTCATTAACTGTAACACAGCCTCAATCAATTTAAAAGAATTGAAACCAGAGGAAGTATGTTCTCTGACTACAATGACATCAAATTAGAAACCAATAACAGAAGGAAATTTGGGAAGGAAATTTATAAATATGTGGAAATTTGAAGATACACCTCTATATAACTAGTAGGTTAAGAAATAAATCACAAGGACTATTAGGAAACACTCTAAGATGAATGAAAATTGAAATACAACATACCAAAACCTACTGGATGCAGCTAAACAGTGCTCAAAGAGAAAATTATGAGTGCTTGTATTTTTTTAAAAAAGCTCTCAAATTAAGAACCAATCCTTCTACCTTAAGACAAGAAAAAAAGAAAAGCAAACTAAACAGAAAGCAAGGAGAAGAAAGAAAATAAAAAACTAGCATAAATAAGTAAAATAGGAAAGAGAAAATCAGTGAAACCAAAATGTTTCTTGGAAAATAAATATCAACAAAACTGACAAATCTTTTGCTAGACAGACCAAAAAATTTTTTAAAAGAGAGATTCAATGTATTAAAATCAGGATAGAGAAGGAACATCACTTCCAAGCTTAAAAAAATAAAAATGATTATAAGGATATAGCATCAGCAGCCATTTGTCAGCAAATTACATAAGTTAGATGAAATGGACAAGTTCCTAGAAAGATACAAATTACCCAATGGACTCAAGGAGAAACAGAAATCTGAATAGACCTATAACAAAGAGATAAAATAAGTAACTACAAAACTTCCCACACAGGAAAAGCCCAGGCACAGATGGCTTCACTGGTTAATTCTACCACCAGCTTTTCACAGACTCCTCCAAAAGGAGAAGAGAAGGGAACTTCCTAACTTATTCTATGAGGCCCATATTACCTTTTTACCAAAATCAGACAAAAACATTACAAAACTACAGATCAATATCCCTTATGAACACACATATAAAAATCCTCAACAAAACACTAGCAAACCAAATCCAGCAACTTATAAACAGAATTATGCACCATTGATGAAGTAGAATTTATTCCAGGAATTCAAGGTTGTTTTAACATCCAGACATCAATTAATGTAATACATTATAGTAATAGAATAAGAATAAAGGATAAAAACCACATCATCCTAATAGAGTAAGAAAAAGCATTTAATAAAATCTTAACACCCTTTTATGATAAAAACACTCAACAAACTAGAAACAGAGGGGGACCTCTTCAATCTAATAAACGGCATCCACAGCTGACATAGTGAATGGTTGGAGATGGACTGTTTTCCCTCCTAAGATCAAAACATGACAAAGATGTTCACTTTTATTCAATATTGCACTGAAGGTTCTAGCCAGGGCTATTAAGCAATACAAGAAATAAAGGTCATCCAGAGTAGATAGGAAGAAGTAAAACTACTCTATTTACAGAAGAAATTATCTTATATATAAAAAACTCACTAAAAAACAATGAGAACTAATAAATAAGTTCAGAAAAGTTACATGATAGAAGATTACTCTACAAAGAGGGGGAAGGGGGACTCCTGCACTAATGTCAACATTAAAAATTTTTAATTAAAAATAATAAATTAAATAATAAAATATTAAAATCGATCATATTTCTAAACTAACAATCATCAATCTGAAAATGAAATAAAAAAACAATTCTATTTAAAATAGCATCAAAAAGAAGAAAATATTTAGGAATAAATTTAACAAAACATGTGTAGAACATATACTCTGAAAACAAAACGTGTTGAAAGAAATTAAAGACCTTAATAAATGGAAAAAACATCCCATGTCCATTGTTAAGACAGCAATACTCTCAAAATTTATCTACAGATTGAATACAATTTTTATCAAAATCCTAACTAGATTATTTGCAGAAACTAATAAGCTTATGGGGGGGGGGGGACACATCTGGAATAGTATCAACAATAAAAGTAAAGTTTAAAAAAACAAACACATAAACAAAAAAAATTCAAGGGATCCATGATAGTTAATACAATCTTTAAAAAGAAGACCAAAGTTGGAGGATTTATAACTTCTAATTTAAAAACCTACTACAAAGCTACAATAATCAAGATATTGTCATGAAGGCATGGTCTAGGCATGTAGATCAATGAAACAGAATTGGGAATTCAGAAATAAACCATTATATTTTTGTCAATTATTTTTCAACAAGGGTGCCAAGAAAATTAAATGGAGGTAAAGATAGCTTTTTTCAGGAAATGGTGCTGGACAATGGAATACTACGCTGCTGTAAAAAGGAACTCCTACCATTTGCAACAGCATGAATGGTCCTGGAGAACATTATGCTAAGCGAAATATGTCAGTCAGAGAAAGATAAATATCACATGATCTCACTCATTTGTGGAATATAATGAACAACATAAACTGATGAACAAAAACAGATCCAGAGACAGAGAAGCAGCGATCAGATGCTCAAACCTCAGAGGGAAGGTAGGGGAGGGTGGGGGTAAGGGTGAGAGATCAACCAAAGGATTTGTATGCATGCATATAAGCCTAACCAATGGACACGGAGACCAGGGGGGTGAGGGCGTGAGCGGGGGTGGGGGGGACAATGGGGGAATAAGGACACATGTAATACCTTAATCAATAAAGAAAGAAAGAAAAAGAAATGGTGCTGGAAAAACAATACAGTGGGGCCTTGACTTACGAGTTTAATTCGTTCTGAGACCGAGCTCGTTAAGGAGCTCGTTAACTCAAATTACTCTATCAACTCAATGCAAAAAATCGGGGAGAGACAGTTGGTATCTCAAAAAACTCGTTAGTCGGGACACTCATAAGTCAAGGCCCCACTGTATTTACATGCAAAAGAATTAAGTTGAACCCCTACTTCACATCATACAAAATAATTTAAGTCTAAATGGGTTATTGTGCAGAAAAGAATTACCATAGCAAGCCAGAAGTGCTATTCTTGGAAAGTCCTGCTTATAAGATTGACCCCTGGCTGGAGTTTGGAAACCTGGATTTGGGGAGGGCTCCCAACACTCCCAGAATTAGTAACAGTGGTTTACTGTACCTACACTGTTTGTTCAAACACTATGTTTTCTGTTGAACACTTGGTTTTCCTCTGGGAGTCTGGAGTTTTGGTATGTGCCAGACAGAAGCTGTTTATGTGAGCAGCCCCCAGTAAAATCCTGGGTTCTGAGTCTTTAATGAGCTTCTCTGGTTGGCAATATTTCACACATGTTGTCACAATTCATTTGCTGGGGTAATTAAGCACATCCTGTGTGACTCTACTGGCAGAGTACTCTGGAAACTGGTGCCTTTTTCCCTTGGATTTTGTCCAATTCACTTTTTCCCTTTGCTGATTTTGCTTTGTATACCTTTGCTGTAATAAATCTTAGTTGTGATTATGACCATATGCTAGTCCTGTAAGTCCTCTTAGTGAATCATAAAATCTGGGGATGGTCTTGGAGATCCCTAACATAATTATAGACATAATTTTAAGAGCTAAAACTATAACACTCTTAAAACAAAAAGTAGGAATAAATCTTTGTGACCTTGGGTTTAGCAAAGCCTTCTTAGATATGACACTAAAAGAAAAAGTAGTTAAATTGGGCTTCATCAAAATTAAAAACTTCTGTTCTTCAAATGACACTATCAAGAAAGTAACTCAGTGGTTGATATTCTCTAGAGGGGGAAAAAGAAATTAAAGTGAAAAGACAACCCATAGAAGAGAAGAAAATATTTTCCAATCACATATCTGATAGGGATTTATATCCAGAATATATAAAGAACCTTTATAACTCAACAATAAAAAGTCAAATAGCCCAATTAACAAATTGGAAAATAATCTGAGTAGAAATTTCTCCAAAGAAGATAAATAGCCAATAGGCACACGAATAGATAATCAATATCATAAACCATCTGGGAAATGCAAATCAAAACCACAATGAGATATTACTTGACACCCCCTAAAATGGCTAGAATAAAAAAGACAAAAAATAACAAGGGTTGGTGAGGATATGAAGAAATTGGAACCCTCAAACATTGCTGGTGGAAATGTAAAATGGTACAGCTACTTTGCAAAAACAGTCCACCAATTCCTCAGAATGCTAACCAAGTTACTTACCAAATAACTTAGCATTTCTGCTCCTAGGTATATTTGGAAGATAAATGAATACATATGCCTACACAAAAACTTGTACATAAGGTTCACAGTAGCATTACTCCTAATAGCCAAAACCAGAAACAATCCAGTTGTCCATCAAATGAGGAAGTACTGACCCATGCTGCAACATAATGAACTTCGAAAAACTATAAGTAAAGAAGCAAATATGTTGGGGAAAGTGGTTCTTTAACAGTTTAGATTCAGAAATAAACATAAAATAGAAAAAATAATAGAAATATTTTCTGAGAAAAAAAACTCACATTTTAATTTGGGCTAAATGCTTATATCACCAACCACTGCTAAGTAAAACAGAAAAGTGCTTCCAGACATTTGTATTGGCCAGTGACTATCACACTAATGTACTAAGTAGATGATCTGCCATTTGATTTATTGTCATTGTCTTTGTCTCTACCATCAGGATCCTAGGATGCTGATAGTGGGGTCAACCCACAAAGGGTATTCAGACTATTCCTAAAACCGAATAGCAGCAGTTTTGAGTTTTTAGAGTAACTTCACCTCTATGTCTCTGTCTGCTGGGGTCCAACCCCAGCGGGTCCAGGGGTCCCCAAAGGTGTGGACGGAGTCAGCGAAGAAGGAATGACACGGAGACAGCTTTCAGTTGATCAGCAGCCTAGCCAGGATGTCTAGCCAGGATCTCCAGCCAAGTTCTGTTCAGGATCTCCAGCGAAGTTCTGGTTAGGATCTCCAGCCAGGTTCTGTGTCCATGTTCTCTTGCTAGGTTCTCCAGCCAGGTTCAGTCACCAGGTTCTAGTCAGGTTCTCTTGCAAATTTCTGTAGTCAGGTTCAGTCCAGGATCTTTTGCCATGTTCTCTCACTAGGTTCTGTCTCTAGGTTCTGAATAGGTTCTGTGTCTAGGTTCTGTGTCTCTTGGTTCTGTCTTCTAAGTTCTGTCTCCTGTTGTCTTGTTACATCTGTATTTATACCAGTTGATTCCAATCCTATCAATCTGTATTCCAAAGGTTAGGGCGTTTCTTATCTCCAGTCCAGGGAGTAAAGATTATGTAGCTTAAGCATGATTCTTCATAGTTAAAGTGATTAATTACCCGCCTGGCACTTAGTTAAGGGGTTTTATTCCCTCCCTAACTTCAGGGGAAAATCCCTACCTGGGGAAACAACCTTTCTCAGAGAGGTGACCTTGGTTAAAACACATAGTGCCAAGAAGGTGAGCAAACATATTAAGAACAGTATGCCATATATGCCAGGTCCCTTGAAACAGCAAGGATGGACCGGCTCCCGGCATCTGTCCTCCTTTATTAATGTGCATATGACAGAGTTGGCCAAATCTTACTGTACTAATTCATTATAGGGTATTTGGTTAAGGTCAATAGAAATATCAAAATTGTTTCCAATAGTTTTTTCCATTTTTTTTGTTTGCTTGCTTCTGAAATTATAGGCCAGTATGAATCACTGATTTAAACCAAGAAAATTTTACTACTATATTTCCAGTACATGGCATGAAATTTGGCACTCATTTAATATTTACTAGATGAATCAATAATCAGAATAGCCATCCCAGTAGTTTTCAAAATGAAAAGTGCATCAGAATCACCTAGAAAGATGATTAAAACACAGACTACTGGGCCTCATCCTAGGTCTAGGGTGGAGAACAAGATTTTACATTTCTAACAAGTTCCCAGGGAACACTGATGCTGTCTAATACATTGCCTGATGCATAGTAGACATGCAATTAATTATAAGTTGAAGAATAAATGAACAAACAGCTACTTAACAAATACTTTTAAAATTGGATTTGTTTTCAGAACTCCCTTTCTTGCCTTTTTGGGAAAGAAATGGAAAGATTTCACCTTCATACATAAACTTGATTTATATTTATTTTAGTTCTTCATTAATTTTGTTTTTCTTTTCAATCAATCAATATATGTCATAATTTACATGACAGTATATTCAAAGAACTCGTGAATGGTATATAATACAAGATAACAGCCCTTACCAGAAAGGACGGTGACATCAAATCTATACCCAGGGTGTGACTACCGTTGGACTATAAAAAAATTTGAGAAAATACAATTTTAGAAGACATGAGGCAAAGCACCCATTATTTGCATTTTTAAGTTATTAGTAGAGTAAAATTGCAAACTATTCAAGTAACTAGCCAGCATGTTATCATTTAAAAAGCTGATGAAATTGCCTTACTCTAGAAGTCATATTAAAGAGTAAAACAAAGAAAACTTCCTGAAAAATATTTTTCCACAAGAAAAGAGAGAATTGGCGAGTGGTAGAGAAAATGGCTTAGAACAATACAAAATACTGGACAGGCAGGTGATGATAGAAATCAATATTTAGAAATAAGAAAATGATGAAAATTTATGGTTCCCCATAGTCTAAAATAAAGTTGTAATGATTTTGGCTTTCTTGAAGTCCTATAGGTAATGACTGCATAAAAAAAATTAAAGGCTATAGCTGGGTATATTAATCTAGCTGGGAAGATAGACTTCAAGTTCTAAATCTATAATGGACTTGTAAGTAATACCGTGGGACTGTAAACAACTATAAAATGTTTAGCCAATCACTTTCAACCAAAACTAGAATTGTTTACCAACAATGTCAGTTTAACTCTTCAGTATGAAATGTAGCTCTTCCACTTTTCAGATAGAAAAAATGTTCAAATTACACAATTTATCTGGGGGGAAAACCTGTAAAGTGAACATTTTTCTATCACAAGGCCCATTCTTACTCCATTGCATAATATAAATGTGAAAGACTATCTGATAAGTGTTCTTACTCTTATCCTATATAATTAAAGCCCAGCGCCTGAATGGTGGAACAACCGGAATAACCACAGCCCCTCGCCTGGCCAGCCCTGCCCCTCAGCAGGCCCCCCCACTTGGATCCGAGGAGGGGCTGGCTGGCAAACCACCTGTGGCCCCTTGCCCCTGTCGGCCCCGCCCCCCAGTGCCCCCTCACCCTGATTGGGGGTGGGGCCTTCTGGCAAATTGCTCACTGCCCCTTGCCCTGGCCGGTCCTGCCCCCTAGCAGGCTACCCCCCCCCCCACCCTGCAACTCCAATCGGGGGAGGGACCTGCCAGCAAACTTCCAGCAGCCTCTCAACCCAGCAAGCCCCCATTGCCCAGTGGGCCCCCCACCATGATTGGGGGTGGGGCCAGCTGGCAAACTTCCCACGGCCCCTCCCCCAGCCGGCCCCACCACCCAGCAGGCCCCCCCACCCAGCAGGCATCCCCACCCTGATTGGGCCCCATCGGAGTGGGCCAGCCCAACCCCACCCGTGCACCAGGCCTCTATCTATAATAATAAAAACATAATATGATAATTAGACCAGACAGCCGAATAACTTTCCAGACATCATTCCGGACATCCTTTCAGACGAAGCTGCAGCAGCAGGGGTTGAGGCAGAGGCGGTTAGGGGCGATCAGGCAGGCAGGCACTCCCAGTGACAGGATACAAGGAGAGCTGTCCCAAATCTTTGCAGAGAGGGGAATGCTCAGGAGGTCAAGATGATAGAAACCTAAGGACCTAAATTCTGGGGCCCATGCCACCAGGGCTCACTCAGCACAAGGCCAAGGGGAACTCGGACCAAGTTCTGGTCCACTTCCTAACCCAGTTGCGACCAGCCATCCTGGGACATCCAGGGCTGCAGCATGTGCTGGAGTGTGTAATCGTGGGTGAGGGGAGGGGTGGCGCTCTGGAAGTGGAGGGCTCTCCGCCTGTGTGCCCTTCCCCCAGGTGCTCAGCCCAAGCTGTGCCAGCAAAACTCCTTTGCTGGGGAAAGATGGCAGGGGGCAAGTCGGGGGAGGGGTGGCCAGCCTGTGGCCTCCATTGTGGCTGTTTGCACACATGTAATTAGCTCTAAGTATCCCGGGCTTTCAGTTCCCTGACTCAGGGCCTGGGAGCTGTGCAAGGGGAGAACGTGCCCACAGAGCCGCTGCTCCGCTGAATGAGCCCCCTCACCAGACCGGGAAGCTCTATGCCGGTCCACAGGACCCTGTGTGGTGTTTGCCCAACTGTCTACATGGCCACCACATGCTGGCTTGGGGATATCTTTGTGTGTCCTCGGTAGTGTGTCTACACTGGCCGCTGGGAAGGTCTACACAGGCACAGGAGAAGAGGGGTGGTAGGGGAGGGCGGTGAAGGGGAGGATGAACTGGTTCTCAGCTGAGAAGGAAGGAAGTGCTAGTGCCCAGCTCTCCTGTCTGCACAAGTCCTACATAAATGTGAGCCCGGAGCAGTGGCCAAGGCCAAAAATCCCTGGGATTTCAGATGTAACCGCCAAACTGAAGTGTCCTAGATCGTGCCCCCTAGGGGCACGCCCCCCTGTCTCCTCGCCCCCCCCTCCCCAGAGTCATTTCGAACCTCAGCCACCAGAGCTCCTCTCCTGCAGGTGGCATAGCCAGGGCTCAGAGAGGTTAGGGAACTCACCCTAGGTGGCATAGCATGCCAGGGCCGCCACTCTCCAGAGCCATGGCATGGCATTCGGGATTGGGGCTTCACTCAAAAACAGAAGGTGTGTGGGAACCTGGGAGGGAACACTTCCAGGTCCTCCTCTCTCTGTCTGGTCTCAGATCCCTAATCCTCGGCGACCCTGGTCCTGCGTACTCAATCCATTGCCCGCCACATCCTTTCAGCCCTTTCCCTGAGGACAGTTCAGCCATGTCTATGCTGAACAGAACAGAGTGCAGAGAAGAGCAAGCTCAACCCCAGGGGCCTTAGTTGGAGGTGGAGGGATCAGCCTTCCTGAAGCAGGATTTATTAGCACACTCGCTCTGCCGTTAGGGCTGAGTCCCTCCCTTAGCCTTCCTGGGTTCTCTGTGTCTGTCTGTGTCACTCTGCATCTCTCTCCCTGTTCCTCACTCTCTGATCCTGTTTACTATTCCCCATGTCTCACTGGGCCTTTTGTCTCTGTCTCTCATTGGATCTCTGCCCGTGGAGAACACTCCTGCTGCCCTCGCAATGGAACACACACCAGCAGAATCCACCTTTTCAATAAAAAACGACAAGTGGGAAACAGAGTGAATTAAAAAGCATTACAATCCATGTGTCTTCAAATATGTTCCAAATGGCAGCACTCTGGTGCGGGGGGCCAGGGGAGCCAGGGGCTGGGTATGTTGGCCACATGTTCTGGAGCCTCAGACACAAAGTGTAGGGGGCTCAGCACCGTGGTGTGGACCCCTCCCACTAGCCACCTGGGACGGCAGGGTCTGGGAAAGGGACTTAGTCTATACTCACCCTCACGGACCCCCACCTGATTCCATAGACCCTTTCCCCTGTTCTGGCATCTGCTGGTCCCTCTTACTCCCCCAGTACTCCAAACCTTCCTATGCTGACCCCAACTCTCCTGCACCAGCCCCCCCACACACACAGATTTCACTCTCTACCTCACCCACCCCCAGTCTTCTACCCCATACTTCTTCCTGCCCTGTCCCACCTCTATGCCAACCTCCTGCCCCAGACCACCCAGCAGCCCTGGCTCTGGGAGAAAAGATTAGAAGAAAGCTTTCCTTGGCCGGAAGAGACTCTCCAGGGAGCTGCATGCAGAAAGGCGCTCCCAGCCCTGTACCTGCAATTGCTCTGAAGTGCCAAATGCCAATCAGAAATTGTTTCTCTGGAGACAGAGGGTAGCAGAAGTAGGCTGCTGTCTTTTGAGAGCTTGTTTGGAGGTTCTAGCAGGGGAGCACAGCTACCCTTGACCAAAGACCGGTCCTCTCCTCGGGGGGGAAGTCGTCCTCTTCGACCGAGCGTGCAGCTTCGGGAGGGACGCACATGGATCGGTGAGGGAGGAGGGGGACACCCGCCTAGCCAGCCAGATCAGCCGAATCAACCCTGGCGATCAATGGGGTGACAGATGTCGCAGCCAGATCGCCCTCACATCCGGCTGCTGTCTTTTGAAGTCACTCATCAGGAGGAAACTCTACCCCTCCCACCAAAAAAGTTCACCCTGCTGCCTCCCTTATCACTTTCATCAACCCTCCTTTGCCCCTTTCCCTGGAAGTGGAAGGATTGGAGCACACCCTAATATATAAAAACTCAGGGTCCGTAATGACTAAATTGAACAAAGGCTTGGCCAAACACCGGAAGTCAGTCCTGCAGTCAGTGCTGGATTGCTGTGGGGACTGCTGCTGCGGGCGCAGCGACCCAGCACTGACTACTGAGGGGGCTGCGAATCAGGCCTGGAGAGAGGCCTGGAGAGAGAGGCAGTGTCTGATCCACAGCCTCTGTGGCAGCTGTTGATCAGCTGTTGCCTCTCTCTTTCTCTCCCGCCTTAGCCAGCAGCCGCACCTCTGTTTCTCTCCAGGCCTCCGTGGAGGCTGCTAATCAGCCCTGCCTCTCTGATCAGGCCCAGAGATAGGCCTGGAGATGCTGACTGGCATAGAAACCAACCAATAAGAACCAAAACTGGGTGAACTGTGAGGAGCCAATGGCTGCCTAGGAGGTGGAGCTTTTGATGCTGACTGGCATAGAAACCGACCAATCAGAACCAAATCTGGGTGAACTGCGCAGGCAGAACTTAGGGTGGGGGCTGAGGAGAGGTTTTAAGGGCAACAGTTGTTTGGTGTAAGGTGTAAGAAAGAGGTTCAATTTTTTAATGACTGGTGTGGCAGTATAGTGCATATGGCTGGCTATCAGTCCAGATATAGGGATTATGTATTTTTGTCTGCCAAGAGCATTTCCTCCTGCTAAAAAAGGCTTCCCCCCTCCCATTTAAGCAATCTTATCCTATATAATCTATCTATACTAGTAAAAGGGTAATATGCTAATTAGACTGGGTTGTCCGGCCACCTTCTGGACATCTGACTTTCTTCCAGACAAAGTCATGGTGGTGGGGACTGAGGCAGAGGCAGTTA
Source organism: Myotis myotis (assembly GCF_014108235.1). NCBI lineage: Eukaryota > Metazoa > Chordata > Mammalia > Chiroptera > Vespertilionidae > Myotis > Myotis myotis. The sequence goes on along the minus strand of NW_023416346.1, from coordinate 80,161,998 downwards.
GGGGCGATCAGGCCAGCAGGGGAGGGCAGTTGGGAGCAACCAGGCTGGCAGAGATGGGCAGTTGGGGGTGATCAGGCAGGAAGAGGCAGTTAGGAGTGATCAGGCCAGTAGGAGAGAGCAGTTGGGAGCAAGATCAGGCTGTCAGGGGAGGGCAGTTGGGGGCGAGATCAGGTTGGCTGGGGAGGGCAGTTGGGAGCGAGATCAGGCCGGCAGGAGAGGGCAGTTGGGAGCAACCAGGCCGGCAGAGATAGGCAGTTGGGGGCGAGATCAGGCTGGCAGGGAAGGGCAGTTAGGGGTGATCAGGCAGGCAGAGGCAGTTGGGAATGAGACCAGGCTAGCAGGGGAGAGCAGTTGGGGGTGAGATCAGGCTGGTAGGGGAGGGCAGTTAAGGGCAATCAGGCAGGCAGGCAGAGGCAGTTAGGGGAGATCAGGCAGGCAGGCAGGTGAGCAGTTAGGAGCAAGTGGTCCCAGATTGTAAGAGGGAAGTCCGATTGGAGAGAGTGCAGACTGGGCTGAGGGACCTCCTCCCTCTGTGCATGGATTTCATGCACTGGGCCACTAGTCTAGCCTATCTAATAAAAGAGAAACATGGTAATTAGCCGTACGCCCGCTACCCTTCCCATTGGCTAATCAGGATGATATGCAAATCAACTGCCAGCCAAGATGGCGGCCAGCAGCCAGGCTACTGACATGAACAGGAGGCTTGCTTGCTTCAGTGACAGAGGACTTCAACGTTCCCCGCCTGCTGCTGCTGGGCTCTCAGCTGCTAAGAAACATTGTTACAAATATAGAAGCTAAACAAAACCCCAGAAACCTGTTTTCAGTCAGCCGGGATCTCAGAGCTGGAGTCGCAACAAAGTTTCAAATACAGAAAGTAAACAAAGCCAGAAACCTGCTTTCAGCAGCGAGGTCTCACAGCTAAAGCCGGCTCTCAGCTCCAGTGACAGCCATAAATCCAAGAATAAAAAAAAAATGGAAAAAAGGAGCAGTTGGGAGCTTCAGTCACCCGCCAGCCTGAAAATGGCCCTCAGCCCCTCACCCAGACTGGCCAGGCACCCCAGTGGGGACCCCCACCCTGAAGGGGGTGTGACCAGATGCAAACAGCCATCATCGCCTCATCCAGGCTGGCCAGGCACCCAAGCGGGACCCCCACCCTGATCCAGGACACCCTTCAGAGCAAACCAGCCGGCCCCCACCCATGCACCAGGCCTCTATCCTATATAGTAAAAGGGTAATATGCCTTCCAGCACCGGGATCAGTGGAACCACGAGGCCTCCTGGCCTCTGGATCAGCCTGACAGGGGGCAGCGCCCAAACCCCCTTATTACCCTGTGGCTCTGTGTGGTGTGATGGGGGCGGGGCCACAACCTCCCTATCCGCCCTGCTCTTTTAGTGACAGGGTAAGGCACCCCAACCTCCTGATCAGCCCTGCTCTGTGCCTGATAGGGGGAGCTCCCCAACCCCCTGATCGGCCCTGCTCTGTGCATGACAGGGGGTGGCGCCCCAACTCCCCAATTGGCCCTGCTCTGAGCCCGACCAGGGGCTGCGGGGCAGGCACCTAGGGATTGGGCTTGCCCTCTGCCATCCAGGAGTGGGCCTAAGCCAGCAGGTCGTTATCTCCTGAGGGGTCCCAGACTGTGAGAGGGCACAAGTGGGGCTAAGGGACACCCCCTCCCCCGCCAGTGCACAAATTTTTGTGCACCGGGCCTCTAGTATATCTATAAAAGAGTAATATGCAAATTGACGGAACAGCAGAACCACCAGAATGACCGCTCAACCAGTCACTATGAGGCACATTGACCACCTCTCGGTCCCTCCCTGGGGCCAGCAGGCTCTAATTGCCTGATGTAGAATGGAGAACCGGGGGTGGGTGGTGGCGCTGGAGTGGGGCCAGCTACTGGCAGCCAGGGAAGATGGCCCTGATCACAGGTCAAGCCTAGTGACTGTACCTGTGCATGAATTTCGTGTGCGGGGCCTCTACTCTACATAATAAAAGCCCAGTGACCTTTACAGCAGAACGACCAGTTGCTGTGATTCACCAGCTGCAGGGGCCTCCACAAGTGCCACTCCCGAGGCTGAGGGCCCCAAGGCCAGTTGTACAGCGGCACCAAGGTGCCTGTAAAGAACACAAAGGTAGCCAGCGTGAGCATGCAGCTTGAGATGAAGGCTCTGTGGGATGAATTCAATCAGCTTGGCACTAAGATGATCCTCACCAAGGCTGGCAGGTCAGGGCACCCCTCTCCCTGCTGTGACCTTCCCCATGTGGCACCAATATCAGGCAGCAGGCTTTGGCCCGATCCACATGAGCGAGACTGAGAAGTGGGGTGGGGGGCACAGCCTGGCCACCTGCAGGTCCCTCTTGGCGCAGGCCAGCTCCTTTGCTCTCTGAGTCCCTGCTCTGGCGACAGCTGCCTGGCGTGCTGGGCTGGAGGGTACTGCTCGGGAGGCCAGGAAGGTGGCGGAGAGAAACTCTGTGGACCAGTTGCCCAACCAGCAGCCCAGGACCTGGCAGCACCAGAAACAGACCAGCTCAGAGCACACCGAGCTTGGGGTGAAGGTAGCTGCCTGTGAGGGGCCTTGCCACAAGCTGGCTCCTGGTGGCTTCCACCTCAAAGGAAACTCAGTCTTTGGTTTCTTAGTTCAGTCTATCCCGGCTAAAGAGGAGCAGCTGGGCACACTTTACAGGAGAATTAAGACTCTAAAACAGTGTGTTCTGTTCAGTGGAGATCGCTACCCAGTTGTCTTAGGCCTAAATTCTGGGTGATTGTGGGGCTGTCTCTGTCACTGGAGCCCATGTCTTCTAATTGGCCTGTATTTGTTGCAAGGATCAAAGAGAAGAAGAACACGCTTTTTGATCAATGGATATTACCAACAGACAATGACGAGTGCTGGCCTGTGTCTAATATACACAGAGAGACACAAGCTCTGAGTCCGCCTGGCCAAAGGGAGCTCAGGGCTTGTTTGCAGAGCCATCTGGTGATTTCTGTTTCCTTGCTGAGGCTGTCCTCCCTGGGAAGCCTGGGGCCAATGCTCAGCTCCAGCTCAGTAGGTCTTCTCCATGCCCCTCCACCTGGCCGACCCCATCCCTGATCGGCCCCCACACTCTGATCTGGGCTGGGCCGGCCGGCCAACCACCCGTGGCCCCTCTGCCCGGCTGAACCAGCATGATTGGCCTGATCAGGGCAGGCCGGCTGGACCCCACCCCTGCATAATTTCATGCCCCAGGCCTCTAGTATAATATAAATGCAAATGGATATCTGATAAGAGTACTCAATTGAAGTTTATTTCAAAGTAAACTTCAAGCATTGGCTCATTCTTTTCCTAAATGGTTTGTGACTCCTAAAAAAAAAAAATCGATTTTGTCTCTCCCATTCAGTCTGTGCTTTAATAGTACAAGCTAGAACAAATCTATTTTAAAAGCAGGAGCGTTAGATTTAAGATTTTCATTAAAAAGTGCTACAAAGATCAAATTAGTACCTTCTCAACTTGGGCTTTAAAATCACATGATTTGCCCTAACTGGTTTGGCTCAGTGGATAGAGCGTCAGCCTGCGGACTCAAGGGTCCCAGGTTCGATTCTGGTCAAGGGCATGTACCTTGGATGCGGGCACATACCCAGTAGGGAGTGTGCAGGAGGCAGCTGATCGATGTTTCTCTCTCATCAATGTTTCTAACTCTCTATCCCTCTCCCTTCCTCTCTGTAAAAAATCAATAAAATATATTTTAAAAAAATAATAAAAAAGAAATAAAATCACATGATTTCCCAGAGTCTTGAAATAAGTTTTGGAAGTTTGTGTTAATTATTTCTTTGTATAATACAACTAGAGACCCAGTGCACAAAAATTTGTGCACTCGGGGGGTCCCTCAGCTTGGCCTGTGCCCTCTCGCAGTCTGGGACTCCTTGGGGGATGTCCACCTGCTGACTTAGGCCCTCTCCCCAGGGGATCGGGCCTAAACTGGCAGTCAGACATCCCTCTGGCAGCCCAGGAGCCCTCGGGGGATGTCCACTTGCAGCCCCTTCAGGGTGGAGGGGTCCGGCTGGGGTGCCTGGCCAGCCTGGGTGAGGGGCTGATGGCCGTTTTCAGGCTGGCAACACCTCCAGTGACCCAAGCTCCTAGCCTCTCCTTTTTTTCTTTCTTTTTTTTTCAGCACCTCCTTGAGCAGAGGCTAGGGTGGCCTGGAAGCAGGTATCTGGGATTTATTTTCTTCTATAATTGAAACTTCGTAGCTTGAGTGGAGCCCAGGGCCGGCCATGGCAGGTGGGAAGCTTGGCTTCCTCCATCTCTGGGGGAAACCCAAGCCTCCTGCTCACTCCAGCTCCGTGGCTGCCACCATCTTAGTAGGGTTAATTTGCATACTCGCTCCTGATTGGCTGGTGGGTGTAGCAGAATGGCGGAGTGATGGTTAATTTGCATGTTTCTCTTTTGTTAGTGTAGATAACTCATCTATTCTCACTTGCAGGAAAAAACGAGTGAGAGGCTACAATACGAAGTTTGCTGACTCCCATCAACTTCCAGTAATTTAAGTGTTTTTCCTCTATGTGTCCACAACACCTTTCATATATCTCTTTCAAGATGATGATAAAAGTCTAATTTCAAAACAATACCTTAAAAACAGATTTTTTAAAAGGCCCACATCTAATCTGGTTTTCTCTCTGATGTCTCTCTCTCTCTCTCTTTTTCTTTTTTCTTTTAGGTCAGCAAATTTTTATTCTATTTCTCACATGGGCAAGGAAAATATAGTTGCTTTACTTCTTTTTCTTATTTTTTATTGTTGAAAGTATTACATATGACCCCTTTTTCCCCATTGTCCTTGCCCAGCCTGCCCCTGGCCACCAGCCATGGCCTTCACCCCCACTCATTGTCTGTGTCCATTGGTATGTTTATATGCATACAAGTTATTTGGTTGATCACTTATCCCTCTCCCCACTCAGGCCATCCTCCCCTGCCTTCCCTCTGAGGTTTGACAGTCTGTTCAATGATTCTGTGTCTCTGTATCTATATATGTTCACCAGAATATGTTGTTCATTATATTGCACAAATGAGTGAGATCATGTGATACTTATCTTTCTCTGACTGGCTTATTTTGCTTAGCATAATGCTCTCCAGGTACATCCATGCTGTTACGAATGGTAAGTGTTCTTTCTCTTTTATAGCATTGTAGTATTCCATTGTGTAGATGTACCATTATTTTTTAATACACTCATTGGCTGATGGGTATTTAGGTTGTTTCCAAATCTTAGCTATTGTAAATTGTGCTGCTATGAACATAGGGATGCATATGTTTTTTCTGATAGGTGTTTCTATTTTTTTTTTGGGGGGGGGGAGTATATTCCCTGAAGTGGGATTACTGGGTCAAATGGAAGTTCCATTTTTAATTATTTGAGGAAACTTCATACTGTCTTCCACAGTGGCTGCACCAGTCTGCATTCCCACCAGCAGTGCACAAGGGTTCCTTTTTCTCTTCATCCTCACCAGCACCTGTTGTTTGTTGATTTGTTGATGACAGCCATTCAGACAGGTGTGAGATGGCACCTCGTGGTTGCTTTGATTTACCTCTCTCAGATGACTAGAGACTTTGAGCATTTTTCATGTCCCTTGGCCTTCTGTATGTCCACTTGGGAGAAGTGTCTATTTAGGCCCTTTGCCTATTTTTTAAATTGGATTGTTTATCTTCCTTTTGTAAAGTTGTATGACTTCCCTATAAACTTTGGAGATTAAACCCTTATCAGGTGTCACATTGGCAAATATCTTCTCCCATGCAGAGGTCTCTCTTGTGCTTCTTGATGGTTTCTTTTGCTGTGCAGAAGCTTTTTATTTTGATCTGGTCCCATTTGTTTATTTTGTATTTCATTTCCATTGTCATAGGAGATGTATCACTAAACATATTGCTATGAACTATAGCTGATATTTTGCTGCCTATGGATTCCTCTAAGATTTTTATGGTTTCCTGTCTCATTTTGAGTTTATTTTTGTGTATGGTGTAAGTTGGTGGGCAAGTTTCATTTTATTGCGAATATCTGTCCAATTCTCTGAACGCCATTTATTGAAGAGGCTGTCTTGACTCCAGTGTATGCTCTTTCCTCCTTTGTCAAATATTAATTGAGCATACAGGTTTGGGCCGATTTCTGGCTTCTCTGTTCTGTTCCATTGATCTATGTGTCTGTTCTTGCACCAGTACCATGCTGTTTTGAGAACAGTGGCTTTGTAATATAGCTTGATAAGTAGTATTGTGATCCCCCCAGCTTTGTTCTTTATTGTTACGATTGCTGCGGTTATTCAGGGTCTTTTTTTATCCTATATAAATTTTGGAGAGTTTTTTTTGGGACGTTGAAATATGCCGTTGGTATTTTAATGAGGATTGTGTTGAATCTGTAGATTGCTTTGGGTAATATGGACATTTTGATGATGTTGATTCTTCCAATCCATGAACACGGTATATTCTTCTACTTGTTTATATCTTCTTCTATCTCTTTTTTCAAAGTCCTGTAGTTTTCTGAGTACAGGTATTTTACCTCCTTAGTTAAGTTCATTCCTAGGTATCTTAATATTTTATTACTATGGTAAATGGGATTTTTTTAGTTTCTCTTTCTGTGAGTTCATTGTTGGTATATAAAATTGCCATAGATATCTGGGTGTTAATTTTGCATCCTGCTACATTGCCAAATACATTTATCAAATCAAGTAGTTTTTTAGTGGAGTCTTTAGGATTTTGTATGTACAATATGATGTCATCAGCGAATAGTGACAATTTTACTTCTTTTTCTAATTCAGATGCCTTTTATTTCTTCTTCTTCTCTGATCACTATAGCTAGCACTTCCAGTGCTATGTCAAACAACAGTGCTGAAAGTGGGCATCCTTGTCTTATTCCTGTTTTAGGGGAAATGGTGTTAGTTTTTGCCCATTGAATATGATGTTGGCTGTAAGGCTGTCATATATGGCTTTTATTATATTGTGTTAACATGTGTTATGATCCCTCTATTCCCATTTTGCTGAGAGTATTTATCAAGAAAGGGTGTTGATTTTGTCAAATACTTTTTCTTCATTAAGTGATGTGATTATGTGATTTTTCTCTCAATCTGTTTATGTGATGTATCATGTTTATTAATTTGCAGATATTGTACCATCTTGCATCCCTGGAATAAATCCCACGTGGTCATGGTGTATGATCTTTCTAATTTAATGCTGGATCCGATTTGCTAGAATTTTGTTGAGGATTTTAACAACTATGTTCACCAGGGATACTGGCTGTAATTATCTCTTTCTAGTATCTTTATCTGGTTTTGGAATTAGAGTAATGCTGGCTTCATAGAATGAGCTTGGAAGTGTGCCTTCCTCTTGAATTTTTTGGAATAGTCTGAGGAGGTAGGTTTTAATTCTTTGAATGTTTTGTAAGATTCCCTTGTGAAGCTGTCCAGTTCGGGGCTTTTGTTTCTTGGAAGTTTTTTGATTACTGTTTCAATTTCCTCCATAGTTATCGGCCTATGCAGATTTTTTTATCTGAGTTTGGAAAGTTATATTTTTCTACAAATATGTCCATTTCATCTAGGTTGTCCAGTTTGTTGGAATAGAGTTATTCATGATATTTTTTTTCAATCCTTTGTATTTCTGTGGGGTTGTTACTTCACCTCTTTAATTTATGATTTTATTGGGTCCTCTGTCTTTGCTTTTAGGAGAGTCTGTCTAGAGTTTCATCAATAATGTTTATTCTTTCAAAGAACCAGCTCTTGGTTTTATTGATATTTTGTATTGTTTTTTGGGTCTCTATGTCATTTATTTCTGCTCTCATCTTTATTATTTCCTCCCTTCTGCTCACTCTGGCTTTTCTTGTTGCCCTTTTTCTAATTCGATAAGTTGTAGAGTTAGATAATTTATTAACATTTTTTCTTGTGTTTTTTTTTGTTGTTGTTGTTTTGTTTGTTTGTTTTTGTTTTTGAGGTAGGCCTATAGAGCTGTGAACTTCCCTCTCAGGACTGACTTCACTGTGTTGCACAGATTTTGGATTTTTGTGTTTTCATTGTCATTTGTTTCCGGGATTTTTTTTTTTTATTTCTTCTTTTATCTCTTTGTTAACCCAATCATTGTTTAATAGCATACTATTTAGCCTCCAAGACCTTTATATTTTTTACTAGAGGTGCAGTGCACGAAATTCATGCATGGGGGGAGGTCCCTCAGCCCAGCCTGCATCCTCTCCAATTCGGGACCCCTTGAGGGATGTCCAACTGCCTCTTGCAATCTGGGACCGCTGACTCCTAACTGCTCGCCTGCCTGCCTGATCACCCCTAACCCCTCTGCCTGCCTTCCTGATTGCCCCTAACTGCTCTCCTACTGACCTGATCACACCTAACTGCTCCCCTGCTGGCCTGATTGCCCCTAACCACCTCTGCCTTGCCCCCCACCCAGCTTCCAGGATTCCCTTCTCTGGCCAGTCACAGGCACACAGGACCTGGGCTTCCCTCCCTCTGGCTGGCCACAGGCACCCAGGACCCAGGCTGGCTTCGCCTGGGCCAGCTTCAGCTGTAGGGGATTGTGGGCACTTGGCTTTGCCCTGGCCGCAGCCGCAGGTACCTGGGACCAAGGAGCAGGCAGCTTGTCCCTCTCCTGGCCACAGCCACAGGCACCAGGGACCACAGAGCGGGTGGCTAGTCCCTCTCCTGAGCCACAGGCGCAGGCGCAGCTGCCCGGGACTGTGGGATGTGTGGCTTGTCCCTCTCCTAGGCCGTAGCCTGGCTGGTCCCCATTCCTCTCTCGTGAGCTCATTTGTGCCTGGCTGGTCCCCATTCCTCTCTCGTGAGCTCATTTGTGCCTTGCTGGTCCCCATTCCTCTCTCCCCAGTGTTGACTGTCTGAGCTGTTACAGCATGACAGCATGAGGGTGTGACAACCATTTGCATATTAGCTCTTTATTATATAGGATTGTAGTTTATTTCCATTTTCATTCCATTGTGATCTGAGAAGGTGCTTGATAAGATTTCAACCTTCTTGAATTTGAAGCAACTTTGCCTGTGTCCCAATATATGGTCTATCTTTGAAAATTTCCTGTGTGCACTTGAGAAGAATGTATATTCTATAGCTTTGGGGTGAAATGTTCTGAAGATATCAACTATTTCATTCTGATCCAGTGAGTCATTTAGGGTTGCTGTTTCTTTTTGATTTTTTGTCTAGAGGATTTATCCAGTGATGTCAATGAGTATTAAAGTCCCCTACTAAGATTGCATTGCTGTCAATCTCTCCCTTGAAAACTTCCAGAAGTTTTTTCATGTATTTGGTGCTCCTGTATTGGGTGCATATATGTTTACCAGGGTTATATTCTCTTGTTTTAGCAATCCCTTTAGTATTATGAAGTTGCCTTCCTTATCTCTTGTTATGGCCTTCACTTTGAGGTCTATTTTGTCTGATATAAGTATTGCTACCCCAGATTTTTTTCATTTTAGGTTGCCTGAAAGATATTTTCCATCCCTTCACTTTCAGTCTGTGTGAGTCCCTTGTTCTGAGGTGGGTCTCTTGTAGACAGCAAATATATAGGTCATGTTTTCTTATCTATTCAGTTACCCGATGTCTTTTGATTGGAGTATTTAACCCATTTACATTTAAGGTTATTATTGATAAGTACTTATTTGTGCATGGGAGGGTGGTGGTCCCTCAGACCAGCCTGCACCCTCTCCAATCCAGGACCCCTCAGGACTGCTGGCTCCTAATTGCTCACCTGCCTGCTGGCCTGATCCCCCTAACTGATCTCCCTTGCCTGCCTGATCACCTCTAACTGCCTTTGCCTCAGCCCTGCCACCATGGCTTTGTCTGGAAAGATGTCCGCAAGGTAGTCCAGTGCCGGGGTCCAACCCCAGCAGGTCCAGGGGTCCCCAAAGGTGTGGACGGAGTCGGCGAAGAAGGAAGGACACAGAGACAGCGTTCAGTTGATCAGCAGCCTAGCCAGGATCTCCAGCCAGGATCTCCAGCCAAGTTCTGGTCTGGATCTCCAGAGAGGTTCTGCCTAGGATCTCCAGCCAGGTTCTGTGTCCATGTTCTCTTGCTAGGTTCTCCAGGTTCTCCAGGTTCTCCAGCCAGGTTCTGTAGCCAAGTTCCCTTGCTAGGTTCTCCAGCCAGGTTCTGTCCAGGTTCTCCAGCCAGGTTCAGTTACCAGGTTCTAGTCAGGTTCTCTTGCCAATTTCTGTAGTCAGGTTCAGTCCAGGATCTTTTGCCATGTTCTCTCGCTAGGTTCTGTCTCTAGGTTCTGAGGCCAGTTTCTGTCCAGGATCTTTTGCCATGTTCTCTCCAGCGAAGTTCTTCTGTCTCTAGAGAACGTTCTGTGTAGGTTCTGTGCCTAGGTTCTGTCTCTCTTGGTTCTGTCTTCTGAGTTCTGTGTCTTGCTGTCTTATTACATCTGTATTTATACCAGTTGATTCAATCCTATCAATCTCTATTACAAAGGTTAGGGCGTTTCTTATCTCCATTCCAGGGAGTAAAGATTATGTAGCTTAAGCATGATTGTTCATAGTTAAAGTGATTAATTACCCGCCTGGCACTTAGTTAAGAGGTTTTATTCCCTCCCTAACTTCATGGGAAAATCCCTACCTGGGGAAACAACCTTTCTCAGAGAGGTGACCTTGGTTAAAACACATAGTGCCAAGAAGGTGAGCAAACATATTAAGAACAGTATGCCATATATGCCAGGTCCCTTGAAACAGCAAGGATGGACCGGCTCCCGGCAGTCCAGAAGATGTTCAGTCTAATTAGCATATTATCCTTTTATTAGTATATCTGCCACCTTGTCCTAAAAATGCAGGTTGTTAGCAGGTTTTCCTATCACGGAAGGGGAGCCCGCATTAGCATCCTGGATTCTGACCAGGGCTTATGCACTCGTGCTTTATCTCAGCAGATGAGATTCCTAGAAGAAGACTCTTGGATGCACCTTGAACATTTCTATCGATTTTGCCAAATCATCCTCCAAAAATGTATACCACTTTAAACTCCCACCAGCAACCATGTGTGTGCCCTCTGTCCTACTTTGATGCCAATATCATTGATTTCCCCCTAGAAGGTTCCCTCCCCTCAGCCGGGACTGCTTGGCACTTGAGCCAACCTCATTGTTCAGCCCAGGATTTGATTTCCCGGGATAGAATTATGGAGGAGGAAAAATAGTACAAACGTTCATTAACATGTGTACCTTGTGTATGTGTGGGAGATCCCAGGGAAGAATGACTAACTCCCCAAGGTAGCTTAGAATCCAGATTTAAAAACCTTCCTAGGGAAAGGGGACGGGAGATGTAGGCCTCTTAGAGGAGAGTACATGATTTTTAGGAAAGATGAAAGGGGTTGGGGGGAGATAGTTTGTAACAAAGTTTGGGTGTGATGTCAACTTCTAGTCTCCTGTCCTGTGATAAGAGTCAGTCTTTGCTGGCTGATGACACTTTTCCCATTGAGGGGACCTATGACATTTAAGCTCCTTTTGGGGGGCCCAATTTTAGGCAGATCAGTGAAAGCCTCTCCTTGCATTTGCTGTTTTTCAAGCATCTGCAGCTCAAGATCATCAATATAACAACACGGCATATGTTGGGGTGGCATGTTCTCTGACCTTCAGAATAGACTCAACAAAAACTTGTTTCCTCTCTTAGATGATTTGTCAGAGTAGCGTTATTCCCTGGAGACAGTATTCTGACCAGACCTTCCTGGGGGTGGTCATAACATACCCTGTGCTTGTAGAAAGGTGTGGGCCATATCACTAAATAAATCAGGGTTGGTTTTCTTATCTTGTGGAAAGGGAGATAAAGTTATGATAGCTTATCTCCCTTTCCACAGGTTTCCTGCAGGTTTGTGTCTCCGCTGCAGCCCCAGTGGCCCCAGTGCTGCTGTGGCCACAGGGCTTCGGGCTGCTGGGTGCTTAGCCCCCCTGTAGGCTTGTGTCTCTGCTCCTCCAGCCCCAGCGGCCCCAGCACCACTGCGGCCATGGGGCTTGGAGCTGCTAGGTGCCAGGCCCCCCTGCGGGCTTGTGTCTCTGCTCCTCCGGCCCCAGTGCCACTGTGGCCATGGGGCTTGGGGCTGCTGGGTGCCGGAAACCCCTGCGGGCTTGTGTCTCTGCTCCTCCGGCCCCAGTGCCACCGTGGCCATGGGGCTTGGGGCTGCTGGTTGCCGGGCTGCCCTGTGGGCTGGTGTCTCTGCTCCTCTGGACCCTGTGGCAGTGGCGACGAAGCAGGCCCAGAGGCCCTCAGCGGGCGGGGTGGGGCAAAACGCCTGCGTAATCACTATGGTAATGATGCAAGCATCCTGGCCCAGCAGCTGCCATCTTTGTTGCAGACTGACAGTGAATTTGCATATTCCCTCCTTATTGGCTGTGGGTGTCGCCATCTTTGTTGTGGAGTGATGGTTAATTTGCATATTAATGTTTTATTAGATAGGATAAGTACTTATTTGTAGCCATTTTTATTCTTTATGCCTGTGTGCCTTCTTCCTTTTTCCATTTCTCCTTTTTACAACTGTCTCTTATGCATTTATTTCATTGCTGGCTTGGTAATGATAAACTCCCTTAGCCTTTTTTTTTTTTTTGAGAATCTCCTGACTTTCCCTTCAATATTGGATGATAGCCTTGCTGGACAGAGTATTCTTGGATTCAGTCCCTTGCTTTGCATCACTTTGTATACTTCATTCCATTAGCTTCTGGCCTGATGTGTTTCTGCTGCAAAACCATTTGATATTCTAATGGGATATCCCCTGTAGGTAACTCTCTGTGTCTCTCTTGCACACCTTAAGATTCTCTCTTTGTCATTAACTTTACCATTGTAATTATGACGTGTGTCTTGCTGTAAGTCTTTTTGGGTTCATCTTGTTTAGCACTCTCTGTTCTTGTGTGACTTTTTCTTCCCCAAATCAGGGAATTTCTGTTATTATTTCTTCACATATGTTTTCTAATCCGTGCTCCTCTTCTTGTCCATCTATCACCTCTATTATATGGATGTTGCTTTGTTTCATGTTGTCCCAAAGCTCCCTTAAGCTCTCCTCCTTTTTTTAAATTTTTTCTCCAATTGCTTTTCAGATTGGGTGTTTTATTCTACCCTGCCCTGTCTTTTTTTTTTTTTTTTTTTTTTCCTTTCTTCCAGGACACAAGGAGGAAAATTTTTCTCTTCAAATATTTTTGACTTCTAAACCTTATTTTATTTTTTAAATTGTTTTATTGCTTATAGTATTACAAAGAGTATTACATATGTCTCCTTTTTCCCGGGCCTTAACAATTGCCCGGCCACCCCTCCCCTCCCCGCCCCCCCAGTGTCTTACGTCCATTGGTTATGCTTATATGCATGCACACAAGTACTATGGTTGATCTCTTACCCCCCCGCCCCCCACTTCCCACCCTTCAACCCTCCCAGGCCTTCCCGCTGTAGTTTGACAGTCTGTTCGAGGCAGCTCTGCCTCTGTATCTATTTTTGTTCATAAGTTTATAATAGACTTTATTATCCATGAGTGAGTGAGATCATGTGGTGTTTTTCCTTCACTGACTGGCTTCTTTCACGTAGCATAATGCTCTCCAGTTCCATCCATGCCGTTGCAAATGGTAAGAGTTCCTTCTTTTTTACAGCAGCATAGTATTCCATCGTGTGGATGTACCACTGTTTTCTAATCCATTCATCTATTGATGGGCACTTAGGCTGTTTCTAGATCTTAGCTATGGTGAATTGTGCTGCTATGAACATATGGGCGCATATATCCTTTCTGATTGGTGTTTCTGGTTTCTTGGGATATATTCCTAGAAGTGAGATCACAGGGTCAAATGGGAGTTCCATTTTTAGTTTTTTGAGGAAACTCCATACTGTCTTCCATAGTGGCTGCACAAATCTGCATTCCCACCAGCAGTGCATGAGTGTTCCTTTTCTCCACATCCACTCCAGCCCTTGTCATTTGTGGATTTGTTGATGATAGCCAGTCTGACAGGTGTGAGATGGTACCTCATTGTTGTTTTGATTTGCATCTCTTGGATGATTAGTGACTTTCAGCAAGTTTTCAAATGTCTCTTGGCTTTCTGAATGTCCTCTTTTGAAAAGTGTCTATTTAGATCCTTTGCCCATTTTTTGATTGGATTGTTTATCTTCCTTTTGTTAAGTTGTATGAGTTCCCTATAAATTTTGGAGATTAGGCCCTTATCAGATATAACATTGGCAAATGTTTTCCCACGCAGTGGGCCTTCTTGTTGTTTTGTTGATGGTTTCTTTTGCTGTGCAGAAGCTTTTTATTTTGATGTAGTCCCATTTGTTCATTTTCTCTTTAGTTTCATGTGCCCTAGGAGCTGTATCGGTGAAGAAATTGATTCGGCATATGTGTGAGATTTTGTTGCCTTTGGATTCTTCTAGTATTTTTATGGTTTCCCATCATACATTTAAGTCCTTTATCCATTTTGAGTTTATTTTTGTGTATGGTGTAAGTTGGTGGTCTAGTTTCATTTTCTTCCATGTATCCGTCCAGTTTTACCGACACCATTTATTGAAGAGACTATCTTGACTCCATTGTATGTTTTTGCCTCCTTTGTCAAATATTAATTGAGCATATTGGTTTGGGCTGATTTCTGGGCTCCCTATTCTATTCCATTGATCTATATGTCTGTTCTTGTGCCAATACCAGGCAGTTTTGAGAACAGTGGCTTTGTAATACAGGTTAATATCTGGTATTGAGATCCCACCTACTTTGTTCTTTCTCAGGATTGCTGCAGCTATTCGGGGTCTTTATTTATTCCAGATGAATTTTTGGAGAGTTCGTTCTAGGCTTGTGAAATATGCCGTTGGTATTTTAATGGGAAGTGCGTTGAATTTATAGATTGCTTTGGGTAGTATGGAGATTTTAATGATGTTGATTCTACCAATCCAAGAACATGGTATGTTCTTCCATCTGTTTATGTCTTCCTCTATTTCTTTCTTCAACGTCCTGTAGTTTTCTGAGTAGAGGTCTTTTACCTGCTTAGTTAAGTTTATTCCTAGGTAGCTTAATTTTTTTGGTGCGATGGTAAATGGGATTGTCTTTTTAGTCTCTCTTTCTGTAAGTTCACTATTGGTGTATAGAAATGCCATAGGTTACTTGGCATTAATTTTGTATCCTGTTACATTGCCGAATTCATTTATTAAGTCTAATAGTTTTTTGATGGAGTCTTTAGGGTTTTTTATGTATAATATCATGTCATCTGCAAAAAAGGACAGTTTTACTTCCTCTTTTCCAATTTGGAATCCTTTTATTTCTTCTTCTTGTCTAATTGGAATGGCTAATACTTCCAGTACTATATCGAACAGGAGTGGTGAGAGTGGGCATCCCTGTCTTGTTCCTGCTCTTAGAGGAAATGGCGTTAGTTTTTGTCCATTGATTATGATGTTGGCTGTGGGTTTGTCATATATGGATTTTATTATGTTCATGTATGATCCTTCTCTTCCCACCTTGCTGAGAGTTTTTATCAAAGATGGGTGTTGGATTTTGTCAAATGTTTTTTCTGCATCAATTGATATGACTATGTGCTTTTTTTTTTCTTTCAATTTCTTTATATATTGTATCACGTTTATTGATTTTCGGATATTGTACCATTCTTGCATCCGTGGGATAAATCCTACTTGGTCATGGTGTATGATCTTTCTGATGTACTGCTGGATCTGATTTGCTAAGATTTTGTTGAGGATTTTGGCATCTATGTCCATGAGGGATATTGGATTGTAATTCTCTTTCATTGTGTTATCTGTACCTGGTTTTGGTATTAGGGTGATGCTGGCTTCATAGAATGAGCTTGGAAGTGTTTCTTCCTCTTGGATTTTTTGTAGTAATCTGAGGAGGATAGGTTTTAGGTATTCCTTGAATGTTTGGTAAATCTCCCCTGTGAAGCCATCTGGTCCTGGGCTTTTGTTTAGTGGAAGCTTTTTGATGACTGCTTCAATTTCTTCCATAGTTATTGGCCTATTGAGATTTTTAGATTCTTCCTGATTGAGTTTTGGAATGTTGTATTTTTCTAGGAATATGTCCGTTTCCTCCAAGCTGTCTAATTTGTTGGAGTAGAGTTGTCCGTAGTATCGTTTAACAATCGTTTGTATTTCTGTGGGGTCTGTTGTTATTTCGCCTCTATCATTTCTGATTTTGTTCATTAGTGTCCTCTCTCTTTGCTTCTTGCTGAGCCTGGCTAGAGGTTCATCAATCTTGTTTATCCTTTCAAAGAACCAGCTCTTGGTTTCATTGATTTTATGTATTGTTTTTTTGGTCTCTATGTCATTTATTTCTGCTCTAATCTTTATTATCTCCTTCCATCTGTTCACTCTGGGCTTTTCTTGTTGCTCTCTTTCTAATTCTTTGAGTTGTAGAATTAGATGATTTACTATCATTTTTTCTTGTTTTTTGAGATAGGCCTGTAGAGCTACAAACTTCCCTCTCAGGATTGCTTTCATTGTGTCCCATAGGTTTTGGATTGTTGTGTTTTCATTGTCATTAGTTTCCAGGATGTTTTTAATTTCTTCTTTGATGTCATTGGTAACCCAATCAATATTTAATAACATGCTGTTCAGCTTCCAAGTTTTTGAGTATTTTGGGTTGTTTTTATTGTAGTTTATTTCTAATATTATGCCATCGTGGTCTGAGAAGATGCTTGGTATGATTTCAATCTTCTTGAATTTGGGAATATTTTGTTTGTTACCCAATATATGGTCTATTTTTGAATATGTCCCATGAGCCCTTGAGAAGAATGTATATTTCGTGGCTTTGGGTGAAGTGTTCTGAAGATGTCAATTAAGTCCATCTGATCTAGTGAGTCATTTAGGATTGCTGTTTCTTTCCTGATTCTTTGTCTAGTGGATTTATCCATTGATGTCATTGGTGTATTAAAGTCTCCTAATATGATTGTGTTGTTGTTGATCTCTCCTTTGATATCTTCCAGGAGTTTTTTTTATGTATTTGTGTGCTCCTGCATTGGGTGCATATATGTTTACCAGGGTTATATCTTCTTGTTGTATTGATCCCTTTAGTATTATGAAGTGGCCTTCCTTATCTCTTGTTATGGCCTTCACTTTGAGGTCTGTTTTGTCTGATATAAGTATTGCTACCCCAGCTTTCTTTTCATTTCCATTTGCCTGAAAGATATTTTTCCTTCCCTTCACTTTTACTCTGTGTGAGTCCCTTCTTCTGAGTTTGATCTCTTGTAGACAGCAAATGTATGGGTCATGTTTTTTTTTATCCATTCAGCCACTCGATGTCTTTTGTTTGGAGCATTTAGTCCATTTACGTTTAAAGTTAATATTGAAAGGTACTTTTTTGTAGCCATTTCTTTTTTTGTGTGGCTGTTTTCTTTCTGAGGTTTTTATTTCTTCCTTTTACACCAGTCCCTTTAGCATTTCTTGCATTGCTGGCTTGGTGGCGATAAACTCCCTTAACCTTTTCTTATCTGTGAAGCTTCTCATTTCCCCTTCAATTTTGAATGATAGCCTTGCTGGATAGAGTATTTTTGGAAGTCCTTTGCTTTGCATCATTTTCTAAATTTCTGTCCATTCTTTTCTGGCCTGATGTGTTTCTGTTGAAAAATCATTTGATAATCTAATGGGAGATCCCTTGAATGTAACTTTCCGTCTCTCTCTTGCAGCCCTTAAGATTCTCTCTTTGTCCTGAACATTTGCCATGGTAATTATGATGTGTCTTGGTGTGGGTCTTTTTGGGTTCACCTTGTTTGGGACTCTCTGTGGTTGTGTGATTTTTTTCTTCCCCACCTCAGGGAAGTTTTCTGGTATTATTTCTTCAAATAGGTTTTCTAACCCTTGTTCCTCTTTCTGTTGTTCTCTCACCCCTATTATTCATATGTTGTTTCATTTCATGTTGTCCCATAGCTCCCTTAGGCTCTCCTCCTGTCATTTAATTTTTTTCTCCAATTGCTGTTCAGTTTGGGTGTGTTTTGTTTCCCTGTCTTCTAATTTGCTAATTCGGTCCTCCGCTTCTCCTAGTCTACTGTTGAAACTTTCAGTGGTGTTTTTTATTGCA
Organism: Myotis myotis; assembly: GCF_014108235.1. Taxonomy (NCBI): domain Eukaryota; kingdom Metazoa; phylum Chordata; class Mammalia; order Chiroptera; family Vespertilionidae; genus Myotis; species Myotis myotis. Next base: position 80,144,032 of record NW_023416346.1, on the reverse strand, counting down.
GCTATATCACTCTTCATTTCTTCTTGGTTCTCACATAATTTATTAATTTTTTCATCTGTTTCTTCTTGCGTCTGGCATAAGTTGTTGATTTTTTCCTTCATCCTGTTTATGCACTCTAGGACCCTTAATCTGAGTTATTTTTCTGTCATGTTGCATGCCTCTGTATCACTTAGCTGCTTTTCTGGTGAGTTCTCCTTTTCTTTCTTTTGGGGGTTTCTTTGTCTACCCAGGTTTGATTGTACCACCATATCTAGATGTTGAGTCGTTCAGTGGCTGCTCCTTGGGTGGTCATGGCTCCTCGGGCTGCGGTTGCTCCTTGGGCGGTTGTGGTAGCAGCTGTTCCTCAGTTGGTAGCAGCTCCTCTGTTGGGTGCTGTTCACAGTTGTGGTCTACCCTGTCTTCTAACTCACTGATTTGGTTCTCCATTCTTCTAGTCTACTGTTTAAACCTTCCATTGTGTTCTTTATTATAGCTGTATCATTCTTCATTTCCTCTTGATTCATACATCTGTTGGTAAATTTCTCTTCCAGCTGGTTTAGGAACTGTATGACTCTTACTCTGAATTCTTTCTCTGACATACTAATTGCCTCCATTTCATTTAGTTCCTTTTCTGGCGATCACTCCTTTTCTTCCCTTTGGGGGTTCTTTGTTTCTCCATTTTCCTGTCTCTTTTTGGCCCTGGGCTCCCTGCTTGGGGTCTCTGGGGTTGAATCCCCTAGCGGATCAATGACCCGGGACTTGCTAGCCTGGAGACTGGGTCTACCTTGAGTTTTACACCTTTATTGTCTCTGCTCTGAGTTGTAACCCCTTTTCCCCTGGTTCTTGTCCCTCAGTTGTCCACTTCACATTCTCGCAGTCGGTGGGTTCACATGCACAGTTCCTCTGGTGTGTGACTCCCTGTGAGTTCCTAGATCCCTCTGGCATGCAATACATTGTGCGGCCCCAGCACCCAAGGAAGGATGGCATCCTAGGACCCTCTGGCAGCACACATGTGACTTATGGCTGGGAAATCCAGATCACACCAGTAGCTCTGACCTGGGCTGGGTGTAGGGTTCATGCTAGGAAACAACTCTGTCTGTGCTTGGGGCGGAGTGCTCACCGGCCAGAAGCCTCTGACCATGCCGGGGACAGAGCCTGCATTAGTATTTCTTCTTAAAAGTAATAAATCTTAGTCTAGTTTCATAAAGAAAATTCATTCCAAAATTACAGGTTGATCCTAACAAGAGGAACTCTGAGTTTTAATATTTTGCCATCAGAAACAAATTAGTCTTCTCTTAAAATTAACAAAATCGTTTGGCTCAGAAAAAGGAAAGCTATCTAGAAAATGATTGCTACAAAAGAGAATCAAACAAGCTATTCATGGCTTGTCATCTTATTTGTTAAAAGTCCATGACCTCATGAATGTTATGTAGAATTAAAGGCAGGTTAAACTGTTAAAGGATCTCTAGTTGTTTCCCCTGACTTTTAGTTGAGATACACAGTATATGAAATTCCACCTGAAAAACATGCAGCTCAATTGAAACTCAGAATATAAAACAATATATATAATCCCAACAAAGTCTGACTTCAAAAGAATGTTCTTAAATATGTCAATTTCTCAGCGAATCTCCCAAGTAGTATCTTACCTGCTTTATCTCACTTTTTAACTGCATGATCCCAGTTCGTTCAGTTTTGGTTGCTCCAACAGCACCAATCTCATGAATAGAAATGGCAGGGCTGATATTTGAATCAGTGGGGCGCACTAGATAACATGATAGATTAAAGATAGAGGGGATAATCAGGTTCAATTTTTTTCCATCACATTTAAAATACTTCAATTCATGTCTTCCTTTTATGTTAATTTTAAAAACACACAAGTATAACCTTGCTACTCAAAGTGTGGTCCACGGACCAGCAGCATCAGCATCACCTAGGAGCTACTTAGTAGAATCTTAGGCCTCACTCTGGACCTTTGGTCTAGAATCAAAGACTACATTTTTGCAAGCTCTCCAGGTGCATAGTAAGGTATCCATCCATCTAACATTACATATTTATTTATCCTAAGCCTAAAAATTGAGCATGGGAGGTAACCATTTTCATTTGCTCTGATGATTTAGGTACTCAACACCAAGTGCAGATGAAAGACTAATTTGTGATGGGACCCTAGATGTGTTTGAATTTAAAGGTGAAAGGATACATCAGATGCACTGTAGCAGCTACACACACACGTGCATATGGGTTGTTTGTTGTCCTAAACAGAGACTTCAATTTAGGATAATTTAAGGGAATGGATAAAGCAGTTTAAAACAACACATGAGCCCAGCCAGTGTGGGTCAATGGTTAAGCACAGACCTAGGAACCAGGAGGTCAAGGTTTGATTCCCTGTCAGGGCATATGCCAGGGTTGCCGGCTTGATCCCCAGTGTGGGGCATGTAGGAGGCAGCTAATCAGTGATTCTCTCTCATCATTGATGTTTCTATCTCTCTATCCCTCTCCCTTAAAAAAATACATGATAGCAATCTACTTAGTTGATATTATCATTTAAGGGAACAAGTGAGACATACAATGGTTTCCAAATCTTGTTCCAGAAGACAGCTTTGCTTTTAACTGTTCATATATTGGGGATCTATTTATTTTTTGGGAAAAGGTTCCTCAGATAAAAAGCATTGTAAAATCAATGAGATACTTAAATACTCTGAAATGGAAATTCAACCTTACCACTTCGTTCTACTCCAAACTCCTTGCCACTGAGAATGTGATGCAGGAGGCTCTTCATGGCTGAAGGGCTGAGATTCATCAGGCCATCTGTGGCTTCCTCAGCTAGGCAAAAGAAATGTTAGGGCAGAGATATTTCTAATTGGCCTGCCATACCCACCCTATTTTTCTCTATTTCTTTCTTTTTTAGAATTTCTGAGTCACTTTATTGGAAGAATAAAATAACAAAACAAATTTCTAGCACCATACCGCTTAGATATTAAGAATGTAATTGATTTATAATAATTTAAAGACTGACTATCCAGTTTATGGATTAGCCAGGTCCTTGATTTCTTTTTCACACCCCTCCACACCATTAGGATACTCAGCAGGACCTTATTTGAAGGTGGGAAGAATGAAAAGAGAACAATGGGACTGGAACTAATCAGAGAAAGGCAATGAATGTAATGAATGAATATGCAGATGGACTAAAATAATCAAAACTTGTCACCCTGGAAATACAGAGAGGCAAAAGATAATAGATATGAATACATGAAATTATAAAGAGCGTTGAGAAGATAACTTAAACTTTTTCATCAGCATCAAACACTTATTAAGAGTTTTCTACATGTGGGTAATGATTTTATGCAATGTTAGTACTAACAGGTATGACATGGTACTTGACCTTGAGAGGCTGACCAATTATTTGGGAGAGATTGGATATGTAAACAAGATAGACAATAATAAAACATGGCTATAGTAAGTGCCAAATGATGGTTGATTAAATTAGTGGGAAGTACTGCTGAAGTAAGAGGTAGAGGCCAGACTAATGAGGATCTTAAGTATCAGACCCAGGGATCTTAACTTTACCCTATAAGAAATAACTAGCCATGGTTTTGATGAATCCACAGGAAAAAAGACCCATAGCAGCCACTTAAAGAAAAGTGAAAAATGTTTGTGGGTTTATCCCTCATTCAGGTTTATTATTGAATAATCAGACCCTCATAAACATCCATGATACCATAGCTAGAGAATACACATATATAATACATGTAGTCTGCCTCAATGTGCTAATCTAGAATTCATTTGGAATCAGGCAGACTTGGACTCAATTTCTACTACTTACTAGCTATGTAAGTTCGGGCAAGTTGTTTAACCTGAGTTTGTTTCCTTATCGGTAGAGGTAAGACAAAAATACCTTCTCCAGAGGATTGTTGTAAAGATTAAATGAGATAATGCGTGTAAATATAACACAAAAAGCACAGTATCTGGCATACGGTAAGTATAAAATAATCATTAGCTCTCTTCCTAAAGGGTTATTTAAATATAAATTATTTCATGTAATTTAGGTTAAACTCAAACCAATAAATTTAGGTACTTGCTAACAGCTCAATTAAAAATCTTTTAGGGAAATTTAACTGAAGAATGGCTAAAATTGAGTTTAGCCACTGTAATTTTGTTTTTGTATGTAATCCATAGTTCTTTCCATTCTTGTTGAAATAAAAGAAAGTAGATCTGCCATGGAGGTCCCATTCCTCCCTTCACACTTTATACAATTCTGCTCTACAGAGCTTCAGAGAGTCTTGTCAAATAAATATCAACAGAAATACTGCTTTTCTTTATTCAATCCTGATGTTGACTAGACAGAATACTAACACTAGGATCAAACTGTGGTGACTTAGTGTAGCATCCAGAAGTTGCATTGACTGAGTCAGGATCTAATCCAGCCTTCCACTATCAAGCTCCATGTATGCTAGGAATTAGGAGGAATGTAGTGATTTGGAGCCCCCAGTAGGGAAGTTTTGAAGTTACAGAACTAATTAAATTTGTCACAATATCTGTCTCTTTATTTGTATAGAGACTGACTAACCGAGGAATAAGATTGCTATACTGGTACGCAGCTTTTGCGCTACTCATAAATATGCTTTAGCTTTCTTTCCCCTCCTGATCCCAGACCCAACAGACTTACATTAAAAGTAAATTCTGCCTAAAATAGTTACTAAATTGAATACCTGAGCATCGAAGAGAATGGGCCAGTTCTGTTGTCATAACTTGTATGATCAGACCAATTCGAAGTCGAAACATTTCAGCAAAGAGGCCAGGTTGAGTTCGCATATACATAGCTAGATATACCATTATTTCCTGTGCATGGAATGGATATAGACAAATATTATGGCCCAGGCTTCACAAGGCCTATTTTGTGGGTCAAGTGCCACATCAATTGAAAACAAAATTTAAAATATCAGTCACAAGATTAGGCTTTCTAATTCTACTCACCTGTGTCAGGATTGAAATGCTCATGTCCCCTTCACTGGCTTCATCTATCAGCTGAGTGAGCACTTCATAGGGCAGAGGTCTGAGGAAGAAGATAGTAAAGAAAGACAAAATTCTGCAACTACGTAAGCCTAAATCTATTGAGAAAATAAAAAGCTCCTCCCAATTTCAAGCCACTGCCTCAATATCTCATCATTACTGGTAGCGTATATGCTGGTTCTTTCAGTCTTCAGAATTCATTGCCTCTCCAACCACTCTGGCCCATATCAACTCAAGAGAGTTCTTGTCTCTCTTATCTAAACCTGGAGTGCCTTTCCCCTATAAAATTTTATGTAAACCTCACTCTATGTTGTCCTTCTAGACCAGCGGTTCTCAACCTGTGGGTCACAACCCCTTTGAGGGTTGAACGACCCTTTCACAGGGGTCGCCTAAGACCATCGGAAAACACATATATAATTACATATTGTTTTTGTGATTAATCACTATGCTTTAATTATGTTCAATTTGTAACAATGAAATTGGGGCTCACCACAACATGAGGAACTGTATTAAAGGATCATGGCATTAGGAAGTTGAGAACCACTGTTCTAGACTAATTTTTCAGGATTAATTGTTAACATTTGACAAGTAACTATTATGGCTAGAGAGTAATCAACTAAATTTAAGCCGTGCCTTTTGGAAGCTATTTTATTACTTTACTAGAGGCCCAATGCATGAAATTCGTGAAAGAGTAGGTCTTCCTTCCCCCTGCTGCTGGCACTGGCTTCCCTCTGGCACCTGACACCGGGCTTCCCTCACAGAGGGAAGCCCCTCCCACCCGCTGCAGTGCACGGGTCAGTGGCCTGGGCCTCCCTCTTTGGGGTAATCATGGAGACCTCCGATTGATCACCCTGCCGGCTGGTAGCCTGAGCCTCCCTCTGCGGTGCGATCATGGGGCGATGGCCGGCCCCTGACCAATCGCATAGCACCCGCCTTGGCTGGCCTGGTGCCAGTGGGTGTCATAGTGTGGTCCTGGATGGTCATCCAGATGGTTGTCCGGAAGGTCATCCACACGGTCGTTCTGCTGTTCAGCCGTCTGGCCTAATTAGCATATTATGATTTTATTATTATAGATAATCACATCTTATAATGTTATATTCATTTTCTATAGTTCATCAGTTCTCTCTCTCCTCTCTCTCTCTCTCTCTCTCTCTCTCTCTCTCTCTCTCTCTCTCCCTCTCTCACACACACTTCTGACTCTCCTGCTGATACTAAGCACTTTGGAAGCATGGGGCATGGAGTATGCCATCTTCTTCTTTGGGACTGCCTACAGTACAGGCATACCTCGCTTTATTATACTACTTTACTTAATGGTGCTTCACAGATGTTGAATTTTTATCAACATTGAGGCAAGACCCACCACCAGCAAAAAGATCACAACTCACTAAAGGCTCAGATGATGGTTAGCATTTGTTAACAATAAAATATTTTTTAAATTAAGGTATGTACATTTTTTATACATAATGACATTGAATATTAAGTAGACTACATAACCTTTATATGCACTAGGAAATAAAAAAATTGTGTGACTCATTTTATTGTGATATTTGCTTTATTGTGGTGGTCTGCGACTGAACTACAATATCTCCAAGGAATGCCTGTAGTCACAAAATTAATCTGATTTGTAATAAAATATTCTGTTTTCCAAGAGCAAGGTATAATGGGTTGAATGTGTCCCCTCAATGTTCCTATGTTTAAATCTTAATCCCTAGTACCTCAGAGTGTGACCTTATTAGGCAGAGGTTATTGTGTGGGCTCTAATCCCATAGGAATGGTATCTTTATATAAATGGGAAATCTGGACACAAAGAGACACACACAGAAGAAAGAAACATAAAGAGACATAGGAAGAAAACAGCTATCTATACTCCAAGTAGAGAGGCCTGGAACAAAGTCCAAAGAATAGTTGATTTTTTTGTGGGTGCTAATCCCAGTTGCCCTGTTTTTTGTTTTTGTTTTTCTTTTGAATGAGAGGTATGGGAAATCCAATATGAAAACAAAAACAAAAAAATCAAACCAAAAAAAGAAAAGCAAAATACATTTGTGTGTTACTCATTTGTGAGTTTTCTCTTTCATTTACTCTGCTGTGTTATTATTAACATTCTCAAGCCGAGAAACTTACGCAAGTAGGACATTATCATCCATTGACAGATTAGGGCAAGAGAACTGGGATCAGTTCACACAGCTCCTTAAAGGCTAAGAGAAGCTTGACCAAACCCAGTCAAAAGCCATACTCACGCAGAGATAGTCTTCTCTCGAGGTTCTGGAGGGAGTCCCACTGTCAAATGTTTCTGGTGGGAGAGAAGGTCTGTACAGGCCTAAGGAGAGACAGCATAACAGCATTATCTGCCCAAAACATCTCAGAGTTCCATGAAAATTAATCTTTTCTGCCTACAAGCTTTTTCTCTCCCTTAATTTAATGACACACCAAACTTTCTTTCTCAGGAAATACCATGAATCAGAAAAGAGGGATTTTTAGGAAGGAACAATGAGGTATTTTATCTCCTAAGGGGTAGGAACATGGCCTGGTGCATATTTATTCTTAAGATCTAGAATTCTTATACTTTACAACACCTCCATAAGACTACAGTTTACATGCTTCATTATATTTGCAGACAAAAAACTAACTGAATATCAGAAATTTTATATAGGAAAGATAGTATTTCAAATGATCAGAGGCTGTGGTTGCTTTAAAAGACAATTATGGAAACCAACTTTTAAAATGTCCTCCATTTAGATTTGGTGTCAATTTAAGAATTTATAGTACCTCATCGAGTGCTTCCACCTTCTTCCTTAAGATTCCAGAGATACACCGGATCAAGCCCCAGTGACGGATTTCTCCAACTTTGCTATATAGCTCAGTAAGCAGCTCTCTGACTGTTGCACTCCCTTCATCATACAATCCAGTGTCCCAGTCAGGTCCCCTGGAATGTTAAAGACAAGACTACATTAACTGTAAGTAAAGTTGTGAGCAATAATCTTTTGTTTCAGTGTTATAATGGATATATCTGTTTTGACAGGACTCTCAATAGAAAATGAATGTTATTATTAACTAAGAATCCTTGTAAAATTCTGATTAGTAGTCAGTACTGGAAGTAAAATACCTGGACAAGAATAAGTCTTAGTTTCAGTTGTGTTTTGACAAAATTCATTATTTTACCCTCTTCATGGGCTTCAATGGTGCTGATAATAAAGTCAAAGATTTCATTTTACCATTGAAAGTTCAGAAAGTGGCTACTTAGAGAACTAATGAAGAAATAACAAGGATGAGTGCTTACTTTTAAAGGATGCAGATATGTTGTTTTTGTAAAATTTACTATAATACAAATCAGCTGTGAAGTACCATAAAAGATAAAGTACTGTGAAATTGGGAATTTAATATGCAACAAAGGTAGATTATTTATTAAATGATATCAAGACAATCAAATAGCCACCTGAAAAAGAAGTTGGATCCATGACAGAATTCCAAATATTTAAATATAAAGGTACTAGAAAAAACATAGGAGAACTATTTTATAACTTTGGAGGCAAAAAGACTTTTAAATTATGAACTATATACCAGAAGCCATAAAATAAAAGATTGATACATTTATATACATAAAAACAACCAAATTCTTACTGCAAAACCCACTGTAAGCAGAATCATAGGACAAATTTCCAACTGATAAAAATGTTTGCAATTCATAGGCTAATTTTTCTAATATATAAAGAACTCCAAACTAATAGATTATAAAAAACAATAAAAGAAAATCTGGCAAAACAAATACCGACAGCTTTTAAACATAGGAAAAAGGTGATTGATGTCACTTATAATAAAAAAATACTCAAATTAACCAAGATAATAGTTTTTTCATTTCTTATGTTGTCAAAAATTCCCAAATTTGATAACAATACATTGGCGAGGCTTTGGGAAAATAGGAAATCTCAATATGTTGCCAGTGGGAGTGAAAATTAGATAATCACTTTGGATGGCTATTTGGAAATATATATATCAATATTAAAAATACCTATATTATTTAATCTAGCAACTCTACTACTCATATATCTGTAGGACAAATTCCAAACATGAGAAAAGATTTATGTGGTGAGGTTATTCACTATAGCAGTGATAGCGAACCTTTTGAGCTCGGCATGTCAGCATTTTGAAAAACCCTAAGTTAACTGGTGCCATGTCACATATAGAAATTTTTTGATATTTGCAACCATAGTAAAACAAAGACTTATATTTTGATATTTATTTTTTATATTTAAATGCCATTTAACAAAGAAAAATCAACCCCAAAAAAATGAGTTCGCGTGTCACCTCTGACACGCGTGTCATAGGTTCGCCATCACTGCACTATAGCATTGCTTGTGACTGAAAAGAACCCAAATGTTTATCAATAGGAAATAATTCTATATGGTTTCTGAGACTAGGTCATAAAAAGTAAAGCAGCTTCCACTTGGCCCTTTCGTGGGTTGCATACTCTTGGAACCAAGACACCATGCTGTGAGGGAGTGGAGAGACAGGTCATTTGTGGATATTCTAGGTAACAGCCTCAGCTGAGGTTCCATCCAACAGGAATTACTAACCCCAATATTTATGAATGAATGAGTCTCATGAGGACTTCAGCCCCAGACACTATCAGACCACAACTGAATGAGGCCCCAAGTGAGAACTGCCTAGCTGAGCCCAAGCAAGCCCTAGAATCAGGACAGATAATTTAAATACTTCTTGTTTTTTTTAAATTGTAAGCCAGTGAATGTTGGGGTGACTTCTGAAGCAGTGACAGATAGATGAAATATGTAATGATTTTCAAAATATATAGTTTTAGTGAAAAAAGTATGGTACAGAGCAATGTATATACTATGCCAACATTTGCATAAACAGGTATAAAAGTATACACATATATGCATGTATTTATCTACATATGCATAAAATTAAATTCCAAGTAGATTAAAAACCTAAATGTTAAAAAATATATTAAAAGTAATTTAAAACATTTTGAAATTCTAAAGCAGTCATTATGACCTTACGCCTTATCTCTTTTCATCTTCTCTATTTATTTATTACTCTGCATTTAGCATTGTTCTTGGCACATAATAAATACCTAACAGATACATGTTGAATAAAGTACCCTATATAAAGGAAAAAAATAAAGAAACAAAGGTATCAAAATAGTAAAACCCATGTCTCTTTGTGGAGAGGTAGTAGATATAACGGGTTTCATCGAGTGGCACTTGGATAGGGTTGTATGAGAGGGTAAGTCCCTCATAGCCTGAGACCATCAAGAGGCTTATGTAAGGCACACAATCTATCATCCAGAAAGAGAGGAGGGAAAGGGAATTCCCAGGGGAGAGGGCAGGCAGGAGGGGGTTATATGTCTAGGTGATGTCCCTAAATAGCATTGTGGGGAGTCTCTAGGTTAGAGAGTTCTGAATGGCAGCAGCGGTTCAGGTATTCATGGCCCTGTATTCATGGCCCAGGGCCTATCTCTTGCTAACAGAAGTGGGTTGGGTTTTGAGAAGTATGCAAAGCATGCAGGCCCTAAATGGCTAAAAATATGTTCAGATATTTCTGATACAATTGAATATGTAAAATTTGACTTTGGTGCTGGTGAGTTTTTCAGCCATCTCTTTCACTTACTCATTAAACACTATAATCTGATGGAAAAAGCTTAGGCTTTGGAATCAGACTGACTAGGGGTACTTGGTTAGTACCTCAGGGGATGAAAGTCCCAGGTCCCTAGATGGTCTATATCAGTGATGGCGAACCTTTTGAGCTCGGCGTGTCAGCATTTTGAAAAACCCTAATTTAACTCTGGTGCCGTGTCACATATAGAAATTTTTTGATATTTGCAACCATAGTAAAACAAAGATGTATATTTTTGATATTTATTTATATATTTAAATGCCATTTAACAAAGAAAAATCAACCAAAAAAATGAGTTCGCGTGTGTGTCATAGGTTCGCCATTGCTGGTCTATATGACACTATCCTAAAGTGGGGAAGGTAGAACAACAGTGCCTGCCTCATTACAGTTGGGCAAGTGTGGAAGTGTGTGCTTCTCACTCAGCCTTTGTTAATAGGGGTAGGGCTAGAAAATTTTTCTGTGGTGCTCGGCCGGAGTTGAGTGGTTATTGTCTAAAAGTTGTGTCTTTCTGGTCTGAGAAGATGCTTTGTATGATTTCAATCTTCTTGACTTTCGGGAGACTTTGCTTGAGACCCAATATGTGGTCTATTTTTTAAAATGTCCCATGTGCACTTGAGAAGAACGTATATTCCGTGGCTTTGGGGTTAAATGTTCTGAAGATGTCAACTGAGTTCATCTGATCTAGTGAGTCATTTAGGATTGCTGTTTTTTTGCTGATTTTTTGTCTAGAGGATTTATCCAGTGATGTCAGTGGTGTACTAAAGTCCCCTATTATAATTGTATTGTTGTCGATCTCTCCCTGGATATCTTCCAGGAGGTTTTATTTTTTTTATTTGGGTGCTCCTGCATTGAATGTTTATCAAGGTTATGTCAACTTGTTGTATCGATCCCTTTAGTATTATGAAGTGACCTTCCTTATCCCTTGTTATGGCCTTTACTTTGAGGTCTACTTTGTCAGATAAAAGTATTGCTACCCCAGCTTTTTTAAAATCTCCATTTGCCTGAAAGATATTTTTCTAACCTTTCACTTTCAGTCTATGTGAGTCCCTTGTTCTGGGTAGGTCTCTTATAGACAGCATATATATGGGTCACTTTTTTGTTTGTTTGTTTGTTTGTTTTTGTATCCATTCAGCCACTCGATGTCTTTTGATTGGAGCATTTAGTCCGTTTACGTTTAAAGTTATTATTGAAAGGTACTTGTTTGTAGCCATTTTTATTTTTTGTGCCTGTGTTCCTTCTTCCCTTTCTATGTCTTGTTTTTACACCAGTCACATTAGCATTTCTTGCATTGCTGGCTTGGTAGTGATAAACTCCCTTAGCCTTTTTTTTTGTGTATGAAGCTCCTTATTTCCCCTTCCATTTCGAATGATAGCTGTGCTGGATAGAGTATTCTTGGATTCAGTCCCTTGCTTTGCATCACTTTGTAAATTTCTTTCCATTCTTTTCTGGCCTGATGTGTTTCTGTTGAGAAATTATTTAATAATCTAATGGGAGATCCCTTGTACGTAACTTTCTGTCTCTCTCTTACAGCCTTTAAGATTCTCTCTTTGTCCTGAACATTTGCCATTATAACTATGACATGTCTTGTTGTGGGTCTTGTTGGGCTCATCTTGTTTAGGACTCTCTGTGCTTGTGTGACTTTTTTCTAACTACAATAAAAACAACGGAAACAATTCAAACACTTGGAAGCTCAATAGCATGCTATTAAACAATGATTGGGTTACCAAAGAGATCAAAGAAGAAATTGAAAACATCCTGGAAACTAATGACAATAAAAACACAACAAACCAAAATCTATGGGACACAATGAAAGCAGTCCTGAGAAGGAAGTGTATAGCTCTACAATCCTACTTCAAAACAAACAAACAAACAAACAAACAAACAAAAACAAGAAAAAATGGTAGCAAATCATCTAACTCTACAACTTAAAGAATTAGAAAGAGAGCAACAAGAAAAGCCCAGAGTGAGCAGAAGGAAGGAGATAATAAAGATCAGAGGAGAAATAAATGGCATAGAGACCAAAAAAATATATATAAAAGATCAATGAAACCAAGAGCTGGTTCTTTGAAAGGATAAACAAGATTGATGAGCCTCTATCCAGGCTCACCAAGAAGCAAAGAGAGAGGACCCAAATAAACAAAATCAGAAATGAAAGAGGTGAAATAACAAGAGACCCCACAGAAATACAAAGGATTATTAAAAAATACTATGAACTACTCTATTCAAACAAATTAGACAATCTAGAGGAAATAGACGTATTCCTAGAAAAATACAACATTCCAAAACTCAATCAGGAAGAATCTAAAAATCTCAATAGGCCAATAACTATGGAAGAAATTGAAGCAGTCATCAAAAAGCTTCCAGTAAACAAAAGCCTGGGGCCAGATGGCTTCACAGGGGAGTTTTACCAAACATTCAAGGAAGAACTAAAACCTATCCTCCTTGGACTATTCCAAAAAAATTCAAGAAGAAGGAACACTTCCAAGCTCATTCTATGAAGCCAGCATCACCCTATTATCAAAACCAGATAAAGACAACACAATGAAAGAGAAATACAGGCCAATATCCATCATGAATATAGATGCCAAAATCCTCAAGAAAATTCTAGCAAATCAAATCCAGCAGTACATCAGAAAGATCATACACCATGACCAAATAGGATTTATCCCAGGCATGCACGGATGGTACAATATCCCCAAATCCATAAACGTGACACATCACATAAACAAATTGAGAGATAAAAATCACATAGTCATATCAATTGACACAGAAAAAGCATTTGACAAAATCCAACACCCTTTCTTGATAAAAACTCTAAGCAAGGTGGGAATAGAAGGATCATACCTCAACATAATAAAAGCCATATATGACAAACCCACAGCCAACATCATACTCAAAGGGCAAAAACTAAAACCATTTCCCCTAAGAACAGGAACAAGACAGGGATGCCCACTCTCACCACTCCTATTTGACATAGTACTGGAAGTACTAGCCATTGTGATCAGACAAGAAGAAATAAAAGGCATCCAAATTAGAAAAGAAGAAGTAAAACTGTCCTTATTTGCAGATGACATAATACTGTACATAGAAAACCCTAAAGACGCCATCAAAAAATTATTAGACTTAAAGAGAAATTCGGCAATGTAGCAGGATACAAAATTAATGCCGAGAAATCTATGGCATTTCTATACACCAATGGTGAACTTACAGAAAGAGAGACTAAAAAAGCAATCCCATTTACCATCACACCAAAAGAATTAAGATACTTAGGAATAAACTTAACTAAGGAGGGAAAAGATCTATATGCGGAAAACTACAGGACACAGAAAAAATTGATAGAGGAAGACATAAACAGATGGAAGAACATACCGTGTTCATGGATTGGTAGAGTCAACATCATCAAGATGTACATACTCCCCAAAGCAATCTATAGATTCAATGTACTCCCCATTAAAATACCAAGGGCATATTTCACAGACCTAGAACGAACTTTCCAAAAATTCATCTGGAATAAAAAAAGACTCTGAATAGCTGCAGCAATACTGAGAAAGAAGAACAAAGTAGGTGGGATCTCAATACCAGATATCAAACTGTATTACAAAGCCACTGTTCTCAATACTGCCTGGTACTGGCACAAGAACAGACATATAGATCAATGGAATAGAATAGAGAAGCCAGAAATCGACCCAAATCACTATTCTCAATTAATATTCGACAAAGTAGGCATGAACAGACAATGGAGTCAAGACAGTCTCTTCAATAAATGGTGTTCGGAAAATTGGACAGATACATCCAAAAAAGGAAACCAACTTATGCCATACACAAAAATAAACTCCAAATGGATAAAGGACTTAAACATAAGATGGGAAACCATAAAAATACTAGAGGAATCCACAGGCAGCAAAATCTCAGACATATGCAACGCAATATCTTTACCGATACCGCTCCTAGGGTAATGAAAACTAAAGACAGAATAAACAAATGGGTCTACATCAAAATAAAAAGCTTTTGAATAGCAAAAGAAACCATCAATAAAACAACAAGAAAGCTCACTGCATGGGAGAACATATTTGTCAATGTTCTCACTGATAAGGGTTTAATATCCAACATTTATAGGAAACCTATACAACTTAACAAAAGGAAGAAAAAGAACCCAATAAAAAAATGGGCAATGGACCTAAATAGATACTTTTCGAAAGAAGACAGAAGGAAGGAAAGAGACATATGAAAACATGCTCAAAGTCACTAATTATCCGAGAGATGCGAATCAAAATGAAAATGCAGTACCACCTCAGACCTGTCCGAATGTCTATCATCAACAAATCAACAAAGGACAAGTGCTGGCGAGGATGCGGAGAAAAAGGAACCCTCATGCACTGCTGGTGGGAATGCAGACTGGTGCAGCCACTGTGGAGAACAGTATGGAGTTTCCTTAAAAAACTAAAAATGGAACTCCCATTTGACCCTGTGATCCCACTTCTAGGAATATATCCCAAGAAACTAGAAACACCAGTTAGAAAGGATATATGCACCCTTATGTTCATAGCAACACAATTCACCATAGCTAAGATTTGGAAACAGCCTAAGTGCCCATCAGCAGATGAGTGGATTAAAAACCTGTAGTACATCTACACAATGGAATACTATGCTGTGGTAAAAAAGAAAGAATTCTTACCATTTGAAACAGCATGGATGGAAGTGGAGACCATTATGCTAACTGAAATAATCCAGTCAGAAAAAGGTAAATATCAAATGATCTCACTCATTTATGGACTATAATGAACAACATAAACTGATGAACCAAAACAGATCCAGAGACAGAGAAGCACCGATCAGTCTGTCAAACCTCAGAGGGATGGTAAGGGAGGGTGGGGATAAGGGGGAGAGATCAACCAAAGGACTTGAACGCATGCATATAAGCCTAACCAATGGACACAGACAACAGGGGGGTGAGGGCAGGAGGGGGTCGGTTGTGGGGATAATGGGGGGATAAGGACACATACGTAATACCTTAATCAATAAAGAAATTTTTAAAAAAGTTGTGTCTTGCCAGACTGCTCCTTTATATAAAAACAAAAGGTGTTTTTTTAAATTTCTTTAAATTTTTTCAATTACAATTGATATATATTAGTTTAAGGTATACAACTTAGTGATTAGGCATTTATATAACTTATGAATTGATTACCCCAATAAGTCTACTACCATCTGATACATAGTTATTATACTACTAGAGGCCCAGTGCACGAATTCATGCACGGGTGGGGTCCCTCGGCCTGGACGGTGATCGGGGCTGATTGGGGCTGTCTCACCCAGTCCCGATCAGTGCTGATCAGGGTCAGCTGGCCGGGGGGAAGGGACCGCAAGAGTTTGGCTGGCCACGGGAGGTTGGCTGTGGAAGCGCACTGACCACCAGAGGGCAGCTCTTGCATTGAGCATCTGCCCCCTGGTGGTCAGTGCTCATCATAGCGACCAGTTGACTGGTTGTTCTGTCATTGGGTCGTTCAGTCGCTTAGGCTTATATATATATAGATTATTAGTACCCATCTGGTATACACTATTATTAGTACCCGTTACTATTATCTAGTACCCATCTGACACCACAGCATAGTTAATCCCTATGCTGTATTTTATATCCCCAAGACTTTTTTTAAATTTTTTTATTTAAGACCTTCATTAACAGGTGCTTGTAGTTTGTTGACTTTTTTGAAAAAAAAATTTAGTTGTAAATTTTTATTACAAATAAAAAATGAGCTTGTTAAAAATCTCAACTTGACCAGATATGAAACAATCTAAAAACCTTTAAAGGTATATTGAGAAAAACCAGGCTTTTTTAAAAAGCATGTTTCTCATTACCAAGAAGAGATGTCTTTAGATAAAAATAATAAAAAAAAAAACCCTACACTGCCTAGATAATGCAGCTATTTCTAGTTATTTGGTCAATGGGCAAAACGGCAGCACTTAAGGTCTTTAGCTCCAATCTTTTGTTCATTTCTTTCTGCTGAAATTTCATATTCATTTCTTTTTGTTGGGTGATTGACCTTGGGTCTCATCTCCTTCATTTTCCTTATCTTCTTCATTGTCGTCCTCTGTAGGCTGTCTTTGGCGAGGACGGCCCCTGCGAAACCGTGGTCTATAGCTCCAATACATATTCTGTCTCACTGGTCTACATTGTTCTCATGCACCCTGGTTGTCAGCACCCTCCATCACTTCTCCCTGCACAGGAGTGTTGGAATACTGTGGTTGAGTCTTATAGGGTCTCTGCATGTAATAAGTTGGAAACCTTCGCCTGCCATAGGGCTGGCACTGATGGGCCTGGCCTTCAAGAGCACTCTCTGATCCCTCATTCCTTTCCCCATTCTTACTCTTCTGGTAATCTTGCTGGTAATTGTGTGGAGGACCCCTTCGACGTGGATAGCGTCTATAATGGTTACAGTTGGCTGTACATTTACTGCCTTGCACTGGAACTCCACCATGGCCTGTAACATTTGCTGCCATAAGTGAAATCATATGGTAATTGTCTTTCTCTGACTAACTTGTTTCATACAGCATAATACCCTCTAGGTCCATCCATGATGTTGCTAATGGCAAGATTTCATTCTTTTTATAGCCAAGTAATATTCCACCTTTTTATATATGTACCACCTCTTCCTTATCCATTCATCTATGGATCACACTTAGGTAGCTTCCATATTTTGACTATTGTAAATAATGCTGCAATCAATATAGGGGTGCATATACAGTATATTTTTGAACTAGTGTTTTGGATTTCTTCAGATAAATACCCAGAAGTGGAATTGGTGGGTCATATGGTAGTTCTATTTTTAACTTTTTGAGGAATCTCCATACTGTTTTCATTGGTGGCTGCACCAATTTACAACCTCACCAACAGTGCATGAGTAGTGTTCTCTTTTCTCCACATCCTCACCAACACTTCTTTGTTGATTGATGGTAGTCATTCTTATAGGTGTGAGGTGATATCTCATTGTCATTTTAATTTGCATTTCCATTATGGTTATTGGTGTTGAGCATATTTTAATATGTCTATTGGACATCTGTATGCCCTCATTGGAGAAGTGTCTATTCCCATTTTGTAAACAGATTGTTTCTTGCTAAGTTGTTGTTTTTTTCTTTAAAACGTTTTTTTTCAATTACATTCAATATTATATTAGTTTCAGGTGTACAGCATAGTTGTTAGACATTTATATAACTTATGAACTGATAACTCTGATAAGTCTAGTACCCACCTAACACCATACATAGTTATTACAATAGTATGACTATACTAGAGGTCTGGTGCATGAAATTTGTGCACTGGAGGGGGGGTGTCCCTCAGTTGGGCCTGCACCCTCTTGCAGTCTGGGACCCCTTGGGGGATGTCGGCCTGTTGGCAGTCAGACATCCCTCTCACAGTCTGGGACCCCTCGCTCCTTACCGCCTGCCTGCAGCGGAGGTGGGAGAGGTTTCTGGCTGAGCAGCGCTCTCCCTGTGGGAGCGCACTGACCACCAAGGGGCAGCTCCTGTGTTGAGTGTCTGCCCCCGGTGGTCAGTGCGTCTCATAGCAGCCAGTTGTTCCACTGTTTGGTCAATTTGCATATTAGGGTTTTATTCTATAGGACTAGAGGCCTGGTGCACGGATTATGCTCAGGTGGGGTCCCTTGGCCTGGCCTGCGCCCTCTCGCAATCTGGGACCCCTCAGGGGAAGTCAGAGAACTGGTTTCAGTCCGATCCCTGCAGACCAGGCCAAGGGACCCCACCGGTGCACAAATCCGTGCATCAGGCCTCTAGTATGCATATAAGATCTTTGGTTAATCTCTTCCCACCCTCCCCCACTTCCCTCTGTGATTCTATGTTTCCAAGCCTGTGTTTCTGCTCCTGCATTGCGCAACTGTCCCCTGGTGGTCAGTCTGTGTCATAGCTATTGGCAAGCCAGCCGGTTGGTTGGGCGGTCACTTAAGCCAGTGGTCGGCAAACTCATTAGTCAACAGAGCCAAATATCAACAGTACAACAATTGAAATTTCTTTGAGAGCCAAATTCTTTAAACTTAAACTATATAGGTAGGTACATTGTTATTAACTTAATTAGGGTACTCCTAAGGCTTAGGAAGAGCCACACTCAAGGGGCCAAAGAGCCGCATGTGACTAGCGAGCCGCAGTTTGCCGACCACTGACTTAAGCTTATATATATAGATAGATAGATATAGATATAGATATAGATATAAATATAGACATCTATATCTATATCTATATCTATATCTGTATCTATAGATATATGTAGATATATAGATATATAGATATAGATATACATATAGATAGATAGATTCCATACATTATACTTTACTTCCCCATGACTATTTTGTAACTGTCAATTTGTACTTAATTCCTTCAACTTTTCACCTAGCTCCCAATACCCTTGCCATCTTGTAACCATCAGTTTGTTCTCTGTATCTGAGTCTGGTTCTGTTCTGCTTGTTTATTTATTTGTTTTTTTTTTTTTAAGATTTCACATATAAGTGAAATTATATGGTATTTGTCTTTCTCTGTATGATTTATTTCACTTAGCATAATACCTCATTGTCCATCTGTATTGTTGCAAATGGTAAGATTTCATCCCTTTTATGGCCAAGTCATATTCTGTTTGTATATATGTACCACATCTTCTTTATCCAGTCCTCTATCAATGAACAATTAGGTTGTTTCCATGTCTTGGCTACTGTGAATAATGCTGCAGGGAAGTTAGGGGTACATATATCTTTATAAATAAATGTTTTCAAAATTTTCAGGTAGATACCCAGAAGAGGGATTGCTGGATTATATGGTAACCCTATAGTTAGTTTTTTTCAGGAACCTCCATACTGTTTTCCACAGTAGCTGTACCAACTTAAATTCCCACAAGCAATGAATGAGCGTTCCTTTCTTCCCACAACCTCTCTAACACTTATTTCTTGTCTTGTTGTTAATAGCTATTTTAACAGGTGTGAGTTGGTTTTGATTTGCATTTCCCTTATAACTAGTGAAGTTGAGCATCTTTTTATATATGTTAGCCATTTGTATGTCTTGGAAGAAGTGACTGTTCAGATCCTCTGCTCATTTTCAATTGGGTCCTTTCTTTGTGTGTTTGTTGTTGAGTTGTATAAGTTCTTTACATATTTTGGAGATTAAGCGCTTATCAGAGGTATCCCATTGGGTTGGATGCCTTTTGGTTTTGTTACTGTTTTTTGTTTTTCTGTGCAGAAGCTTTTTAGTTTTATATAGTCCCAATAGAGGCCTGGTGCATGGATTCGTGCACCGGTGGGGTCCCTTGGCCTGGCCTGCAGACATCCCCCGAGGGGTCCTGGATTGCGAGAGGGTGCAGGCCAGGCCGAGGGACCCCCACCAATGCATGATCAGGGCCAGAGAGGGACCACAGGAGGGCTCCAGGGCATTTCTGGCTCGTCTCGCCCAGTTCTGACCAGGGCTGGCCAGCCGGGGAGGGACTGCGGGAGGTTGGCCGGCCAGGGAGGGACCATGGGCAGTTTCCAGGGTGTGTCCAGCCTGCCTCACTCAGTCCCCATTGGCCGGACCCCAGTAGCAAGCTAACCTACTGGTCAGAGCGTCTGCCCCCTGGTGGTCAGTCCACGTCATAGTGACTGGTCAAATGGTCGAATGAACGGTTGGACACTTAACATATTAGGCTTTTATTATATAGGATTCACTTGTTTTTGCTTTTATTTCCCATGCCTTTGGAGTCCAAACAACATAATCCTCTCTAAAACCAAGGTCCATAAGTTTAGTACTTATATATTTTATTGTTTCAGGTCTTATATTTAGGTTTTTGATCCATTGTGAGTTAACTTTTGTGTGTGGTGACAAATAGCAGTGTAGTTTCATTCTTTTGCATGTGGCTTCTCTGTCTTTTTCTTTTCTTTCCTTTTTTTTTTTTTTTGCATGTGCCTTTTCAATTTTTCCAGCACCACTTATTGAAGGGGCTTTCTTTTCCCCATTGTATGATTTTGCCTCTTTTGTCAAAAATTAATTGTGTGTATATAATATCTGGGTTTACTTCTGGGCTCTCAATTCTGCTTCATTGATCTGTGTGTGTGTTTCTACCAATACCATGCTGTTTTGATTATTGTTGCTTTATAGTATAATCTGAAGTCAGAGAGAGTGATATATCTGGCTTTGTTCTCTATTTTCAGGATCACTTTGTCTATTTGGGGGGTCTTTTTTGGTTCCATACAAATGTAATAATTTTCTGTACTCTTTCTTTGAAACATGATATTGAGATTTTAATTGGGATTGCATTAAATCTGTATATTAGTTGGGTAATGTGGCCTTTTTAACAATATTGATTCTTCCATCCATGAACAAAGAATATCTTTCCATTTCTTTGTGTCTTCTTCAATTTTTTTTAATAATGTCTTGTAGTTTTGAGTGTATAGGTCCTTCAAGCCCTTTGTAAAATTTATTCTTGGTATTTTATTCTTTTTGTTGCACTTCCAAATGGAGTTGTAGTTCTCACTTCTTTTTCTAAAATTTCTTTGTTAGTATATAGGAACACAATGGAGTTTTGAACACTATTTTCTATTCTGCAATGTTAGTGTATTTGTTTCTAATAGTTTTTGGTAGAGTACTTAAGGTTTTCAATATAAAGAATCATGTCATCTGCAAAAAGTGACATTTTTGCTTCTTCTTTCCTAATTTGGATGCTTTTTATTTTTTTCACTTGCCTGATTGCTCTGACTAGGACTTCTAGAACTATGTTGAGTAAGAATGGTGAGAGTGGGCATCATTGTCTTGTTCCTGATTTTAGAGGAAAAACTTTCAGTTTTTCACCATTGAGTATGATATTGGCTGAGGGTTTGTCATATATGGCTTTTATTATGTTGAGGTACTTTCTATACCCATTTTATTAATTGTTATCATCATAAATGGATGTTGCATCTTGTCAAATGCTTTTTCTGCATCTGTTGATATGATCATAAGATTTTTTTATTTTGTTAATGTGGTATATCACATTGATTGGTGTATGTTGAACCATCCTTGTACCCTTGCAATGAACCCCACTTATTCATAATGTATTTTTTTAAATGTATTGTTGTATTTTCATCAGAGATACTGGTCTGTAATTTCCTTTTGTGTGTTGTCTTTGCCAGGTTTTGTCATTGGGGAAATGTTGGCCTCATAACATGTGTTAGGAAGTATTGCAGCTCCTTCTATTTTTTTAGAAGAGTTTGGGAAGGCTAGGTATCAAATCTTTGAATGCTTGGTAGAATTCCCTAGTGCAGCCGTCTAGTCCTGGATTTTTACTTTTTTTGGAGGTTTTTGATGGTTGTTTCAATGTCCTTACTGTTGATTAGTTTATTTAGAGTTACCAATGCTTGGAGTTTCAGTCTAGGAAGGTTATATATTTTTAAGAAGTTGTCCATTTCTTCTACATTTTCAAGTTTGGTGATAGAGTCTTTCATAGCATTCTTGTGTCATTTTTTTTGTTTTGTTTTGTTTTGCATTTCTGTGGTGATCCTTGTAGCTTCTCTTTCATTTCTGTCTTTCTTTTATTTTGGTGTTGAAAACCAAAGGTAAAGATTTATTATCCACAAGAGGGTAATCTGCCACGCAGAGCTGCTGACCAAGGCCCCGCACTGTCTATCCTTGAATGTCACCTCTTGCGGCCCGGGGTCCTCGGCTAGGTCTCCGGGAAGCCTGGCCCCTGGGCACAGTCTGTGTTTGGGCAGGTCACTTTGCCAGTTCCTCTGCCACCAACTTGCGCATCTTGTCCTTGAGGTAGGCGCCCTTCTGCAACTCAGATCTGAGGTCCAGCCACTTGTATGGGATGTCCACCACCAGGAATCCAGTGACCAGCCCATGGTACTGGACAAGCACAAAATGCCCCAGCAAGTCTTTGCTCTGGCTATTGAAGTTAGGGAACTCCCAGCGCAGGAAGGACAGCCTATTGGCCTTGGTGGCCAGCAGCTGGCTGCCGGAGTGTGGGGTAAGATGTGGGGCCACAAAGTCTCGCAGGGGCAGAAACTGGCCTTTAGTGTCCAGCATTACCTCAGTGTCAAGAACCCAGCCATATTGCATAGCCATGGTAAAGTGGCCTGTCAGCACCCCCCAGCAGCCCCTTCAGGGTCTCATGCAGCTATTTCTGCAGAGACATCACCTTCCTGTCAGGGACTGGGGGCCTGGGGACCAAGGCCGAGGCCAGCAGCAGAGGGCCCATGTACTCAGGGTGCTCTAGCCAGGCAGTGGCATTGAGGTGGAACAGCTTCTGAAAGGTGCTCTGACCCTTTGGGGACCCATCACCTTGGAACTGGGTGGGCAACTTGGGGTGGAGCACGGCCTGGAGCTCTGAAGGGCTGGCCTGCTGCAGCACACACAGGGCCCACAGCACGTCCACCTGCAGGTCTAGGTCCAGGTATGCCTGCTGATACCCCAGCTTTTCATGCACCAGTCTTGCTCTGGATGGAAGTTCAGGCAGGAGAAGGCCAGAAGCATGTTGCAGAGCTCTGGCATGGGGATGCTCTGGGCTGTGCTCAGGATGTGCTGAGCAAAGGCCTCAAAGAGGGGCAGGTTGAACCACTTGAGGATGGCAAAGGACTTGGTGCATCTGGCCACCTCGCCAGACGTGAGGCTGGGCATGTGGGGCAGCAGTTCAGAGGCCAGGCACTGGAACACCTGGGTCTGGTGGAAGTCAAGTTTGCCATAGGAATAGGCCAGGTCCAGGAGGACGCCTTTGATCAGGGGGAAGGGCTTCTGGACAGGTGGGAGGAGATGGGCCACAACAAGGGCACGGACTGCTGGTTCTGAGCTGCCAGCGCCACCAGCTTGTCAGGGCCGAACTGCTCTACCAGATCCAGGCACTTGTCCTCCAGATTGTTCATCAATGATGCCTGTCTTCATCATGAGGGCCACCAGCGTGCGGCCATCCTCGATTTCTGCCCAGCACTACTCCAGGTTCAGGAACAGCTCGGCCAGCAGCTCCTAGGAGCCCTACTCCTACATGTAGGCGGTGCTGAACTCCGCCAGTAAGGACAGGTGCTTGTACTTGAGCCTGTGCATGTGCCAGTGTACCTCCTGTTCCACTGACAGCAGCTCCTTGGAGGCTGCAGGGAGTGCCAGTGTGTAGAAGCTCCAGAGCAGCTTCAGAAGGGTCCCATGCCAGACCACAGTTATCTGACTGTTGATAAGTTGGAGAAGTTGCTGAAAGCAGGCATCCTGTATGAGCGAGCTAGGCTTTGTCCTCTGGCTCCTCAGAGAGCAGGTGAGAGAGCTTGATGAGCACAAGGGCCGCATGGCTCTAGTGCAGGCAATGGCTACCACCAAGCAGCTCCAGGAGCTCCTCTGGCCTAGTGGCCTTCTTGATGAGCTCGTTTGCCTCCTGGCACTCTGGGGGGGGGGGGGCGGGGTAAACACTTGTTCCTTCTCCAGGCGCTGTGACAAGGAAGCTGGGAAGTCGAAAATGGGTGAGGTAGCTGAGGAAGTTAGAGTCTTATGGGCTACCCTAGCCAGTCTCAGTTGGCCAGCTGGAAGCCCAGCAGGGGCTAGATGAGCAGACTCTCTCAGGAGGCACTGGCATCGCTTCACCAAGCGAGCTGCCATGATGGTCTGGGTGGCAGGGAGCTGTTCCGGAAGCTGCTCCAGACCCTCTATGCACTGATGCTCCCCGTAGCCTCCAAAAAGCTGCTGTTGGTGGAGGTGGAGCAGGAGGCACGTTGGTGCATGCACAGGCTCAAGTACAAGTAATTCCAAGGCCCTAGAAACAGCTCAACAGTTCAGATCCAAAGGCCCTACTCCAAAGGCCCGCCTTCTTGAATGGCAGTCTGCCAGGGCCACCGCCAGCACCAAGGCTGACCTCCATGTGTCCCGAACAGAGCACCGCAGGAAGCAAGGCTCACCGGATTTCTCCCTCTCTTTCATTTCTGACTGAGTCTTTTTTCTTTTTTCCTTAGTGATTCTAGCCATAACTTTGTCAATTGTATTAATCCTTTCAAATAACCAGCTCTTTGTCGCATTAATTTTTCTATTGTCTTTTTGTTCTCTATTTTGTTTAATTCTGCTCTAATTTTTATTATTTTCTTCCTTCTACTGACTTTGGGCTTTGTTTGTTTTCTTTTTCTAGTTCTTTAAGGTAAAATGTTTAGTTGTTTATTTGAGATTTTTATTGTTTCTTGAGGTAGGCCTGTAATGATACAAACTTCTCTATATTGCTTTCACTGCATCCCACAAGTTTTGATATGTCATACTATCATTTTCACTTATCTCTATATATCTTTTGAAATCCTTTTATTTTCTTTTATTTTTTTAAAAAATACATTTTATTGATTTTTTACAGAGAGGAAGGGAGACGGATAGAGTTAGAAACATCGATGAGAGAGAAACATCGATCAGCTGCCTCCTGCACACCCCCTACTGGGGATGTGCCCGCAACCAAGGTACATGCCCTTGACTGGAATCGAACCTGGGACCCTTGAGTCCGCAGGCCGGCGCTCTATCCACTAAGCCAAACCGGTCAGGGCCCTTTTATTTTTTTTTCTATCTCTTCTTTTTTTTTTCTTTGTTTAGTAGCATGTTGTTTAATTGCCACATATTTTTGTTTTATTTTTTACTTCATTTTTGCAGTTGATTTCTAATTTCAAAGCCTTGTGGTCAGAGAATATGCTTCACATGATTTCAATCTTCTTAAATTTGTTCAGATTAGTTTTGTGTCCCAATATATGGTCTATCTTTGAGGGAGGCAAATGTCAGGGTCCACTTTACTGAGTGCTGTAGCATGAAACAGGTCAGAAGAGGAGACAGGCCATGGATGGACACAGACTTCTTTGAGGTTTTTTGCTGGAGAGGGATGAGGACTGGCTACCAAGGATGGAGCTCCCAGGGCCTCGAAGGCAGGGTGACAGCCTGGCTTCTGTCCCTCTATACCCAGGAAAGGTCCTGCAGCAGAGCAGGAGCATCTAGGAAGGCCTGCCTTTCTCCCATTGAGCTACTGAAGCCTAGCCTTGCTATCTGCTCACTCGCAGCAGGGGAAAAATGCCAACCTAAATGTTTATATGACAGGAAGAACAAAGGGAGCAGCCTCAGGGTGAGAGGTGTGGGCACCCCAGGAGCAGGGCTGGTTCCAAAGACCTAGGCCAGTCTGCTGAGCTGCACTGGCTGCTCCCTGTGCCACAGCCTAGGGGCTGCAGGGAGGGTGGGCCTATAGCCAGCTAAGCACCTGGACCAGAGGATACTAACCAGCAGAGGTTTTAGCTTCTGGCTTTTATTGGTTCCTTGTTTACTCAAATATAGCATTTAAAAAGTCACCTGGGCTGGTGGTTTTATCACAGGGGAGGTGGGGGTGGGCAAACATTCATTCAGAAGTAGGCCACCAACGGTGTATGACGGGTTCTTCACTTGTAGCGCCAGGCCAAGAGGCTAACAGCTAGCGCCACACTGATGGTCAGAATGAACTGGAGGGTGGGCTTGCTTAGCACAGGCAAAACTATTCAGAAGGGGCAGTTGCTGCCCTCCAGGCTACCTTTGTCTTCTTTACTAGTAGCAGCATAATAGGGGCATTTATGTACACCTCTTTTCCCATTGTACACAGGGAGCACATCTTTATCCCTAGCTGCCTTGAGAATTCTTTCTTTGTCATTAATTTTTGACAGTTTTAATATAATTTGCCTTGGAGAAGACCCTTTTGGCTTGAGATATATAGGTGTTCTGTTTGCTTCTTCTATAAGAGAATCTAGTTGTTTCCATAGGTTTGGAAAGTTTGCACTGATTATTTTGTTTAAATGTGCTCTCTGTTCCATTTTCCCACTCATCCTTTTCTGCTATACCTGTTATTCTTACATTGCTCTTTCTGATAAGTCAGATAGTTCTTATAGAGTTCTTTTTTTTAACTCTCAAGTCTCTCTCTTCTTCCACCTTAGTCAATTTTATAATTCTATATTTGATATCACTAATTCTTTCCTCCATTTGGTTTGCTCTATTTCCTATGCTGACTAGTTCATTCTTCATCTCTTTTATTGAGTTCTTCACCTCCAAAATTTCCATTTTTTTAATAGTTTCAATCTTTTTGGTAAAGCAATCCTTTAGTTCATTGATTTTATTTCTGAGTTCATTATAGTACCTTGCTGAGCTTTTATTTTGAGGTTTTGTTGTGTTGTTTTTTTTTTTTGTTTTTTTTCAGAACTGCATCATGAATTCTTGGTAATTTAAGTCACATATTTCCATGTCTTTAAGTTCAATTTCTGGATATTTTTCTCTTTTTTTCTGAACTACAATGTTACCTTGGTTATTCATGGTGTCTGATGGATTCTTTCTTAGCTTAGGTATTTACAGGAATAAAATCTGCTTTTATAAAAAATTAAATTTATTGGCATGACATTGGTTAATACAATTATATAGGTTTCAAATGTACAATTATTCTATTGTACATCATCTGTATATTGTACCATGTGTTCATCACCCCAAGTCAAGTCTCCTTCCACCACCATCTATTTGACCCCCTTTACCCTTTAATACCTCTCCCAACTCCCCTTACCCTCTGGTAACCACTATACTGCTATCTTTGCCTATGAGTTGTTGTTTTTTATTGTCTTGTTTGTTCATTTGTTGCTTTCAGTTTTTTTATATCCCACATATGAGTGAAATCATGTGGTTCTTATTTCTGACTTATTTCGCTTAGCATGACAATCTCAAGGTCCATCCATGTTGTCACAAATGGCAGTATTTCATCTTTTCTTATGGCTGAACAATATTATATTATATATATGTACCACATTCTTTAAATCCAATCATCTACCAAAGGATACTTGGGTTGTTTCCATGTCTTGGCCACCATGAATAATGCTGCAATGAGCATAGGAGTGCATATATCTTTATGAATAAACTAGACGCCGGGTGCACGAATTCATGCATGAGTGGGGTCCCTCGGCCTGGCCCGCGATTGGCACCAGTCAGGGGGGCCAGCCTGCCAGGGGGAGGCACCATGG
The DNA here is from genome assembly GCF_014108235.1 of Myotis myotis. Taxonomy (NCBI): domain Eukaryota; kingdom Metazoa; phylum Chordata; class Mammalia; order Chiroptera; family Vespertilionidae; genus Myotis; species Myotis myotis. Next base: position 80,116,460 of record NW_023416346.1, on the reverse strand, counting down.
GAGGTTGGCCCCAGCAGCAAGCTAACCAATGGAGACTCTGCAAGGAATTGGGCTCCCTCCTCCCTCCTGTCTGGGTCCAGAGTGAGTGTGAATGAGATTTGCGGCTGTCAGGGCCCCAGCAACAAGCTAAGGCACAGCTGATTCCACGAGGAATTGGGCTCCCTCCTCCCTCCTTTCTGGGTCTGGGGTGTGGGTGAACCAGATTCAAGGCTGCCAGGGCTCCAGCAGGAAGGTCTGGGTCAGTGCACTTCATAGCTACCGGCCAGTCATCCAGTCGTTTTGGTCATAACAGTCACTTAGGCATATATATATATATATATATATATATATATATATATATATATATTCAGTTTTGGGTAGATACCCAGAAGAGTGGTGGCTGGGTCATATGGTATGAAATCTGCTTTTTAGGAAGTACCTGACACTTCACTATTTAGCAGGTGAGAAGGAGAGTTTTTTGTATGTTCATTTGTTTTCCAGTAGGTGAAGTGCAAGTTTTCATTTTTTCTTATTGCCCTGCTATGGCTTCTGTTATTTGTGTGGGGCCTGTTGCCTTGGCTAAGGAAAATGCCCCCATATTCCCTGGGATGGGGTGTCCCCTCAGTATGAGGGCAGCACCCTTGTGGGGAAATGTGGCAGGTGATGGGGCTCTGGTCCAGTGCTGCTTCTTGCAGTTAGATGCTGCCAGAAGTGCTGTACTACCCAAGGTGTCCCAGGTGCTTTCATTAGGCTCTTCTGGGATGGATGGGGGTTGAATAGGCAGGGACAGGCCTGTTTGTACATTTTTGGCCTTGTTCTATCCCAGTAATGGTGGCTACCAGACCTCAGCAGCCACAATTCTGAATCTCCATCCCTGTCACTGGGTTTAGCCATTGTTTGCACCTGCCTCTCAGGCAGAAATGTTTCTACCACCTGTGAGGTAGACATAATCCAACTTTTATAAATGAGGACAATTGAGGCCTTGAGGTTACAAAACTGTATTCAAATCTAGATCAGTGAGATTCCAAAGCTATGCTATATTAACTATACTAGTCTTTCTCTCCATATGAACATTAAAGTAGATTGATAATATCCATCACTTACTTCATAGTATATAGCATGTAGAGGATATCAGCTTGTCCCTGGAAGCTGGAGGTCTCCTTTAACTGTAAAACCAGTGCTTTGAAGTCCACCTCCCCAGACTGGTCTCTTGGAAGATGTATTTCTACACGAACTGAGGGAACCTTTAGTTTGAGAAACGGTAAAAAAATTAAGTCCACAAGTGCTCAACTTAAATATTGCCCTAGAGCAGTGATGGCGAACCTTTTGAGCTTGGCGTGTCAGCATTTTGAAAAACCCGAACTTAACTCTGGTGCCGTGTCACATATAGAAATTTTTTGATATTTGCAACCATAGTAAAACAAAGATGTATATTTTTGATATTGATTTTATATATTTAAATGCCATTTAACAAAAAAAAAAAACCAACCAAAAAAATGAGTTCGCATGTCACCTCTGACACGTGTGTCACAGGTTCTCCATCACTGCCCTAGAGTGTTGATCTTTTCATCTCTAAACTTTTCCCATAAGAATTTGTTAAATTTTGATGAAAAGTAAACAAAAAAAAAAATGAAACCATCAACACATATGATAAAGCAATCTAGATTTCATAAAGCCCGGCTAGAAAAACTTGCCCATTTTAAAAGTGAACTGAAAAGGTCATGTATCTTCACCAGGGTAGGATTTTGCCTACCACCAGTTAGTAGCAGAAACCATAATGGCTAGTTCTGTTATTTTCCATTAGGATAGCATTTTGCAAAAAGCTGATAGAAAAACCTCATGTGCAAGTTTACCTGGTCCTCTTGTGGGGGAGGAGGTGAGTCAAGTAAGTTGAATAAAGGCCGGGAAGCCTGAACTATCTTTGCAGGAAGATACATGTGAACATCTGCAAAAGGTTGACATTTATGATAAAGGTTAGATAATTAGGAGACTAACAAAAATTCACAGTTGATCTCAACAATGAAGTTACATATGTTTGGTTCTTTATAGAAGTTTATCCTTCTGGGTAACATCAAAGAAAAGAAATATAGAAATCAAATAATGTAAAGAATGTTCAACCAATCAAGAAACATTTTTGAATGGAATGTCCAGAATTGTAGCATCAGCTGATATTAAAGTCTTAAAATGTAACCAATACCACAATGGAACTATCACTGATGCTTTGGGAATATACCATGTATCACAGAAAGAACCCAGTTATGTTTTATATTTCCTGGACTTCCCTAGGAGAATATCTGGCTGCTCACAATGGGATTTCCTTGAGAATAGATAAATAGATGATCCTATCTAGGGAATCAAAATATGTAGTGGCTGATCAACTTTGAGATATTCTTAAGAGTTTTACTTACAATCCATTGTTGAAATACTTACCATGTATTTCTACATGAGGAGAGACTCTAAGGAGAGGCTCTCTTGTCATTTTCAGCATTTACAGATACAGAAATAGAGATTCAGAGCTCAAATAACTGTTCAAGCAAGCAAGTAGTAGAGCTGGAAATTAAGCTCAAGTTTTGTGATTCATAATCTAAAAGTCTAACTTAATAAAGTTTATTTCTTCACATAAGCCCTTTGTCAATGAAGCTTACTTGAAGGGAATTCTAAGCTTTCCCTTATTCTAAATGTTAAATGATTCTCCAATGTTCATGTTTTAATATATTTGGTTAGTAATGATCAATAAAGTTTTAGACAGCAAGAGCATGCATCTCAATCATTCTCATCACCTGTACATGTTAACATTAAGTCCTTCAGGTGTGGCCAATAATCTATCCCTTCTGTCCCTTCACATGAAGCTACTACAGAGGAATTGAACACTCTTGGGGACCATGACTACTATTCTGGCAATGTGTCTAAAAGACATTTTCCACTACAAATACTACTGAAGGAGGGTAGTGGTCATGGAGAGGCGAATGGCAAAGTTGTTGAAGAATGAGTGCTATAGTTGATAAACAGCTCTACACTGCTGGACCAACTGACTATAAAAGTGACAGCTGGCCAAAGGGAACCAGATGTAGTTTACTTAAGGGAGAATATCTCCTTTTCCATTGCAAGGCACTCTTGTAATAGCTTGCAAAGCTTTCTCTTTAAATAAAATTATTACCAACAGAAAAAATACTTTCCACCATTTTGATATTTTTATCTTACAATTAACTATGCCCCAAGTCTCTTATTTTGTCTCTTCTCACTATGTAACTAGTTAAGCCAGAATACATAGCACTATATACAGCAAAATTATACCTAATTCATTAATTTTACAAATATTTGAGCGTCTAATATGTTCTCAGTGCTATCAAAGGTGCTTGGGATGAAGCAGTGAACAAAAAACAAAGTTCCTGCTCAGCCAGCATGGCTCGTGGTTGAGCATCGACCTATGAACCAAGAGGTCACAGTTCGATTCCTGGTCAGGGTACATGCCCGGGTTGGAAGCTCCATCCCCAGTAGGGGGTGTGCAGGAGTCAGCCAATCAATGATTCTCTCTCATCATTGCTGTGTCTATCTCTCTCTCCCTCTCCTTTCCTCTCTCTGAAATCAATAAAAAACATATAAAAACCAAAACAAAGTTCCTGCTTACACTGTAATAAATGCTCCCTCCCATATACTGGGCTTCACATCATCCTGTACCTGACTCCAGTGAGTCCTGGCATTACTCACTTTGTACATGCAGCTCCGTGGCCTTGGTCACCAAGGACATTATATCACAGGTTGTTTGTACAGCAGTTCGGAACCGATCTAGCCCTCCCTTCTGTGAGGTAGGGGCTAGTTTAGGATGGGGAGCAGTGTGCGCCAAAAGGTGATCTAAATAACGAGCAACGTCATCACCACAGTGAGCTGCAAGGTTAGTAGGGAGAGGGTGAAAAGAAAAAAGTGAACCTTTTATTTACATCACAATTTAACCCACCAAACAGAATGACTGAATTATGTGACCACAACATAGCACCAGAAGTAGGTTGTTTTAGCTCATGGAGTAAAAAGTGTGTGATCATTAAATAAACTCATAGCTTTACCATTTAAAAGAACTATGGTCATTTACTAGGACCCACCTGTTCTTCAACTTTTCTGAGACAATATTAGGGCCCCTAGAAGCAGTATGATGTTAATATAGGAGAGATGGTGCAAGCATTTCATATGCAAGCATATAATGATAGTGGTGGTGATAGTGATGGTGGAGAAGGAGCAGAATAAGGTCCTTTGAGTCTCACTGGTATGATGAGGCTTTTGTGGAGAAGGGCAAAAATCTTCCAGTAATCATTGAGCCTAGCTAAAAACAGACAGATTCCACAAATGGCAAGCTACAACTGCTAACGACAATAAAATCTCTGTGTGGCATTGGTGTTAAAAGGACTACTAGCCACACATTTGTCTTTTTAGTCACCTCATTCATTTATTCACCAAATATTTATTGCCTACTGTGTACCACTAGGTATACTAGATGCTGAGTTCTCAGTGGTGAAGAACACAGATATAGTCCCTATGCTCTTGGGCTCCCCCTCTTTCACATACATTATCTCTGGCTATGGATAATGGAAATAAAAACATGCATATACCCTGTGGATGCTTAACATCTCAGACTTTACATGAACATTCACAACATTTATAATTGGAAAAGCACAGTGTTTGGATCAATCCTGAAATCTTCTAGGTCAGTGGTTGGCAAACTCATTAGTCAACAGAGCCAAATATCAACAGTACAACGATTGAAATTTCTTTTGAAACCAAATTTTTTAAACTTAAACTATATAGGTAGGTACATTGTTATTAACTTAATTAGGGTACTCCTGAGGCTTACAAAGAGCCACACTCAAGGGGCCAAAGAGCCGCATGTGGCTCGCGAGCCACAGTTTGCTGACCACAGTTCTAGGTCATTTATGCATCAACTGTTTTTTTTTTTTAAAAAAATAATCTTTGGTGATCTCTTAAGATGTCTTTCTGTACTCTGATGTGACTTATGGGAACTAGCAAAACTGTAAGAATGGGAACTCATACTCAGGGATATCCTAATGGCAAATATTATAACCTTGAATACAATCTAGATTCTTTGGTGGAGGATTATAAAAATATGGACTTGAAACGAATGCAACTAATATATATTGTATACCAACTATACTTAAAAAAAAAGAATCTGAAGAGAAGTGCTCTTCTCATATAAGGGCTGGCAAGCTATAGACACACCCATTGTGAAACCATGAATGAGTAAATTCAGAGAGGAAAAAGTGACTCAGAATGCATATCAAATTCAGTAACACATATTATTAAAAACATATATTTTAGAAATTAATCTAAGAGAATGTTTGCTACATATGAAAATCACAATTGCCCATGGAATAGCAAAGGACCTCAATATATAATCATTCTTGTCTGGTTTTCAAAATAGTTCAGCTTATGCCAAGCTAGATATCATGACTATTGTTACCTTTGGTAACAGGAAATAACCTTATATTTAATGCACTTTCCCAACAAAGAAATTCATACTACTTTAGATCTTATAAAAACAAGTACAGGATGAATTAAATGGTACTTAGGTGAGTAAATGCTGAGCCCAAACAAGAAAATATTCCTTCTGACTGCTATTGTGTTGGTCTATTATATATGAGATTATGCTTTGCTACCACATTGAGGAATGCTAATTTATTTATATGTTCTTTTCTCTTTATTTCTTAAGATAAAGAAATTAGCTGCTTTAATATATAGGCTAACATTTAAATACTCAGACAAATCATGTTTTAGTTAGAAGAATAATTTGCTCCTATTGCCCCTTTGCCTTTGGGATTCAAGCATGGTAATGCTTGCCCTGCCTAGGTCAGTATTTTAACACTTTGGGGTTCTTTTTAGACATCTTTAATTATGCCCCCATGATGTTTTCTAACTGTCATCTTAGTATTCCTAAAAACCAATTAGATGCTGTTGTGCTTTATTTGTCTAGTTTGTAATATAAAAAAGCAACATGCATAATACCGAAGAGGTTTTTTTTTTTTCAAACTATGCAGTCCTCTGAGACTCTAAAGTGCCCATATACTATTATATATAAAAAGCACTCTAAGCAGTAGTGTACATGTATAGTTTGATTAAATATCTCTCACTCATCACTGCTTCTTGTCATTTTGAAATCTCTAGCCATTTTATATGCCCAGCAGAGAACTCTTCCCTAATCTTAGTAAAGGATAGTCCAATTTCATAGTCCACAATCATAACAGGGATATTAGTCCAGAAACCAAAGGTAAGTAGGAGGATGAAAAGTAAAGCCAAACAAAAAGTAGGTGTATTAGATAGAGACTGCTGTAAGACTGTAAGACCACTGGCAGTGACGTATAGTAAGGAGGATACACAGCAATAGTTTGTATTCTTGTCCAGCAAGGCCAGTGACTTTATGAAGCCTCCTTACCATTACTGGTTGAATCATAGCTATTCATCCAGTCACAGGATTCTAGCTCACTATAGTCATTGTAATCTTCACTGTACAGCTTACTTTCAGGTCCAGGGTCCATGAAACTCAAATGCGTGCAGCAAGATGTTGTCAAAAACTCTGATAATTTACCTGTTTGAACCCTGACAATTAGAAGGTAAATAGAAAACAGAAAATCAGAGAAAAATGCTTTTTAAGACAATACAATTTAGTGAAAAAAGATATCCAGAATGCTATGTTAGGGTATTACTAATGTTTATACATTAGTATAAATTATATAAAGTAAAATTTTACTGCACTCCTAGGTACAGTGCATTGTATGTTACGGTACTATGTTAACAAAAACTACAATTATGAGTTCACAATCCACCAGATCAGTTTGGCTTTCTTTCACTGCTATGCTGCTCTGTTGATAACTATGCCAAACATCTGGCCAAAATTTCCATTGGCTACCAGAGAAGCTAGGACAGAATGAAGAAAAACTATCACTAATCCATGACACATCATTAAAAAATACTTATAAAGACCATTTTGAAAATAAAAAGATGGTATTTGAAAATTTTATAAATTATAATAGACTAAATCATATCCTTCCCTACTTATAAAGCCAATTGCAAAGCCCAAAGGGAAAGTCAATAGTACTGATTTTCTAAAGAAGGTAGTTTGAAGGGGCTCCCAATGGCCAGATCTTGTATAATTTGAACACTGAAATAATTACTGGAATGGAGCATGATATAATAAACAAAATAAAAATCCATAAATCTATGCTGACACTAAAACTACAAAATAAAAGGGTAGGGGAAAGTTATTTTTTAAGAGAAAGGTTCCAAATAGTAAATTTACACAGAATGATAGAAACAGAATCATCATTTTACCACTCCAGTAATAATAAATGATTATAAATGGAAGGTAAGACCATTTGGTGAAAGACTGATGGACAAAGGATGTGGAAAAACCTGACAGATACCAATTTAACCAAATTGAGAGGCATTCTGCAAAATAACCGACCTTCTGTCTTCAAAACTGTAATGAAAGATTAACAAAAGATTGGGGAATTGTACATTAAAAGACATCATCCTGGTTGGGTAGCTCAGTTGGTTACAGCATTGTCCCCATATGCCAAGGTTTGGGTTTGATCCCCAGTCAAGGCACATACAAGGATCAGGCAATGAAACAACATCTCTCTCTCTCTCTCTCTCTCTCTCTCTCTCTCTCTCTCTCTCTCTCTCTCTCTCTCTCTCTCTCTCTCTCTCTCTCTCTCTCTCTCTCTCTCTCTCATAAAAAAGGACACATCAAGGAGGTAAATAACTAAATGCCAATGTGTGATCTTTGATTGGATCCGGGAGTGGAAAAACAGCTATGGGAAAACATTATTGGGACAAACTGAGGATTTTGAATATAAGCTCTATATTAGACAACAGTATTGTATCAGTAATAAATTTTCTGAGGGTGATGATTATATTGCAGTTATGTATGAGAATACCCTTATTCTTAGAAGACAGAAACTGATTTAGGGAAGAAGAGTTGTGATGTTTCTGGCTAACTCTCACAGAGTTCAGCAAAAAAAAAAAAAAAAAAAAAGTCTGTGTATGTGTGAGAGAGGGGGTGGGAGAGAGAGAGAGAGAGAGAGAGAAAGGTAGGGAAGAAGAAAGGGAGGGAGGAGTGGAAGGAAGGGCAGGGGGAGAGAGAAATTTTCAATATGATTTCTCTTAGGTTGAAATTTTTCAAAAATAAAAACTTAGGGAAAAAGAAAAAAAAAGCAGCCAGAATTGAATAGTCCAATAACCATATTTTAAAGAATAAGTTTTCTTATTCATTGAATTGTTAAGTTCTAGGCAAAGGTCATGGTGAGGAAAAATTCCAATGTTTCTATATAACATTCAGTTCCTTCATTCAAGCTATCAAACACAAGTTTCTCTGAATAGGATGAGGTTTTTATTAAAGATACATAGAAAGACTATCATGCTAACTGAAATAAATCAGACAGGAAAATTTAAGAACCATATGATTTCACTTATATATGGGATACAAAACTAAAAGCAAAAAATGAACAAACAAAAATAAACAAAACAAAAACATATAGACACAGACCACAGTATGGCAGTTACCAGAAGGTAAGGGGGGTGGGGGGTTAGGAAAGGGTAAAGGCGGTCAAATATATGGTGACTGAAGATGATTTGCTTTGGATGGTGGGCACACAATGCAATATACAGATGATGTATCAGAATTTTACACTTGAAACCTAAATAATCTTATTAACCAATGACACCTCAATAAATTTAATATAAAAATGCAGCTATAAAAAATGATACACAGAAAGGCATAACAAGTTTACGATTACTGTCCCCAGCTTCCAAGTTTCATTTCATTTCACTAAAGAGTATGTAGAGGTCACTTACCTTGCCCCACCAAAATAGCCATCCTGCATTTTTCGGAGTGCTGCCAGGATACTTGAATTCAAGCTGGTTCCATCTTCATCTTGAAGAGAATTTTAAAACAATCTTTGTTGTTTTAACTTTTAAATAAGGGGAAGCTTTCACTTATTTCAAACCAATAGTCTGGGGTGAGGATGATACAAATTAGACACTCCACACTGACCACCCTACATTTCAACAATTCATCTGAAAGCCAGCATTACTGTAGAATGGGCAATTGGTAAGCGATGATGACCAATAGACAGAGTTCCTCAAAGACAGTCCATATCTTATTTATCATAAATATTTAGTACAGAACCTGATGGCAGAACACTTGACTTGAATGCTTTCAATAATAGCAGCAACCATTTGTTGAATGTTATGTGCCAAGAACTGTGCTAAACATTTTATATACTACTAGAGGCCCGGTGCACAAAATTTGTGCACTTGGGGAGGTCCCTCAGCCCGGCCTGTGCCTTCTCGCAGTCTGGGACCCCTCGGCCGATGTCCACCTACTGGCTTAGGCCCGCTCCCCAGGGGATCAGGCCTAAACTGGCAGTCTGACATCCCTCTGGCAGCCCGGGAGCCTTCGGGGGATGTCCACTTGCCAGTGGGGAGCAGGCCTAAGCTGCAGTCAGACATCCTTAGCGCTGCTGAGGAGGCAGGAGAGGCTCCCACCACCACCATTGTGCTGGCAGTCATCAGCCTGGCTTGTGGCTCAGCAGAGCTCCCCCATGTGGGAGCGCACTGACCACCAGAGGGCAGCTCCTGCATTGAGCGTCTGCCCCCTGGTGGTCAGTGTGTGTCATAGTGACCAGTCATTCTGCTGTTAGGGTCAATTTGCATATTACCCTTTTATTATATAGGATTATGCTATCTAATAAGCTTTGGTTTATGTGTGTAGGCATAAAAATATTTAGAAGACTAACAACAATTATCTGACACTACATGAAGGAGATCATATTACATATATTCTTTTGTGATCCACTTTTTGTAACATATCCTTTGTAAAAGCTAAAAATTATTTCATAGCAGACATTTAGACCATTTTTATAATGTAAGTACACAGTAAGGAAGATCATTGTACCTACATCTATATGAACTAATTATACTATCTCCTTAGGGGAAATTCTTACAAGTAGAACTGTTAGGACAAAGGAAGCACAAAACATTTTATGAAGATTGAGAAATTGCTCACTAAAAAAGTGGAGTCAATTATATTTCCATCACTAGTATAGAAAGTGACTGTTTCCCCATACCTTTAACAATAATAGACATGAATAATTTCTTTAATCTGTATGTAGTATGTTTAAAAAGACACTTTAATTTTATTACTAGCAAGGCTGATCATGTTTTCATGTATATACTGATCATTTCCATTTCTTTTATGAATTGCCTGTTCATGTCCTTTCCCCATGTTTCTATTAAGTAATTTATCTTTTTTTTCAATCCATTGAATATGATTTCACTTGTATGTGGGATACAAAACTGAAAGAAACAAATGAACAAACAAGAAAAACAAGCAATATATGCACCCCTATGTTCATAGCAGCCCAATTTATAATAGCTAAGATTTGGAAACAGCCTAAGTGCCCATCAGCAGATGAGTGGATTAGAAAACTGTGGTACATCTACACAATGGAATACTACTCTGCTGTAAAAAAGAAAGAACTCTTACCATTTGCAACAGCAAGGATGGACCTGGAGAGCCTTATGCTAAGCGAAATAAGCCAGTCAGATAAAGATAAGTATCACATGATCTCACTCATGTGTGGAATATAATGAACAACATAAACTGATGAATTAAAACAGATCCAGAGACATAGAAGCATCAAACAGACCATGGAGCCTCAGAGGGAAGACAGAGGAGGGTGGGAGGTGGGATTAAGAGATCAACCAAGGGCCGAAACCGGTTTGGCTCAGTGGATAGAGCGTCGGCCTGCGGACTGAGAGGTCCCAGGTTCGATTCCGGTCAAGGGCATGTACCTGGGTTGCGGGCACATCCCCAGTAGGAGATGTGCAGGAGGCAGCTGATCGATGTTTCTCTCTCATCGATGTTTCTAACTCTCTATCTCTCTCCCTTCCTCTCTGTAAAAGATCAATAAAATATATTTAAAAAAAAAGAGATCAACCAAGGGACTTGTATGCATGCATATAAGTATAAACAAAGGACACAGACAGTAGAGGGTGGGGAGAGGTCAATGGGAGGGGGGGGGGGAGACATATGTAATACTTTCAACAATGAAAAGAAAAATTTCCAAAAAGCAAAGCTATGAAGTATTATGCATAATAAATGCTTATTTGTATGATGTCATATTAATAAAGTACAAACATTTTCATGTCTGAAAAAAAATAGAGACATACAAGCATGAACAGATTGTTGACCTGAGAGGGAAGGCTGGGTAGGATGGGTGGGAAGAGCTCAACCAATGAGCTTGTATGAATATATGCATAACCCCCGGGCACAGAAAATGGGGTGGTGGGGATTTGAGGGAGGGATGGGAGCAGGCTGGAAGAGGTTAATGGTGGAAATAGGAGGACCTATGTAATACTTTCAACAGTAAAGATTTAGGCCAGAACAGTGTGTGCCAGGGGCTCCACCGGAGACTCCAGTGGAGTGCGGGGTGGGGGGGTGGGGGGGGGCGGAAGGGGGGGGGAAGGTCGTCCCGCGAGTCCCGCCACCTTGGGCCACACCTGGGCCTCACCGCGAGTCTGAGGCGGCGCCCAAGCCCGCCACCTGGCCGCCATCCCCTGACAGCCCCACAGAGGGCCGCCTGGTGAAGGCTCAGTACATCCCGGGAGCGCAGGCGGCCACTCTGGGCCTCCCTGGACGGGCGGCCCGCCGCAAAGCGCCACCACTGAACCCGGCCACAGCGTGGAGCAGTCCCCAACCCCGGGAGCGCCCCCGGGCCGCAGGCCGCCACAGATGCTTGATGGAGGCTTCGGGCCGCAGGGGCTCGCTGTGGGCAGGCAAGGCCGCGGGCTCCCAGTTGGAGACCAGCCTGCTGGGCCGCGCTGCCGGGGCTCCTCTGGGGCCCCCCAAGTACTCCACTGTGGAGCACAGTGCGAGGAGCCGCAGCCTCTGAGGGGCCTTGCCGGGCCCAGCACCCACGCTGATCGCGGGGTCCTGCCGCCGCTGGCGCTCCACGGCCAAGATCGACGCAGCCCACGGGCGTTGTGGCCAACCCCGCGCCCCTGCTGCCCGGTCCCGGCCCTTCCCGGTCCGCTCCTCAGTGCTGGTCACTCTACAGCTGCACAGACAGCGACTCTGAGTGCTTGGCAGGGTGCCCAGGACCCCTAGGACGCCGGAGTCCTGCGGGCAGCGAGGGAGACCGCTAAGGGAGAGCGAATCCAGTGTCAGCAAGGGGCCTCGTGTGGCCTCAATAGCTGGTGGCCTCCACCACAGCTTCCAGGCCTGCAGGTGGTGAGGGTGGAGGGGCGCCCGCTGGCCCCGCCAAAGTCTTTGTGAAGATGAAAGCTTCCCGCGCTCAAGAAAAAGATACTGAGGGTTCTCTCGAGGTCATGACTACAGTACGGGTTAGGGGGTTTGATTGTGCTCCCCTTTCATAGCCTCTGCACCATCACACTCCCAATCACCAGGCCTTCAACACCTCCCTTCCAAAAGCCACCATTTTCTTGGCTTCCAAAGACCCTTCCTTGCTGCCCCCATCCACTGCGGTCTTGGTTGAAAGGCTCCCCCTCCACCATAGGGAGGAATGGCGGAGGAGCCCTGTTTGACCCACTTCAGCTGATGGCCCGGTTCTGCAGCCCATCGGCAAGAAAGTTCCCTTTCTCTGAACCTCACAATCTTCTTCTGTACTATGGGTGTACTATGGTATGCTGAAGGGGGAATTCAGTGTGAATTTCCCCATTTAGTAGGTGTACCGGTTAATAATGCGGATTTTGTAATCAAAGAAAACATGATAATTTCAAGAGAAACATTAAAAGTGCATTATTCAAAGTAATGTCCATCCCAAGTTACACATTTCCCCCATCTTTCAGGTAATTTTTGGATACTGTCCCAATAGAACTTTTCTTGTTTTGAGGCAAACCATTCAGAGACCCAATTTTCCACTTCTTCATACATTTTGAAGTGCTTCTCAGAAAGTGAATGTGCCATTGATCAGAACAAGTGGTAATCTGAAGGAGCAAGGTCTGGTGAATAGGGTGGGTAGGTTAATACTTCCCAGGCAAGATCTTTTAATGTGTCTTTAACTGGTTTTGAAGTGTGTGATGGTGCGTCATCATGAAGCAAAATTACTTTGCCATGTCTTCTGGCCCATTGTGGTTGTTTTATGATCAAAGCCTGGTTCAAATTGATTATTTGTTGTCGGTAGCGATCAGTATTAACGGTTTCACCTGGTTTTAGAAGCTCATAATACACCACACCTTCCTGATCCCACCAAACACAGAGCGTTATCTTCTTTCTGAAGCAATTTGGCCTTGCAGTCGATGTTGATGGTTGACCTGGATCAACCCATGATTTTGTGCATTTGGGATACTCAAAATAAATCCACTTTTCATCACCAGTCACAATTCTATGCAAAAAAGACTTTCTTTTGTGCCGTTGAGGCAACATTTTACTGATGACTTTTCGGTTTTCCATTTGTCTTTTGTTCAGTTGATGGGGCACCCATGTTCCTTCCTTTAAAATCTTTCCCATTGGCACAACCACTTCAAAAATACAACTAAAAGACAAAACGAACATCATCCAGAACCACAGGAAGGCTGGCTGAGTGGAAATTCTACAACTAGAAGGAAAGAGAAAAGCACACTGAGACTCAGAGGAGGTGCAAAAGTAAAGTGCAGAGGTACGGAGGTGCACGTGGATAGGGCTGGCAACTGAGGACCCGATTGTCTTTTTCAATCGGGAGGGAGTCTCTGGGGACCCAGACTCATATGGGGAGAAACTGGACTGTCTGGCATCCGTCCGAACTCAAGAACAGCTTTCTCTCAGAGGTGCTTACAGCGATACCAGGACACTGAGACACGGGACCTCTTAGGGTAGGACTGAGGATCTGCCATAGCTGTTTGCTCCGCCCTGTTGATTCCCAGAGACCCTGCCCCACCCAAGCTGTGCGCAGAGGCTTTTTCATATGAAAGGCCTGGCCCTTTGCAATATGAAAATTACCTAACAAACAGCAGCTGGGTCAGAGAGACCAAGAACTTCTAAAAGAAGGCCTAAGGCCCCACAGCAGCTTGCATTACTTCACAGCTGGGCCTCATCTGGGCACCTCCAAATCCCAAACAAAGAAGAGGAATCTGTAGATCTCTTCATAGCTCCTGCTGGGTAGCCTCAGGCAGAGGCTAAATTAGCACCTCCTTAGAGATTCAAGAGCCAGTGTACCCAGTGGTCAGAGTGGGACCATTCAGATTACAACTCCTCAGATCCATAAGGCACACACTCAGGGGGCAGACTCAGTGAGCACCAAAGCCCCACTGAAGCAAGTCTTGCCCCAGAAGAGTGTCTCCAGCACAGAAGTTCTCCCACTGTAGACACAGCTGATTCTCACAGCCAATTGGCCTGGAGGTCAATTCCTCCCAGTGATACCTACAACAATCAAGGCTTAACTACAGCAAGACAGTGCACAAAGCCCACAAGGGGGTGCACCAAGAGTGTCCACCTCAGGTAATTGGGGAGGCTGAGCCACTGGGCCCTATAGGACACCTAGCACACAAAGCCACTCTATCAACACAGGGAAGCATAAAAAATGCAGAGACAAAGAAAAAGATCACAAATGACAGAAATGGAGGAAAGCAAACTACTGGATATAGAGTTCAAAACCAAACTTATAAGGTTTTTCAAGAATTTTCTAGAAACCACCAATAAAATTAGTGAGACCCTCAAGAAATCTAGTAAGACCCTCGAGGATATGAAAAAGGACCAACTAGAAATTAAGCATACACTGACTGAAATAAAGAATATTATACAGAGATCCAACAACAGGCTAGAGGATCACAAGAATCAAGTCAAAGATTTGAAATACAAAGAAGCAAAAAACACCCAACCAGAAAAGCAAAATGAAAAAATAATCCAAAAATATGAAGATAGTGTAAGGAGCCTCTGGGACAACTTCAAGCATACCAACATCTGAATTATAGGGGTGCCAGAAGAAGAGAGAGAGCAAGATATTGAAAGTCTATTTGAAGAAATAATGACAGAAACTTTCCCCTACCTGGTGGAAGAAATAGATTTACAAGTCCAGGAAGTGCAGAGAACCCCAAACAAAAGGAATCCAAAGAGGACCACACCAAGACACATCATAATTAAAATGCCAAGGACAAAAGACAAAGAGAGAATCTTAAAAGCAGCAAGAGGAAAAAAAGTCAGTTACCTACAAGGGAATACCCATACGACTATCAGCTGATTTCTCAACAGAAACTTTGCAGGCCAGAAGGGAACGGCAAGAAATATTCAAAGTGATGAATAGTAAGAACCTACAACAAAGATTATTTTACCCAGCAAAGCTATAATTCAGAATTTAAGATCAAATAAAGAGCTTCACAGATAAGAAAAAGCTAAAGGAGTTCATCACCACCAAACCAGTATTATACGAAATGCTGAAAGGTATCCTTTAAGAAGAGGAAGAAGAAGAAAAAGGTAAAGATACAAATTATGAACAACAAACATCTATCAACAAGTGAATCTAAAAATCAAGTGAATAAGAAATCTAATGAACAGAGTAAATGGGTGAATATAATAGAATCAGGGGCATAGAAAGGGAGTGGACTGACTATTCTTGGCGGGGGGGAAGGGGTGTGGAGGGTGCGGGAAGAGACTGGACAAAAATTGTACACCTATGGATGAGGACAGTGGGGGGTGGCGGTAAGGGCAGAGGGTGGGGTGGGAACCAGGTGGAGGGGAGCTATGGGGGAAAACAGAGGAATACTGCAATAATCTGAACAATAAAGATTTAATTTAAAAAAGGAGTTATTTCATCTTGTTGGACTGATCCCTTTCTCATTATGTAATGACTTTCTTTGTCCCATTTTATAGCCTTTGTCTTAAATTGTGTTTTGTCTGATATGAATATTGCTACCCCCGCTTTTTTTGTTTGTTTCCATCCCTTTACATTTAGTCTGTGTTTATCTTTTGTTGTGAGATGGGTCTCTTGTAGAGAACATATATATGGATCATGCTTTCTTACCCATTGTTACTCTATCTTTTGATTGCAGAATTTAGTCCATTTACATTAAAAGTGATTATCAATAGGTATGTATTTATTGCCATTTTATTGTTTATCATTATAATCCTCTTTATCTAATTCTTCTTCTTTTTAAAGAAGCCCCTTTAGCATTTCTTGTAATACTGGTTTGTTGTTATGAACTGCTTTAGGTTTTTCTTTTCTGGGAATCACTTTATTTCTTCTTTAATTTGAAATGATAGCCTTGCTGGGTAAAACAGTTTTGGGTGTAGGTCCTTGTTTTTCTCCACTTTGAATATTTTGTGCCAATCCTTTCTGGCCTAAAGTTTCTGTTGAGAAATCATCTGACAGTCTTATGGGAGTTCCTAGTTCTTTTTTTATGGTTTCTATGTCTTTTTCATGCTTACTATCTCTTTAAGTTCTCACTGAGTTCAACCATTCTTCCCCAAAGTTCATTGAGCATCCTTAACTCCATTGTTTTGAACTCTGCCTCTGGTAGCTTGATTGCCTCCATTTAATTTCATTCTTTTTCTTGGTATTTCTCCTATTATTTTCTTTGGTACCTGTTTTTCTACGTATTTTGGCTGCCTCTTTGCATTTGTTTCTGTGTATTAGGTAGATCTGCTATGTCTCCCAGTCCTGGTATGATGGCCTTATGTAGTATGTGTCTTGTGGGTCTCAGTGGCACAATCTTCTTGATCACCTGAGCTAGGTGCTCCATAATTTTTCTTTTTTTGGGTTATGTGAGCCCTCCTGTTGTAGTTGTATCTTTTTAAAATTTTTTTTCCCTTTATTGATTTTTTAAAGAGAGAGGAACAGGGGTAGAGAGATAGACACATCATTGAGAGAGAAACATCATCGATCAGCTGCCTTCTGCACACACCCACACCCACAATGGGGATCAAGCCCACAATCCAGGCTTGTGCCCTAACCTGGAATTGAACCAGCACTCTCTTAGTTGGACTCTTAGGAAGAACTCTGGTGCAGGTCAATGTCAGATGCTGCCTGTCTGGAGCTATCAAGTGTTCCACACTTTTTGGCTACCTCTGCTGGGCCTGGGTGCACATGGGAGGGGCCATCCTATGTACCAAGATTAGCTTCCATCAGCTCTGAACCCAGGTGCAGGTCAGCAAAAGGCCTAAGGTACCTCCGGATCCACCTCTGCTTGTCAGATGCTCTGTCACCTCTTGAGGCTGCCTGGACTTAATCAAGAGCCTTCCAAAAATGTCTGTAGAGTGGGCATGGGCTGGCCACAGTACACAGTCTGTTCCACAAGATGTGAGCTTGGCTGGGTGGGGCCTCCCAGAGTTTGGAGGATGAAGCTAGTGGATCTCTTGTGGAGGAGGTGGCACTGGTCAGGTTCACAGGGGGTGGAAACAGCCTCTGCTCCAGAGTCACACAGTTCATTCTCTGCCCAAGTTGCCATTAATCCCTGAGACCACCAAGATCTTCTCAAGTGTTTCCTAAAAAAGAGTACACCAGGAGCCCAAGCTGAGTGCAGCCTGTAGACCTTTCTGCAGGGTGTTAGCTCAGCAAGGCTGGACCAGTGAAAGTTGGAAGGACAAAGCTCGTTTAACTCCTGTTGGCGGGCAGTGCCTAACAGGTGTGCAGAGGGGAGAAATGGCCCCTGCTCCACAGCCACACCACTCAGTCTCTGCCTGAGTCTTTACAAGAGCTCCCCCCAAAAGAGAAAACAGAAGGCCCAAGCTGGGTACAGACAGCAGAGGTTTCAGCAGGGTGTGAGTCGGCAGGGTTGGGTAACTGGGAATCTGGAGTACATGGTTAGTGGCCTGCTCCAAGCTGGTTCTGTATGAATAGGATGGCTTGACCAAGGGCAATTGATGTCTCTGGAAAGTATAGAATAGGGACTCAGCAAAGGGACCTTGATAGCTGATCCTCCAGGTCTCTCCTCGTGGCCACACAACCCAGTTCTTCTCTGTGTAACTCCAGTTTTCTCTGCGTCACCTTACCTCCACCAGAGCCATGGGTGAGTGCCTGAGAATGAGATTTTGTGCACTGGCCTTTTAAGAGGGCACATCAGGTTATAGTAGACTCCTGTCTCTCCCTGTTGGACAGAATCCCCACAGGTTTTCACAGTCAGATGTTTACATGGGCACCTCTTCCCAGCTCTGGTGTTCTGAGATGGGGAGCCCCAATGTGGGGTTGAGACATCTTGCTTCACAAAGAGGACCTTTGCAGCTGAGATATGCCTCTGGATTCTCAGCTTCCACAAATGAGTGCAGGGCCAGTCCTTTTTGCATTTCTGCCCTTCCTATCAGTCTCAATATGGCTTCCTCTGTAAATCCTTGGTTATAAGACTTCTGTTCAGCTACTCTTCAGTTGGTTATTCAGGTTGATTGATCTATAACTTAGTTATAATTCTGGTTTGCTACTGGGAGAAGGTGAGTGTAGCTTCCACTTATTTCACAGCCACCTTGGATCTCCATTGCTTTTTTTTTGTTAGCAATTGCATGATATGTCTTTACACATTCCTTTATTATCAACATGATTTTATTTTAGGGATGTCTTTTCTAACTAACATCTAAGATAGATTTTTCTCTTTTATATATCCTGGGAATCTTTGTCTTTTATATGAGAAAACAAACAGCTATTGATAATATATGCTGTG
Source organism: Myotis myotis (assembly GCF_014108235.1). Classification (NCBI taxonomy): domain Eukaryota; kingdom Metazoa; phylum Chordata; class Mammalia; order Chiroptera; family Vespertilionidae; genus Myotis; species Myotis myotis. Next base: position 80,097,836 of record NW_023416346.1, on the reverse strand, counting down.
GAAATTGATAGATCTGGTACGAAGCCTGACTCTGTTCATTTACTAATTTTGTGACTCTTCACAATGAGTCACCTTCCTCATCTATAAAATAGGGCTATTAATAGTACCTACCTGAATAGGGTTGTTGTGAAGATTTCAAAATAATGCACTGAAAGCTCAGTGTCTGTCACAGAGAAAGTGTTCATTAAATATTACAGTTATTATTTCTGTTGTTACTTCTACTTTTGTTGTGTGACCATGTACTAAGTATTAAAACTTTGTGATTTGAATCTAGATACTTAATTTTATTCTTCTTCCCAAGTTATGGCTGTGTATTTTATCCCAACTACAGTCATGTGGCACTTCATGATGTGGATATGTTCTGAGAAATGTTTTGTTAGGCAATTTCAACATTGTGTGAACATCATAGAGTGCACTTACACAAACTTAGATAGTACAACCTTCTACATACTTAGGGTCCATGGTATAGCCTATTGCTCCTAGGCTACAAGCATGTATAGCATATTACTGTACAAAACAACATAAGATTAAATTAAGCACACACACACAAATGACCTAAGGCAATCAAGAGATGTGTTAAACATGAGATGTATGAGTCTGCTGCTGGAATAACACGACATACTGCTTTACAGCAAACACTTTTTTATAAGTAGAATGAGTAAAGTCTAAAATAATGATAAAATGTATAGTATAGTAAATACATGAACTGTTAACAGTCATTTATTATCATTATCAAGTATTATGTACTGTATATAAGTGTATGTGCTATACTTTTATACAATTGGCAGCACAGGTTTGTTTACACCAGCATCAGCACAAACACATAAACAATGCCTGTGCTGGTGTTACCAGGTGATAAAAATTTTTCAGCTCCATTATAATCTTCCAGGGCCACCATTGTATACATGGTCTCTCATTGACTGAAACATCATTATGTGGCACATGACTGTATTAGGTATTTCAATTTGGAAATCTCTTTGTAACCACAAACTCAACATGCCCCTTTACACCTTCCTATAGAATGCCTCTATCAATGACAGCATTACTTACCTAGTCTGGAAATCGTATCATTATTTTTTTAAAATATATTTTTAATTGATTTTTTACAGATAGGAAGGGAGAGGGATAGAGAGTTAGAAACATCCATGAGAGAGAAACATCGATCAGCTGCCTTCTGCACACCCACTACTGGGGATTTGCCCGCAACCAAGGTACATGCCCTTGACCAGAATTGAACCTGGGACCCTTCAGTCCGCAGGCTGATGCTCTATCTACTGAGCCAAGCCAGCTAGGGCATCTTAGCATTATTTTGATTCATATCTCATACTAGTTAGCCAACATCTGACTTACTGGTGTTGTTTAAAATGACTCTTGTATCCTTCTTTCCCACTATACTTTTACTACCACCAATCAAATGTATCTTCTATCACCTCATAACTAGATTAGTTTCTTTGCTATCAGATTGTCCTCACTACAGTATACTGTCATCAAATCACTATCACTTTCATCATGTCACTGATTATTCAAAAACTGACGTTTCAGAGTTTTGAGAAAAATCTGTTTTAAATATCTGCTTATTTTCAAGGTTTTCATAATATGATCCCACTTATTTATCCAATTTTGTTGATAATTATACTCCACTGCTTACTCACAAGTCAAGCTCATCCCTGTCTCCAGATCTCACTCATGGAATTTTTTTCCGCACTTAAAATACCTTTCCCTCTTACCACATGAATAGTACTCATCTGTAAAACTTATAATAAGTCCCACTTCAGTCAAGAAATTTTATTTGACAACCTGATCACCTTCGCTGTATAAAAATACTAATCTAAGGGTTTAGTGCTTCTTTATATACTGTCTTAAATTATTTTCTATTATTTTTGTGTATTAGCTTTGCTTCTCCAATTAGTTTTTACACTTTCTGAATACAATTCTAGGAACACAGTAATTATTAAATGTGCACTTGTTGATTGTCTTAAATAAATAAGAAAGACAAGAAGAAGGGCTACCCTACTTCTTCAACTCCTGTGCTTTTGAATCACTTTAAGAGGCGACAGCAAAATCCCTAACAGTCTGTCTGAACTTGGAATGATTTATGACAAGGGGTTCTCCTCTAATGAAAAGGAATTCCATGTACTTTGGCAGTACAAATAGGCTTTTGGAAGCAACTACAGAGACTCGGAAAGGAAGCAGTGCTTCAGCATTGACTGTAGTCCTTCGGGAACTGAGAACAATAAAGCTTATCACCTAGTTTTAAGTGAGTAATGTTAGGAAGCCCAGACAATAAAGGAAAGATAAACTGAAAGCCTTTTCATTTTTCCCTGCTAGATTTTACTGGTTCAGTTAAATAAGCCTTGGAGGGAGGTGTCTGGGAATTTATCTCCAAAATCTTGATGCTTCACTGGAGTTATACAGATGCATAATGTAGTATTACTGTAAATGAATTGTACTTATAAAGTTTCTGAAAATTGACCTAGAAACCAATTATCTGAAGTTGCCTCCAACCAAGTTATTTTATTACATTTAAAAAATTATAGCTCTCAAACTACCTGAAATAATCTTATGTATTAGTTTATTTATGTATTTATTATAAAACATAAGGTCCTCATCTGCCTTATTCACTTCATGTATCCCAGTCCTTAGAAAATTGCCTGGCACAAGGTAGAAGCTAATATATAACTGCTGAAATAATAAATGATAATAAGTAGCTCTTCAGTGACTCCAGGACTTTAAAGGTCTAACCACATGACTTATTCCAAATAAACATTTATTCCATGCTTCATACAACCTTACCAAGCATGGTGTGTGAGATGGGAAAGGTGATGGTGGGCTGTCCTGTCATCCTCCAGCGGCTACAGAGATAGGAGAGGTCTGTTCTAAGCATTTCCACTATCATATTGTTGTCCAGAGCCAAGTAGAACTGTTGCTGGTCTATAAACTGAGAAAAATAAAAATAATAGCTCAGAATAGTTTACTCTCATAACTATCAAATAAAGCAATTTTAAACCAATCTCATATTCAAAAGGGCATATACAATGTCATAAAGGCAACAATACCTCCAAATGTAATTCTTAATTCTTCTGGCAGTCCAATGACACATATGATATTTTTTATATTTTACAGTGTGTTATAATTTACAAAGTGTTTTCAAGTACACAATTATATTTGTGTAACAACCCAGTAAGGGCTTTTCTTCTTTTAATAGATAAAAATAAGGCCAAAGAGACATTAAGTAGATTAGCAGTTAGTTATATAGCTAGCAAATGGCAAGGTTAAAAGTATAACTTATGATCCAATATTTTTTGTCTATATCTCAGCTGCACTAATTCAGATGTCAGATGACAAATGAAGAGCTTAAGCTTTCTTTCCAGAAAGTGGTTTCTCCTCCTCATATACACAAATAATTGGGCTTACTATTATAATGTGGCTAATAAACATCAGGGAAACAATCATGGCTAAAACAGTATTGACATTTTTGTTTAGAAGAGGATATCAAAGATCTCCAGGCTTGTTAAGAGCCCCACCTCCCAAAAGAGAACACATAATTTGGTAGCTGAATAAAAAGACTACATTTTGTTTATAAAGGATAAATACAAATAAAAAGTAAGAAGTACTTTTTAAAATACTCAAACATCTGTAAAATCTCTAGTCACTATTTCTGCAATACCCAGGACTACTCTTGGTAGCCATAATCACTTGGCATAACTCTGTGCTAGAAATTCATTTCAGTACAACTCAACAAGTATTTACTGAGCAACTTAATATGTACAGGGCCTGTGGATCTTTGACACTTGTCCAAACTCCAGTAAATACTTTATTTCTGTAATGATTCTCTCTTATCTCCATTCATCTCTATGCATGGTAAAACTCATTCCACACACCTGTGGAGTGAAGGTAAAGATAGTTTTCCGAATGTCGTAGAGTTTTGAAGTTCCAAGGACTCCCATGTGTCTGTAGGGTCGGCCACTGAGTTTCATTCTACTATTACACCCTGAGAAGGAATTTTAAAAAGGTCAAGATATTTATAGTGCACAAATCCAATCAGAAAACGTTTTTTGTATTAGTTAACACTTTCTGATGGAACAAATTAAGTTCTGTATCTCAAAGTTAGTGTTCAGGTCATATGCAGGACCATACTAAGCACTGTAGGGATCTTAACGAACTTTATGCTGTTCTAAAGAATCCACATCATCATCATTTACACATGAGAGACAAGAATGCACATAAAATTAATAGTCTAGGAATAATAGAATTCTATTACCAAATGTCATAAATTAAATTTATTTAAAGCCCATAAAAAGTGCAAAAGATTACCAGTTATCTAACTTTTAAATGTAAACTATGCCTCAACAAAGCTGAACAAAAACCTCATCAACTTAAAGATGGCAAGCTAGTCTGTTTGGTGCTTCTATGTCTCTGGATCTATTTTTCCTCATCAGTTTATGTTGTTCATTATATTCTCCATATGAGGGAGATCATGTGATATATATCTTTATCTGACAAACCCCAGAGGGAAGGCAAGGGAGGGTGGGCAGTGGGAAGAGCTCAACCAGTGAACTTGTATGCATATATTCATAACCATGGACACAGACAATAGGGGGGTGGGGTGGGGGCAAGGGGCAGGCTGGGAGAGGTCAATGGAGGGAAAAGGGAACATATGTAATGCTTTCAACAATAAAGAATTAAAAAAATAAATAAAGATGGCATGCTAAACTGAGTAACAGAAATAGAGTATATCTTGATCTCCTTCAATGACATAGTACTGAAAATTAGCAGCTGGGGGCGACAGAGAAAATGGCTACTGAATAGGCAGCCGTGTCGTGGACCTCCTCCTAGGGCCAGACCAGAAAAGCAACTAAATAAGAGAACATCCACCCTAAATTAACAAATTAGACACAGCTAGGGAGACAATTTTCAATAATGAAGGGCAGAGGATGCCTAGAGAATGCCACTTTCCAGCCATAACCCATGTGGAACCACAACTGTAACCCAGCGGTGAGTGGCATAGTACCTCCGGGCAGGCTTTAGCTCCCCATTTACATCACTGGATAAACCCTCAAATAAAACCAACAAAGAAACAGGAATCCTAAATGACTCACTAGATGAGATGGACTTAATATCTTAAGAACATTTCACCCCAAAGCCACAGAATATACATTCTTCTCAAGCACACATGGGATGTTTTCAAAGATAGATCACATATTAGTACACTGGCTAAATCTCTTCAAATTCAAGAAGACTGAACTCAAATCAAGCATCTTCTCAGATTCCAATAGCATAATATTAGAAATAAACTACAATAAAAATAGAAAAAAAAATTCAAACACTTGGAGGCTAAATAGCATGTTATTAAACCATGATTGGGTTACCAAAGAGATCAAAGAAGAAATGAAAAACATCCTGGATTAAGTGATTTTTTTCTCTCAATTTGATTATGTGATGTATTACATTTATTGATTTGCGGATATTGTACCATCCTTGCATCCCCAGAATAAACCCCACTTGGTCATGGTGTATGACCTTTCTAATGTAATGCTGGATTTGATTTGCTAGAATTTTGTAGAGGATTTTAGCATCTATGTTCATCAGAGATATTGGACTGTAATTCTCTCTCTGTGTAGTGTCTTTATTTGGTTTTGGGATTAGGGTAATGCTGGATTCATAGTAGGAAATTGGGAGTGTTCCTTCATCTTGAATTTTTTGGAATAGTCTGAGGAGGATAGGTTTTAGTTCTTCTTTGAATGTTTGGTAAAACTCCCCTGTGAAGCCATCTGGCCCAGGGCTTTTGTTTGCTGGAAGTTTTTTGATTACTGCTTCAATTTCCTCCATATTTATCAGCCTATTCAGACTTTTTTATTCCTCCTGATTAAGTTTTGGAAGGTTGTATTTTTCTAGAAATATGTGCATTTCTTCTAGGTTGATCAGTTTGTTGGAATAGAGTTGCTCATAGTATATTTGGGTCCTCACTCTTTGCTTCTTGGTGAGCCTGGCTAGAGGTTCATCAATCTTGTTTATCCTTTCAAAACACCAGCTCTGGGTTTCATTCATTGTTTGTATTGTTTTGTTTTTTTGGTTTTTTTTTGGTCTATATGCCATTTATTTCTGCTCTAATCTTTATTATTTCCTTCCTTATGCTCACTCTAAGCTTTTCATGTTGCTCTATTTCTAATTCTTTAAGTTGTAGAGTTAGATAGCATATTACGTTTTTCTTGTTTTTTCTTGTTTATGTTTTTTGAGGTAGGCCTGTAATGCTATTAACTTTCCTCTCAGGGCTGCTTTGACTGTTTCCCATAGATGTGAGGTTGTTGTGTTTTAATTGTCATTTATTTACAGGATGTTTTTTATTTCTTCTTTGATCTCTTTGGTAACCCAATCATTGTTTAATAACATGCTATTTGACCTCCAAGTGTTTGATTTTTTATTGCTTTAATTGTAGTTGATTTCTAATATTATCCCATTGTGCTTTGAAAATGTCCCATGTGCACTTGAGAAGAATGTATATTCTGTAGCTTTGGAGTGAAATGTTCTGAAGATGTCGATTAGTTCAATCTGATCTAGTGAGTGAGTCATTGAGGATTGCTGTTGCTTTGCTGATTGTTTGTCTAGAGCAGTGGTCTGCAAACTGCAACTCGGCAAACTGTGGCTCGTGAGCCACATGCGGCTCTTTGGCCCCTTGAGTGCGGCTCTTCCACAAAATACCAACTTCTGCACATGGGCCACGAAGTTTCAATTGCACTGTACGTGCGCGCCTGCACATGGTATTTTGTGGAAGAGCCACACTCAAGGGGCCAAAGAGCCGGATGTGGCTCATGAGCTGTGGTTTGCCAACAACTGGTCTAGAGGATTTATTCAGTGATGTCAATGGGGTATTAAAGTCCCCCACTAAGATTGTATTGCTGTCGACCTCTCCCTTGATATCTTCCAGAAGTTTTTTTATGTATTTGGGTACTCCTGCATTGGGTGCATATATGTTTACCAGAGTTATATCCTCTTCTTGTATCAATCCCTTTAGTATTATGAAGTAGCCCTCCTTCTCTCTTGTTATGGCCTTCTCTCCAAGGTCTATTTTGTCAGATATAAGTATTGCTACCCCAGCTTTTTTTCGTTTCCATTTGCCTGGAAAATATTTTTCCATCCTTTCACTTTCAGTCTGTGTGAGTACCTTGTTCTGAGTTGGATCTCTTGTAGACAGCAGATATATGGGTCATGTTTTCTTATTCATTCAGCCATTCTATTTCTTTTGATTGGTGCATTTAGTCCATTTACGTTTAAAGTTATTGATAGCTACTTGTTTGTAGCCATTTTTATTGTTTTTTTCTAGTAATATTCTTTTTTTAATCTTTAATTTCATTATTGGTTAGGGTATTACAAATGTGTCCTCATCCTCCCATTAACCCCCAACCTCAACCCCACACTCATGCTCTCATCCCCCTGTTGTTTGTGGCCATTTTTATTGTTTATCCCTGTGTTCCTTCTTCCCTTTATATTTCTTCTTTTTTATTTTTAGTTAAATTCTTTATTGTTTGAAGTATTACATAAGTCTCCTTTTTCCCCATTGACAACCCCCGGATGCCCCCACCACCCAGCAAATGCCCTCACTTCCCCAACCCCCATCTGTGTCCATTGGTTATGTTCATATGCATGCATACAAGTCCGTTGGTTGATCTCTTATCCCCTCAACCCCCACATTCCCTCATAGGTTGGACAGTCTATTTGAAGCTTCAGTGACTCTGGTTCTACTTTTGTTCATCAGTTTATTTTGTTCATTATATTCCAGAAATGAGTGAGATCATGTGATATTTATCTTTCTCCAACTGGCTTATTTCGCTTAGCATATTGCTCTCTAGTTCCATCCATGCTGTGGCAAATGGTAAGAATTCCTTCTTTTTTACAGCAGTGTAGTATTCCATTGGGATATAATCCTAGAAGAGGTATTACGGGGTCAAGTGGCAGTTCCAATTTTATTTTTTTGAAGAAATGTCATTCTGTTTTCCAAAGTGGCATTTTGATTGGAGCATTTTATACATTTACATTCAATGTTATTATTGATAGGTGCTTGTTTGTAGCCATTTCTATTCTTTATGCCTCTGTTCCTTCCTCCCTTCCTATTTCTTTTTACAGCATTCCCTTTAGCATTTCTTGCATTGCTGCCTTGGTAGTGATAAACTCCCTTAGCCTTTTTTTGTCTGCAAAGCTCCTGATTTCCCTTTCAATTTTGATTGATAGCCTCACTGGATAGAGTACTCTTGCATTCAGTCCTCTGCTTTGCATCACTTTGTATACTTCATTCCATTCCCTTCTAACCTGATGTGTTTCTGTTGAGAAATCATTTGATAATCTGATGGGGGATCCTTTGTAGGTAAATCTGTCTCTCTTTTGCAGTCTTAAAGATTCTCTCTTTATCAGAGAATCTTAAAAGCAGCAAGAGAAAGACAGTCAGTTACCTACAAGGGAATTCCCATACGACTGTTAGCAGATTTCTCAACAGAAACTTTGCAGGCCAGAAGGGAGTGGCAAGAAATATTCAACGTGATGAATACCAAGAACCTACAACCAAGATTACTTTATCCAGCAAAGCTATCATTCAGAATTGAAGGTCAGATAAAGAGCTTCACAGATAAGAAAAAGCTAAAGGAGTTCATCACCACCAAACCAGTATTATATGAAATGCTGAAAAGTATCCTTTAAGAAGAGGAAGAAGAAGAAAAAGGTAAAGATACAAATTATGAACAACAAATATGCATCTATCAACAAGTGAATCTAAGAATCAAGTGAATAAATAATCTGATGTACAGAGTGGTGATTATAATAGAATCAGGGACATAGAAACGGAATGGATTGACTATTCTTGGGGGGGAAAGGGGTGTGGGAGATGCGGGAAGAGACTGGACAAAAATCGTGCACCTATGGATGAGGACAGTGGGTGGGGAGTGAGGGTGGAGGGTGGGGCGGGAACTGGGAGGAGGGGAGTTATGGGGGGAAAAAAGAGGAACAAATATAATAATCTGAACAAAAAATATTTAATTAAAAAAAAAGAGAAAGTCACAAAAATCATTTAGAAAACTAAACACTAAGTGGGTATTATATACTAAAAAAAAAAAGATTATCTCTTAATTGTTAACGTTTGCCATAGTACTTATGATTTGTCTTGGTGTGGGTCTTTTGGGGTTCATCTTGCTTGGGACTCTGTATTTGTGTGACTTTTTTTCTTCCCCATATCAGGGAGGTTTTCTGTCATTATTTCTTCAAATATGTTCTCAAATCCTTGCTCCTCTTTTTGTCCTTCTGGCACCCCTATTATATGTAAGTTACTTCATTTCATGTTGTCCCAAAACTCCCTTAGGCTCTCCTCCTGCTTCTTTTTCCAGTTGCTTTTCAGATTGTGCTTGTTTCTCTACCTTTTCTTGTAACTCACTAATTCGGCTATACACTTCTTCTAGTCTACTGTTGAAACTTTCCATCGCGTTTTTTATTGTAGCTATATTACTTTGAATTTCTTCCTGATATTTGCATAAGTTGTTGATTGTCCTGTCCATCACGTTATTAACTATATGTCCATTACTCTAAATTCTTTTTCTGACATATTGCATGCTTCTGTTTCATTTAGTTCCTTGGGGGGGGGGGGGGGGATTCTCTTTTTCTTTCCTTTGGGGATTGTTTCGTTGTCCTCCCATTCTTGCTATCACCATAAGGTCCAAGTTTTGAGTTGTGGGGGCCTGAGCCATGTGTGGCGGGAACGTCGTGCCATGCAAGCGTCACTAAAGAGCTCAGACACTGAGATGTGTGGCTGCCGTGGTTCAGCAGCAGCTGAGCTCACCGAGAATCAGAGTCTCAGCCACTTAGTGTGACCTTGAGTGTGTGCTATGAATTAGGGTCCCCACACACGCACTGAAAATCGGAGTCACTGGTGCTTGGTATGGCTTTGCGCACACACCTAGAATCAGGGTGCCCACACGCACGTGCTGAGAAACAGAGTCCCTGTGTGCATGCACCAATAATCAGAGTACCCAAGCAAGCACCGGGAATCAGAGTCCCCATGTGCATTCACTGAGAATCAGAGTCTATGTCGCTCGCTGAGGCCTCGTGCACACTTGGAGCATCAGTGTCCCCATGCGTGCATGACGAAAAACATGAGTCCCCACGTGCGTGTGCCGAGAATCAAAGTCACTGATGCTCAGTGCGGCCTTGTGCACGTGCTGAGACTGGTCTGCACATGCACTGAGCATCAATCCACATGTGCGCTGATAACAGAGTCCCTGTGTGCACACACAATGAGAAACACTGAGAATCAAAGTCATTGGCGCTCAGTGCAGCCTCGTATGCATGCCAAGAATCAATTGGCGCGTGTGCAGCAATAATCAGAGTCCCCGTGTGTGTGCTTGGCGAGAAACAGAGTCTATGCATGCACGTGCCGAGAATCAAAGTTACTGGTGCTCAGGGTGTCTGTGCACACTCCAAGAATCAGTCTGCATGCGCACATGCAGATAATCAGAGTCCCTGGCCTGCTAGGGGGGCTGGGTTGCACAGCTGTCCTGTGTCAGGGGAGGCCCGCTCGAGCGCCATGGGTTGAGGAGGCTCAATACCGTTGCTGTGTGCAATGAGAAAGAGAGTCCCCGTGTGCACGAGCCAAGAGTCAAATTCATTAGCACTCAGCTCAGCCTTGAGCGTGTGCCGAGAATCAGAGTCCCCGACTTGCAAGGGGGGCTGGGCTACACAACCATCTTGTATTGGTGGGAGGCCTGCTTGCACCGTGGGTTGCGCAGGCCCTATGCCACTGCAGTGGGCTGTCTGGGAGGGGGGTGTACTCTGTGACTCACAGAAAAATGTGACCGGGATGTCTGGAGTCTCGGTGTCCTTGGGTCTGTAGCTGTGGTAGCAGGGCTTTGTCTAGAGTGCCTGTAGGGTCCCAGTTTGCCTCTGGGGCCAGTCTGGGTGGTGGTGAGGCTAGAATCCTAGTCATAGCAGTTCTGCCCTTCAAGATGGCGTGGTTTCTGTGCCAGTGCCTGGCTGTCCAGGAGTGTTTGCAGTGGCATCGGAGTTTTGCAGTCTAAGACTGCCCGGTCGGCCAGCCCCCAAAAGTCCTGAAGGATTTAACTGTCTCTCTCTCTCTCTCTCTCTCTCTCTCTCTCACACACACACACACACACACACACACACACACTCCAGAGATGTCTACATAGTCCCCTTCCGCTCCCTCACTCTCTCTCTCCCTGCCATCTTGTTGGGCGCCATCTTCAGTAGGTTTATTTTATTTTTTTAACTGCTTTTAAAATTTTATTTATTTATTTATTTATTTATTTATTTATTTATTTTTTAATTAAATCTTTATTGTTCAGATTATTACAATTGTTCCTCTTCCCCCCCCCCCATAGCTCCCCTCCACCCGGTTCCCACCCCCCCCTCCGCCCTCACCCCCCACCCCACTGTCCTCATCCATAGGTGTATGATTTTTGTCCAGTCTCTTCCCATACCCTCCACACCCCTCTCCCCCTGAGAATAGTCAGTCTGCTCCCTTTCTATGCCCCTGATTCTATTATATTCACCAGTTTATTCTGTTCATCAGATTTCTTATTCACTTGATTTTTAGATTCACTTGTTGATAGATGTGTATTGTTCATAATTTGTATCTTTACCTTTTTCTTCTTCTTCCTCTTCTTAAAGGATATCTTTCAGCATTTCATATAATACTGGTTTGGTGGTGATGAACTCCTTTAGCTTTTTCTAATCAGTGAAGCTCTTTATCTGACCTTCAATTCTGAATTATAGCTTTGCTGGGTAAAATAATCTTGGTTGTAGGTTCTTGGCATTCATCACTTTGAATATTTCTTGCCACTCCCTTCTGGCCTCCATAGTTTCTGTTGAGAAATCAGCTGACAGTCGTATGGGTATTCCCTTGTAGGTAACTGACTGTCTTTCTCTTGCTGCTTTTAAGATTCTCTCTTTGTCTTTTGTCCTTGGCATTTTAATTATGATGTGTCTTGGTGTGGTCCTCCTTCGATTCCCTTTGTTTGGGGTTCTCTGCACTTCCTGGACTTGTAAGTCTATTTCTTTCACCAGGTAGGGGAAGTCTTCTGTCATTATTTCTTCAAATAGGTTTTCAATATCTTGCTCTCTCTCTTCTTCTGGCACCCCTATAATTCAGATGTTGGTAAACTTGAAGCTGTCCCAGAGGCTCCTTACACTATCATCATATTTTTGGATTCTTATTTCTTTTTGCTTTTCCGGTTGGGTGTTTTTTGCTTCCTCGTATTTCAAATCTTTGACTTGATTCTTGCGATCCTCTAGTTTGCTGTTGGAACTCTGAATAATATCCTTTATTTCAGTCAGTGTATGCTTAATTTCTAGTTGGTCCTTTTTCATATCCTTGAGGGTCTCACTAGATTTCTTGAGGGTCTCACTTCATTTATCGGCGGTCTCACCAGAGTTTTTGAGGGTCTTACTAAATTTATTGGCGGTTTGTAGAAAGTTCTTGAAAAATCTTAAAAGTGTGGGTTTGAACTCTATATCCAGTAGTTTGCTTTCCTCCATTTCTCTCATTTGTGATCTGTTTCTTTGTCTCCACATTTTGGCTGCTTCCCTGTGTTGATAGAGTGGTTTTCTGTGCTAGGTGTCCTATAGGCCCCAGTGGCTCTGCCTCCCCAATTACCTGAGGTGGACACTCTTGGTGCACCCCCTTGTGGGCTTTGTGTACTGTCTTGCTATAGTTAAGCCTTGATTGTTGTAGGTATCATTGGGAGGAATTTCCCTCCAGGCCAATTGGCTGTGAGAATCAGCTGTGTCTACAGTGGTAGAACTTCTGTGCTGGAAACACCCCTCAGGGGCAAGGCTTGTTTCAGTGGGGCTTTGGTGCTCACTGAGTCTGCCCCCTGAGTGTGTCTTTTATGGATCTGAGGAGCTGCAATCTGGATGGTCGCACTCTGACCACCGGGCACACTGGCTCCTGGATCTCTAAGGAGGTGCTAATCTAGCCTCTGCCTGAGGCTACCCAGCAGGAGCTCAGCTGTGAAGCAATGCAAGCTGCCGTGGGGCCTTGGGCCAGCTGCAAGTTTGTTAGGTAATTTTCAGATTGCAAAGGGCCAGGCCTTTCATATGTAAAAGCCAGCACACAGCTTGGGTGGGGCAGGGGTACCAGGGGATCAACAGGGCAGATCAAGCAGCTATGGCTGCCCTCAGAGGCCCTGCTTCTCAGTGTCCCGGCAATCGCTGCAAGCACCTCTGAGAGAAAGCTGCCTTTGAGTTCCAACCAATGCCAGACAGTCCAGTTTTTCCTGTATGAGTCTGGGTCCCCAGAGACTCACCTGGAACTGGAGCTCAGAGCTTGAGACTCCCTACCGATTGAAAAAGACAACCGTGCCCTCAGCCGCCAGCCTTCTCTGTGTGCACCTCCATACCTCTGTACTTTACTTCCACACCGCAGCTCCTTTGAGTCTCGGTATGCTTTCCTCTTTCCTTCTATTTGTAGAATATCCACTCAGCCAGCCTTCCTGTGGTTCTGGATGATGTCCGCTCCATCTTTTAGTTGTATTCTTGAAGTGGTTGTGCTAAGCAGCAATCTTCGGTGTTTACCTATGCTGCCATCTTGGTTTTTCAGTGGGTTTATTTTTCATAGTGGTTTGGGTATAGTAATTCTGATTAACCTTACGTGTATTATAGAATTCAGAAAAGGAGTAAATATATTGATTTTGTTAGGAGCCAGATTTTTTTGCAGTGAGAGAAATGAGCTACAAATATAAAATGATGAAAGGCAAGAATTATATGAAACGACTATTTTCCCTAGTCTGTCCACTGAAGGACGTGAGCAATGATACCTCATTGGCAATGAACGCACTTATCTTCTAGATCTCAGGTTCTTGTATTAGTCCCTACTAAAAAGAATGAGGGGTCCTTAGCATAATGGCTGTGTCCAAGGCCTGGGAGAGTAAGACTGGACTGTCTTGTGCTAGAAGAATATGCTCAAAAGTGACAGGCAAGGAAGCCGACTTGAAGAAGGTCCCACTGGCCATGTTCGGGACAATCTGAGTATCAAAATGGGCAATGACATTAGTGGCTTATAATCCATTGAATAAAATCAGAATTTGTGGATCCACATTGCCAGAAGTAAATAAGGAAGAAGGAAAGACCCATACAGAACAAATATTAAGTAATAAATGCAGAAGGAATGATATAGTTTTAAAAAACTCTATCTGGCAATCATTATAATACTTTGACTCAGACATATAAGGAACAAAATATTCACATAACTTCAAGTAATCTCCGCACAGGCTATTTGTTTATTACAAAGGGATAAATAGTAAATTTACAGTAGAGAAACTTGGCAGACATGTCCAGGCTTGGTGATCAAAGTTAAGATCACCAATATGGGAACAAGTCACAACTGACTACCACCTAATAGGATCAATCAGAAGAACAGTGTGTCACTTTTGGAATATTCCTGCCACCTTGCATATCCTGAATCTAATGAAATATCAGACAAACTCCAATTGAGGGACATCCTACAAAATAACTGGCCCCATCTCTCCCAAGTGTCGAAGTTGAGAGGACAAAGAATGATGAAGACTGATCCAGATGAAGGGAGGCTAAAGAGACATGACAATTAAAATGAAACAGGTGAACTTGGAGTGGATCCGGAACCTGCAATTTTCTTACTACAGAGACAAGTAGGACAATGGATGAAATCTGAATAAAGTCTGTATGTTGGGTAACAGTATTCTATCAATGCTAATTTCCTGATGTTGACACATTTGCATTGTGGTTATACATGAGAATATCTGATTAAAAATAGGGCTAGGGTTAGGGTTTAGAAAACTAGACATGGCTGAACTCAGGATCAGATGCATTGCATAATGACCCCCTGACCTGGTGTCAGCCAATAATCAGTGGAAACCACAACCCTGAAAGGACACACCTGGAAAACACCTGACTATTCTATTGAGATCTTCCCCGAGGAATTCCCCTTAAATCCCTACCCTAAAAACCCTTAGAACTGAGGACCCACAGTGTTCTCTCTCCCAGGAGCATGGCCATAGTTTTCCCTTCTCTTTCCCCTTCTACCTCCCCACCACAGGCACATTACCATTAGCTTCCTCACTCCGAAGCTCCAAGGGCTCTTCCATTACATCTATAACTTGTTTCCTAAACCCAATTCTTCTAGGAATTACTCTTTCTACCTATGTGTTAAACAAATAAATGTTCTCTTATAGTTTAATTTTTTTAATTTTCAATTACAGTTGTCATTCTATATTTTTAAAAATGTTCCTCTACAAAGTGAATTTTATTCTGTGTATAAAGTTGCACAATTTTTAAAATAAGACAGAAGAGTATTGAAATATTTTTACTTATTTACTCTCCCCAACCATGGCTCCCCCCCGTGCACATGCCCTCACCCTCCTAATGCCTGTGTCCCTTGGTTATGCTTATATGCATGCATACAAGTGCTTTGGTTGATCTTTTACCACCCCCCTCCCCTGATGTCCAACTGAAGTTTGACAGTCTATTAAATAGACTCTATTTGATGCTTCTCTGTCTCTGGATCTATTTTTGTTCATCAGTTTATGTTGTTCATTATATTCCACACATGAGTGAGAGCATGTGAAATTTATCTTTCTCTGACTGGCTTATTTTGCTTAGCATAATTCTCTCCATGTCCACCCATGCTGTTTCAAATGGTAAGAGTTCTTTCTTTTTTACAGCAGCATAGTATTCCATTGTGTAGATGTACCAGTTTTTTAATCCAATCATCTGTTGATGGGCATTTAGGCTGTTTCTAAATTTTAGCTATTCTAAATTGTGCTTCTATGAACATAGAGTGCATATGTCCTTTCTGATGAGTGTTTCTGGTTTCTTGGGATATATTCTTGGGAGTGGAATCACTGGGTCAAATTGGAGTTCTATTTTTAATTTTTTGAGGAAACTCCATATTGTTTTCCACAGTGGCTGCACCAGTATGCATTCCCACCAGCAGTCCAAGAGGGTTCCTTTTACTACACATTCTCGCCAACACTTGTCATTTGTCGATTTGTTGATGATAGCCATTATGACAGGAGTAAGATAGAATATCATTGTCATTTTGATTTCCATCTTTAGGATGATTAGTGAGTTTGAGCATGTTTCATATGTCTTTTGTATTTCTGTATGTTCATTTTCAAAAAGTATCTATTTAAGTCCTTTGCCCATTTTTTTGTTGGATTGTTTATCTTCCTTTTGTTAAGTTGTATGAGGTTCCTATAAATTTTGGATATTAGGCCCTTATCAGTTATAGCATTGGCAAATATGTTCTCTCATGCAGTTGGATTTCTTGTTTTGTTGATTGTTTCTTTTGCTGGGCAGAAGCTTTTTATTTTGATATAGTCCCATTTGTTCATTTTCTCCTTAGTTTCCATTGTCCTAGGAGCTGTAATGGTAGATATATTGCTACAAGATATGTCTGATATTTTGCTGCCTATGGTTTCTTCTAAGATTTTTATGGTTTCCTGTCTTATGTTTAAATCCTTTATCCATTTTGAGTTTATTTTTGTGTATGGGGTACAACATGGTGGCCAATAGGATGGCAGGGAGGGAGAGAATGTGATAGAATAAAGAAGTGAGAGGGGTATGTGTGGTGTGTGTGTAGGTACGTGATGGACAGATATCTCTGTAGTTCCAGGGACCGGCAGTTCGGGCTTGCCTAGACAGTGAGCCCTTGCTACTGCCACAAGCACCCCAGGTTGGCTCGGCTTATGGAGGGGAGCAAAGTAGATCAGGAGTGCTGCCACACCAACATTCAGACTGACCTCAGACATCACCCCTGGATCTGTGCAGGGAGCCGCTTGCCAACCATAACTTGTGTGGAACCACCACAGTGCTCCGGCAGTGAGCAGTGCGGTACCATGATGTGGGTCACAGACACCTGCAGTTAGAGTGCACCAGACAGACCTCCCAAGCTGTGCCTCCTACCTGGAACCCAAACCCAGCATGCCAGGTTCCCACACTTCAGGTACCCGCACTGTGAATGCAAACCCCAAGTACCCCACTCCCTGCTCCATCCCTGATCCCAATACAGAACTGCAGCTGGGTGTGTGCTACCCCCTCCGCCAAGACAGAACCCTTGCCCAGTGAGTGCCCACCTCCTGGCACAGACTGAGTGCGCCACACAGCAGATGGGGATGTGCCAGATCAATGCCTGACCCTCGGCATAGACTGAGCACACTCTGAAGCAGTCAGTGGTCACGCCCCGCACTGACTGAGCATGCTCCGCCGCCACCTCAGGCAGAGTCATCACTCGGTGAGTGCCCCGCCACCGGCCTAGACCCAGCATGCTCTGCAGCAGACAGAGCCCGTGCTGGGCGAGCACCCTACCCCCGGCACAGACAGCGCACTCCACTTCCAGCTTAGGCAGAGCTACCGCCCACTGTGTGCTACACACCAGGCAGAGACAGGCTTGGGCTGGTGGGTACTCTGCCACCAGCACAGACAGACCCTTCAGCTGGTGTGCACCTTGCCCCCAGCACAGACAGAGCTATCACCTGGCACATGTCCTACCCACAGCCCGGGTCAGAGCTGCTGGTGTAACCTGGTGTGCCCAACCATAGGTCAGAGGAACACACTGTAAGTCCACTGCCAGAGGGACCTACAGCACCAACCCACCTTAGGGGCTTGAGCCGCACAGTAAACTGAATTCCAGAGAGCTTGGGCTCTCAGAGAGAGTCATAAACCAGATGAACTGTGTACCCAATCCCACCAACTCCAACAAATGGATAACTGAGGGACCCAAATTGTGGAAGAAGGGGATACAACTCAGAGCAGAGACAATAAAGGTGTGAAACTCAAGGTAGACCTGGGGCTAGAAAATGCAGGACCATTGGACTGTGAGGGTCTTCAACCCCTAGGACTCCAAGCAGGGAGCTGAGGGCCAGAAAGACAGCAAAAATGGGGAGAAAAAGAAACAACCACCAAAGGAAAGATAAGGAGGAATCACTAGAAAAGGAACTAAATGAAATGGAAACATGCAATTTGTCAGAAAAAGAATTCATAAGATGGATGAGAAAATAAATCACTTATGTAAGAATCAAGAGGAAATAAAAAATGATACAGCAAAAGTAAAAAACATGATGAAAGGTTTCAACAGTAGATTAGAAGAAGTGGAAGTCTGAATTAGTGAGCTAGAGGATAGGGCAGTAGAAGATATACAATCTGAACAACAACTGGAGAAAAAAATTGGAAAGCTTATGGGAGCTTTGGGACAACATGAAATAAAATAACATACGTATAATAGGGTTGCCAGAAGGACAAGAAGAGGAGCAAGGATTCGAGAACCTATTTGAAGAAATAATGACAGAAAACTTCCCTGACTTGGGGAAGAAAAAAGTCACTCAAGCACAGAGAGTCACAAACAAGATCAACCCAAAAAGCCCCAAACCAAGACACATTGTAATTACAATGGCAAATATTAACAACAAAGAGAGAATCTTAAAGACTGCAAGACAGAGACAGAGAGCTACCTACAAAGGATCTCCAATTAGATTATCAAATGATTCCTCAACAGAAACACATTAGGCCAGAAGGGAATGGAATGAAGTATACAAAGTGATGCAAAGCAAGGGTCTAAATCCAAGAATACTCTATCAGGCAAGCTATCATGAGGAGCAGCTGCCGACCATGACTGTGAAACATATCACCAAGTCCAGGGCTTAAGCCATAGGCCCCACATGACTTAACACCTAGTTCCTTTGATGAGAACAAAAATAGAAAGTCACAAGAACAACCCCCAAAGGAAAGATAGGGAGGAATGGTGAGAAGAAAAAAACACTAAATGAAATGGAGGCATGCAATAGGTTAGAAAAAGAATTCAGAATAAGGGCCACACAGTTCATAAACTGGATGGACGAGAAAATCAACAACCCATGTAAGAATCTGGAGGAACTAAAGAGTGATATAGCTATAATAAAAACCAATATGGAAGCTTTCAACAGTAGACTAGGAGAAGTGGAGGACTGAATTAGCAAATTAGAAGAAGGGAAGAAAAACACAACCAATCTGAACTGCAATTGGAGAAAAAAACTCAAAAGATAGAAGAGCCAGAGAGCACTTTGGGACAACATGAAATAAAGCAACATATGAATAATAGGGGTGCCAAAATGACAGGAAGAGGAGCAAGGTAAGAAAGGTATTTGAAGAAATAATGTCAGAACACTTCCCTGATTTGGAGAAGAATAAAGTCACACTAGAACAGAGAGTCCCAAACAAGATGAACCTCAAAGGGCCCACACCAAGGCACATCATAAGTACAATGGCAAACATTAATGAAAAATAGAGAATCTTAAAGGCTGTAAGAAAGAGACACTGTTACCTACAGGGGATCTCCCATTAGATTACCAAATAATTTCTCAACAGAAACATATCAGGCCAGAAAGGAATGGAAGTATACAAAGTGATGCAAAGCAAGGGACTGAATCTAAGAATACTCCATCAGGCAAGGCTATCATTCAAAATTGAAGGGGATATCAGGAGCTTCACAGACAAAAAAAGGCTAAGGGAGTTTATCATTATTGAAAGGGCAAGGGCTATGCCCTCCATCTTACCCTGGATCCTCCATGTTGGGGCAGAGGCCATGTGCTCAGAAGAGTGCCTTCTTCCCGAGCCCAGGCCCCTGCTGGCCACGCCCGGGATTTCTTTGAACTAACCAATGACGAGCAAGGGATGTGCGCGCCATAGAGATGACCACATCCTGTGTAACAAGACCCGACTTGCGCCTGGCCAATCGGCAGGGCCCACAGTCAGCTCCCCTCCCCTCACTATTAAAGCCCTGATTTTCTCATGGGTGGCACTCGGTTTCTGGTCGCTGCGTCGACTGGAGGCCCAGGTCGGGTTAGCTAACTCAATAAAGGACCTTCTGCTTTTGCATCGGACTGGCTCCCTGGCGTGGTTTCTTGGGGATCTTGAATTCTTGGCATAACAATTATCAAGCCAGCAATCCAAGAAATGCTAAAGGCACTCTTGTAAAAAGAAGGATAAAAATGGAAGAAGGAACAGAGGCACAAAAAATGAAATGGCTACAACTAAGTACTTATTAATAATAACTTTAAACATAAATGGACTAAATACTCCAATCAAAAGACATCCAGTGGCTGCATGGATAAGAAAACGAGACCTACATATATGCTGTCTACAAGAAACCCACCTCAGAACAAGAGACTCACACATACTGAAAGTGAAGGGATGGAAAAATATCTTTCAGGCAAACGGAAATGAAAAAACAAAACAAAACAAAACAAAAAAACCAACAACCTGGGGTAGTAATACTTATATCTAACAAAACAGACCTCAAAGTGAAGACCATAATGAGAGACAAGGAATGCCACTTCATAATTCTAAGAGGATCGATACAAGAAGAGGATATAACTCTGGTACACATATATGCACCCAATGTAGGAGCACAAAATTACATAAAAAAACTTCTGGACAATATCAAGGGAGAGATCGACAACAATACAATCATACTATGGGAGTTTAATACCCCACTGACATCACTGGATAAATCCTCTAGACAAAATATCAACAAAGAAATAAAAATTCTAAATGACTAACTAGATCAGATGGACTTAATTGACATCGTCAGAACATTCCACCCCACAGCTACAGAATATACATTCTTCTCAAGTGCACATGGGACATTTTCAAAGATAGACCACATATTGGAAAACAGGCAAAGTCTCTCCAAATTCAAGAAGACTGAAATCATACAAAGCATCTCCTCAGATCACAATGTGATAATATTAGAGATCAAAAACAATAAAAGCAATAAAAAAATTAAACACTTGGAGGCTGAATAGCATGCTATTAAACAAAGATTGGGTAACCAAAGAGATCAAAGAAGAAATTAAAAACATCCTGGAATAAATGACAATGAAAACAGAGCAATCCAAAATCTATGGGACACAGTGAAAGCAGTCCTGAGAGGGAAGTTCATAGCTCTACAGGTCTACCTCAGAAAACAAGAGAAACTGGTAATAAACCATATAACTCTGTATCTTGAAGAATTAGAGAGCAACAAGATGAGCACAGAGTGAGTAGAAGGAAGGAGATAATAAAGATCAGAGCAGAAATAAATGACACAGAAACCAAAAAAAACAATACAAAAGATCAACAAAACCAAGAGCTGGTTCTTTGAAAGGATAAACAAGATTGATGAACCTCTAGCCATGCTCACCAAGAAGCAAAGAGAGAGGACCCAAATAAACAAAATCAGAAATGAAAGAGGTGAAATAATAACAGACCCCACAGAAGTACAACAGACTGTAAAAAATATTATGAACAACTCTACTCCAACAGAGTAAACAACCTAGAGGAAATGTACATATTCCTAGAAAAACAGGACCTTCCAAAACTCAATCAAGAAGAATAAAAAACTCTCAACAGGCTGATAACTAAGGAGTTAATTGAAGCAGTCATCAAAAAGCTTCCAGCAAAGAAAAGCCCGGGGCCAGACGGCTTCACAGGAGAGTTTTACCAAACATTCAAAGAAGATCTAGAGCTTATCCTTCTCACCCTATTCCAAAAAATTCAAGAGAAAGGCACACTTCCAAAGTCTTTCTATGAAGCCAGCATTACCCTAATCCCAAAACCAGATAAAGACAACACAATGAAAGAGAATTACAGGCCGATATCCCTCATGAACATAGATGCCAAAATCCTCAACAAAATTCTAAACAGTTGTCCTCAAGAAGAAATATAATATAGGACAAATAGCATAAGCTGACACAAAAATTAGTGCATTGCCTATAGCACTACGGATATTACTTATATGGTGGCAAATAACATTAATGTTCTTATTAGCTGAATGGGAAATATCTTTTATGCATTCTTTACCAGGTTAATGTGCAGATTGAAAAATACTGTTGAGAGGACTTTTTGATGAGCCTTGAAAATTTTAATTCATGTTAGCAAAAGAAGAAACTATCTTGATTTTAAAATATTGGGCAAATAAAATAAAAACACCGAAACATAAGTTAAAGGCAGCAATGAATATCTTACGTTATTATAAATAAACTGCCAATGTTATAACCTTAAAAAAAATAAACCTACTAACCTATTAAGTCATTTAAGTTTCTTTGTAGTTCTTTTGGTATTTTATCTTCAGACTGAGAAGAGTGAGAGCATTGTAGCTAAAAGTTACTTGGATTCTTTCTTTTCCACTTTTCTTAATATGGTTATTATCTACTTGGTGTAGAGGTAAGTTTATTTGTTTCTGTTTGTTTCAACTTTGAAGTCAAAAAAAATCCTTGATGATTTAACTTCTGGCATATTAATTATAATGTGCCTTGCTGTGGGTCTCTTTGGGTTCATCTTGTTTTGGACTCTATGCTAGCTGAACCTGGATGTCCATTTCATTCACCAGGTTGAGGAACTTTTCAGCCATCATTCCTTTAAATAGGTTTTCTGTCCCCTTTTCTATCTGGGACCTCTATAATTCCAATGTTGTGATGCTGGATATTATCCCAGAGGTCCCTTTTATCCTCATTTTTGTATTTCTTTTTCTTCTTGCTGCTCATATTGGGTGTTTGGGCACAGAAACTGTTTTGAAAACTTAAAAATGGGGAAAGACTTAAACTATCAGACATCTACAAGTAAGGCATAATTTTAATGAAAATTTAAATAGAATATGTGTACATCATGTGTCTAAATATCATGCATGTAGCATGAATGGACCTAAAAGGTATTATGCTAACTGAAATAAGTCAGACAGAGAAAGACAAATACCACATGATTTCACTTCAATGTGGAATCTAAAGGACAGAATAAACAAAATAGAAAGAGACTCATAGATATAGAGAACAGAATGGTGCTTATGAGACACGAGGGGTGTTGGGGTGCTGGGTGAAAAGGTGAAGGGATTAGGATGTACAAATTCGTAATTATAAAATAGTCACAGGGATTTAAGTAAATATAGTTAATAATATTGCGATGACTATATATCACGCCAGTTGGGATATACTGGAAATATCAGAGGGGATCATTTGAAATATATGATTATCTAACCACTATGCTGTATACCTGAAACTAAAACAAAATACTATTGAATGTAAACTGTAATTGAAAAATAAAATTGACAACCCTATCACATTCATGAGTGACACACTCAAGCGGCAGACTCGGTGAGCACCAAAGGCCCACTGAAGCAAATCCTGCTCCATAGAGGTGTCTCCTGCACAGCAGCTCTCCCACTGTAGTCAAAGCTGGTCCTCAGAGCCAATTGGCCTGAAGGTCAATTCTTCCCAGTAACGCCAACAGCAATCAGGCTCAACTACAACAGGACACTGCACACAGCCCACACAGGAGTGTACATAGTATGCTCAGCTCAGTTGAGGGGGGAGGCTGAGCCATTGGACCCTACAGGACACCTACTACACAAGGCCACTGTACCAATTCCAGGTGACATAGCAGCTCTAGCTAATACATAGAAACAAACACAGAAGCAGCCAAAATGCAGAGACAAAGAAACATGGTGCAAATGAAAGAACAAGAATTCTCCAGAAAAAGAACTAAATGAAATGGAAGCAAGCAAACTACCAGATACAGAGTTTAAAACATTGGTTATAAGGATGCTCAAAGAACTTAATAAGAACTTCAAGGGACTTAGTTAGAACATCAACAACATAAAAAAGGACTAGTCAGAAATGGATACACGAACTGAAATGAAGAATTATTTACAGGGATTCAACAGTATAGGACACTGAGAATCAAATCAGCAATTACGAGAAAGTAAAAACACCCAATCAGAAGAGCAAGATGAAAAAAGAATCCAAAAATATGAAGATAGTGTAAGGAGGCTCTTGGGAC
Source organism: Myotis myotis (assembly GCF_014108235.1). Taxonomy (NCBI): domain Eukaryota; kingdom Metazoa; phylum Chordata; class Mammalia; order Chiroptera; family Vespertilionidae; genus Myotis; species Myotis myotis. Next base: position 80,074,022 of record NW_023416346.1, on the reverse strand, counting down.
AACTTCAAATGTACCAACATTCACATCATGGGGTTCTGGAAGGAGAAAAGAGGGAACAAGAAATTGATAACCTATTTGAAAAAATAATGACAAAACTTCCCCTACCTGGTGAAAGAAAAAGACTTACAAGTCCAGGAAGTGCAGACAGTTCCAAATAAGATGAACCCAAAGAGGCCTACACCAAGACACATCATAATTAAAATGCCAAAGGTTAAAGACAAAGAGAGAATCCTAAAAACAGCAGAGAAAAACAGTTAGTTACCTACAAGGGAGTGCCCATTTGACTGTCAGCTGTTTTCTCAACAGAAACTTTGCAGGCCAGAAGTGAGTGGCAAGAAATATTCAAAGTGATGAATAGCAAGGATCTACAACCAAGATTATTCTACCCAGCAAAGCTATCATTTAGAATTGAAGGTCAGATAAAGAGCTTCACAGACAAGAAAACGCTAAAGGAGTTCATCACCACAAAACCCATATTAATTACACAAAATGTTGAATGGTATTCTTTAAGAAGAAGAAGAAAAAAATATATAAAAATATGGCAATAGGGGGGAGGTTGGGGGTTAATGGGGGGATAAGGACACATTTGTAATAACCAATAAAGAAATTAAATAAAAATAAAAATATGGCAATAAATACATATTTATCAACAATTCAATCTAAAAATCAAAATAAACAGAGTCCAATGAACAAAATAAACTGAAAATATAGAACCAGAGGCATGGAATAGACTGATAAATCTCAGAGGGAATGGGGGAGAGGGGGAGGAAAAGATTAACCAAAGATCTTATATGCATTTAGGCATTAACCATGTACACAGACTATAGGGTGGTGAAGGCCAGGGCTGGTGCAGGATCCGGGTAGAGGGGAGCAATGGGGAGGGGGAAGAGACATCTGTAATATTGTCAACAATAAAGATTAAAATAAATAAATAAAAGAAAATTAAAAATATTGTGTGTATATTTGCATATGTGTGTATGTATACACAAAAGTGCATTCACACACACATCTACCTGATTTTCTTTAGTACATATATCATTTTTAGTTTAGCATTCTGAAATTAGAATCTATTTGATAATTGATATCTGTGTTAAATATAATTAAATTTTTTGTCTTTCAAAAGGCAATTATTACATCAATACCTCTTACAATAAATAAATAGTTCATTCATTCACACACATTATTTCCCTTTTATAACATAGGATAACATTATACACATTGTTCTCAAGTATTTTTCCCCAAAATATATATTGAATATCCCTTCATGTCAGAATAAGTACTACTGTTTTTTCTGGAACACATTTTTTCTAGGGGATTTTATTTTAAATTATTTTTTTATTGTTTAAAGCATTGGTCAGCAAACTCATTAGTCAACAGAGCCAAATATCAACAGTTCAATGATTGAAATTTCTTTTGAGAGCCAAATTTGTTAAACTTAAACCATATAGGTAGGTACATTTATATTAACTTAATTAGGGTACTCCTAAGGCTTAGGAAGAGCCACACTCAAGGGGCCAAAGAGCCGCATGTGGCTCGCAAGCCGCAGTTTGCCGACCACTGGAGTATTACAAATAGTAGTACATATGTCTCCTTTTTTCCCCCAATTGACCTTCCCCATGCTCTCACCCCCTCCCAGTGTCTTGTGTCCATTGGTTATGCTAATATGCATGCATACAAGTCCTTCGGTTGATCTCTTTTGTCCCTGCTTTATCCGAAATGCGATGCTTATCAAATAGATCATATTTTTAATGTTGCTTAACTCTTTAGGAACAGAACCAGAGAGCTGTCAGTGCCTTAGTCATATTCCAGGCTCCACTTTGTAAAGCACACATTTTACCCGAGATTAATATCACAACCAGGTTTATCCACTGCTCCTTACATTTTGTTTCTTTTTTATTATGATAAAATATACATAACAAAATTTACAATTTTTTTTCTTAATTAAATCTTTATTGTTCAGATTATTATTACATTTGTTTCTCTTTTTTCCCCCATAACTCCCCTTCTCCCAGTTCCCACCCCACCATCTGCCCTCACTCCCCACCCACTGTCCTCATCCATAGGTGCACGATCTTTGTCCAGTCTCTTCCCTCATCTCCCATACCCCTTCCCCCCCCCAAGAATAGTCAGTCCATTCCCTTTCTATGTCCCTGATTCTATTATAATCACCAGTTCATTCTGTTCATCAGATTATTTATTCACTTTATTCTTAGATTCACTTGTTGATAGATGCATATTTGTTGTTCATAATTTGTATCTTTACCTTTTTCTTCCTCTTCCTCTTCTTAAAGGATACCTTTCAGCATTTCATATAATACTGGTTTGGTGGTGATGAACTCCTTTAGCTTTTCCTTATCTGTGAAGCTCTTTATCTGACCTTTCAGTTCTGAATGATAGCTTTGCTGGATAAAGTAATCTTGGTTGTAGGTTCTTGGTATTCATCACTTTGAATATTTCTTGCCACTCCCTTCTGGCCTGCAAAGTTTCTGTTGAGAAATCAGCTGACAGTCGTATGGGTATTCCCTTGTAGGTAACTGAGTTTCTTTCTCTTGGTGCTTTTAAGATTCTCTCTTTGTCTTTTGCTCTTGGCATTTTAATTATGATGTGTCTTGGTGTGGTCCTCTTTGGGTTCCTTTTGTTTGGGGTTCTCCACGCTTCTTGGACCTGTAAGTCCATTTCTTTCACCAGGTGGGGGAAGTTTTCTGTCATTATTTCTTCAAATAGGTTTTCAATATCTTGCTCTCTCTCATCTTCTGGCACCCCTATAATTCTGATGTTGGTACGCTTGAAGCTGTCCCAGAGGCTCCTTACACTATCCTCGCATTTTTGGATTCTTTTTTCATTCCGCCCCTCCGGTTGGGTGTTTTTTGCTTCCTCGCATTTCAAATCATTGACTTGATTCTTGCGCTCCTCTGGTCTGCTGTCGGGAGTCTGTATAATATTCGTTATTTCAGTCCGTGTATGCTTAATTTCTAGTTGGTTCCCCATGATAACATCGAGGGTCTCATTAGTTTTCTTGTAGATCTCATTAAGTTTATCGGCGGCTTCTAAACAGTTCTTGAGAGACCTTAAAAGTGTGGTTCTGAACTCTATATCTTCCATTGACAATTTTGTCCTGTTTCTTTGTCTCCGCATTTTGTTATGCTTTCTTGGTGCACCCCCTAGTGATCTTTGTGCGCAGTCTTGTAGTTAAGCCTTGATTGTTGTAGCTAATACCAGGGAGGGTTTGACCTCCAGGCCAAGTGGCTGTGAGAATTGGCTTTCAATATCTTGCTCTCTCCCTTCTTCTGCACCCCCATAATTCGGATGTTGGTAAGCTTGAAGTTTTCCCAGAGGCTCCTTACACTATCTTCATATTTTTGGATTCTTATTTCTTTTTGCTTTCCCGGTTGGGTGTTTTTTACTTCTTCGTACTTCAAATCTTTGACTTGATTCTTGCGATCCTCTAGTCTGCTGTTGGATCTCTGTATAATATTCTTTATTTCAGTCAGTGTATGCTTAATTTCTAGTTGGTCCTTTTTTATATCCTCGAGGGTCTCACTAGACTTATTGAGGGTCTTACTAACTTTATCGGCGGTCTCACTAGACTTACTAAGGGTCTTACTAAATTTATCAGCAGTTTCTAGAAAGTTCTTGAAAAACCTTAAAAGTGTGGTTTTGAACTCTATATCCAGTAGTTTGCTTTCCTCCATTTTTGTCATTTGTGACCTGTTTCTTTGTCTCTGCATTTTGGCTGCTTTCCTGTGTTGATAGAGTGGTTTTCTGTGCTAGGTGTCCTATAGGGCCCAGTAGCTCAGCCTCCCCAATTACCTGAGGTGGAAACCCTTGGTGCACCCCTTTGTGGGCTGTGTGCACAGTCTTGTAGTTAAGCCTTGATTGTAGTTGGTATCACTGGGAGGAATTGACCTCCAGGCCAATTGGCTGTGAGATTCAGCTGTGTCTACGGTGGGAGAACTTCTGTGCTGGAGACAATCTTATGGGGCAAGACTTGTTTCAGTGGGGCTTTGGTGCTCACTGAGTCTGCCCCCTAAGTGTGTCCCTTATGGATCTGAGGAGTTGAAATCTGGATGGTCCCACTCTGACCATTGGGAACACTGGCTCTTGAATCTCTAAGGAGGTGCTAATTTAGCCTCTTCCTGAGGCTACCTGGCAGGAGCTACAGAGAGAGCTGCAGATTCCTCTTCTTTGTTTGGGATTTGGAGGTGCCCAGATGAGGCCCAGCTGTGAAGCAATGCAAGCTGCTGTGGGGCCTTGGACCTTCTTTTGGATGATCTGGGTCTCTTTGACCCAGCTGCAGTTTGTTAGGTAATTTTAGATTGCAAAGGGCCAGGTCATTCATATGCAAAAGCCTCTGTGCACAGCTTGGGTGGAGTGTGGTCTCAGGGAATCAACATGGCGGAGCAAACAGCTATGGCTGATCCTTAGCCCTGCCCTAAGAGGTCCCGGGTCTCAGTGGCCCACGGTAATCGCTGCAAGCACCTCTGAGTGAAAGCCACCCTCGAGTTCTGCCCGCTGCCAGACAGTCCAGTTTCTCCCCATATGAGTCTGGGTCCCAAGAGACTCGTCCGGAAATGGAGTCAGGGCCGTTGGGAGCTTGTGTCTCCCTCCTGATTGAAAAAGACAACCGCGTCCTCAGTTGCCAGCCCTTTCCGCCTGCCTCTGTACCTCTGCACTTTACTTCCGCACCTCCTCTGAATCTCAGTGTGCTTTTCTCTTTCCTTCTAGTTGTAGAATTTCCACTCAGCTAGCCTTCCTGTGGTTCTGGATGATGTCCGTTTTGTCTTTTAGTTGTATTTTTGAAGTGGTTGTGCGAGGCAGCAATTTCAGGTGTTTACCTATGCCGCCATCTTGGTTTCCTCTACACTTTTATTATTACAGATTTTAAGATCATTTTTTCTATTTTTGTGAAAAATGCTATTGATAGGGATTGCATTGAATTTATAGATGGTTTTTAAAAAAATGTTTTTATTGATTTTTAGAGAGAGAGAGAGAGAGAGAGAGAGAGAGAGAGAGAGAGAGAGAATCAGGGAGATCACTTGCCTCCCATATGCATACAACCCACCCTGAGTATTTGTCCTGACCAGAAATTGAACCTGGCAATCTTTCGGTGCACCATTGATGCTCAGCCAACTAAGCTACACCAGCCAAGACTGAATTTATAGATGGTTTTAAGGGGAATTCTTTGTTGTTGAGTTGTGGGAGTTCTCTATATATGCTGAATATTAACACTTTATCAGGTGTATGGTTTGCAAATATTTGCTCTCATTCTGTGGTTTGCCTTTTCATTCTGTTGATGGTGTCTATCATATAACTTTTTAATTTTCATGAAATCCAATTTAATTAAATTTTATTTTGTTACCTGTGCTTTGGGTTTATATCCAAGAAATCATCACCAAATCCAATGTTATGAATGTTTCCCCTTCTACTCTATTCTAAGAATTTTATAACTTTAGCTTTTAGGTTTAGGTCTTCGATGTTTTTTGAGTTAAATTTTGTATATGGTGGAAAGTAAGTTTACAACTTCAGTATTTTGCATGTGGATATCCTGTTTACCTAGCAACATGTCTTAAGAAGATTATCCTTCCCCCATTAAATGGACTTGGCACTTATGTCAAAAGCCACTTAACCATATCGGCAAAGGTGCGTCTCTGAGATTTCCATTCTATTCCATTTTTCTACATATATGTCTATATACAAATACTATACTAATTTGATTACTGTAGCTTTATAGTAAGTTATGAAATCAGAAAATGTGGATTTTGCAGCTTTGTTTTTTATTTTTTAAGATTGTTTTGGGGATTCTTCAAGATTCCATATGAATTTCAGGATTAATTATTTTTCTTTCTTTTAAGTATGTCATTAGGTTTTTGATAGGGGTGACATTGTACCTGTCAATCATCTTGGATGTTTTGACATCTTAACAGTATTGGCTTCCAATCTATGAACATTATGTCTTTCCATTTATTTGTGTCTTTTTTCAGTTCTTTTATCAACATTTTGTCATTTTCCGTGTACAAATCTTTCACCTCCTTGGTTAAGTTTATTCCCAAGTATTTTATTATTGATATAATTGTAAATGAAACTATTTTCTTAATTTCTTTTTTGGATTGATTATTGTTAGTGTATACAAATGCAAATGATTTTTATGTGTTGATTTTGTATACTATAACTTTGCTGAATTTGTTTATTCTTATTTTTTTAGTTGATTCTTCAGGGTTTTTTACATGTAAGATCATGTAATTTGTAAACAATTTTACTTCTTCCTTTCTAATTTGGGTGCATTTTATTTCTTTTCCTTGCCTAATTGCTCTGGCTGGAAAGCCTAATACTATGCTGAATACAAGTCTGTGTGTCTGTTTTGATTGCATTTTTTTATTTTGGCTTTTGTTTATTCAGTTTCCTATCGTGTCATATTATATATTTTCAATGCTGAACACATGGTTTAAAGAATTGTAGAGGCTCTGGATATTATTTCCTTCCAGAGGCAATTCAGTGTATTTTGGCAGGCAGGTACACTACAAGCAGATCACCTTAGTCCAATCACAGATTGAGAAGATTGTGTTTTAGGCTTTCTGTTTCAGGCTTTCTGAGAACTGGTCTATTTCTGATTTGCCTTTGCTTTTAGGGTGTAGCCCATCTTTCAGAGATTCAACTGAAAGCCCAGGGTATTTATCACAATCCCTTCCACATTGAAAGGTCCTGAAACAGATTTTTTCTTCCTAGCAGAGAGACTTTATATTTGGTTTCTTGGCCTCCTCAGCCCATGCAAGCACAGCCTAAGAATCAGCAAATGCCTCGAAGGGAAACTGCACAGAGAATAGTGAGGTTACTTCTCTGAGGTCCTCTTCTCTCCTGGATTTTGGATTCTCAAGTCCTGGTTGTCTTAATTACTTTCTGATGCCACATTTGCCTTTATTTTTATTTTTTAAAATATATATTTTATTGATTTTTTACAGAGAGGAAAGGAGAGGGAGAGGGATAGAGAGTTAGAAACATCAGTGAGAGAGAAACATCTATCAGCTGCCTCCTGCACACCTCCTACTGGGAATGTGCCCACAACCAAGGTACATGCCCTTGACCAGAATCGAACCCGGGACCCTTCAGTCCGCAGGCCAACGCTCTATCCACTGAGCCAAACCAGTTAGGGCTGCCTTTATTTTTAAAATCTAGCCATTGTAGTTGTTCTTAGTATGAAGACAAGTTATTTTATCATAGCTGGAAGCTGAAAATCTACCTTATTTTTTTTAACTGTGGCACATTATGTCATAATTTAATCATTCTTAGCCATACACTAGAGGCACGATGCACAAAATTTGTGCAAGAGTAGGCCTTTGTTCCCCCAGTGCCAGCACCAGCTTCCATCTGGCACCAGGGACCCAGGCTTCCCTCTGGCCCTGTCTTTGTCCAGAATGATGTCTGGTCTAATTAGCATATTACCCTTTTATTATTATAGATATTAGGTTGCTTCTAATTATTGTTTTGCCATTACAAATTATGTTGTAATGAACATCTCTGTACATATTCTTGAGTACTGGCATATGTGTTATATAGGATAGAGTCCAGAAGTAAGGTTGTTGGTTAAAGGTATGCAAATTAAATGTTTTATAGGAAATGCTAAATTGCCTCTGATTTACACTACTACTGGGATTGCCAAGAGTGCCCATTTCTCCACCTATTAAACAACATGGATATTATCAATCTTAGCTTTTGTAGAATTGATAGACAAAAGTTTGTATTTCATAGTTGCTTTGCCTTACATTTCCCTAATCATTGGTGAAGCTGAAGCTATGGTAAGTTAAAAAGTGTAGTACGAGAAGAGAAGAAACTATGATCAACAGCACTATGAAGTAAGAACAGAAACATACACACACATAAATATTGAGTCTATATGTGTATACTAAATGATAAAGGTGGCATTTCAAAACAAGGTTTATACGAACTATTCAGTCAACTGTGCTGAAAAGACTAGCTAATTATTTGGCAAACAAGCTACAATTCTTACCTCATAAGATAAACTAAAATTAAAATTCTAGAGTAAGAGTTAAATGTAAAATTGTAACCACAGAGGAAAAAAATGCAGTGAATATGTATCTGATCTAGGAATGGGGTCTCTCTAATCATAATAGCAAAAAAAGGAACCAAAAAGGCAAAACTTTTACTACATAAAAATATAAAAATTCTATATATAAAAATCAAATATAAAATTAAAGGGAAATAATAAAAATAGCAAAAGATTGCAATAATATGTGGAAGACAAAGTGTTAGCATCCCCAGTATATAAAAAACTTTATATAAACTAATAATAAACTGACAATTTTCCAGTAGAAAAATGGTAAAAGAATATAAGTAGATAACTTGCAAAATAATTAGAAAGGGGGCTACTTAATTTATGAAAACAAATCTGTCATCCATATGTCAAAAAACTGAAGTATGGTAATACAGATATTAAAATAGCATTGTAGGAGGCTATTTAAGAAGATGCAATAGGGTTTATCATATATCATTATGTTGCAAAAAACGGATTACAAAGAGTGCTATTTCTGACACAATTTTTCTAAAAACAAGTGTGTATTTATTTTATAAAGATTTACTAGAGACCTGGTACAAAAAATTCACGCACGAGTATGGTTCCCTAGGTCTGGCAGGTGATCGAAGTGCGAGCATCTAGCGTGGAAGGGCAGGCCCGAGCTGACCTCTTGGCTCTGGGCAGCACCTGGGCCCCTAGGCCCCATGTGCCCCCCTCCACCTGAGTCATAGGGCCCCGGCCCAGCTCCCTCAGCACTTGGGAGCCAGGTGGAGGACCCGCCCCCCACCGCAGCTGCTGGTTGCCATTTTCAGGGCAATGAGCGGGGTGACTGGGCCCCGCCTGGCTCCCTCAGTGCCTGTGAGCTGGACAGTGTCCCCACCTCCCACTGCTGCTGCTGGTCGCTGTCTGTGGAGCAATTGGGGTGGATGATCGGGCCCCACTCACACCTGCCTTGGCCTGGCACTGCCCGCTCACCTGCTCCACCATCGCACCACAGTCCCGCTCTCATTGGGGCCCATCAGGGCCAGCAGCGCCTCCACTGCCGCCCACTGCAAGCATCACGTCGCAGATGCCCACCATGGTCCATGCCGCCCCCTGGTGGTCAGTGCACGTCATAGCAAGTGGTTGAACTCCCAGTCGAAGGGACAATTTGCATATTAGACTTTTATTATATAGGATTGGAAGCAAAAGCCCCAAAACAAACGCAGTGGCTTCCTGTGAGTGGTAGAATTATAGGTGATTTTTATCCCCTCCCTTTGTGCTTTTCTCTATTTTCCAGTTCCCTGCAGTCACAATGTACATTTCAATTTATAATCTGATAACTTACTATTTGTGAAAACTAGAGAGAACAAGAATAACCTATCTATTCAAATAAAATGAGGAGATAAATTCAACAAGTCCTGAAGAAAGATATAGCTAATAAAATGGGTATATTTGATGTTTAAAAATTTGCAAAGGCAAGAAAATTATATCTAAAAAAGTTATAGGACATACATTATAACCTTCATTGATAAAAGCTTACCATAAAATATACTTAAAATTGATAAATATATATGAAAATGTGCAGATCCTGCTAGATATGCAAGTAATAGGAGACACAATTTCAAAAATCAGTAAAATAAAACTGAAAAAATACATACTCTCACTGGGAATTAAAGAAAAGAAATGAAAATAATAGGAATATTGAAATGATTAATCCAACAACGATTTTAAAAAACAATGTTGCATGAGTAGTACAATTTTTAAAGGTATATTTCATAATTATTGATGTCATTAAAAATGGGTTGGTCTTTTTATTTATTTTATTTTATTTTTATATTTTATTGATTTTTTACAGAGAGGAAGGGAGGGGACAGAGAGCTAGAAACATCGATGCGAGAGAAACATCAATCAGCTGCCTCCTGCATACTCCCTACTGGGGATGTGCCCACAACCCAGGCACATGCCCTTGACCGGAATCGAACCTGGGACCCTTGAGTCCGCAGGCCGACACTCTATCCACTGAGCCAAACCGGTTAGGGCTGGGTTGGTCTTTTTAAAGTATAATCTGGCAACAGGAAAAATCAGCTACAAAGTTAAATTCTTATCTAGAATTTCCTTTCTGAGAATATACTCCAAGGAAAGAGGTGTAATTTTTAGAGATAAAAATTTTGGAAACAATTCAAGTACCCAATAATAAGGGAACAATTACCTTAATTTATGGAATAATACATAGCTCTTTCAATATGTGAAAATATTTACATGAGAAATAAGTGAAAAAACACACAAGTTAATATGTACACATTAAATATAATCATTAAAATGTATGTATGTGAACTAACAGATTAAAAAGAATTAGCACTATATAAAGATCTGAGTTTCTAAATTTATAAAGTTCTTAAGTTCCCAAAATTGATTAACTTCATAACTTAAAAAAATAGACATTATGGAACTGAAATATATGAAATAATGAGTGTTTGAGGTGAAGCAGAGAATCCAATTTAGATAACACATATAAATGAACATATCTGATGGAAAAATAACTTTTTTTCTTGGTGGAATTATAGCTTCATTCAATGTGTGCTTAAAGCAATTTTGTTATTGTGAAATTGTTGCAATAATAGAATTTTGAAGAGTCACTCATTTGATGTCATCAAATCATGCCTTTCTTGACTTTCCCAGGAAAATCTATCCTGTTCCTCCTAATTTTGTATATAACACCATTGTTACAGGATTCATAAAATTGTACTATAATTATTTGATTATATGCCTATGCCTCTTACAGCATCTAGCCCTGTGCTTGGTACATAATAAGTGAGCAATAGATCCTTATGAAAGAATGAATGAAGTGAATGAAGGACTATATTTGAAAAATGAATGTAGTTTGCTACTTGAGGCCCTGAAATGTTTGATCAATAAACTCAAGACCCATCAGTCCTTATTTCTTTTGACTAGGAAATAATAACTTAGTAAAATGCCCTAAAACTGAGTGTAGACTTTGAAAAAATAATCAGTAAGGAGTTTGTTTCTGTTTGTTGGAGGGATCCAATGTGATGCGGGTAGATTCCAGAAATAATGGCCCAGAGCTTGAAAGCTACCTATACCCTAGGTAAGATTATTTTGAGCTTAGAAGAATGGATGTGAAAATCAAAGGGTAAAATTAGCCTATCCACTTCTGTGAGAGAATTAGGTCAAAGGTACCAATAGGACTTGCATGAACCCCAAACTATAGAGATTCCTCTGAGGGGCAAAGAAGGCAACTACAAGATCAACTAATACTCAGGGAGTAAGAATTGGCCTACATAGAGAAATATCTTCCTTGTGTCAAGGGTTTAGTACTAATGGATTGGTATCTGGAGACTAGGGGCATACTGTAGTCTGAGCCTGGAAAGAATGGTCAAAGAAAATTTTAAAAATACCATAACAGGAAGCAGGTTCTGGGAAGGACTTAGGTACCCATCCCACCTAGTTAAGTGTCAACCCAAATCAATATCAGAAGTTTCAGAGTCTTGACTTGGCATTTACCTCAGGGTTGAGTAAGGGTAGGGAACTGGGTGCTCAGAATTTTATAACATTCAAGCTAATTTGTGGCCAGATTATAGAGGCTAATTAGGATCTGAGACCTATACTCAAGAAACTTACTAATTTCTATTTTAGTTTTCCAGTTTTTAGTAAAATTTCTTTGGAAGATTCTAACCTTGCACTTCAATAACAAAGAAAAGGTATTTTCTACATTACAACTAGGATGGAAGGGGGGGGGGAATCTGTATACTATTAAAGTCAGATGAATGTTAATAGCTCTGGGAGTTCAGGTCTTGCTGGCATAAAATATGTGTGCATAGGAGTTAGACTCTGACTGTTGGTCCTTCCCTCCTTGGTTGATTTCCTCTCAATTTTGATCTATATTACTGCCATAGTAATTGAATGTTTGGAGTAGGTATTTGTAAAAAGGGAAGGAAGCTGGTTTTGAGCTGGACAGGATTTGGCTTGGCTATAATTACAAACAGACAATTATTGGTTAAGAAAACAAGTACACACACAAACACATATATACACAAAGTAGTCTTTGGGTTGGTAAGTGGCAATCCACTATCTAAAATACAATCTTTACTTACGCATTTACTCCTTTGTGGCTTGATTTAAGATTGTATTAATTTGCCATTGGAGCTAAAACAAATTAGTGGCTTAAAACAACATACTTTTATACTCATAGTTCTGAAGGTCAGAAGTCCAAAATGAGCCTATGAGGCTATTATGAGTAAAAATCAAAATCAAGGTGTCAGTAGAGCTGGTTCCTTTTGGAGGCTCAAGGGGAAAATTCCTTCTTGCCTCTTCCAACTTCTAGAACAAGCATGTCAAACTCGCGGCCCATAGGCCGCATGCGGCCCACAACGAATATTTTTGCGGCCCAGCCAATTTTATGAAAGAAACGTTTTAACAAAAGTTTCCTAACTTAATTTTTATAATATCCTGTTATACATAATTATTAATATTGAACTACAATGTTCGTTAATAACTGATTACTATAATCATGTTACGTTCATTTCCCTTATGTGCCTTATGTGCAGGTGCACCATTTCTCTCCACTAATATTTTAGCAGCCGATTGCCACATCATTAGTCTTGGACTGACTTGTTTGGTGTGTGCAACAGGAAATATTTCACTTTCAGAGAACAAGAAAAATAGTTTTATTTGCGTTACGCTTATTAATTTGTGCAGTTATTCAGTGTCTGGTAAGTTAATGTTAAAGAAAAAACTATTAGTTTTAATTAAAATGTTCTATTGTTTTATGTGAATGACTACTCATTTATTTCAGCCCTTTGTATTCAGTATGTTTTCATTGAAATAAACCTACATTTCTATGAAAATTGAAGCTTTTGTTTTAAACATTGTTTATTTGGCCCGTGTTAGCCTTTGAGTTTGACATGCTTGTTCTAGCAGTGGTCGGCAAACTCATTAGTCAACAGAGCCAAATATCAATAGTACAACAATTGAAATTTCTTTTGAGAGCCAGATTTTTTAAACTTAAAAACTATACAGGAAGGTACATTGTTATTAACTTAATTAGGGTACTCCTAAGGCTTAGGAAGAGCCACACTCAAGGGGCCAAAGAGCCGCATGTGTCTCGTGAGCCGCAGTTTGCCGACCACGGTATCTAGAGCATAAGGCAAGTGGTCTTAACACTCCAAACTCTTGCTTCTGTCATCACATCACTTACTTCTATACACTGATCTCCCTTTGGCTTCCTCTTATAAGGATACTTGTGATTACATTTAGGAGAATCCAGAATAGTATTTTCCATCTTAGTCTTCTTAATATAGTTACACCTGCAAAGTCCCTTTTGACATGTAAGATATGGTTCACAGGTTTAAGGAATTAGGCCTTAGATATCCTTGGGGGGCCTTCCACAGCCTACCAGCTTTCCACTGGCCCCTAAGGATTCACATCCCTCCCACATGCAAAGTGTATTCACTGCATCCCAATAGTCCCTAAACCAGGGGTCCTCAAACTTTTTAAACAGGGGGCCAGTTCACTGTCCCTCAGACCGTTGGAGGGCCGGACTATAGTTTTAAAAAAACTATGAACAAATTCCTATGCACACTGCACATATCTTATTTTGAAGTAAAAAAACAAAACGGGAACAAATACAATATTTATATTTGCATGTGGCCCGCGGGCCGTAGTTTGAGGACCCCTGCCCTAAACTCTCAACACTTTACAGCATCAAGCCAAGTCCAAAATTTCTTCTAAATATAATTAGCCCAAAAGTCTCGAATCTCATCATCTAAATCAGGTATAGGTGAAAATCTGGGTATGCTCCACACTGAGGCAAAATTCTTCTCCATCTGTGGACCATTGAAACTAGAAAACATATCATCTGCATTCAAAATATGAGCAGAGACATTCCTGTAAATTGTTTATATAAGTTATAAACATTTTCATTTTGAAAAAGAGAAAATGGAAGGAAGAAAGGAATCAGGGCCCCATGTAATTGTGAAAACTGATGGGCAAACTCCATTAGGTTTCAAGGAGTTGTAGTAATTTTCTGTGGCTTGAGGCTCTGCCCTCTGGGCCCAAGGCACCTCCCTTGAAATCATCCTTTCTTTTTCTTGAAGGGGTAGCACTTGTTTGAAGCTGGGTAGTTTTATCAGCCTGCTTCCTGACTGTAGAATTTTAGGAGTCTGACACCCTTTTTTCAACTTGTCCTCCCTCTGTTCCTTTCAGTCCAAGTTGGCAGTGTTTCTGCTGGTATAACATTCTTAAAAACCTGTAGGTCTTACAGGTACATCATGAGGGTTCAAGCCATTAGACAAGAGGGTCCTCCACAGGATCTTTCCTAAATAATCTCATCTCTATTCCTAGGAGGATTCTGCTGAGATGGTTGAGAGGATCTATCAGTCATAGGCCCAATCTCTTCAAAAAGCCCTCTGTGCCCAGTTGGCATGGCTCAGTGGTTGAGTGCTGACCTATGAACTAGGAGGTCACTGTTTGTTCGATTCCTGGTCAGAGCATATGCCCAGGTTGTAGGCTAGATCCCCTGTGGGGCGTGCAGGAGGCAGCTGATCAATGATTGTCTCTCATCATTAATGTTTCTATCTCTCTTTCCCTCTCCTTTCCTCTCTGAAAAGCCCTCTGTGTTAATGAATATTCTGATCTTTTGATCTTTCCAAAACCTTAGCAAAAGGTTGACCATTTTTCTAGAGCATGTTTTCCTGACAGAAATCTAATTTTATCAACTTTTCCAATGTAGATAGGCTTAGAATGTCATGAAGTCCTGGTTTTAGTTTTTTCCTTTATTGTTCTTCCCTCAATTTATCTTTCCTCTCGCATTATACTATAAACAGCCAAAAAAAAAAAAAAAATCAGGCCATGATTTCAACACTTTGCTTGAAAATCACCTCAGTTTAATATCCAAATTTATGATTTATAGCTCTGTTTTCCACAAAACTATATGCCATCGTTCAGCTAAGATTTCTGTAACTATAAAACAAAGATCCTTTTCTTTAAGTTTCCAATAACATGTTCCTCATTTCCTTTTGTTCCCTTACCATCAATGCCTTTATAACAGTTTGTTAAAGGTAATCTAGACTTTTTTGTCATGTGACCCAAAATTCTTCCTGCCTCTACCCATTACCTGACTCTAAAGCCACTTCTACACTTTCAGATATTCATTACAGTATCACCCCACTTCTTAGTACCAAAGTCTGTATCACTTTCCTATTTTTGTTGTAACAAATTACCACAAACTTAGAGGCTTAAAACAACATATATTTATTCTCTTACACTTCTGGAGGTCTGAAGGTCAAATGAGTTTACAGGACTGAAATAAAATCAAGGTGTCAGCAGGATTGGTTTCTCCTGGAAGCTCCAGAGCAGAATCTGTTCCTTGCCAATTTCAACCTCAAGAGGCTATGGGCAATCCTTGGAAATCTTTGGCTCAAAGTTAAATCACTCTGATCTCATTTCTGTTTTCTCATCTCCCTCTGCCTTCCTTTTATAAGGACACTTATGATTACATTTAAGGTCTACCTGGATAATACAGGCTAATACTCCTCATCTAAAGCCCCTTAATTTAATGATACCTGCAAAGTCTCTTTTGCCATATATCATATAAGGTAATCTTCACAGGTTCTAAGAACTAGGACGTGGGTATCTTTGAGGGCCATTATTCAGCCTTCCACAAGGTAGTTTAAAAATTCTCTATGTAATTTTTTAGTTAATAGTGTAATTTGTTTAATGTGAAATCTGTAATAAGTTGTATAAACTTGTAATTTGCAGTAATTTGTTTAATGTGTCCATTACTAAGTTAAATATATAAATCGAATAAAAATAAGTACTAATTAAAAATAAGTACTAATTAAAAATAAGTGATCAGTTGAGGATTCAGGAAGATGGCGGCGGTATAGGCAGACGCGTCCCAGGTCGTGTCACTGAGCAAATGGAGTGAGCAGCTGAAACTAGTAACATCCACCCCGAATTGGCGAAATTCCTCAGCTGGCGAGACAGTTTACAGCCGGGAAGAGCAGAACTCCCCTGGAAAGGTAAAAAAACCAGGGATTTGGGCAGGAAAGTTTGCCAGACCTCTGAGCCCAGAGAGTCGGAGGGAGACCGCGTGGCAGACAGCCGCGTCCCTTGGGACAGGCACAGCCCCTGACGGGGGAAAGGAGAACCGCGGGATTCCTGGCGCTGCCGGGGGAATTGAGAGCTCGGTCTGTGATCACAGAGGACTGAGCCTAAAGGGGGCAGCCTGAAGAGCTGATCAGACCATGCAGTCCCGGTAAGAGAAGAAGCTTACAGAAACCAAGCCTTCCCCGTTTCCGCGGCCAGCGTTTGTTTGTTTGTTTTCACTGAACCCTGTTCATGGGACATTTCGGATACAGACACTCACCTGTGCTGAAGAGAGGGAGAGTGTGCGGAGGAGTGGAATCTGGGGAGAGACTGAGGAGAGAAGGGGGGCAGGGAGAGGTGGCAGCGAATTGAGTGCTGAGACACCCCTGAGCCCATGTCTGAGGCAGCCATTCTCTCTAGAGAGTGAGACTCCTCCCCCCAGCCCCCAGGCAAGGAGCACAGCCACACCCAGATTCCACCCTGTAGGAGATCAAGGATTAAAATAACCTGATCAGTCCCTGGGAGTTAACAGGGTCTGGCCTATAGAGGGATTTTCAATCCCAGCAACAACACAGCACTGGTAACTCTTACGCAGCCAGCTCTGGGCAGTGAACTTCCACTGGACAGAGAGGCCCTGTAGCCTCAGAGGCCAACCCCAGAACACTGCCACCCAGAGGCTGACCCACAAACTGACTCTTTGCTAAACACAAAATAAGGCAGTCTGGGAAACAAATGCGGCTTGCTTTAAAATAAGGACTGTGGTTTACAACACAGAGGAACAGTGTATCGCAGGGAAACTCAACACTCTCCTGAATACCGGGCAGGTCTAAGGCGAGCCACACTGAAGAATAGAAGAACCGAAGGACCTTCACTACTGCAATATTTTTTTTTTTTCTTTTTTCACCTTTTAACTAAGAAACCAATTTTTTTTTTTTTTTTTTTCTTTTTTTTTTTCTTTTCCTCTTCTTCTTTTTTTTTTCTTCTTTTTTCCATCACCTGATTTTACCCTTTTAATTACTACCTTCTTATTTTTAACCAGTATTATTACTGCTACCATTTTACCATTTTTTTTAAAGTGCCATTTTATTTTCTCTTTATTTTATTTTGGGATTAGTGTTCTCCATTCTATTTTCATCGTTATATTATTGGTTGTTTCTAGTTTGCATTTATCTCCAGGGAGCTGTTGCTGGAATTTGTTGGGATTAATGGCTGTTCTATAGGAGAATTCTCCTCATATAAAAAGTCTCTTCCCCTCTTCCACTTCATTCTCTCTTTTCGCTCTTTTTTTTTCTTTTCCTTTCTTTTCTCGCTTTTACTTTCCCCCCTCCTTTTTCCCACTTTCATTTTTGCACTCCTTTTTTTGGTCCCTAATTTTCTTTTCTTTTTTCTCTTTTCTCTTTTTCTCTTCCTTCTTCCTTATCCCCTAATTCTCTTAATTCAGGTGGTCACCTTTATTTGGGGTTATTAATATCGTGAATATATTTGTGTATAGTGCCTGGTACGTGGTGCCTTGTTGTGTTGTATTTTGTGCCTTTAAATCAACACAGCAGATCCAAGCAACAGCAACCTCCTGAGCACCACACCCTCTGCTGAGGAACAGCAGCTGTACGTGAAACCTCGCCCCACCAGCCAGAAGAGCCACCACAGCTGTGAACAGCACCCACCAGAGGAGTTGCTGCCAACTGAAGAGCAGCTGCTACTGCAACCGCCCGAAGAGGAACCGCAGACCAAGGAGTCACTGCCACCAAGGGAGCAGCCACTGAACGACTCAACGTCTAGATATGTCAGTGAGATCAAACATGGGTAGACAAAGAAACCCCCAAAGGAAAGAGAAGGAGGACTCTCCAGAAAAGCAGCTAAGTAATACAGAGGCATGCAACATGACAGAAAAAGAATTCAGAATAAGGGTCCTAGAGTGCATAAACCGGATGGAGGAAAAAATCGACAACCTCAGAAAGAAGCAAGAAGAAACAGATGAAAAAATCGATAACATATGGAAGAAGCTAGAAGAAACAGATGAAAAAATCGATAACATATGGAAGAAGCTAGAAGAAACAGATGAAAAAATCAACAACTTAAGTAAGACCCAAGAAGATATGAAGAGCGATATAGCTGCAATGAAAAACTCCATTGAAAGTATCAACAGTAGACTAGGAGAAGCGGAGGACCGAATTAGTGATTTAGAAGACAAGGAAGCAAAACACACCCAAAATGTACTGCAATTGGAGAAAAAAATGAAAAGACAGGAGGAGAGCCTAAGGGAGCTTTGGGACAACATGAAACGAAACAACATACGAATAATAGGGGTACCAGAACAACAGAAGGATGAACAAGGATTAGAAAACCTATTAGAAGAAATAATATCAGAAAACTTCCCTGAGGTGGGGAAGAAAAAAGTCACACAAGCCCAGAGAGTCCCAAACAAGGTGAACCCAAAAAGACCCACACCAAGACACATCATAATTACCATGGCAAATGTTCAGGACAAAGAGAGAATCTTACAGGCTGCAAGAGAGAGACGGAAAGTTACATACAAGGGATCTCCCATTAGATTGTCAAATGATTTCTCAACAGAAACACATCAGGCCAGAAAAGAATGGACGGAAATTTACAAAGTGATGCAAAGCAAAGGACTGAATCCAAGAATACTCTATCCAGCAAGGCTATCATTCAAACTTGAAGGGGAAATAAGAAGCTTCACAGACAAAAAAAGGCTAAGGGAGTTTATCACCACCAAGCCAGCAATGCAAGGAATGCTAAAGGGACTGGTATAAAAATAAGAAATAAAAAGTTCAGAAAGAAAACAGCCACACAAAAACAGAAATGCCTACAAACAAGTACCTTTCAATAATAACTTTAAACGTAAACGGACTAAATGCTCCAAACAAAAGACATAGAGTGGCTGAATGGATAAAAAAACATGACCCATACATCTGCTGTCTACAAGAAACCCACCTCATTAGAAGGGACTCACACAGACTGAAAGTGAAAGGATGGAAAAATATCTTTCAGGCAAATGGAAAGGAAAAGAAAGCTGGGGTAGCAATACTTATATCGGACAAAATAGACCTCAAAGTGAAGGCCATAACAAGAGATAAGGAAGGCCACTTCATAATACTAAAGGGATCAATACAACAAGAAGATATAATCCTGGTAAACATATATGCACCCAATGCAGGAGCACCCAAATTCATAAAAAAACTCCTGGAAGATATCAAAGGAGACATCGACAACAATACAATCATAGTAGGGGACTTTAATACACCACTGACAGCACTGGATAAGTCCTCTAGACAAATAATCAGCAAAGATACAGCAATCCTAAATGACTCACTAGATCAGATGGACTTAATAGACATCTTCAGAACACTTCACCCGAAAGCCAGGGAATATACATTCTACTCAAATGCTCATAGGACATATTCAAAAATAGACCATATATTGGGTCACAAGCAAAGTATCCCCAAATTCAAGAAAATTGAAATCATAAAAAGCGTCTTCGCAGACCACGATGGCATAATATTAGAAATAAACTACAATAAAAACAACCCAAAATACTCAAACACCTGGAAGCTGAATAGCATGCTATTAAATATTGATTGGGTTACCAATGAAATCAAAGAAGAAATTCGAAACATCCTGGAAACTAATGACAATGAAAACACAACAATCCAAAACCTATGGGACACAATGAAAGCAGTCCTGAGAGGGAAGTTTATAGCTCTACAGGCCTATCTCAACAAACAAGAAAAAATGGTAGTAAATCATCTAACTCTACAACTCAAAGAATTAGAAAGAGAGCAACAAGAAAACCCCAGAGTGAGCAGAAGGAAGGAGATAATAAAGATTAGAGCAGAAATAAATGACATAGAGACCAAAAAAACAATACAGAAAATCAATGAAACCAAGAGCTGGTTCTTTGAAAGGATAAACAAGATTGACAAACCTCTAGCCAGACTCACCAAGAAGCAAAGAGAGAGGACCCAAATAAACAAAATCAGAAACGATAGAGGCGAAATAACAACAGACCCCACAGAAATACAAATGATTGTTAAAAAATACTATGGACAGCTCTACTCCAACAAACTAGACAACCTGGAGGAAATGGACAAATTCCTAGAAAAATACAACATTCCAAAACTCAATCAGGAAGAATCTAAAAATCTCAACAGGCCAATAACTATGGAAGAAATTGAAGCAGTCATCAAAAAGCTTCCAGCAAACAAAAGCCCAGGACCAGACGGCTTCACAGGGGAGTTTTACCAAACATTCAAGGAAGAACTAAAACCTATCCTCCTCAGACTACTACAAAAAATTCAAGAGGAAGGAACACTTCCAAGCTCATTCTATGAAGCCAGCATCACCCTAATACCAAAACCAGGTAAAGACAACACAATGAAAGAGAATTACAGGCCAATATCCCTCATGAACATAGATGCCAAAATCCTCAACAAAATCTTAGCAAATCGGATCCAGCAGTACATCAGAAAGATCATACACCATGACCAAGTAGGATTTATCCCAGGGATGCAAGGATGGTACAATATCCGCAAATCAATAAAC
Organism: Myotis myotis; assembly: GCF_014108235.1. Classification (NCBI taxonomy): domain Eukaryota; kingdom Metazoa; phylum Chordata; class Mammalia; order Chiroptera; family Vespertilionidae; genus Myotis; species Myotis myotis. Next base: position 80,053,345 of record NW_023416346.1, on the reverse strand, counting down.
GTGATACATCACATAAACAAATTGAAAGAAAAAAACCACATGGTCATATCAATTGATGCAGAAAAAGCATTTGACAAAATTCAACACCCATTTTTGATAAAAGCTCTCAGCAAGGTGGGAGTAGAAGGATCATACCTCAACATAATAAAAGCCATATATGACAGGCCCACAGCCAACATCATACTCAATGGACAAAAACTAACACCATTTCCCCGAAGAACAGGAACAAGACAGGGATGCCCCCTCTCACCACTCCTGTTCAACATAGTACTGGAAGTGTTAGCCATTGCAATTCGGCAAGAAGAAGAAATAAAAGGCATCCAAATTGGAAAAGAGGAAGTAAAACTGTCCTTATTTGCAGACGACATGATATTATACATACAAAACCCTAGAGACTCCATCAAAAAGCTACTGGACTTAATACATGAATTTGGCAATGTAGCAGGATACAAAATTAACCCCAAGAAATCCGAGGCATTTCTATACACCAATAGTGAACTTTCAGAAAGAGAGATTATAAAAACAATCCCGTTTACCATCGCACCAAAAAAATTAAGCTACCTAGGAATAAACTTAACTAAAGAGGTAAAAGACCTCTACTCAGAAAACTACAGGACGTTGAAAAAAGATATAGAGGAAGACATAAACAGATGGAAGAACATACCGTGTTCATGGATTGGTAGAATCAACATCATTAAAATGTCCATACTACCCAAAGCAATCTATAAATTCAACGCACTTCCCATTAAAATACCAACGGCATACTTCAGAGATCTAGAACGAACTCTCCAAAAATTCATCTGGAATAAAAAAAGACCTCGAATAGCTGCAGCAATCCTGAAAAAGACCAAAGTAGGTGGGATCTCAATACCAGATATCAAGATGTATTACAAAGCCACTGTTCTCAAAACTGCCTGGTACTGGCACAAGAATAGGCATATAGATCAATGGAATAGAATAGAGAGCCCAGAAATCGGCCCGAACCAATATGCTCAATTAATATTTGACAAAGGAGGCAAGAACATACAATGGAGCCAAGATAGTCTCTTCAATAAATGGTGCTGGGAAAATTGGACAGATATATGCAAGAAAATGAAACTAGACCACCAACTTACACCATACACAAAAATAAACTCAAAATGGATAAAGGACTTAAATGTACGACAGGAAACTATAAAAATTCTAGAAGAATCCAAAGGCAACAAAATCTCAGACATATGCCGAAGCAATTTCTTCACTGATACAGCTCCTAGGGCACTTGAAACTAAAGAGAAAATGAACAAATGGGACTACATCAAAATAAAAAGCTTCTGCACAGCAAAAGAAACCATCAACAAAACAACGAGAAAACCCACTGTGTGGGAAAACATATTTGCCAATGTCATATCCGATAAGGGCCTAATCTCCAAAATTTATAGGGAACTCATACAACTTAACAAAAGGAAGATAAACAATCCAATCAAAAAATGGGCAAAGGACCTAAATAGACACCTTTCAAAAGAGGACATTCAGAAAGCCAAGAGACACATGAAAACATGCTCAAAGTCACTAATCATCCGAGAGATGCAAATCAAAACAACAATGAGGTACCATCTCACACCTGTCAGACTGGCTATCATCAACAAATCAACAAACGACAAGTGCTGGAGAGGATGTGGAGAAAAAGGAACACTTGTGCACTGCTGGTGGGAATGCAGACTGGTGCAGCCACTATGGAAGACAGTATGGAGTTTCCTTAAAAAACTGAAAATGGAACTCCCATTTGACCCTGTGATCCCACTTCTAGGAATATATCCCAAGAAACCAGAAACACCAATCAGAAAGGATATATGCACCCCTATGTTCATAGCAGCACAATTCACCATAGCTAAGATCTGGAAACAGCCTAAGTGCCCATCAGTAGATGAATGGATTAGAAAACTGTGGTACATCTACACGATGGAATACTATGCTGCTCTAAAAAGGAAGGAACTCTTACCATTTGCAACGTCATGGATGGAACTGGAGAGCATTATGCTAAGTGAAATAAGCCAGTCAATGAAGGAAAAATACCACATGATCTCACTCATTCATGGATAATAGAGACCATTATAAACTTTTGAACAATAATAGATACAGAGGCAGAGCTCCCTCAAACAGATTGTCAAACTGCAGCAGGAAGGCCGGGGAGGGTTGCGGGGCAGGAGGTAGGGGGGTAGGAGATCAACTAAAGGACTTGTATGCATGCATAGAAGCATAACCAGTGGACATAAGCATGGGGGGACAGGGGAGGCTAGGGGACTGTCTAGGGCGGGGGGATAAAATGGACACATATGTAATACCCTTTGTAATACTTTAAGCAATAAAAAAAAAAAATAAAAAAAAAAATAAAAAAATAAATTAATCAGTTGAGTGAATCATAAAGCATAAAGTTAGGCATTTTGAAGTGAACGATTCAGTAGCATTTTGTACATTTAAAAAAAAAATAAATAAGTATTATATTAAGAAATAGAATTTTTTCAACGGCATGAATGGACCTGGAGAGCATTATCCTAAATGAAATAAGTCAGTCAGAGAAGGATAAATATCACATGATCTCACTCATTTGAGGAATATAATGAACATTATAAACTGATTAACAAAAACAGATACGGAGACAAAGAAGCATCGAACAGACTGTCAAACATCAGTGGGAAGGCAGGGGGTGGGGGGAGGGGTAAGAGATCAACCAAATGACTTGTATGCATGCATATAAGCATAACCAATGGACACAGACACTGGGGGGGGGGGGGTGAGGGCATGTGCGGGAGCGTGGGGGGCGGGTTTGGGGCTGGCAGAGGGGGAGGTCAATGGGGGAAAAAGAAGACATGTAATACTATATGTAATACTTTAAACAATAAAATAAAACTTAAAAAATAAAATATACTTTGGGGGAAAAAAGAAATAGAATTTTTAAAATATTGTCAACCAATTCATTACATGACAAAGTATAAAAGACCTAAACACAAGTTCTTTGGCTACTACTCCATGTAAGTTAGCATGTATTCAAAACAGAAATATAGGTCCCAAGAAAGGAGAGAACATGTTAGTTAAGCACACACTTGGAATGACGATGCAATATTGCCTAGTAACAGTCACGCCATATATACCAAAGAGTTCAGAAAACACAGCTAAAATGATCAAGTCTGCTCAGTATATATATATAGTTAGAAACTTAGGTTCCAGAGACTCAAAATTCCTTCTAATATGCAGTTTATAAATCAATATGAGATAAAGAAAAAAAGAAAAAATGAAAGAATCCCTAGGTTGTATCAAATAATGCTCTGATTCTAGCAGACTGTTCAATCTCCTTACCTAGGCTGGAATAAATGTGGCTGAGAATACGAGCTGGTTGTACTCTGAAGGGGTACACCTCAGCAATGGTCTCCACATCAATTCCCTTGTCCTTTAAAATGGCCTTAATTTCTTCTGTCTCAGCTAGAATGGAAACTGTAAGAAAGAAAAATGAGATCAACAGAAAATTTTATTTCAGTAAAAATTTAAAATCTCTCAAGCCAGATAAGTTTTTTGAAGGGAAGAGAAAGGAAAGTTGAGGAAATTAGTAATTATTGGGGAACCCTGATGAAATAATTATCATGTTAGGTACATAATGATTGGCAAAGGAAAAAAAGATTTCATGACCACAGTATCATATTCTGGTTTTTGGTCAAGTATTTGGTCAAGTGTTCCTAGAGAATGCCACACTCTCTTTATATCTGTGATTCCATGTTTAAACAGGAAAAATTCCAACATGTGATGTGTTATAGCTTTGGTGAAAGTTAATTCCTCAAGACTCTCTCATATCCATACCCTTAAGACCAGGGCTAGGATTACAAGAGTAATAAAGAATACACTAATAAGAATTGCTCTATAGCTAGAGAATGGTAGAAGGCAAGGTAAATTGGAAATAAAGAATTGAAGTATGATAGTTGAAATTGTGTGTGGTTATTTTTTTTTGCAGGGGGGGCGGTGAGTAGGGATAAATACTTTTCTAGACTCAGAGCCTGCCAAGCCTGGACAGCTCCATTTTGTTAGTCTTACATTCATGCCTCTGATGTAGTCACTGTACTTACAGAGGAGACCAGGCCAGCACCCTGGCTCTTCTGTTTACTCTCCCTCTATGAGACAGATATTTGACACTAAGTACCAGGAACAAGCATGCACCTGATTCCTGTTCCTCTAATGATGGTATATGTGTTGAATTGGGTTAATGGGAAAATGAAGGTATCACTTAGTTCATTCCAGCTTACTAGTATACTTTATGTTTTGTTTTTTCTGTTTTTTTTTTTTTTTTTTTTTTTTTTTTTTTTTTTTTTTTTTTTAGCAAAAGCCTAGTTAACAAAGTTGCTGGAGGCAAAGACCAACAGTAGTTAGCATAATAAATGCAAGAAGTTTGTCAGAAGGCTAATGGACTTTGATATTCAGCAGGGCTGAAAACCTGCATATTATTATCTGCTGCTGGCTGAATAGCTGAAGGCAATTCTCCTAACCTGATAATCCTCTACTGTTTACCAAACCTTACCATTGATGTCTGTTTGCTTTGCTAAAGGGCAAATGTATATTGAAGTAAATAAAAAGTCGGGGGTCTGGACATTCGGGGAGCCCATTCCACTAGAGAAGGGTTTCTGCCTGGTCCCCCATGCCTTCCAAATTTGTCTAGTGTATTCATTTATGTGTCAGCCCCTTCTCCTGATTCCTGAACCCTTGCTGCAAAAGACTGGGGCACTTATGGCGCCTTAACAAGGGACATCTGGAGAAGAAGATTATGAGTGAGATCATGTGATATTTATCTTTCTCTGACTGACTTATTTCACTTAGCATAATGCTCTCCAGCTCCATCCATGCTGTTACAAATGGTAGGAGTTCCTTCCTTTTTACTGTGGCATAGTATTCCAATGCATAGATGTGCGAAAGTTTTTTAATCCACTCATCTGCTGATGGGCACGTAGAGTGATTCCAAATCTTAGCTATTGTAAATTGTGTTGCTATGAACATACAGATATATATATATATATATATATATATATATATATATATATATATATATGATTGGTATTTCTAGTTTCTTGGGATATATTCCTAGAAATGGGATCACAGGGTCAAATGGAAGTTCCATTTTTAGTTTTTTTGAGCAAACTCCATAATGTTCTCACAGTGGCTGCACCAGTCTGCATTCCCACCAGCAGTGCATGAGGGTTCCTTTTTCTCTGCATCCTCTCCAGCATTTGTCATTTGTTGATTTGTTGATGATAGCCATTATGACAGGTGTGAGGTGGTACCTCATCTTCGTTTTAATTTGCATCTCTCAGGTGATTAGTGACTTTGAGCATGTTTTCATATGTCTCTTGGCCTTCCTATGTCTTATTTCGAAAAGTATCTATTTAGAACAGTTGCACATTTTTTGATTCGGTTGTTTGTCTTCCTATGTTAAGTTGCAAGAGTTCCCTGTAAATGTTGCTGATTAAGCCCTAATAGGAGATATCATTGGCAAATATGTTCTCCCATGCAGTGGGTTTTCTTGTTGTTTTGTTGATGGTTTTTTTTTTGCTGTGCAGAAGCTTTTTATTTTGATGTAGTCCCATTTGTTTATTTTCTCTTTAATTTCCATTGCCCTAGGAGCTGTGTCGGTGAAGATACTGCTTCGGTATATATCTGAGATCTTGCTGCCTGTGGATTCCTCTAATATTTTTATGGTTTCCTGTCTTACATTTAAGTCCTTTATCCATTTTGAGTTTATTTTTCTGTATGGTGTAAATTGGTGGTCTAGTTTCATTTTTGTGTGTGTGTCTGACCAAGTTTCCCAGCACCATTTATTGAAGAGACTGTCTTGACTCCATTGTATGTTCCTGTCTCCTTTGTCAAATATTAATTGAGCATAGTGGTTTGGGTCAATTTCTGGGTTCTCTATTCTATTCCATTGGTCTATATGTCTGTTCTTGTGCCAGCACCAGGCAGTTTTGAGAACAGTGGCTTTGTAATACATCTTGATATCTGGTATTGAGAGCCCTCCTACTTTGTTCTTTCTCAGGATCCCTATTTGTAGATTTTTTTTCCAGATGAATTTTTGGAGAGTTCTGTCTAGATCTGTGAAATATGCCATTGGTATTTTAGTGGGGAGTACACTGAGTTTATAGATTGCTTTGGGTAGTATGAACATTTTAATGATGTTGATTCTACCAATCCATGAACATGGTATGTTCTTCCATCTGTTTATGTCTTCCTCTATCTCTTTTTTTCAACGTCTTCTAGTTTTCTTCTTTTTTCTTTTCTTTCTTTCTTTTTTTTATTGCTTACAGTATTACAAAGGGTATTACATATGTGTCCCTTTTTTCCCCCCGCCCTTGACAATCCCCTGGCCTCCCCTACCCCCCAGTGTCTTATGTCCATTGGTTATGCTTATATGCATGCATACAAGTCCTTTGGTTGAACTCTTACCCCCCTCCCTCCTGCCCCCCACCCCTCCCCGGCCTTCCCGCTGCAGTTTGACAATCTGTTTGAGGCTGTTCTGCCTCTGTATCTACTATTGTTCAAAAGTTTATAATGGTCTCTATTATCCATGAATGAGTGAGATCATGTGGTATTTTTCCTTCATTGACTGGCTTATTTCACTTAGCATAATGCTCTCCAGTTCCATCCATGCTGTTCCAAATGGTAAGAGTTCCTTCTTTTTTACAGCAGCATAGTATTCCATTGTGTAGATGTACTACAGTTTTCTAATCCATTCATCTACTGATAGGCACTTAGGCTGTTTCCAGAATCTAGCTATGGTGAATTGTGCTTCTATGAACGTATGGGTGCATATATCCTTTCTGATTGGTGTTTCTGGTTTCTTGGGATATATTCCTAGAAGTGGGATCACTGGCTCAAATGGAAGTTCCATTTGTAGTTTTTTGAGGAAACTCCATACTGTCTTCCATAGTGGCTGCACCAGTCTGCATTCCTACCAGCAGTGCACGAGTGTTCCTTTTTCTCCACATCCTCTCCAGCACTTGTCGTTTGTTGATTTGTTGATGATAGCCAGGCTGACAGGTGTGAGATGGTACCTCATTGTTGTTTTGATTTGCATCTCTTGGATGATTAGTGACTTTGAGCATGTTTCCATATGTCTGTTGGCTTTCTGAATGTCCTCTTTTGAAAAGTGTCTATTTAGGTCCTTTGCCCATTTTTTGATTGGATTGTTTATCTTCCTTTTGTTAAGTTGTATGAGTTCCCTATAAATTTTGGAGATTAGGCCCTTATCAGATATGACATTGGCAACTATGTTGTCCCACGCAGTGGGTTTTCTCGTTGTTTTGTTGATGGTTTCTTTTGCTGTGCAGAAGCTTTTTATTTTGATGTAGTCCCATTTGTTCATTTTCTCTTTCGTTTCAAGTGCCCTAGGAGCTGTATCAGTGAAGAAATTGCTTCGGCATATGTCTGAGATTTTGTTGCCTTTGGATTCTTCTAGAATTTTTATGGTTTCCTGTCGTACATTTAAGTCCTTTATCCATTTTGAGTTTATTTTTGTGTATGGTGTAAGTTGGTGATCTAGTTTCATTTTCTTGCATATATCTGTCCAATTTTCCCAACACCATTTATTGAAGAGACTATCTTGGCTCCATTGTATATTGTTGCCTCCTTTGTCAAATATTAATTGAGCATATTGGTTTGGGCCGATTTCTGGGCTCTCTATTCTATTCCATTGATCTATATGCCTGTTCTTGTGCCAGTACCAGGCAGTTTTGAGAACAGTGGCTTTGTAATACATCTTGATATCTGGTATTGAGATCCCACCTACTTTGTTCTTTCTCAGGATTGCTGCAGCTATTCGGGGTCTTTTGTTATTCCAGATGAATTTTTGGAGAGTTCGTTCTAGATCTGTGAAGTATGCCGTTGGTATTTTAATGGGAAGTGCGTTGAATTTATAGATTGCTTTGGGTAGTATGGACATTTTAATGATGTTGATTCTACCAATCCATGAACACGGTATGTTCTTCCATCTGTTTATGTCTTCCTCTATCTCTTTTTTCAACGTCCTGTAGTTTTCTGAGTAGAGGTCTTTTACCTCTTTAATTAAGTTTATTCCTAGGTAGCTTAATTTTTTTGGTGCGATGGTGAATGGGATTGTTTTTATAATCTCTCTTTCTGAAAGTTCACTATTGGTGTATAGAAATGCCTCAGAATTCTTGGGGTTAATTTTGTATCCTGCTCCATTGCCAAATTCATGTATTAAGTCTAGTAGCTTTTTGATGGAGTCTCTAGGGTTTTGTATGTATAATATCATGTCGTCTGCAAATAAGGACAGTTTTACTTCCTCTTTTCCGATGTGGATGCCTTTTATTTCTTCTTCTTGCCTAATTGCGATGGCTAATACTTGCAGTACTATTGAGCAGGAGTGGTGAAAGTGGGCATCCCTGTCTTGTTCCTGTTCTTAAGGGAAATGGTTTTAGTTTTTGCCCATTGAGTATGATGTTGGCTGTAGGTTTGTCATATAAGGCTTTTATTATGTTGAGGTATGATCCTTCTATTCCCACTTTGCTGAGCGTTTTTATCAGAAAAGGCAGCTGGACTTTGTCAAAAGCCTTTTCTGCATCAATCAATACGATTATGTGATTTTTGTCTCTCAATTTCTTTATGTGATGTATCACGTTTATTGATTTGCGGATATTGTACCAGCCTTGCATCCCTGGAATAAATCCCACTTGTTCATGGTGTATAATTTTTCTAATGTAATGCTGGATCCGGTTTGCAAGAATTTTGTTGAGGATTTTAGCGTGTATGTTCATCAGAGAAATTGGCCTGTAATTCTCTTTCTTTGTGGTGTCTCTGTCTGGTTTTGGGATTAGGGTAATGCTGGCTTCATATAAAAAGCTTGGAAGTGTGCCTACCTCTTGAATTTTTTGGAATAGTCTCAGAAGGATTGGTTTTAGTTCTTCTTTGAATGTTCGGTAAAACTCCCCTGTGAAGCCATCTGGTCCAGGGCTTTTGTTTGCTGGAAGCTTTTTGAATACGGTTTCAATTTCATCAGCAGTTATTGGCCTACTCAGGTTTTTTAATTCTTCCTGATTGAGTTTTGGAAGATTATATTTTTCAAGGAATGTGTCAATTTTGTCAAGGTTATCCAGTTTTTTGGAGTAGAGTTGTTCATACTATATTTCTACAATCCTTTGTATAGCAGTAGGGTCAGTTGTTACTTCACCTCTTTCATTTCTGATTTTGTTTATTTGGGTCCTCTCTCCTCTCTCTTTGTTTCTTGGTGAGCCTGGAGAGAGGTTCATCAATCCTGTTGATCCTTTCAAAGAACCAGCTCTTGGTTTCATTGATCTTTTGTATTGTGTTCCTTATTGTAACAATGTCCTTTTTCATCTCCTTTTGGTTCTTTTTCATGTTGGTGAGATTCTCTTTCAGCTCCTTATAATTCTTATTGAGTTGTGTGTATTTGTCATCCAGCCATTTGAGTATCCTTATAACCATAACTCTGAATTCTTTCTCTGATATGTTGCTAGCCTCAGTTTCATTTAACTCCCTTTCTGTTGATTATTCTTTTTCTTTCCTTTGCGGATTGCTTTTTTGCCTCCCCATGTTTTGCTGTAATGTTTTAATTGTAGATTTGATTGCTTTGCTACCCAGGTTCTTTTGGGGATGGTGCTACTGGTGGGATCTCTCAGGTCTCCTGGACTTGGTAATCTAGTGTAGCTCCCTACTTGAGCTATTTGGGTTCTCTTGATGTAGGTCAGTGAGCTGGAAATGCACAACTGAGGTGTCTAGAAGTCAGCAGCAGCCATGGAGGGAGGTGTCCCAATTTTTGCTATCTTACGCCCTTGTCTGAAGTCACACATGCCCAGTGGGGACTCACAGTGGCACTGGAAAAGCGTGCAACTGTAGTGTCCAGAGTTCTGCAGCTGTGGGGTGGGCAGATTCAGTTTTTGCTCTTGCACCTGTGGTGGATAGGCACGCGTTCCCAGTGGTGGCTCACAGGGGCACCAGCGGTGCATTTGCCAGCATGGCATACTGAAGCACTCTGAAGGGTCCTGGCACTGAAGCCACGTAATTGAGGTGTCTGTGTGCAGGTATCCAGGGTGACTGAATTCAGAATTTTGATTGCTGGGGGAAGTGTGTCCCGGTTGGTCTAAGATCGCACCTAGCCAGGGCTCCCAGTGGCTCCCAGGAGCGCCCTGTTGATAGATGGGCTCTGGGTACCTGTTCGTTGGAAATGCGCTACTGTGGCAGTGAGTTTAGCGAAATTCAGAATTTCTGCTGCGGAGCAGCACACCCTTGTCTGTTCAAAATCACATCCAGCAAGGGTTCACAGGGGCATCCAAGAGCTGCCTATGGGGTAGTGTGCCCTGGAAGTTTGCATGCTGGAAATCGGTGAATGTCGAAATGTGTAAATGTTGAAACGCGCAAATGTGGCATCAGGATCTCTGCCCTGGAGTTCTGCCGCTGCGTAGGGAGGAAGTTGCACTTACTGCTGTGGGTGCGGTGCACCTTTGGAGATGGAAGTCCCAGGGTCCGTGGGTCTGTGGGTGGGGCTGCAGGATTTTGGCTGGAGTGGCTGTCGGGTCGCGGGCAGTATCCAAGGCCTGTCTGGGTGGTGGTGCTGATGAATTCCTAGAAGAGGCCACTCTCCCCTCCAAGATAGCATGGGCTTTGTGCCCGAGTCTCTCAGTCCAGGGAGTGCCACAGATGTGGTAGTCTCTCCCTATCCCAGAGAGCCTGGTCTGCCTGCCTCTGCTGCTCCTGACAGATTTAACTGTCCCTCACTCACTCTCACACACACATCACACACATCCACATACTCTCCTTTCATTCCCTCACTCACTCACTTCTTATTCCTCACCTTTGTCCTGCCAGCTGCCATGTGTTTTCTGAGCTCAATCTCTTTACAGATGCTATAGAATAAACCCAAGACTATTTTTCTAAAAAAAAAAAAATGATGACAAAAATGACTCAAAATATACAGGTTGGGTTTAGGCAACAAGATTCCATAATAAAGGGTAGTTTTTGAATAATAATGGACCGCATTCCAATGTTAACATTAAGGCCACTGAAAGTCAGTAAGTTATATGTGTCATAGAATTTGCCAAAGTAATTGCCTTAGATAATAATAATTCGCTTTAGAATCTCAAAATTGTTGAAACATGGATAAATAGGTATAACTAAAATGAAGGATTTTTGGTGGAGTTTTTCAGTAATAATTACAGGTATATTGATAGTGGGAGTCCAGTCACCCGGGGGGAAGACTGGCTGTGCCTTCTGATAGAGGGGGTTGGTCGCATTTCCCGTAGCAGCAACCCTTAGATGTTATCTCTGAAGAAAAAAAAATATGGCAGTTTTACATTCAAGAGGAGCGACCTGGAGGCTTGCTTCCCTGCTTCCCCCTCCTTTTGCCAGCCAGAAACATAGTTTTCCAAAGTCTTTGGCAACTTAAAACTTTGGATTTTACTGAATTAAATAAAAATTTATTAAAAAAATCTATGTATTTTGAAATGACAAAATACTGAAATATTAATCTGTTTACCACGTTTTAAAAATCTAGAGGATAGAATTGAATCTCTTTAATTAAATATGTCTTGTATTTTTGAAATATATTCTTAAAAATGTTTAGTTATTACTAATCTGAGAAATATTAAGTATTTAACTTGCCACCTAAACTTTAAGGCTTCTAAGAGTTTAAACTTCAAATTAAGTTGGAAAAAATTATATGGTAGTAATAACAAAATGCATAAAGTATAGAAATTTATTTTTGAGAGAAATAATTCTTGTATTTTCTCTGGAGAAATTAGTAGTTCAAAATATATTGTAGTCTTTATGTGTACTATGTGTGGTAAAATTTCAACCTAGGATATAGTATTTGATATGGTTTAATTTAAAAAGGATTAATTTTATGGTCTGAACCAAATTTTTAATATAAAAACCAGTTTAAATTTAATTGATATTTTTTAGAATAATTACAAAAAGTATATAATATTTGAAATATATATTTTATGGTCTTTCCAAGTTAAATTTCAAGACTTTAACCGAGAGATGGCTTTGGGACGTTCCAAGGGCCCTGGAATGATTCAAGGATTTATTCTCTCTTCTTCTTCTTCTTTTCTTTTTTTTTAAATTAAATCTTTATTGTTCAGATTATTACATTTGTTCCTCTTTTTCCCCCCCATAACTCCCCTCCTCCCAGTTCCCGCCCCACCCTCCGCCCTCACTCCCCACCCACTGTCCTCATCCATAGGTGCACGATATTTGTCCAGTCTCTTCCCGCATCTCCCACACCCCTTTCCCACCCAAGAATAGTCAGTCCATTCCCTTTCTATGTCCCTGATTCTATTATGATCACCAGATAATTTATTCACTTGATTCTTAGATTCACTTGTTGATAGATGCATGTTTGTTGTTCATAATTTGTATCTTTACCTTTTTCTTCTTCTTCCTCTTCTTAAAGGATACCTTTCAGCATTTCATATAATACTGGTTTGGTGGTGATGAACTCCTTTAGCTTTTCCTTATCTGTGAAGCTCTTTATCTGACCTTTCAGTTCTGAATGATAGCTTTGCTGGATAAAGTAATCTTGGTTGTAGGTTCTTGGTATTCATCACTTTGAATATTTCTTGCCACTCCCTTCTGGCCTGCAAAGTTTCTGTTGAGAAATCAGCTGACAGTCGTATGGGTATTCCCTTGTAGGTAACTGAGTTTCTTTCTCTTGCTGCTTTTAAGATTCTCTCTTTGTCTTTTGCTCTTGGCATTTTAATTATGATGTGTCTTGGTGTGGTCCTCTTTGGGTTCCTTTTGTTTGGGGTTCTCTGCACTTCCTGGACCTGTAAGTCTATTTCTTTCACCAGGTGTGGGAAGTTTTCTGTCAGTACTTCTTCAAATAGGTTTTCAATATCTTGCTCTCTCTCATCTTCTGGTACCCCTATAATTCTGATTTTGGTACGCTTGAAGCTGTCCCAGAGGCTCCTTACACTATCTTTGTATTTTCGGATTCTTTTTTCATTTTGCTTTTCTGGTTGGGTGTTTTTTGCTTCTTCGCATTTCAAATCTTTGCCTTGATTCTTGCGCTCCTCTTGTCTGCTGTTGGGAGTCTGTATAATATTCGTTATTTCAGTCCGTGTATGCTTAATTTCTAGTTGGTTCTTTATCATAACATCGAGGGTTTCATTAGATTTCATGAGGATCTCACTACATTTATTGGCGGCTTCTAGACAGTTCTTAAGAGACCTTAAAAGTGTGGTTCTGAACTCAATATCCTCCATTGACAGTTTTGTCCTGTTTCTTTGTCTCCGCATTTTTTATGCTTTCTTGGTGCACCCCCTAGTGGTCTTTGTGCACAGTCTTGTTGTAGTTAAGCCTTGATTGTTGTCGGCAATACCGGGGGTGATTTGACCTCCAGGCTAACTGGCTATGAGAGTCAGCTGTGTCTGCAGTGGGAGAGCTTCTGTGCTGGATCTCTAGGGCGGTGCTAATCTAGCCTTTGCCTGAGGCTATCCGGCAAATGGCTCTGCGCAGGGCTTGGGCGGGGCGGGTCCCCAGGGATCTACAGGGCGGGCTGGAGCGAGCAGTTATGGCTGCTCTCAGTTCCGTCCCTAGGGGCTCTGTCTCACAGAGTCCCAGCAACCGCTGCAAACCTCAGAGAGAAAGCTGCCTTCGAGTTCCGACCGAAGCCAGACAGTCCCGCTTCTCCTGTTTGAGTCTGGGTCTCTAGAGACTCGCCGGGATCTGGAGCTCAGAGTCTGAAACTCCCTCCCGATTGAAAACAACAGCCGCGCCCTCTGCCTCCAGCCCGCTCCGGGTGCACTCCGCACCTTAGTATTTCACTTCAGCACTGTGCCTCCTCTGAGTCTGGGTATGATATTCTCTTTCCTCCTAGTTGTAGAATTTCCACTCAGCCAGCCTTCCTGTGGTTCTGGATGATGTCCGTTCCGTCTTTTAGTTGTTTTTTGAAGTGGTTGTTCGAGGCAGCAATCTCCGGTGTTAACTTATGCCGCCATCTTGGTTTCTCCCTATTCTCTCTTCTTAAAAGAAGTATTTTTAAACTAAATTGGGGTGATTTAATATACTTGAAATCATGTGAAAATCTTTATAAAATAAAAATTAATAAATATATTTTATGTATATACATATATTTTAAATATTATAAAGGTTTCAACCTCTAAGGGAGGGCAAGACAATATTGCTGAATATTTCTTAAGCAGAACTGGATTATTCAGCAGTAAAATATTAAAGCCTGATTTTTAAATAGGCTGAGGGTTAGGGCGGCATCTGTATTTCATAGGTCAAATGTCTAAGTTTGCTTGCTTTGCTTTTTCAATAAAGATGCCTACTTTAATTACTTAAATAAATTAGCTTTTTACAATATAATCAAGGTCTCATATAATTTCAGTTAAATGAGAAGCCAATGTTTTTGTAAGCAATTGGCTTTAACAAAAGCCAAAGTAAAAATGTGCACATGTATGCAAATGAGCTCTAGGCAAAAAGAATGCTGTTTGAAAGTAAATTTTAAGCTTAATAAAAGGAGAAATTTTAAAATCTCTTCCGCTACTATTTACAGGGTAAACTGAAGGTTATTGTTCAAGCATTAAATCTGATCATTAATAAGTCACCATAAGTAAAAAGAGAGTCACTTAAAATGTATCCATGGCAGTACTGGCACACATCTGAAAAGTAACAATGTTTGTTGTTCTGTTTAAAAGAAAGAAAAAAGGTTTTTAAAAAAGAAACTCTCTAAATGTGGTCTAGAAATTACTCTGGGAGGAAATAATGAGAAATGCCCTTCAAGTATTTGGAAAATTATAATTAAAAGTCAATGTATTAGGCCTCAAAAAGAAAAGTAAGTAATTTGCATTTTGCCTCCCAAAACAGAGCTTATGTGGATATACTTAAAGACTGATAGCAGAAATCCAATTAGTGTCATTTACTGTCCATACCCAAGGACAAGTAAAGTTAGAAAATAAGCTTTATTTCAGACTGATTTAAATTGGCAAATTGAAATAAGTGAATATTCAGGGGAACTTACTTATACTAGGCAGGAACCTATTCCTGGAGCATTAACTATTTTTTACTGATAGTTCATCACATAATAAAAGCTGCTTATCATGCAATGAATTCAGACCAAGTCATCCAGAGCAGTCATACTTCTGTACTTAGAATTTAATTAAAAGCTATCAGGGCTGCCTTGCTGGATTTTCAAAAGCCAAAATATTGTACAGCAAGCAAAAAAATGTCCTCCTTACATATTAAAACAAAAAGGGGGTGATAGTGGAGTAGTCTCCTGTAAGTAATTTACATCAAGTCTTAATTACTTTAAATTTTTTACTTAAAAATTTTTTTTTTCACTTGTAATGCTGATGGCAAGACACCCATGAAATTACACAGGTGTCAGATAAGCCAAAGGAAATGATTTGGCAAAATAAAAAGATCCCGAGTCTAGTTTATGGAAGGAAAGGTCCCTTTATTAACCTTTGGTTGAGAATATGCTTATGTATTTCCAGAAAACTTCACCAAGTCTGTGTGGAAACTGCAACAATGGATCCAAGAGAGGAACTGACCAGACTACTCCAACCACACAGCAGTGGCCCCAAGCAACACGCTGACGAGACAGAGGAGAAATAGTCCAGAGATGGAGGATGGCAAAGACGCCTTTCCATGCTAGCACTCATCAGCTGTCTGTCAGTACAGGTCGTCCAGGACCAAGCCAAAGAAGGTCGGACCTGCATTGCCATTGCTCACCGTTTGTCCATCATCCAGAACTGGAATATCATTGCTGTCATGTCACAGGGGACAGTGATTGAGAAGGGACCCCATAAAAAACTGTTAGACAATGATTGGAAAGGGACTCAAAGAACTGTTGGCCCAGAAAGGAGCTTACTGCAGACTAATTCCTTTGATGCCTGGCAGCAATTTAAAAGGACATGAAAGAACTCAATCCTTGTCATTGAATTTAAAAATCTTAAAAGGACCCGAAACCAAAAGGGGGATATGTGGAGGCTAAGACCAACAGTAGTTAGCATAATAAATGTGAGAAGTTCATCAGAAGGTGGATGGACTTTGATATTCAGCAGGGCTGAAAATCTGCATATTATTACCTGCTGCTGGCTGAACAGCTGAAGGCAATTCTCCTAACCTGATAATCCTTTATTGTTTACCAAACCTTACCATTGATGTCTGTTTGCTTTGCTAAATGGCAAATGTATACTGGAGTAAATAAAAAGCCATGGGTCTGGACATTCGGAGAGCCCACTTCACTAGAGGATGAGGCCTCTGCCTGGTCCCCCATGCCTTCCAAATTTATATTTCTTGTCTAGTGTATTCATTTATGCGTCAGCCCCTTCTTCAGGTTCCTGAGCCCTTGCTGCGAAAGACTGCAGCACAAAGTGATACTTTGCTCTCCTTTGCCATTATATTTTGTGTGTTTTTCTAGCTTGGGAACATTATGGTGTTGTGTTGCTGTGGTCTGAGTCAGGATATGCAGAATATGGTTATTACAGAGGCCCCTGGATATAATATCATCTTGATTACTTATTTTAAAATTTTTTATTGAATTTATTGGAAACATGAAGAGAACAAAGATTCTCCAGGGAACATATACAGAGGAAGAACGATAATAGGCTGAGAAAAAACCAGGGAAGCACATGTGGTCATTCATTCATTCATTCATTCATTAATAAACAATTACTAAGCACATAAATGGATGAGGGACTATGCTTGGCACTAGGGATATAGAGATGAATAAATTACTCTCTCCCTTAGGAATGCATAGTGTAATGAAAGTGATACACAGATAAACTGATTCTAAAATAACCTGCTAGGTAAATAGAAGTATACACAAAACATGAGACCACTCAAGAGTGATACCTAGTCTGGGGTTGGCAGGAAGTAGTTTCAGAAAGGGCTTCCCAAAAGAGAACTTAAACTGAGTTTGAAGGAATGAATAAGGTACCAGAGAAAGAAGGAACTAGGAAAGGGAAAGCCATTTTAGGTACAAGATCCAGAATGATCATAAAGTATCCTATATAATAAACGGCCAGTGACCATAATGGTGTCACAACCAGAATGACCGATTGATCAGTTGCTATGAGGAGCATTGACCACCTCTCAGTCTCTCCCCCCGGCCTGCAGATTCTGATCGCTGGATGGTGAACAGTGAACCACGGGGAACTGAAATGGGTGTCGGCAGCTGGGCGGGACTGGGGACTGGCGAGAGGGCAGAAGGCAGACCTCTTGGTCCCTCCCCTCGGCCCGCAGGCTCTGATCACTGGATGGCAAATGGGGAGCCACGGGGAACCAGGATGGGTGTCAGAGGCGGGGTGGGACTGGGAACTGGTGAGCGGGCAGAACGGCCAACCTCTTGGTCCCTTCCCCTGGCCCGCAGGCTCTGATAGATCACCAGATGGCAAACGGGGAACCAGGGTGGGTGTTGGCAGTGGGGTGGGACTGGAGACTGGCGAACGGGCGGAAGATGGCCCTGATTGCAGGCTAGGCCTAGGGACCCTACCCGTGCACAATTTCGTGTGCTGGGCTTCTAATAGAAATATAAAAGAATGTGGTTGCATTGGGGAGGAGGGGCACAGTGGAACATGCACTTCAATACTGCCGTAGCATAAAGTACCCATAAAGTGGCAAAAAGAAAAAAAAAATAATCTAAAAAGGCAAACATAATGGAAGGCATATGTGTCACTTTAAGGATTTTTAAAAACTTTATTCTTGGGTAATGATTTTTGAACTGCATGCTACTGAGCCTCAGGGGTCTGCACTGGGCAATGCAATTGGTAGCATGAGTAGAGGAGACTGAAGGAGAGGCAACTGATCAACATTCTGGGGCCCCAGGAATAGTTTCAACCTTAACAAGTCAGCTTTTTGTTTATTTTATGTTTTATAAAACATTTAAAAAAATGTTCTTTTGGTACCACTTGCTAGGCACTAACAAATGCTAGTGATACAAAGATGGACATGATCTCTGAAGAAAATGACATTGACATTGTGTCCTGCTAGAGGGATGAATAGTACCTAATCCGATAAAGGTGAAGGTAAAAGTAAGGGAGAAATTGTTCCAGACAGAAGAAACAGCATAGACAAAGATTCAAGGACAACTAAGAATAAGGCAGATCTAGGAATTATAAAAAGTTCTTACAGGAGGGGCATGGGGTATGAAAGGGCAGTAGTGAGAAAGGATACTCAGGATAGAGTCAGGAACCAAGTCATAATGAGTCTGGTAAGCCACGTTAGGGAGGTTGGCAATGGGAGGCCCCTGCATAGTTGAATTAGGGTAATAACATATACATATCTGCATCTTAAAAAGAACATGTTCATGTTGATGATTACAGAATAAAGTAATAGACTACAGTGGGCTTAGACTGAAGTCTGTGAGACCACTTAAAAAGTTATTGTAGACCAGAGGCCCGATGCACGAAATTTGTGCTAGAGTAGGCCTTCCTTCCCCTGGCTGCCGTCGCTGGCTTCCCTCTGGCACCCAGGACCCAGGTTTCCCTCCAGCACCCGGGACCTGGGCTTTCCTTGCAGCCCCAGCTTCATCTGAAAGGTCGTCTGGTCTAATTAGCATATTACCCTTTCATTATTATAGATTAGGATCATGCCATTGGCACTGGAGAGAACTACATGGATTTCACAATTATTTAGGAAGTAGAGAAACGAGGACTTATTAATTGGTTTCTTTAGGAGATGAGAGAGGGAGAGATATAGAAAATGATTCCCCAAGTACTTATGTTTGTAACTGGGAGGATGTTGTGCCATCTAATGACATAAGCACATAGGGAGAAAAGCAGGCATGAGTGATGTAGTAAGAGGAGGAGTCAGCTGATTAATTTGAGCTATGCTGAGTTTAAAGTGCATGTGAGACATCTGAGTGGGGCTTTCATGAAGGACACCTATATAAATTAAAGAGTATTAGCATAGAAAGAGATGAGATGGATCAAGGAGAATATATAGAGGAGAGAACCTAGAATACAACCATGAGAAATTGCAATATATAAGAAGTGAGCAAATAAAGAAAAGCCTGGGGTAGGAGTGAGGGTTTTTTAAATCTTACAGCTTATATTTTCTTTGTCATAGGAGGTGAGGTCATCTTTTGAGAAGGAAAAAGGAGGCAGAAAAAAGAAAAAAAAATGTTTGAAATAGCAGGACCCTGAGAGACAAGAATAAGTATTCTCAGGTAGAGGAACAGTGGGCTACAGACAGAACTACAAGGAAGACCAACAATTAGGGGGCCAAGAAAAAAAGAAAGCCCAGAATGAAACAAAATAGTGAAAAATTTAGGTTGAAGGAGAATTAAGACAGTATGGTATCACAGAAGAGTTAAGAGTGTCCAAAAAGATAATAAATGAAACATAAAGATCAACTAATGTATGAATTAAAAATGATCTATTGAGTTTGGTAATAACTTAAGTAAAAGAATTTTCCAAGGAATAATGAGCTAGACTATAAAGAATTGCAGAATGAATGAAATAAAAAGAAGGGGAAGTTTGGATGAGAAAGGGAGGATAGGATAACTAGAGGGAGATGAATATGTCAATGGATTAAAAAGCAGAACCAGCCCTAACCGGTTTGGCTCAGTGGATAGAGCGTCAGCCTGCGGACTCAAGGGTCCCAGGTTCGATTCCGGTCAAGGGCATGTACCTTGGTTGCGGGCACATCCCCAGTAGGGAGTGTGCAGGAGGCAGCTGATCGATGTTTCTCTCTCATCGATGTTTCTAACTCTCTATCCCTCTCCCTTCCTCTCTGTAAAAAATCAATAAAATATATATATATATTTTTTAAAAAAGCAGAACCAACTAAAAAATTATTGAAGATTAAAGAAAAGAGTAGTATTTTAAGAAGGCTAAGGAAGAGAATAGAATTAAGCATCAGGAAAAAAAAAGTTGGCCTTAAAGATGAGAAGAGACACCCCTTCTGAGACTGGAGGGAAGGATGCAAGGATGGGTGAAGATATAAGTAAGACTGTGGTGGGGGGAGGGTGGGAAACTGACAAAGATCCGAATATTAAGATTATCCAGCATGAAGTAGAAGGCCAAAAATGAGGCGGAATTCAAGAGGTGGTGTTGAAAAGAGAAGGTTTGGAATAGTGGTTGAGAAGAATGAAAATGCTGGCTAACAATAAGAACAAGGCATTGTGGATCTAGCTGAGTTGGGGACCATGGATTTACAGTGCTAAAAGTTACACTCTGCTCATTTGTGTAACTTTTTTCTAGTAACTTTAGTAGGCCAGGTATAGGATCAGAAAATGCTGATTGTCAGATTGATCTGGAGCTATGATTTTTCTGGTGGGTATCGTAGAAGTATTGTACAGTGGTGCTTAAGATATTCAGATGATCAACCAAGAGGTAAGGCAAGGCATATTAGAAGTGTAATGGGAGGAAAAAGAAAACAAATAATATGTAGCTATGACTGGAGATGGGGATTTTTTGAAGTGGAAAATATCTAAGGTGGTTCTAAAGTTTTGTCCTTGTTCTTCAAACTGAGTGGCTAAAGTAGAGGTGGAAGGAAATGTTAGTAGGGCTATGTATATCAAAGAAATTTGAAGCTAAAATGTTTGAGGGCACTTACTCTCATGCTGAAATCTAGCACTATAGTAGGGACTATAAAAGAAGGCTGTGAGCCAAGAATCAAAGTCTTCAATGAATGAATTAGAGCAACCAGGAGATCAGTATAGCCAGATGGCAAAAGCCTCAAAGGAGAACAAGCTTTCTCATGGGAGGGGAAGAGGAATGGTCCTTTTTAAAATTATGTTTGCTATATACATTGATAAGCAAAGACTACCTATATGACCACATAGGTGTCAAGTATAAGAAAGTTTAGAACACACACGAGATTATTTTGCACATATAACCAACCCCAAAGTCAAGTTACTGGAGACCTTTCAGAGAAGCTTCACAGAGAGCCTTAGTACCATGTTAGATGGTGTTATTGGAGAGTCAAAAATCACTTCAAACTTTCTACCTTAGGAGACTAGGATAGCAGTGAAGTAATTGAGACAGATAAGGAAAGTAGAAAGATCTGCTTTTCTTGGGAGAGGTAATATGAGGGGATGGAGACAAGAAAAGGTCAGGTTTGCATTTGAAGTAGAAGTGATAAAGATATTTTATAGGTATTGGGACTAGAATTCTTAATACCTTAGAGCTTAGCCTAGTGTTTTTTATAGAATAGGTACCTCAACATTTTTGATGATTGTTAGGAACAAAAGGTAAAGGTTTGGAGGCAATAGTTGAAGCCATATAAACAACTTTATTATGAAAGAGGCAGTCCTAAAAAACTAAGACAGGGTGTAAATCCTGAAAGACAATAATATAAGACTAAATACACAGCCATTAGGAGGCTATTAGAAGAAAGGAGTATTAGCAGGAAAAACACAGAAGGAATGCTCAAAAAGAAAGCAGAGATAATCATAAGGCTACAATATCATGATGATGAAAGGAAAAGTGCTTCCAGAAATAAGGAGTGATTAAGTGTCAAATAATATCATTTATTAAGCATTTATTCATTATTAAGATTAATAGCAATTTTGAAATGAAACAGAACCACATTCATTCTATATTTTTGAACACTAAAAAAATACATGATAAAGAATAAAGTCTGACCAGCTGGTATGGCTAAATGGTTCAGTGTAGACCCATGAACCAGGAAGTCACGGTTTGATTCCTGGTCAGGGCACATGCCCAGGTTGTGGGCTCTATCCCCAGTAGAAGGGGTGCAGGAGGCAGCCGATGGATGATTCTCTCTCATCATTAATGTTTCTATCATTCTCTTCCTCTCTCTAAAATCAATACAAACATACTTTTAAAAAAAGAATAAAGTCATCATTTACTGGCCAAACCAGATCTTTAATATAGCTTCTGTTGCTGTGAATAAAAATACATACCTTGAACCACAACATCTGGTTTTGGTACAGTTGAAAACCTACGATTCAGGGGATCAATTTCTCCAGGAGCTAAAAATCCCTAAAGAAAAACAGTAAAAAGACAAATTATTATATTTCAAAAAAGCTACTGTTTGAGGATAAACAACATACAAGTGCCACAACCCTGTACCATAACAGGTAAGAGGCAGGCACGAGAAGGAAACAAATACCTTCACAGTATGAAATGTTTGAACTCCTGAATTCTTATCCAAATTTATCTTAGCTGGAGTTAATTTCTAGAGACTGCCACAAATCCATTTTTGGAAATAGGGTATAAATGACATACAGAAAGTTTTCTAGTTCTATCTACTTTGGATGTATATGATTAAACAATAAGACCACAGTGCTTATTATCAATATTTTAACTCATTAGCCTGTTGACTCCTCACTTATTCATGCAATGCTTTCTGCTCAGCAGATATGTTTTAATTTTTAACTTTTATTTTTAATATATATATTTATTTATTGTTGATAATACTACTGATGTCACCCATTTCCCCCCACCTTTTTGCCACTCTACCCAGCCCCTACCCACTCCACCAGGTCTTCACCACCCTATTCCCAGTGTCCATGGGCTATGCATATCCTATATAATAAAAGGGTAATATGCAGATAGAAACCAAGATGGCAGCATAGGTAAACACCGGAAATTGCTGCCTCCCACAACAACTTCAAAAATACAACGAAAAGACAAAACGGACATCATCCAGCACTACAGGAAGGCTGGCTGAGTGGAAATTCCAGAACTAGAAGAAAAAAGAAATGCACACTGAGACCCAGAGGAGCTGCGGAAGTAAAGTGCAGAGGTAAGGAGACTCGAGTGTGCGCGGAAAGGAGCTGGCACGTGAGGACGCGGCTGTCTTTTTGAATCAGGAGGGAGTCACAAGCTCCTAACTGCTCTGAACTCAGGTTCCAGGAAGTCTCTGGGGACACAGGACTCATACGGGGAGAAACTGGACAATCTGGCAGCAGGCAGAACTCGGAACTTGAGGGCGGCTTTCCCTCAGAGGTGCTTGCAGCAATTTTCAGGACACTGAGATGTGCCGCCCCTTAGGGAAGGGCTGAGGATCTGCCATAGCTGCTTGCTCCACCTGTTGATTCCCTGAGTACCCTGCCCCACCCAAGGTGCGGCAGAGGCTTTTGCATATGAATGCCCTGGCCCTTTGCAACCTGAAAATTACCTAACAAATTACAGCTGGGCCAGACAGACCCAGAACTTCCAAGAGAAGGCCCAAGGCCCCACAACAGCTTGCATTGCTTCACAGCTGGGCCTCATCTGGACACCTCCAAACTCCAAACAAGGAAGGGGAATCTGCAGATTTCTTCATAGCTCCTGCTGGGTAACCTCAGGCAGAGACTAAATTAGCACCTCCTTAGATCCAAGAGCCAGTGTACCCAGTTGTCAGAGGGGGACCATCCAGATTACAACTCCTCAGATCCATAAGGGACACACTCAGGGGACAGACTCAGTGAGCACCAAAGCCCAACTAAAGCAAGTCTTGCCCCAGAAGGGTGTCTTCAGCACAGAAGTTCTCCCACTGCAGACACAGCTGATTCTCACTGCCAATTGGCCTGGAGGTCAATTCCTCCCAGTGATCCTACAACAATCAAGGCATAACTACAACAAGACTGTGCACAAAACCCACAAGGGAGTGCACCAAGAGGGTCCACCTCAGGTAACTGGGGAGGATGAGCCACTGGGCCCTGCAGGACACCTAGCACACAAAACCACTCTACCAACACAGGGAAGCATAAAAAATGTGGAGACAAAGAAACAGGTCACAAATGACAGAAATGGAGGAAAGCAAATGACTGGATATAGAGTTCAAAACCACGTTTATAAGGTTTTTCAAGAATTTTATGGAAACCGCCGATAAATTTAGTGAGACCCTGGAGGATGTGAAAAAAGAACAACTAGAAATTAAGCATACACTGACTGAAATAAAGAATAATATACAGAGATCCAACAGCAGACAAGAGGATCCCAAGAATCAAGTCAAAGATTTGAAATGTGAAGAAACAAAAAATACCCAACCGAAGAAGCAGAAAGAAAAAAGAATCCAAAAATATGAAGATAGTGTAAGGAGCCTCTGGGACAACTTCAAGCGTACCAACATCAGAATTATAGGGGTACCAGAAGAAGAGAGAGGGCAAGATATTGAAAACCTATTTGAAGAAATAATGACAGAAAACTTCCCCTACCTGGTGAAAGAAATAGACTTACAAGTCCTGGAAGGGCAGAGAACCCCAAACAAAAGGAATTCAAAGAGGACCACACCAAGACACATCATAATTAAAACGCCAAGAGCAAAAGACAAAGAGAGAATCTTAAAAGCAGCAAGAGAAAAAAAGTCAGTTACCTACAAGGGAGTACCCATACGACTGTCAGCTGCTTTCTCAACAGAAACCATGCAGGCCAGAAGAGAGTGGCAAGAAATATTCATAGTGACGAATAGCAAGAACCTACAACCAAGATTACTTTATCCAGCAAAGCTATAATTCAGAATTGAAGTTCAGATAAAGAGCTTCACAGATAAGAAAAAGCTAAAGGAGTTCATCACCACCAAACCTGCATTATATGAAATGCTGAAAGGCATTCTTTAAGAAGAGGAAGAAGAAAAAGGAACTCTTACCATTTGTCACAGCATGGATGGAACTGGAGAGCATTATGCTAAGTGAAATAAGCCAGTCAGAGAAGGATAAATACCACATGATCTCACTCATTTGTGGAATATAATGAACAACATAAACTGATGAACAAGGACTGATCCAGAGACGGAGAGGCATTGATTGGACTGTTGGGCCTTGGAGGGAAGGTAGGGGAGGGTGGGGGTAACAGGGAAAGATCAACCAAAGGACTTATATGCAAGCATATAGGCCTAACTTATATGCAAGCATATAGGACATGGACAACGGGGGGGGGGGGGTGAGGGCATGAGCGGGGGAGGGGGTTAGGGGGTAATGTGGGGATAAGGACACATATGTATTATCTTAATCAATTAAAAATATATTTAAAAAAATAAAAAGTAAAAGGGTAATATGCAAATCGACCAAACTGCAGAACAACTGGTTGCTATGATGCGCAGTGACCACGAGGGGGCAGACACTCAACACAGGAGCTGCCTCCTGGTGGTCAGTGCACTCCCACAGGAGGAGCGCTGCTCAGCCAGAAGCTGGGCTCATGGCTGGCAAGTGCAGCGGTGGTGGCAGGAGCCTCTCCCACCTCTGTGGCAGTGTTAAGGATGTCTGACCAATGGCTCCTGGATGGCAAAAGGGAGCAGGCTGGGCTGAGGCACCCCTGTCCACCCGCCCTCCCAAGTGCATGAATGTCATGCACCAGGCCTCTAGTAAGTATATAAGTTCTTAGGTTTATCTCTTCTCATCCACCCCACATGTACATCAAGGTATGCCAGTCTGTTCCATGCATCCATGATTAAGGTCTTATTTTGTGGTCAATTCATTTTGTTCATTAGATTCCTTGAATAAGTGAGATCACGTGATATTTGTCTTTCTCAGATTGGCTTATTTCACTTAGCATAATAGGCTCCAAGTCCATCCATGTTGTCCCAAAAGGTAAGAGATCCCTCTTTTTTACAGCTACTAAGTATTTGCTTGTGTAAATGTCCCACAGTTTTTTATTCACTCATCTACTGATGGGCACTTGAGCTGTTTCCAAATCTTAGTTATTGTAAATAATGCTACTATGAACATAGGGGTGCATATATTATTTCTGATAGGCATTTTGGGGTTTTTAGGATATATTCCTAGAAGTGTGATCACTGGGGCAAACAGAAGTTCCATTTTAAATTTTTTGAGGAAACTTTTTTCCATAGTGGCTGCACCAATCTGCACTCCCACAAGCAGTGCACAAGGGTTCCTTTTACTCCGCATCCTTGCCAGCACTTGACGGTTTGTTGATTTGTTGATGATAGTCATTCTGACAGGTGTGAGGTAATAGCACATTGTGGTTCTAATTGGCATTTCTCAGATGACCAGTGACTTTGAGAATTTTTTCATATGTCTCTTAGCAATTTGTATGTCCTCATTGGAGAAATACAGATTCAGATCCTCTGCCCATTTTATTTCCCATTGAATTGTTGTCTTCCTTTTGTTGAGTTGTACAAATACTTTATATATTTTGAATATTAACCCCTTATCAGGTGTATCATTGACAAATATGTTCTCCCATACAGTGGGTTCCCTTTTCATTTTGATGGTGGTTTCTCTTAGTGTACAGAAGCTTTTTATTTTAATGTAGTCCCATTTGTTTATTTTCTCCTTTGTTTTTCTTGCCCTAGGAGATGTATCGGCAAATATTCTGCTATGTGAGATGCCTGAAACTTTACTGCCTATGTTTTCTTCTAAGATTTTTATGGTTTCATGGTTTACATTTAAGTCTTTTATCCATTTTGGATTTATTCTTGTGAATGGTAAGTTGGTGGTCTGGATTAATCTCTTGGCATGTGTCTATCCAGTTTACGCAGCATCATTTGTTGAAGAGACTGTCTTTACTCCATTGTATGGTGTGGGTAACTTTTGGGGGCTCTGTTCTGTTCCAATGTCCTATGTGCCTATTCTTGTGCCAGTACCAAGATACTTTGAGTATAATGGCTTTGTAGTATAGTTTAATATCTGGTACTGTGACCCCCTCCAACCTTATTCTTCTTTTTCAAGATTGCTGCAGCTATTTGGGATCTTTCATAGTTTCATATAAATTTTTGGTGTATTTGTTCTAGTTGTGTGAAGTATGTCATTGGTATTTCAATAGGGGCTATGATGAATCTAAAGATTTCTTTAGGTATTAAGGACATTTTAATGATGTTAATTCTACCAATGGATGAACACCGTATACATTTAAATTTGTTTGTATTGTCCTCTACTTCTTTTTTCAACACCCTTTAGTTTCCCAAGTACATGTCTTTTTTTTCCTCCTTGGGTAAGTTTATTCTTAGGTATCTTTTTGTTGTTGCTGTTGTTGCAATGGTAAATGGGATTTTTTTGGTTTCTCTTTATGAGAGTTCATTATCTATACACATAAAAGGCAGATATGCTAAGTGTCCGACCATCCAGTTAATGACATCATATAGCAACTCCCAGCTTCCTCTCCCTAGTGACTAGCCTCCTTACAGTTCCTTTGGCTCAGGAACACAACGTGCTTTATAGCCAGGTGCAAACGTTTCACACTTTAACCAAATGTTTGTGAAGCATTTTCACGTGCCTCATCTCATTTCATCCTCACAGAAGTCCTGGAGTAGGTAGATAGGAGACTTGGTGGAATCCTATCTTCTTTTCATTAGCTGGAAAATGGAAATTTAGAAAGCTTAGAAACTTGACCCTACTGAAAAGAAGTAAGAAATGGTGGACCTTAAAAATGACTTCAGGTTTTCTCGCTGCACAGAATATAGTCAAACACTGCTACTGTTAAATATTTTACCCTTTGTCCTCCCTGTGTGATCTACAGTAATCTGCTTCGGGTTGATATTTACTGCTGTGTTGCTGACAATTACCTGAAAGAGAAGTTGGGGTGCTTCAGTGGGCTGGAAAAAGTTTAGCTAAATTAGAAAGCAGGTCTAATTAAGCAAGTCTATTTTATATATATAAAAGGCTAAGTTGACTCACACATGTGCAGTACATATAAAGCTCTCACTGGTGCCAATTGCACGTGTGTGTTTCCATCTGTCATTGTCAATTGTGAATTTGGTTGACACTTTTATTATAGAGAAAGGGTGAATAGCAATATTAAAATATTTCTTTTAATTAATTTCCTTTCAATGTGCACAAATTTGTGCACCCAGCCAATAGTTGGAATATGAAAATATCATCAATTTTGGGATGTTGATATTGTATCCTGCTTCTTTGCCAAATTCATTTATTAAGTCTAGTAGTCTCCTGGTGAGGTCTTTAGGGTTTTCTATGTATAATATCATGTCATCTATGAATAATGACAGGCTTACTTACTCCTTTCCAATTGGGATGCCTTTTATCTCATTTCTTGTCTCATCCCTTTGGCTAGGACTTCCAGTACTATGTTGAGTAAGAGTGGTGAAAGCAGACATCCTTGTTTTGTTCCTGTTCTTAAGGGAAATAGTTTTTGCCCATTATGTATTATGTTGCTTGTAGGTTTGTCATATATGGTCTTTGTTATGTTGAGGTATGATCCCTCTATACCCACTTTACTGAGAGTTTTTATCAAAAAAGATGCTGGAGTTTTTCAAATGCTTTTTCTGCATCTATTGATATGATCATGTGATTTTTATCTTTCATTTTGTTTATGTGATGTATCACAGTTATTCATTTACAAGTATTGTACCAGCTTTGCATCCCTGGAATAAATCCTACTTGATCATATTGTATGATCCTTTTAATACTAGAGGCCCGGTGCATGAAATTCATGCACTTGGGGTGGGGGCTTCCCCAGCCTGGCCTGTGCCCTCTCACAGTGAGGAAGCCCCGGGATTGATCTCCCCAAAGAAGTAGGCCCTTCCCACCCATCCAGGGCTCCTCAATTGATTACCCCAAAGAGGTAGGCCAGAGCTGGGGGTCCCGCCTCCACACTATGTGGAGCTGCTGGGATCCACCTCTGTCACTCCGCACAAAGCCGCCAGGACCAGCCTCCACGCTGCGCATACAGCGTCAAGTCCCCACACACCCACATGCACCCGCTGTGCACACAGCCTTCTGGTGATGACTGTTATGGCATGAGGGCATCACGGCATGAGGGCATGACGACGACATAGGCTTTTATTAGTATAGATATTGCTAAATCCTATTTGCTAATATTTTGTTGAGGATTTTAGCATTTGTATTCTCCAGGGATATTGGCTTGTAATTTTCTTTCTCTGTAGTGTCTTTATCTGGTTTTGGAATGAGGATAATGCTGGCTATGTAAAAAGAGCTTGGAAGTGTTTCTTCCTCTTGAATTTTTTGGAATACTTTGAGGAGGATAGGTGTTAGTTCTTCTTTGAATGTTTGGTAAAATTCTCTTGTAAATCCATTCAAACCAGGACTTCCATGTGTTGGGAGTTTTGAAATTATTACTTCAATTTCATCAGTTGTTATTGGCCTATTTCAGTTTTCTGATTCTTCCTGATTGAGTTTTGGGAGATTGTATGTTTCTAGGAATTTGTCCATTTCACGCAGGTTGTCCAGTTTGTTGGCATATAGTTATTCATAGTATTTGCTTACAATCCTTTGTATTTCTGTGGTGTCTGCTGTTATATTGCCTCTTTCATTTCTGATTTTATTTACCTGGGTCCTCTCTGTTTCTTGATGAGTGTGACTAAGGGCTCATCAATCTTGTTTATCTTTTCAGACAACCAGCTCTTGGATTCACTAATCTTTTGTACTGTTTTTTGTTTGTTTGTTTTAGTATCTGTCATTTATTTTGGTCTGATCTTTATTATTTCCTTCCTTCTACTTCCTCTGGGCCGTTCTTGCTTTTCTCTTTCTAATACATTTAGTTGTAGGATTAGGTAGTTTATTAGTGCTTTGTCTTGTTTCTTGAGATAGGCCTGTAATGCTACGAACTTCCCTTTCAGGACTGCTTTCTCCTGTCCCATAGGTTTTGGGTGGTGTGTGTTCCTATTCCTTTGTTTCCAGCAAGTTTTTAATTTCTTGCTTAATCTCATTGGTAACCCATTCATTGTTTAATAACATGCTATTTATCTTCCATGTATTTGAGGGGTTTTTTTATGGTAGTTGATTTCTAACTAAATGCCATTGTGATCTGAGAAGATGGTTGATATGATTTCAATCTTCTTGAATTTGTATAGATTTGTTTTATTTTCCTAAAATGTGATCTATCTTTGAGAATGTTCCATGTGCATTTGAGCAGAATGTATATTCTGTTGCTTTGGGGTGAAATGTTCTGTAAATATCAGTTACATACATCTGATCTAGTGTGTCATTTAAGGCCTCTGTTTCCTTGTCAATTTTTTTGTCTGGAAGATCTATCCAGTGGAGTCAGTGGGGTGTTAAAGTCCCCTATATGAGTGTGTTGCTGTTGATCTCTCCCTTAAAGTCCATAAAGATATAGATATGTATATATATGTATATATATGTATGTATATGTATATATGTATATATATGTGTATATATATATATATATATATATATATATATATATATATACACTCCTATTTTGAGTGCATATATGTTTACAAGGGTTATATTTGTCTCCTGTTATGGCCTCTGTTTTGAAGTCTATTTTGTCTGATACGAGTACTGCTACCACAGCTTTTTTTTCCTTTTTACATGCATGGAATATTTTTTCCATCCCTTCACTCTCAGTCTGTGTGTCTTTTCTTCTGAGGTGGATCTCTTATAGACAGCATAGATGTGGGTCATGTTTTCTTATTCAGCCACCCTATGCCTTTTCACTGGAGAATTTGATACATTTATATTTAAGGCTATTTTTAATATATTTTTATTGATTTCAGAGAGGAAGGGAGTGGGAGAGAGAGAAACATTAATGATGAGAGAGAATTATTGATCGGCTGCCTCTTGCATGGCCTACACTGGGGATTGAGCCCGCAGCCCAGGCATTTGCCCTTGACTGGAATCAAATTCGGGACCCTTCAGTCCACAGGCCAATGCTCTATCCAGAGCCAAATGAGATAGGGCTAATGTTCTTATTGATAGGTGTTTATTTACTGCCATTTTTATTTTCTTTATACAGATGATCCTCTTCCTCTCCTTTTCTTCTTCTTAAAACAGTCCCTTTAACATTTCTTGCATTGCTGGTTTAGTGGTAATGTACTCCTTTAACCTGTTTTGTTTGTTTGTTTGTTTGTGTGTTTGGTTTTTTTTGGTCTGTAAAGCTTTTTATTTCATCTTCAATTTTAAATGATAGCCTTGATGGATACAGTAATCTTGGAATTAGGCCCTTGCTTTTCATTACTTTGAATACTTCATTCCACTCCCTTCTGGCCTGGAGTGTTTCTATTGAAAGGTCAGCTGAAATTCTAATGGAAACTCATTTGCAGCCATTTTCCTTCACCAGGTTGGGCAAATTTTCTTTCATTATTTCTTCAAAAATGTTATCTTTTTCTTGCTCACTTTTTCCCCTTCTGGTATTCCTATAATATGGAAGTTGTTATGTTTCATGTTGGTCCTGAGCTCCCTTTAGCTATCTTCCTGCTTTTTCATTCTTTTTTCTATTTGCTGCTCTAACTGGATATTTATTTCTACCTTGTCTTCCAAATCGTTGATTCAATCCTCTGCTTCATTCATTCTACTTTTAATTCTTTCCAGTGTGTTCTTGATGTCAGATACGTTATTCTTCATTTCTGTCTGGTTCAGGTTCATGGTTTCTATTTCCTTCCTCACCCTGCTATAGTTCCCACTGAGTTCCTTATAATTTGCACTCAGCTCCTTAGCATCTTTATAACCATTACTTTGAGCTCTATGTCTGATAGGTTGCTTGCCTCATTTCATTTAGTTTTTTTTTTCTGGAGATTCCTCCTTTCCTCTTATTTGGAGGTTGTTACTTTGTCTCACCATTTTAGCTGTCTCTTTGTATTTCTATGTATTAGATAGAACTATTATGCCTCCCAGTCTTTGTGGGATGGCCCTATGTAGAAAGTGTCTTGAGGGGTCTCCCTTTGTGTGCATTATTTGGGCTCTCCTGTATTAATTGGGACTTGATTGTTGATTTCCCATTTATGAGAGAGATCTCCCCCTCTGACTTGCTGACAGTGAGGCTCAACCCCAATCTCATTGTGCCAGCTGTTACATGGGTGTTGACAAGACAGAACAAGACACAGCAGGACCAAACCAAAAACAGTACTGAAATCAAGCTACACAAAGCAACAACAGGAAAGTCTAATAAGTAAAAAGAAGAGGAAGCAAAGAAAAAATGAAGAGAATACTTAGAGATATGCAATCAAAGACTTAAATGGTATATAAAGAAAAAGGGAGAAAGAAGAAGAAAAAAATGGCTATATGAAAGCAAGGAGGAAGCTAAAAGAATTAGTATAGGAAGAAAAAGAAAAGGAAACAAAAAATGAAATAATAGTAATGAACTTAAAATGTAGGAATAATGAATATATTAAGCTATAGATAGGCAAAGTAAAATGAAAAAATGAGAACTGAGAAAAATTAATAAAGAGATACAAGAATAGAATCAAAGGAAAAATTAGAGATATGCAAAAAAAGGAAAAAAGGGGAAAAACAAACAACAAACAACAAAAAAAGCCACTCTCTTTCTCTCACACACACACAAACACACACACACACACAACAAAACCACCACACTCACACTCAAAAACCTTTGGGTCTGCTATTTGTGGAGCTCACTGGATTTTGCTCTGATGTTGTTGAATCTGGTCACTTTGTGTGTCTATCCTGGGCATCCTTGGAGCTTTCTGGTCAGGCCAATGTGAGTCACTGTCCCTTTCTGGCCTTGGGCAATTTGATTGAGGCCCAATAGATCGAAGCCCCTAGTTGTCCAGTGGGTGAGGACTCCTTAGTCCAGAGGCTGAGTCTGCCTCAAGTCTCTCTTGATTGTGTCTGTTCTGAGCTGTTCTCCCTTTCCACTTGGAGCTGGGCTCTACATGGGTATCCTGGTCTTGGCTGGGATGGTTTGATCAGGCTCATGTTGGGCATGGTACCAATAGCTTGTAGGAGGTGGGGCTGGGCCCTTCCTGTCCTTATAATGCCTCAGCTCTGCCTGTTTGCTGCCACCTTCCCTTTGCCACTTGCAGGGGCACAGACTTCCTGCCCTGGGATATTCCCCCTTGCCTCAGGTCACTGCAGGTTGGGTAAGAAGCAGCTCTTTTATTGGTGGGAAAGAGGGCACCTCCTCTGCATTCCAGGTGGGCAGGGCTGATCCTCCCTCCTGGACTACTCTCAAGCCCCCTTTCTGCTCACCAGCATGAGTTTCTCTAAGAAATAGAGAATCCCCAAGATTCGATGTTGTGTGTATCCTTCAGAACACTCCAATGTAGGCTGCCCCTGAGCTCCACTGCAAGGTCCTTCCCACTGATCAGGAGGAGCTTCCCAGGCTGCATGATGGCAGGGTGCTAGCACTACTCTATCCAGGGACTTCAGCCCTGGGCTGCACTACTGCACCACACTGCAGTCTCCATAGCCAGTACCCTTGGGGGCCTCCTTTCTCAGTCCCAGGCCCTCCTGTCTCACCCAAAATCTGCAGTCTCTTCAGTCTCCTCAGGTCCTCATTTTTAATAGTTCCAGTTCAGGGGAGGCCACATCCACCTCCTGGCCTTCAGCACAGTTCCTGCACCTAAAACCTGACTTTGTGAAATATGACTAAGTCACCTGTTTTGCCCTTAAGAAAACCATTCATCTCCTCTTTTCATTCCATTTAATGTATTTGTCTTGAATGAGAAAGTTACCAGAAAAGGATTACTTTATACCAATCATGCTGCCCATTATTGTTACACTAGAGGCCTGGTGCACAAAATTCATGCATGGGTCGGGTCCATAGACCTGGTTGCCAATCAGGGCCCAAAGGCCCCGGCAGGGTTGGGAAGAGGTGACGGTTGCTGGGCCGGGTGCGGAAGGAATGGACGACAGACGCAAAAGCCGCCCTCAGCACCCTGCCACCACGCAGTTCCCTGCCTCCCCCTCTCCTCCTTCCCTTGTTGCCTTATTAGCACCAGGGCCTACCGGCTGGAGGGAGGAACAGGGCCTGCTGGCCAGGGGAGTGACAGGGGGACGGACCATGGGAGGTTTGCTGGCCAGGGGGAGGAGCCATGGGAGGTTAGCTGCAGGCCCCAAGGAGGGAGCGGCCCTCAGCCCTGCTGGGAAAAGGGCTGCATCTACCACCACCTACCCCTGGTTCCCCATCCCAGCCTGGGGCCCAAAGGCCCTGGTGGGGTCGGGAGAGGAGGTGACAGTTGCCAGGCCAGGCGCAGAAGGAATGGGCACCGGATGCCGATGCCGCCCTCGGCACCCTGCCACCACATGGTTCCCCGGCCCCCTCCTCCATCCCTCACCATCCCGCACCAGGGCTTGCTGGCTGGGGAACAGGGGGAGGGGCCACAGGAGGTTTTCCGGCCGGGGGAGGGGCTGCAGGAGGTTGGCCACCGGCCCTGATGAGGAAGATGGCCTGTGACCCCCTGGGAAAAAGGCCACATCCGCCACTACCCACCCCCGAATGCCCATCCCAATCAGGGCCTACTGATGAGGGGGCGTGATCGCAGGAGGTTGGCTGGCCAGGGGAGGTTGGCTGTGTGAGCGTACTGACCACCAGGAGGCAGCTCCTACATTGAGCATCTGCCCCCTGGTGGTCAGTGCGCATTATAGTGACCAGTCGTTCTAGTCGTTCAGTTGCAACAGTCACTTGGGCTTTTATTATATACTAGAGGCCCGTTGCAGGAACATTCCTGCAAGAATAGGGCTTCTTGTGGCTGGAGCAAAGCAGAGAAGGGAGTGAAACTCGCTGAGGCGGGCTTCGCTCCCGCTTCAAGCCCCTGCAGCTGGTCTTGCCCTCCTGCTCCAAGCCGCTGCCCCTTATGCTCCCAGCCACAGTGGTTGGGCTTGCCCTCCTGATCCGAGTCGCTGGGGCTGGGCTTGCCCTCCCGCACCCATCCCCTGCAGCTGGGCTTGCCCTTCCAATCCCAGTGGCTTGGGCTGGGCTTGCCCTCCCGCTCCCATCCACTGGAGCTGGGCTTGCCCTCCTGCTCTCAGTTGCTGGGGCTGGGCTTGCCTCCCCTCTCCCAGCCGCTGGGGCTGGGCTTGCCCTCCCGATCCCAGTTGCTGGGGCTGGGCTTACCCTCCCACTCCCAGCCGCTGCCCCTCAGCTCCCAGCCGCTGCCCCTCCCTCCTCCCTAGCCGCTGCCCCTTATACTCCCAGCCACAGTGGTGGGCTTGCCCTTCCGATCCCAGTGGCTGGGGATGGGCTTGCCCTCCCACTCCCAGCCACTGTCCCACAGCTCCCAGCCGCTGCCCCTCCCCGCCGCCCCAGCCACTGCCCCTTATGCTCCCAGCCACAGTGGTTGGGCTTGCCCTCCCTGATCCCAGTTGCTGGGGCTGGGCTTGCCCTTTTGCCCCCATCCCCTGCAGCTGGGCTTGCCCTTCTGATCCCAGTGCCTGGGGCTGGGCTTTCCCTCCTGCTCCCAGCTGCTGGGGCTGGGCTTGCCCTTCTGATCCCATCCCCTGGGGCTGGGCTTGCCCTCCTGCTCCCAGCCGCTGCCACTCCCCTCCAAGCCTCTGCCCCTTCCGCCCCCAGCTGCTGCCCCTTATGCTCCCAGCCAAAGTGGTTGGGTTTGCCCTCCCACTCCCAGCCGCTGCCCCTTCCTCTCCAAGCCGCTGCCCCTCCCGCTCCCAGCCGCTGTGGCTGGGATTTCCCTCCCGCTCCCAGCTGCTGCCCCTTCCCCTCCAAGCCACTGCCTCTCCCGCTCACAGCAGCTTCAGCTCTGTTTCTGTCCTTGCAGCCTCTACTTGGCTCCCTTCTGTACCACTTGGCCTCCATGTTGGCGTCAGTCTTCGCTCGCAGCTAGTATATGCAAATTAACTGCCATCTTTTAGCTTCTATAATTGAAACATTGTATCTTTTGGAGCTGTTGCTTCAGGAGCTCAGAGGCCGGCAGTGGCAGGCGGGGAACGTTGGAGTCCTCCGTCACTGAAGCAAGCATGCCTCATGTTCGCTTTAAGCTGCCTGGCTGCCGGCCGCCATCTTGGTTGGCAGTTAATTTGCATATCGCCCTGATTAGCCAATGGGAAGGGTAGCGGTTATACGCTAATTACCATGTTTCTCTTTTATTAGATAGGACTAGTGGCCCGAAATGAAATTCATGCATAGGGGCGGGGGGGTGGTTCCCTCAGCCCAGCCTGCATCCTCTCCAATCAGGGACCCCTTGGGATATGTCCAACCGCCGATTTAGGCCCGATCGCAATCTGGGACTGCTGGCTTCTAACCGCTTACCTGCCTGCCTGCCTGATTGCCCCTAACTGCCTCTGCCTGCCTGTCTGATTGCCCCTAACTGCCCTCCCCTGCCAGCCTGATCTCGCCCCCAACTGCCTCTGCCTGCCTCATTGCCCCTAACTGCCCTTCCCTGCTGGCCTGATCTCTCCTAACTGCCTCTGCCTCAGCCCCCACCACCATGACTTTGTCCAGAAGGAAGTCGGGCATCCAGAAGATGGCTGGTCAACCCAGTCTAATTAGCATATTACCCTTTTAGTAGTATAGATAGATTATATAGAATAGGATGGCTTAAATGAGGGGGAAAAGCCTTTTTCAGCAGGAAGAGATGCTCTTGGCAGACAAAAACACATAATCCCTATATCTGGACTGATAGCCAGTCATATGCACTATACTGCCAAACTGGTCATGAAAAAATTGAACCGCTTTCTTACACCTTATACCAAACAGCTGTTGCCCTTAAACCCCCTCCTCAGCCCCCACCTTAGGTTCTTCCTTCGCAGTTCACCCAGATTAGGTTCTGATTGGTCGGTTTCTATGCCAGTCAGCATCAAAAGCTCTGCCTCCTAGGCAGCCACTGGCTCCTCACACTTCACCCAGATTAGGTTCTGATTGGTCTGTTTCTATGCCAGTCAGCGTCTCCGGGCCTATCTTTGGGCCTGATCAAAGAGGTGGGGCTGATCAGCAGCCCTCGTGTGGAGGCCCAGAGAGAAACAGAGGCGCAGCTGCTGGCGAAGCCGGGAGAGAAAAAGAGAGGCAATGGCTGATAAACAGCTGCCATGGAGGCTGGGGATCAGACCCTGCCTCTCTCTCTGCAGGCCTCTCTCCAGGCCACATCCATAGCACCCTCGTCAGTTAGTGCTGGATCGCTGCACCGGCACCGGCTACAGTCAGTGCTTGGTCACCATGGCAACCCAGCACTGACTTCTGGTGTTCCATAGAGCCTTGGTCGTTGTGGACGTTATGGACCCTGGCTCTTTATATAGATAGATAATGTCAATGACAGATAATCAAACCTTTATGCTTGTGAACCCTGAGAAAGAATATACCTATCAAGAAGGGCTCCTGGTGGCTACCTGGGCTCAACTTTAAAAGAAGAGTCTAGCAGCTGTTTATAAACAGTGGCCTCTCACACTTCAGGGAAAAGCCTGCATTGAACTGCATGTCTGAACTGTGTTCCTGCATCTGAGGCAGCCCTTAGAAAAGAGTTCCTGGAGCTGTATTTCTAGTAATAGGACTGAGGCTTTCCCCATCCAATAAGAGCTGCACAACTATATCCCCATCAGCATCTTCACTGACCAATCAGAGTGGCTCCATTCTGACAGTGCCTTTTGGACCAGTCAAACTGAGGATTTGGCATCCTCATTTGCATGAGGACAGACCAATTAGGGGCCATAGGTGGGACTTCTCTCTATGTAAGTCACTCCCCTCTGTCAAGGAAAGTACACTTTTCCATTCCAAGTAAGACTGAGACCATGTTTCCCTGGATGGAGCTGAAACACTAAAGATAAAACACTGAAGACATCTCAGGGGACCAGAGCAGAGTAGGCAGAGCAGGGCAGAGTAGAGTAGAGCAAAGCAGGCTGGTGTGGAGAGGAGCAAAGCAGGCAGAGCAGAGCTGAGTTTTTTTGAAGGGAGAGGGGCCTTGCCCCATGACTCCCTCACCCTCGGGCCTCCTCACAGCCCTGCTGTTTCACAGCTGTACTACTCCATAATTGAGGTGTAACACCATTTAGCTGTTCCACAGCCATACTATTCTCACAACTGTGCTGTATCACAACGGAGATGTTTGCACTAAGTAAAGTTTCCTTCTTCACCATACCCCAAATTGGGGATTCCTATTGGTATTAAATTGGCACCAACAACCATCGACCTGAAACTCATAGTGATGTATGTCAATCATATCTCAATAGAATTGGGGAAAACAAAACAACAAAAATAGCTGCAGAAAATCAACAGTCATATGTAAGTAGGTCATAGAGTATGGCTCAGAAAGAATATCTTAGTACCACCCTATATCCTCTAGGAGCCTAGGTTATAGCTCACCATAATAACCTACAATGTGGAAATATATTTGTCAGTAAATCTGAAAAACTGTGAAAAAGATAACCCTTCCTATATAATCACATATATTAAATTCTGTTGAGACAGCTCAAAATATCACAAATAAGCTGACAGAAATTCCCGAGTGCCCCAGTAAGAGCTGTCTCAACAGAATTTAATATATGAAACATTTAAAGAGCCCCTTTCCAAAAATAAATAAATAAAAACTATGATGTTCCTAACTAGTTGTAATTGTACCTAAAATTTTCTTATCAGTTTATTCAATTAAAGAATGAAGCATTATGTTGCTTAGAAAATTTAGCTCTTAAATCCATTATCAGTCATGCTGTATAAGCACAACTGCATTTGTCAGTCACCAGGCAAGGCACTCGGGGGCATTCTGAAAGGGAAAGATCTAGGTAGGGCCTATTCCCAGAGCATCTGCAGGTACAGTGCCAAGGTAGGAAGCCCTGGGGGCATGAGGGACAAGGTTGCCAGGGGAAAAGATTTTTGTCAAGGACTGGTCACAGTTCCACTCTAATGACCTGGAGGAAAATATATAATTAAGGCAGAATACAAAAAGCAAAAGATTTAATGAGCTATTTACAAATCTGATTACTATCATGATTAAAGCAGAAAAAGAGCCTTAAATTTTCTCCTTACCTCTGCCATCAAGGTTCCTAAAATGTATAGAGACTGACCCCACATATGAGGCAATTTTCCCATGGGGACTCGGTCCACAGTGTGGGGGTTTTGATATTCTTCGTCAACCTAAAAGAATAGATTAAAAAGCTACAATAAGGGTAATAGAAGATTTTAAATAGTAAACAGCAAAAAGGGCTGAATCTGGATTGTGATTCATTACCCTATGAAACAGTCACACATGCAATGCACTGAAAAGTCAAGCAGTGTTCCTCTAACTGTATGGTGGATATAGATTGCCTGAGGATCGTGTACAAAGGCAGATTCTGACTTAGTAGGTGTTGGGGAAGGCCTGAAATCTGCATTTCTAACAAGCTCTCAGGTAATGCTGTTGATGTTGCTGGGAGCTTATTGCACCCATACCTACTAGAACTGAAGACTGTATCTCTCCCATGGTTAATACTCTTTCGCAATGGAGAAGAAGAACAGAAGTATTTCTGACTGGGATTTTGGGAACATGGAGACCTACTTCATTTTCAAAAACTGATCTACTCAAACAATCCCAAATTACTGGCCTCACAGCAAAGAATATCAAATCCTGAAAGTTCAAAGAGAACATCACTCTGGTTCTGCCTACTGATGTCCCTATCATTTTCAAGCTTAAGGTCTGGTCTTTTTAAAATAAATCAACCTCTAAACAATTTATTTTATTTTTTTTAATTGAGTTATGGTTGACATACAAAAAGGTTATACATATTTAATGCATCTTGGTAATTTTGAGGGTAAGTATACACCCTTGAAACTACCACTGTTAAGTTTGGTCTTACCCTTGTCTTGCTGTACAACAATGTCATAACTGTGAGTGCTTTAAAATCTTATTTTCAAGGGAACAAAATATAGTTTTATCATCCTATACTGAAAGACAACATTTTAGAAAATCAGAAGAAAGTAACAATTATTTGACTCAAACAGGGAACACCTATTGAAGTACTCCTCCTCTTCTCCCAGCCCCATGTTACAGCACTGTCTAGCTCACCTTGTCAAGGGGAACACTGTATAGCTCGGGCAGAAGTGGGACTCCATTTTTGCCCTTGATGAGGACTTCTTCAAGAGCCTCTCTATATTCTTGAACCTATAGGTATAAGAAAGGGAGAAAAAAATTTATAGAGAGTTCCCTTTGGGGATCTAGAGGAAGACTGATGCCAAAGAAAGTCCTGTTTAAAAGGAACATATTCACCTAGTAAAAGGAAGAAAAGGGGAAATAGCATCTATTACATGCTTATTATAGGCAAGATACTATATTAGGGGTTTTGCATGCTTTAATACATTTGATTTTAATAACCATCCTAGGAAGTATGCATAATTACAGACTTTTTACAGGGAAACTAAGGCTCTAGCAGGTTATGAACTTATGGAAGATCACACAAGAGTACAAGGTTGAGTTCAGATTTGAGCCCAAGTCAGCCTGCCTCCACAGGCCTATTTTCATCCATTATGTACTACCCTAAAGATAAGTTCATCATATTACATGCACTGGCTTTTAAAACTATATTTTGCCTGCCCAATTAAGTTTCTTTTATGGTCAAGTTTGTATGTTTTTGCTTAACAATTTGCTATAGATTAGTAATACATTAAAAAAAAACCTATAATTTATGGTGGAAAAATTATATAGTTAGTTCTGCTATAACAGCTGTTTAGAAAACACAAATTTGTTCCAATGTGTTTGATATATAAGGGAAAAATTTGAGCATAACATGAATTTCACATACACTCATGCACCATTTCAACTGAGCACACATATAGCTAAAATGAGCCATGAAAGATTGTACAGGAGGACAATCAACCATATGCAACCACTTGCAGGTAGGGTTACAAGTTTCTGTCGGATTTCAGATAACCTCCCATCCACCACTTCTGAGGTGCTCTTTTCTCATGGCCACTAGCTGAAATGGCTCTGTGCCTTCCCTTCTCTAATTCCCCCTCTTTATTCTCAGCGTATTTCTAGTCTTCCTCTCTGTTCTATATTCTTTTTTTAAAAAAAATTTATTGTTGAAAGTATTACATATATCCCCTTTTTCCCCCATTGACCTCTCCAGCCTGCCCCTACCTCCCACCCCAGGCCTTCACCACACTATTGTCTGTGTCCATGGGTCATGCATATATGCATACAAGTTCAGTGGTTGATCTCTTCCCACCCACTCACCCTCCACTGCCGTACCTCTGAGGTTCAACAGTCTGTTTGATGCTTCTATGTCTCTTGAACTATTTTTGTCCATCAGTTTATGTTGTTCACTAGATTCTGCATATGAGTGAGATCATGTGATACCTATCTTTCTCTGACTGGCTTATTTTGCTTAGAATAATGCTCTCCAGGTTCATCCATGCTGTTGCAAATGGTAAGAGTTCTTTCTTTTTTTACAGCTGCATAGTATTCCATTGTATAGATATACCAGTTTTTTAATCCATTCATCTGCTGATGGGCACTTAGGCTGTTTCCAAATCTTAGCTACTGTAAATTGTGCTGCTATGAACATAGGGGTGCATGTATTATTTCTGATTGGTGTTTCTGATTTCCTAGGATATATTCCTAGAAGTGGGATCACTGGGTCAAATGGGAGTTCCATTCTTAATTTTTTGAGGAAACTCCATACAGAGTTTTAACAGAGGCTGCACCAGTCTGCATTCCCACCAGCAGTGTACTAGGGTTCTTTTTCTCTGCATCCTCTCAAACACTTGTCAGTTGTGAATTTGTTAATGATAGCCATTCTGACAGGTGTGAGGTGGTACCTCATTGTCATTTTGATTTGCATCTCTCTGATGATTAGTGACTTTAAGCATTATTTCATATGCCTCTTGGACTTCTGTAAGTATACTTTGGAGAAGTGTCTATTTAGGTCCTTTTGCTGGGAACCATCAGTAATTAATATAAATGTGAGAAGTCTGGTCAGAAGGCTGAATGGGGATTTTTTTTTAATATATTTTATTGATTTTTTACAGAGAGGAAGGGAGAGGGATAGAGAGCTAGAAACATCGATGAGAGAGAAACATCAGCCAGCTGCCTCCTGCACAGCCCCCACTGGGGATGTGCCCACAACCAAGGTACATGCCCTTGACTGGAATCGAACCTGGGACCTTTCAGTCCACAGGCCGACACTCTATCCACTGAGCCAAACTGGTTAGGGCTGAATGGAGATTTTTGATATTCACAGGGATGAATATCTGCATTTTATTACCTACTGCTGACTCAATGGCCTAAAGCAGTGTTTCTCAACCTTCCTAATGCCGCGACCCTTTAATACAGTTCCTCATGTTGTGGTGACCCCCAACCATAAAATTATTTTTGTTGCTACTTCATAACTGTAATTTTGCTACTGTTATGAATCATAATGTAAATATGATATGTGGGATGTATTTTCATTGTTACAAATTGAACATAATTAAAGCATAGTGATTAATCACAAAAACAATATGTAATTATATATGTGTTTTCCGACAGTCTTAGGCGACCTCTGTGAAAGGGTCATTCAACCCCCAAAGGGGCACGACCCACAGGTTGAGAACCGCTGGACTAAAGCAAACTCTCTCAACCTGATAATCTTACTGTTTACCAAACATCACCTTTGATATGTCTGTTTGTATTCCTAAAAGACACTTGTGTATTCTAGTAAATAAAAGCAGATGGGAACAAAGACTCAGTGGAACTTGGTCCCTTGTACCAAGATCACAACTGGCTTCCCCCATAATTTCCAAATTTATATTTCTTGTCTTGTGTATTAATTTGTGCATCAGCTCTTTCTCCAAGTCTTTGAACACGAGCACACCTTTGCCCATTTTTTAACTGGATTATGTTCCTTTTGTTTAGTTGTATGATTTCCCTATAAATTTTGGAAATTAACCCCTTATTGGATGTATCATTGGCAAATATGTTCTCCCATAATGTGGGCTTTCTTGTTATTTTGTTGATGGTTTCTTTTGCTGTGCAGAGGCTTTTTATTTTGATGTAGTCCCATTT
Source organism: Myotis myotis (assembly GCF_014108235.1). NCBI lineage: Eukaryota > Metazoa > Chordata > Mammalia > Chiroptera > Vespertilionidae > Myotis > Myotis myotis. Next base: position 80,010,862 of record NW_023416346.1, on the reverse strand, counting down.
GTTTATTTATTCCTTAGTTTCCATTGTCCTAGGGATGTATCAGTAAACATATTGCTATGGAGATGTCTGAGATTTTGCTGCCTGTGGTTTCTTCTAATATTTCTATAGTTTCATGTCTTACGTTTAAGTCCTTTATCCATTTTGAGTTTATTTTTGTGTATGGTGTATGTTGGTGGTCTAGTTTCATTTTTTTGGCATGTATCTGTCCAATTATTCCAACAGCATTTAGTGATGAGATTGTCTTGACTCCATTGTATGCTTTGCTTCTTTAGTCAAATATTAATTGAGCATAATGGCTTGGGTTGATTTTCTTTTGATAGCTGTCTTTTGCTCTCTTCCTCTGGTACACAAGGTGGTGGGCAGTGGAGCCAGGGTGGGCTGGTGGGAATGTGAGTGCACATATCTAAAGGCAAATTTCAGGTATTTTTCAAGGTACAAGTATCACATCTATTGTATTTATTAACCATTTGATTTGCATACAGCTATAACAGAGTTTTTTTTTTATTGTTTCCTGTCAATTTCTTTTTATATATATATATTTTTTATTGATTAAGATATTACATATGTGTCCTTATCCCCACGTTACCCCCTACCCCCCACACCCCCGCTCATGCCCTCACCCCCCCGTTGTCCGTGCCCATTGGTTAGGCCTATACACTTGCATATAAGTCCTTTGGTTGATCTTTCCCCCTTACCTCCACCCTCCCCTACCTTCCCTCCAAGGCCCGACAGTCCAATCAATGCCTCTCCATCTCTGGATCAGTCCTTGTTCATCAGTTTATGTTGTTCATTATATTCCACAAATGAGTGAGATCATGTGGTATTTATCCTTCTCTGACTGGCTTATTTCACTTAGCATAATGCTCTCCAGTTCCATCCATGCTGTGACAAATGGTAAGAGTTCCTTTTTCTTCTTCCTCTTCTTAAAGAATACCTTTCAGCGTTTCATATAATGCTGGTTTGGTGGTGATGAACTCCTTTAGCTTTTTCTTATCTGTGAAGCTCTTTATCTGACCTTCAATTCTGAATGCTAGCTTTGCTGGATAAAGTAATCTTGGTTGTAGGTTCTTGCTATTCATCACTATGAATATTTCTTGCCACTCTCTTCTGGCCTGCATGGTTTCTGTTGAGAAAGCAGCTGACAGTCGTATGGATACTCCCTTGTAGGTAACTGACCTTTTTTCTCTTGCTGCTTTTAAGATTCTCTCTTTGTCTTTTGCTCTTGGCATTTTAATGATGATGTGTCTTGGTGTGGTCCTCTTTGGATTCCTTTTGCTTGGGGTTCTCTGCGCTTCCTGGACTTGTAAGTCTATTCCTTTCACCAGGTAGGGGAAGTTTTCTGTCATTATTTCTTCAAATAGGTTTTCAATATCTTGCCCTCTCTCTTCTTCTGGTACCCCTATAATTCTGATGTTGGTACGCTTGAAGTTGTCCCAGAGGCTCCTTACAGTATCTTCATATTTTTGGATTCTTTTTTCTTTTTGCTTCTTCAGTTGGGTATTTTTTGTTTCTTCGTATTTCAAATCTTTGACTTGATTCTTGGTATCTTCTTGTCTGCTGTTGGATCTCTGTATATTATTCTTTATTTCAGTCAGTGTATACTTAATTTCAGGTTGTTCTTTTTTCACATCCTCCAGGGTCTCACTAAATTTATCAGCGGTTTCCAGAAAATTCTTGAAAAACCTTATAAACGTGGTTTTGAACTCTATATCCAGTCATTTGCTTTCCTCCATTTCTGTCATTTGTGACCTGTTTCTTTGTCTCCACATTTTTTATGCTTCCCTGTGTTGGTAGAGTGATTTTGTGTGCTAGGTGTCCTGCAGGGCCCAGTGGCTCATCCTCCCCAGTTACCTGAAGTGGACACTCTTGGTGCACTACCTTGTGGGCTTTGTGCACAGTATTGTTATAGTTATGCCTTGATTGTTGTAGGTATCACTGGGAGGAATTGACCTCCAGGCCAATTGGCAGTGAGAATCAGCTGTGTCTGCAGTGGGAGAACTTCTGTGCTGAAGACACCCTTCTGGGGCAAGACTTGCTTCAGTGGGGCTTTGGTGCTCACTGAGTCTGCCCCCTGAGTGTGTCCCTTATGGATCTGAGGAGTTGTAATCTGGATGGTCCCACTCTGACCACTAGGTACACTGGCTCTTGGATCTAAGGAGGTGCTAATTTAGTCTCTGCCTGAGGTTACCCAGCAGGAGCTACAAAAAGATCTGCAGATTCCCCTTCCCTTTTTGGAGTTTGGAGGTGTCCAGATGAGGCCCAGCTGTGAAGCAATGCAAGCTGCTGTGGGGCCTTGGGCCTTCTCTTGGAAGTTCTGGGTCTGTCTGGTCCAGCTGTAATTTGTTAGGTAATTTTCAGGTTGCAAAGGGCCAGGGCATTCATATGCAAAAGCCTCAGCCACAGCCTGGGTGGGGCGGAGTCTCAAGGAATCAACGGGGTGGAGCGAGCAGCTATGGCAGATCCTCAGCCCTTCCCTAAGGGGCCGTGTGCCTCAGTGTCCCCGTTATTTAATTGCTGTAAGCACCTCTGAGGGAAAGCCGCCCTCAAGTTCCGAGTTCTGCCCGCTGCCAGACAGTCCAGTTTCTCCCCGTATGAGTCCTGGGTCCCCAGAGACTTCCCAGAACTGGAGTTCAGAGCAGTCGGGAGCTTGTGACTCCCTCCTGATTCACAAAGACAGCCGTGTCCTCAGGTACCAGCCCCTTTCCGCGTGCTCGAGCCTCCATACCTTTGCACTTTACTTCTGCAGCTCCCGACTCTCAGTGTGCTTTTCTCTTTCCTTCTAGTTGTAGAATTTACACTCAGCCAGCCATCTTGTAGTTCTGGATGATGTCCATTTTGTCTTTTTGTTGTATTTGTGAAGTTGTTGTAGGAGGCAGCAAGTTCGGTGTTTACCTATGCCGCCATCTTGGTTTCTCCCTTATAATAGAGTTTTTATTAGGGCCCTGTCATTTTATATATATTTCTGACCAACTTTTTAAGTGTTGTGCCCCAATCCTATTTTCCCACAAGCCCTATAGTTTTTATTTCTCAAATATGCCGAGCAAGGTAATTTTAAAGAAACATATATGTCTCATTATAACTTAACTTTTTCTACTTTGCATGTACAACATGTCTTTATCTGTGAAATTCAAAGATGTTTAGTGATAACTTCTTCTTCAATTAATAGAGAAAAACTATTTTCATTGTATGCACAGAGAAACTGAAGAAGTCAATGACAACACTTGGATTACTCAATGGCCAATAGTGAAGAAAAAAAAAATTCCAGGTATTCCAACTCCTCCTCCCTCCCAAGTTCAAATAACCTGAATGTGCTTTATACTTAGTTGGCATATTTGATAAATAATCTCTTTTTGAGCAAGAAAAATTTTTTATAAACAATTTCATAGAATTTGAGAAGGACTGAGAAAATGCTAGAATCAAATCCCGGTGACCAAAACAGGCAGATTATTTTTATTATAGCTCATCTTATTTGCTTGCTCAAAAATGTATACTTTATAAATTACTGAAATTTTGAGTAAAATAGCACTTTGTGGCCCCTGTAACTTTAGTGAAACCCTATTATTTAGACTAATATTGGCAATTACATATTAATATTAGCCAAATCATTAAAATTACACAAAATTGTATTTTAAGTAGCAATGTATAAATGACTTCCAAATGCATTGGATTTACGTCCAATTTTAGACCATAGCCAATTTGTAGAATATCTGACACTACATTTACTTAACTAAGATTCCAAATCTCACTGTTTTTCTATGATGGTTTCTAAACTACTATATTCATGTAGACAAAAAAAGCAATAATGAGCATGTTTTCGGGGGTGAGGACAGGGATGAGTGGATTGTTGGGGGTTTTATTTTTTGGATGGTCTAACATGAGAGCATCATATCTAAGATTTATTTTTTAAAAGACATACAAAGTCAGGAAGTAAATTTTGGTACCTCTAATGACTGTGGCAAGTAGACAGGGCTTGCTGTTTTGCTTTGCATATTTGTTAAAACCGAAGTATTAGAGATGGCAATATCCAGGTCTTCCAAATCCTAACTTAGTGCCCTCAACTATTAGTCTGTAGGAGACAATGCTATCTCCTCCCTATTAAGGAAGATTTTCATTTAGGCACAGGGTTGGCACAGCCATTAGCTGAAAGAGGAAGACATAATTAGAACATTTTGCTAAAAAGCTCTTTCCCCAGTTCATTACCTGTTCAGCATTGCCAGTGAAGACCCCATCGAGGATAAAGTATGTCCAGAATAATGGCCATTCACACTCTATATTTTCAAATAACTTCAGCTCGGCTGGTTCATAGTATAGACGATTGGGATCCTGGTAAAAGCATAATAAACACAATCTGTCTTATCACTCCAAGATTAGATATACATATTGAGATCAGGGGTATATAACATAACCTTTCACTATTGATAGTTTCAGAGAAGGCAGAGCATGTACATACCCCTCTGCCTTAGCAAGTACTTTGTGACGTGACTTCTAACTACTAGAACAGGAATAATAATGACATTATAGGCAGGTGTATGAAGAAGTGAGATTGATCTGTAATAAACTTGAGCTTGATTTTATACTTTTTAAGTTTTAGGTAGCAGGAGAAAATGTGGACAGAAATATTTAGCAGACAGCAAGAGATGAGGGTTTGGGAATCACCATTATGAGTGATACATGAAGCACCAATTATCGATGTATTAACTATATATAATTAAGGAATGGCCCAAGAATGGAATTTTGTAAAACTCTCAGCTTGGTGAGTGAAGGAGAGAAAGAGGAAAAGAATTAGGACAATGTAGTGTTGTGGAAATTAAAATAAGAAAAGAATTTCAAGAAAACATAGGGGTAAGTAACAGTGATGTGCTATAAAGAAGTCAAGCAGAATAAGGATTGTGGAAAGCCAGTTGGATGGGTCATTTAGAAGATTATGATGATGTTTGAGAGCATAATTTTAGTAGATTGGTAGGGGAGGAAGTCAATAAGGCTAAAGAATAAAGTTAAAGAGAGGAAGTAGACCAGAAGAGTTTGAGCTCAATGATTTAAAAAAATGTATTATAATGACTCTTGACCAGCAAATCTAAGCCTTAAATGATGTTTACAGTGCCAGTGAAAAGGCTTCTTATTGATCATTCATTCCCTTCAATAATACTTAATTTTTCCATTGATATTTCCAAGAAGAATTTTGACAACTGTAACAAATGGAAATTAATTTTTCAAGATCAAAAACTGTTTACAACTAACCAACAGCAAAAGGTTGAAGGGGGATCTAATGATGGAAAGATTTTTTTTCCTATAACATTATTAAATATTTGGGAGGAAAAATACTTTGAGGCTATGCAAATACTCTGTTTCTGCCTAATCTTTCATTCACTGATTTAAGCATACAGCGTGAAAGTAACCAAATGCAAAAGGTGAAAGGGCTATACTTCCTCTATTTTATTTAATCCAGGAAGGGTGACAAACAGAAGTTAGCTACTAAATTCAACAAAAGTAGCAAATATCAGTTATTATTATCCTATTTAGTGATTATTTTAAGTACCACAAGTGAAGTAACTGTTTACTCTGAATAAGGCTATAGATAGCCTTGGAATCATTTTTGAGAGAAGGAACCTACCTCTTTAGGAGTTTTATATCCATCTCGTAGAAAGCGACAGCAGCCATAACGACCCTTGGAATGCAGGAAAAAAAGGTCAGAAGTATACACACTGGTTCAGCCATATACTTAATCGAAAATACATCCTTTGCTATAATCCTTGTAAACATTTATGCAACCAACATAGGAGCATCTAAATATATAAAGCAAATCTAGATGAACATAAGGGAGAGACCAATAGTAATAGAGTCATAGTAGTGGGTTTTAACACCTGATTGACATCAATGGATAGGTCTTCCAGACAGAAAAGAAACAAGAAAACAGGGGCCTTAAATGACACACTAGATCACATGGATTTAACTGATATCTTCATAGCATTTCACCCCAAAGCAGCAAAATATATATTCTTTTCAAGTACAAATGGAACATTTTCTAGGAGAGACCACAAAACAAGTCTCAAATTTGAGAAGACTGAAATCATATCAAGCATTTTCTCTGACCATCTCAGTATGAAATAAGTAATCAATCACAGAAAGAGTGAAAAACACACGAAGACATGGAGGCTAAATAACATATTACTAAACAATGAATGGGTTAACAATGAGATCAAGGAAGAAATCAAAAGATACCTTGAGACAAATGAAAATAGGAACACAACAACCCAAAATCTATGGTACATGGTGAAAGCAGTAGTAAGAGGGAAATTCACAGCATTACAGGCTTACCTCCAGACACAAGAAAAATTTCAAATGTTATTTAACTACACACTTAAAGGAAACAGAAAAGGAACAAACAAATTCCAAAGTGAGTAGAAGAAAGGAAATTATATACACTACAGTGGAAATAAATGACATAGAGACTAAAATAACAATACAAAAGATCAATGAAACTAAGAGCTGGTTATTTGAAAAGAAAATGGTGGCTGAATAGGCAGACTTTTCTTGCACCTCTTTCCAGAGCCAGACAGGAAATAAAACTAAAGTGGGGGAATATTCACCAGGAATTGCCAACTCAGGTCCAACTGAGAAGACTTATATCAAGGAAGGACATAAAACATCTGGAGGCTGGTAGGAGGGGTGAGATCATAAGAGGTGACCCAGCTTCCATGGGCAGCAGACCGAGTGGGAGGAGTGAGCTCTGGGCTATCGGAGGGTCTGTTCCCTCAGAAGATTGAGGCCCAGCCCTAACCGGTTTGGCTCAGTGGATAGAGCATCGGCCTGCTGACTGAAGGGTCCCAGGTTTGATTCCGGTCAAGGGCATGTACCTTGGTTGTGGGCACATCCCCAGTAGGGAGTATGCAGGAGGCAGCTGATCGATGTTTCTCTCTCACTGATGTTTCTAACTCTCTATTCTTTTCCCTTCCTCTATGTAAAAATTCAATAAAATATATTTAAAAGAAAAGAAGATTGAGGCCCAGAACTCAGGCTGGTCTCCACAGACTAGAGAACCAGAGCTGAGACCAGTGGCCCATGTCACATCCAGCTATGAAAGGTGGCAGGGCTGCTGGCCCTCAAGAAATCTGTAGCAGATAGACCAAATCTGATGGGAAAGAAAGCCTCCACATTTCGTTTGTGTTTTTTTGTTTTTTAAATATATATAGCCTATATAATAAAGAGGTAATATACAAATTGACCATCACTCCAACACACAAGATGGCCGCCCCCATGTGGTCAAAGATGGCTGGCAGGGGAGGGCAGTTATGGGTAATCAGGCCTGCAGGGGAGGACAGTTGGGGGAAACCCAGGCCTGCAGGGAGGGCAGTTGGGGGGACCAGGCCTGCAGGAGAAGACAGTTGGGGGGGACCCAGGCCTGCAGGGGAGGGAAGTTGGGGGCGACCAGGCTGGCAAGGGAGGGCAGTTAGGGGCAATCAGGCCGGCAGGGGAGGGCAGTTAAGGGCAATTGGGTCAGCCAGGGAGTAGTTAGGCATCGATCAGGCTGGCAGGGGAGTGGTTACGGGGTGTTCAGGTTGGCAGGCAGAAGCAGTTAGGGGAAATCAGGCAGGCAGGCAGGCGAGTGGTTGGGAGCCAGCAGTCCTGGATTGTGAGAGAAATGTCCCATTGGGATCGGGCCAAAACAGGCAGACCCTCGAAGGGTCCCAGATTGGAGAGGGTGCAGGCTAGGCTGAGGGACACACACACACCCATGCACGAATTTCATGCACCAGGCCTCTAGTGTGTGTGTGTGTGTGTGTGTGTGTGTGGGTGTGTGTGTGTGTGTGTGTGTGTTTTACTTAAGAGAGGTAGGGAGAGGGAGAGAGAGAGAGAGCATCATCACTGATGAGAGAGAATCACTGATAGGCTGCTTCCTGCATACCCAACACTGGGGATCGAGCCTAAAGCCTGGGGATATGCCCTGAGCAGGAATTGAACCATGACCTTCTGGTTCACAGGTCAACACTCAATCACTGAGCCACACTGGCTGACCTCATTTTTTTGGCTTTTTTAAAAAACCTAGAGCACAGGAGTTTCATTTACAGCAAGCATACAAACTCACAGCCCACAACAAATATTTTTGTGGCCCAGCCAATATAGCAGTATGTAAGAAACATTTTAATAAAAATTTCATAACTTAATTTTTATGATATCCTATTATATATAATTATTAATAACAAACTACAACATTCGCTAATGACTGATTATTATAATTGTGTTGCATTCATTTCCCTTACGCACCTTGTGTTCAGGCACACCATTTCTCTCCTCTAATACTAGCAGCAAATATTTTAGCAGCCAATGGCCATGTCATTAGTCTTGGACTGACTTGTTTGGTGTGCACAACAGGAAATATTTCACTTTCGGACAACAAGAAAAATAGGTTTATTTGCGTTATGCTTATTAATTTGTGCAGTTATTTAGTGTCGGGTAAGTTAATGTTCAAGAAAAAAATATTAATTTTTATTTAAATGTTCTATTATCTTGATAATGATGACTCATTTATTTCAGCCCTTTGTATTCAGCATGTTTCTACTGAAATAAATCTATGTTTCTATGAAAATTGAAGCTTTTGTTTTTTTTTTTTTTTTTTGGCCCACATAAACTTAAACCTTGTTTGTTTGGCCAGTGTTAGCCTTTGATTTTGACATGCTTGATTTACAGCTACTCACCTGAGAATTGGTGGAGGGAGGATGGTAGGAACTCAAGGTGCCTAAAGAAAAACTGGGGTTGGAAGCATTGTGGGGAGACATGGAAGAGCAGCAGCCAGGAGCACTGCATTTGGCCATACCCCGAAACAGAAACAGCCATTTTTCCTGAGAGGAGCTAGCTGCTCCCAGAAGCCATAGCTCAGGAAGAGGAAAAAAACCCCACCTTAGGCGATATAGCCTGCCAGACCCTTAGGAGTGCTGCCTGCCACACCCTGCCCCTTGACCTTTGCAGATGGCAACAAAAGCCAAGCCTATGGGTTAGAACAGTCTCAGGAAGGATCAGTGACTGGATTGGGGGTGGGGATATCCACCCAAATTTCCTATGAACCTAATAGTTGCTTCCCCCACACAGGAGAGCTAACAGAAACTCAAGGTTTGCAGCTGAGCCTACTGGACTACATATAGGATTTCTGTCATGATGAGGGCAGAGCAATATTCTGGTCTCTCCCAGAGGAGTAGCTCTGGGACAGGGAAAAACACCCACCACTTTTCCCTGACATATGAACAGCACCATCCCCTCAAGGGAGACCCAGAGTTCTAGACCCCCAATTCTGCATAAAGTGCTTTCAGAAACAGACTTTTCAGTGATTAATATTGACAGCTGACTGGCAGGTAAAGGAGGGCAGAGGTGGAACCCTGAGAATGTGGGGAAGCTTACTGACAAAGCACTGAGCCCCATGCTGCTAAAAAACCTGCTTTACAGGGCAGATCGACTGCTCCCACATGCAGACAAGTGCTGTGGAGACAAGTGCCGATAAGTTAATGTTCAAGAAAAAATATTGTTCAAAAAATATTGTTCAAAAAAACCTAGAAACTGTGGATCTCTCAGAGCTTCAATTAGGTTTGTTGAAAGTCAAAGGAGGACAGATTCTGATGATGGCTGGCAGCTAAGTACCTCCCAGGAAGTCCAAAATTGTAAGACAGAATAGTCAGCCACAGTCATCAGAAGAGCAGAGTCCAACAGGAGCTCCAAGGGGGCACTAAACACTGCTGAGACACTTCACTTTTTTTTTCATTCTCTTTCCTTTCTTTCTGTTTTTTATTTATATTCTTTATCTGTTTTATTGTTTGTCTATTATTTTAGTCTCTATTGTATCCATCCTATTTTAGTCTTCTCTTTTCCTACTCAATTTTTTTTTCTTTTTCTCCTGCTATTTCATCTTATTTTGGGTCTATATGCTTTAGACCCCAAATTTTCCTTTTCAATTTTTTTTTCATCCTCTTTAATTTTAAATAATTTCCTTCCCCTATTCTTTATTCTTATTTTCTCTATTTAATCTCTGCCCCTTAATATTCCTTTTTCTCCTCCCCACCTCTTTTTGTTGTTTGTGGGGGTTTTTTTGCTTCTTGTAGATTTTCCCCTTATAGTTTTTCTTTTTTTATTTTCTTCTACCATTAAGACTATCTCTTTCATAATTTTCTCTTCTCAACGGGTGGCTTTAGGTGTTGTTGTAGGGGTGTTTTGTATGTTTTTGTTTTATTTCTTCTTTTTTATGTTACATTTTTGTTTTGCTCTGTTAGCACCTCCACAACAGCTCACATAATGTGGTGACAGGTGAGCCACAAAGTCAGCCAGCCTGAGAGGATATTCCATCAATGCAGAGGAAAACAACATTCAAGAACCAACTGCAAGAGAAATGAAATAACTCAAACAAAGACATTTCTAGCGCACCCAGCTCAGGAGATCTAAGAGACTGCACCACTTTGTCCCACAGAACACCTACTTTATAAGACCACCCCACAAAGCCTGGGAGGCACAGCAGTTTGATCTAATATATAGAAATAAATACAAAGGGACACAAAAATTGGGAGACAGAGAAACAACCCCCAAATGAAGGAAAAGGAGAAATGGCCCAAAAAAGAACTAAATGAAATGGAGGCAAGCACTTTGTCAGATAAAGCATTCAGAGTAATGATAATAAGGGTGCTCAAATAACTCAGTGAGAACTACAACCATCTTACTGGAACACTATGGAATTTAACAAGAACTACAGCAGCAAAATAAAAATGGTAGAAAACATCAACAAGAACCAAGCAGAAATGAAGAATGACATAGCTGAAATAAAAATACCTTGGAAGGAATCAACAGTAGAAGTGGAGAAACCAAATCATGAATTAGAAGACAAGGTATTAAAAACACCCATTTGGAGCATCAATTAGATAAAAAATTAAAAAGCAGGAGGAGAATATATGGGACCTTTGGGACATCATGAAACATAACAACATCTGCATCATAAGTGAACCGGAAGGAGAAGAATCTCAGCCTGTTTGAAGAAATAATGACAGAAAATTTCCCTAACCTGATGAAGGAAAAGGTCACTCAAGTTCAGAAAAGAGAGAGAGTCCCAATCTAGATAAACCCCAAAATGCCCACACATAGGCACATTATAAATTAAAACCAAACATTAAAGACAAAGAAAGAATCTTAAAGGCTGTAAGAGAGAGACAGAAAGTTACCTCCAAGAGCGGTCCCATTAGACTGTAAGGTGATTTCACAATAAAAACCCATTCAGGCCATAATGGAGTGGCATGAAGTATACAAAGTAATAAAAACCAAGGGACTGTACCCAAGACTACTCTATCCAGCAAGGTTATCATTACAAATTGAAGGTGAAATAAAGAGCTTTGTAGACAAGACAAGACAAGACAAGACAAGACAAAACAAAACAAACAGAAAGGCTGAAAGAGTTTATTACCACCAAACCAGCACAGCAAGAAATGCTGAAGGGACTGTTGAGAGAAGAAGAAATAGAAAGAGAAGAACACGGGAATAAAGAATAAGAATGGCAACAAGTAAGTACCTATCAATAATAACCTTAAATGAAAAGGATTAAATGCTCCAATCAAAAGACACAGCGTAGCTGAATGGATAAGAAAACATGATCCATATATATGCTGTCTGCAAGAGATATGCCTCAAAACAAAATACTCAAACAGGACGAAAGTGAAGGAATAGAAAATCTTGTCTATGCAAATTGAAATGAAAAATAAGCTGGGGGAGTAACAATAATATCTGAAAAAAATAGACTTCAAAATGAAGGCGATAACAAAAGACAATGAAGGCTACTTCATAATACTAAAGGGACTGATACAATAAGAGGATATAACCCTGGTAAACATATATGCACCCAATACAGGCAACCATATATATATAAAAAAACTTCTAGAGGATGTTAATGGGGAGATAGACAGCAATACAATCACATTAAGGAACTTTAACACCCCACTGACAATACTGCCTAGATCTTCTAGACAAAAAATGAATAAGGAAACAGCAATCCTAAATAATACACTCAATCAGGTGGAATTGACATTTAAAGAACATTTCACCCCAAAGCTACAGAATATACATTATTCTCAAGAGCTCACGGGTCATTCTCAAAGATAGATGACATGTTAGGACACAAGCTAAGTCTTTATAAGTGTAACAAGTTTGAAAACATATGAAGCATCTTCTCAAATCACAATGACATGAGAATAGAAATCAACTACAATAAAAACACTCAAACACATTCAATCACATGCAGGCTAAAGGGCATGTTATTAAAAACTGAATGGGTTACCAAAGATATGGAGGAAGAAATCAAAATTTTCTGGAAACAAATGAAAATGAACACACAACAACCAAAAATCTATTGGACACTGTGAAAGCAGTCATGATAAGGAAGTTCCTAGCATTACAGGCATACCTCAAAAACACAAGAAAGACTTGTAATAAACTATCTGACCACACAACTTAAATAATTAGACAAAGAACAAAAGGAAAAACCCAGAGTAAATAGAAGGAAATAATAAAGATCACAGCTGAAATAAATGACATATAAACTTAAAAAATAATACAAAAGATCAATGAAACAAAGAGCTGATTCTTTGAAAATATAAACACGACTGATGAACCTGTAGCCAGTATCATCAAGAAACAAAGAGAGGGGGGAGGGGGAGAAAATGGCAGCGGTATAGACGGACGTTTCCCTTGCCTTGTTCCGGAGCAGCTGAACCGAGTAACATCTAGCCTGAATAGGCAGAGGAAATTCAGCTGGGAGACAGTTTGCATCCGGGAAAGGCAGAGGACTCCCAGAGAAAGGGGACTGTTGGAGACTGCGGCTGAAAAGTCTCCTGGAATGTCTGGCTCAGCCACGGAGTCCGCACCATTTGAGTGGCTGTTTTCGGAAGCCTATACATCCAGAGACCCTGCAACCACGGCATCGAGGAATCGGCTACTGACCCAGAAACACTGGATCTAAAGCCGCGCGAATACGTGGACTGAGAGGAGCCCTGCTCCTCCTCACAGAAAGGTCAGATTTCGGTAAGGGTACTGTTTGCAATTCAGGTTGGAGACAGGAACGCGCACTGGGGTAGTCTGCGCTGCACGAGGTCCGCGGCCGTTGGGGCCAGCGTGATCCGCGAGTGCGGAAGGGGTCTCACAGGGCTGCCAACAGAAGGGAACGCTAAAAATAATACCATAACTGGACTGGGTGCAAAAAGGCAGCCTCGGATTTTGCCAGTGTGCCAGCTGCTTAGTGCCAGGGGAGAGAGGACGTGAGGAAGAGACTGAGCACAGAGCTGGATGGTGGAGGGTTGCGAGAGCTCCCGCACCTCCTCAGGCCTTTTTTTTTTTTCTCTCTCTCTCCCCCTTAAATCTTTGCGTTTTATTATTAAACCCAATACATAGGATTGCCCAATTGGGGTCACTTGCAGAGACTGCAGGGAAAAGTTGTTTTTGTGGAACCTGGTAATCAGAGCTGGGAGTAACAATCAAAGAAACAACTCTGTGGCAGAAACAGCTCTCCCAAACTACGGGCTAGAGAGGACTTATAGCCTCGGAGGTCAATACAGAAACACTGCCACCCAGAGGCTGAACCACAAGCTGACTCTTCTGTAAACACAAATAAAGGCAGTCTGGGAAACAATACGGCCTGTTATAAAATTAGGATTGTGGTTTACAACACGGAGGAACAGTGTATCACAGGGAACTTCAACACTCTCCTGAATACCTGACAGGACTAAGGCGTGTCAAACAGAAGAGTAGAGGAACTGAAGGACCTTCATGACTGCACATTTTTATTTATTTTTTATTTTTTTTTCACCTTTTATTTAAGAAACTAATGTTTTTTCTTTTTTCATCACCTGATTTTACCTTTTTAATTACTACATTTTTATTTTTAACCAGTATTATTACTATTACCATTTTACCTTTTTCTTAAGTGTCATTATATTTTCATTTATCTTATTTTGGGATTAGTGTTCAAAAATTCTATTTTCATCTTTCCTTTAGCATCATTTTACTCTACCTCAACTTTACCTTTACACCAAAACTCTCCTCCTCACTTTTCCCCTGTTGTTGTCCTGTTTCTCTTACCCTATTCCTGCTTTAGATTTTCCCTATTCCTTCTTTTTACCCCGTTAGAATTTGACCCTACTTATATATCTAATTTCCAATCCCCTGCTCTAAATCCATATACACCTCTCTCTTCTTTCTTCACTATCCAAATTTTTTTTCTCTCTGTCATTTTGTTGTTGTTTACTTGATTGTTCAGTATATTGGGGTTTTTTTTAATGCTTGTTTGTGAGATTGTTTTGCTTTTTCTTTCTATTTTTTTGTTTGTTTGTTTTTGCTTTTTTTTCTTTTCTGGTTATTTTATTTTATTTTTTTTGCTCCTATTTTCCCTCACCTCACTTGATATCAACTGTTGTTTGTAGTTTGCATTCTGTTCCTGGAATTTGTTGGGATTAGTGGCTGCTCTATTGGAGTTTTCTCCACATATAAATAGTTTCTTCCCCTCTTCTATTTCATTCTCTTTCTTTTCTCTCTTACTTTTTTTATCCTTTTCTCAGTTTCATTTTTGCACTCCTTTTTTAAAATGTTTTTCTCTTTTTTCCTTCTCTCTTCTTTCTTCCTTATCCCCTATTCTCCTTGATCTGGTGGTCACCTTTATTTGGGGTTATTAGTATCATGAATACATTTGTGTTCAGTGCCTTGTGCTTTGTGCCTTGTTGTGTTGTATTTTGTGCCTTTAAATCAACATAGCAGAGAGAGGACTACATAACCAAACACCTGGAAAAGAGAGATCATGGGGACACAAAGAAACAGCCTGCATATGAAAGAAAAACAGGCATCACCAGAAAAGGAGTAAATGAAATGGAGGAAATGGAGGCAAGCAACCTGTCAGGGGAAGAATTCAGAGAAATGGTCATAAGGTGGTTGAAAAGAATGGAAGACAAATTCAACAATATGTGTAAGAACCAAGAGAAAATGAAGAAGAATCAAGAAGAAATGATGAAAAATGACATCACTGCTATAAAGAACTCAAAAGAAAGCATCAACAGTAGACTAGAAGAAGTAGAGGACCTCATCAGTGAGCTAGAAGACAAGGTAGGAAAAAATACCCAGACAGAGCAGCTTCTAGAAAAAAATAAATTAAAAAGCAGGAGGAGAGCCTAAGAGAACTTTGGGACAACACAGAACGAAACAACATCAGCATAATAGGGGTGCCAGAAGGAGAGGAAACTGAGCAAGGAATAGAAAACCTGTTTGAAAAAATAATGACAGAAAACTTCCCTGATATTGGGAAGAAAAACCTCACACAAATCCAAGAAGCTCACAGAGTCCCAAACAAAATGAATCCCAAAAGACCGACACCAAGGCACATTATAATTAAATTGGCAAACACTAACGACAAAGCAAGAAACTTAAAAGCAGCCAGAGAGAGACAAAAAGTTACCTTCAAAGTATCCCCCATCAGACTAGTGACTGATATCTCAACAGAAACGCATCAGGCAAGAAGGGAATGGAATGAAATATACGAAGTCATGCAAAGGAAGGGTCTGAATCCAAGAATACTGTACCCAGCAAGGCTATAAATCAAAATTGAGGGTGAAATCAGAAGCTTCACAGACAAAAAAAGACTACGGGAATTTATTACCACCAAACCAGCAATGCAAGAAATGCTAACGGGTCTGCTGTACAAAGGAAAAATAGGAAACAAAGAAGGAACACAGGGGTAAAGAATAAAAATGGCAACAAACAACTATCTATCAATAATAACTTTAAATGTAAATGGATTAAATGCCCCAATAAAAAGACACAGGGTAACTGAGTGGATAAGAAAACATGACCCAAATATCTGCTGTCTACAGGAAACCTACCAGAGAAAAAAAGAAACACACAAACTGATGGTGAAGGGATGGAAAAAGGTTTTTCAGGCGAATGGAAATGAAAAAAAAGCTGGGGTAGAAATACTTATATTGGACAAATTAGATCTAAAAGTGAAGGCCATAACAAGAGATAAGGAAGGCCACTTCATAATACTAAAGGGAGCAATCCAACAAGAAGAAATAACTCTGGTATATGCACCCAATATAGGAGCACCCAAATACATAAGAAAACTTCTGGAGGGATCAAGGGAGAGACTGACAGCAATACAATCATAGTAGTGGACTTTAACACCACACTATCACCATTGGACAAATCCTTTAAACAAAAAATCAGCAAAGAAACACCAATCCTAAATGACTCACTAGATCAGATGGAATTAATTGACATCTTCAGAACATTTCATCTGAAAGCCAAAGAATATTCATTCTTCTCCAGGGCACATGGATCATTTTCAAAGATAGACCATATGTTGGGTCATAGGCAAAGTCTCTTCAAACTCAAGAAGATGGAAATCATATCAAGTATCTTCTCAGATCACTATGGCATAAAACTGGAAATCAACTATAATAAAAACAATCCAAAAATCAAACACAAGGTGACTAAATAGCATGCTATTAAACAATGACTGGGTTACCAGAGAGATCAAAGAAGAAATGAAAAACATCATGGCAAGAAACGACAATAAAAACACAACAATCCAAAACCTATGGGATACAGCGAAGATCATAGCTCTACAAGCCTACTGCAAAAAACAAGAAACAATGATAATAAATTACGTATCCCTACAACTCAAAGAGTTAGAAAGAGAGTAACAAGAAAATCCCAGAGTAAGCAGAAGGAAAGAAATAATAAAGATCAGAGTGGAGATAAACAACATAGGGACCAAAAAAACAATACAAAAGATCAACAAAACCAAGAGCTGGTTCTTTGAAAGGATAAACAAGATTGATGAACCTCTAGCCAGGCTCACCAAGAAACAAAGAGAGAGGAACCAAATAAACAAAATCAGAAATGAAAGAGGAGAAATAACAATAGACCCCATAGAAATACAAAGGATTGTTAGAAAATACTATGAACAACTCTACTCCAACAAACTAGAGAACCTGGAGGAAATGTACATATTCCTAGAAAAATACAACCTTCCAAAACTCAATCAGGAAGAATCTAAAAATCTCAATAGGCCAATAACTATGGAAGAAATTGAAGCAGTCATCAAAAAGCTTCTAGCAAACAAAAGCCCAGGGCCAGATGGCTTCACAGGGAGTTTTACCAAACATTAAAGGAAGAACTAAAACCTATCCTCCTCAGACTATTCCAAAAAATTCAAGAGGAAGGAACACTTCCAAGCTCATTCTATGAAGCCAGCATCACCCTAATACCAAAACCAGACAAAGACAACACAATGAAAGAGAATTACAGGCCAATATCCCTCATGAACATAGATGCCAAAATTCTTAACAAAATCCTTAAATCCATAAGGGTTTAATCTCCAAAATTTATAGAAACCTATACAGCTTAACAAAGGAAGATTAAAAAATCCAATCAAAAAATGGACAAAGGATATAAATAGACAATTTTCAAAAGAGGACATACAGAAAGCCAAGAATATGAAAACATGAGCATATGAAAACATGCTCAAAGTCACTAATCATCCAAGAGATGCAAATCAAAGCAACAATGAGATACCATCTCACATCTGTCAGAATGTCTATCATCAACAAATCAAAAAATGAGAAGTGCTGGTAAGGATATGGAGAAAAAGGAACCCTCTTGCACTGCTGGTGGGAATTCAGAGTGGTACAGCTACTGTGGAAAACAGTATGGAGATTTCTCAAAAAATTAAAAATGGAACTACCATTTGACCCAGTTGTCCCACTTGTAGGACTATATCCCAAGCAATCAGAAACATCAATCAAAAAGGATATATGCAGCCCTATGTTCATAGCAGCACAATTTATAATAGATATCATCTGGAAACAGCCTAAGTGCCCAACTGCAGATAAGTGGATTAAAAAATGGTGGTATATGTACACAATGGAATACTACGCTGCTGTATAAAAGGAGAAATTCTAACCATTTGCAACAGCATGGATGCACCAGGAGAGCATTATGCTAAGCGAAATAAGCCAGTTGGAGAAAGATACATATCACATTATCTCACTCATTCATGGATTATAATAAACAACATAAACTGATGAACAAAAACAGATCCAGAGACAGAGAAGTATCAATCAGACCGTCAAATCTCAGAGAGGAGGCAGGGGTGTGTGGAGGAAGGGGGAGAGATCAACCAAAGGACTTGTATGCATGCATAGAAGCATAACCAATGGACACAGACACTGGGGGGGGGGTGAAGGCATGAGCGGGGGGTGTGGGTGCAGTGGGAGGATAAGGACACATATGTAATACCTTAATCAATAAAGAAAAAAGTCATAAAGAAATAAATAAATAAATAAAAATATAAAAATGGGCAAATGACCTGAATAGACACTTCTCCAAAATGGACATATAGATAGCCAATAGATATGAAAAAATGCTCAAGGTCACTAATCATCAGGGAAATGCAAATTAAAACTACAATGAGGTATCAACTTTCACTTGTCAAAATGGCCACTATCAATAAATCAAGAAACAACAAGTGCTGGTGAGGACTAGAACAAAGGGTACCCTAGGCACTGTTGGTGGAAATGCAGACTGGTGTATCCACTGTGGAAAACAGTATAAATTTTCCTCAGAAAATTAAAAATGGAACTGCCTTTTGACCCAGCAATCACACTTTTGGGTATATAATTCTAAGAATCTCGAAACACCAATCAGAAAGAACATATGCAACCCTATGTTCACAGCAGCATTATTTACAATAGTCAAGATCTGGAAACAGCCCAAGTGCCCATCAGTACATGACTGGATAAAAAGCTGTGGTGCAATTACACAATGTTAATACTACACAGCTGTAAAAGGAAGGAACTATTAACCTTTGTGAGAGCATAAATGGACCTGGAGATTATTATGGTAAGTGAAATATGCCAGTCAGAGAATGAGAAATATCATATGACCTCACTTATTTGCAGAATCTAATAAATAAAATAAACTGACAAACAAAATAGAGCCAGAGGCATGGACATTTGGAACAGACTGACAAATGTCAGAGAGATGGGATGTGGAGGGGACTGATAAAGGAAGGTGAAGGGAGTAGCAAAGAACCTATCTGCATACTCATGGACACAGACAATAGTGTGGTGAGGGCCAAGAGAAGGGGGGCGGTGGGAGCTGGGTGGAGGTAGGCAAAGGGGGTGGAATGGGAACATCTGCAATAGTGTCAATAATAAAAATTTTAAATAAAATAATGTAGGCAGAAAAAAAGCTGTGGTACATTTTTACAATGGAATATTACTCAGCCATAAAAATGAATTAAATTTTACATTTTGTAACAGCATGGATGGACCTGGAGGGTATTATGCTAAGTGAAATAAGTCAGTCAAAGAACGAAAAATACCAAATTATTTCCCTTACATGTGCAATCTAAAGAACAATATACACTAATGAAGGGACAGAACGGAACTTGAAAGAACTAAGCAGAACTAAGCAGAAATGCACCCTCCTCCCTCTTCAAGGACGAAGCAGGGACATACTCTTCTCCCTCTCCTCTATCTTGTCTTGCAAGGCTGGGCCCTCAGCCCAAGCCCCCCCCCCCCCCCGAGAGTGACCACAAGAATGCTGGTATTGTCCTAACTCTCCCAACCACCCACCTGAGTGGACCAATGAAGCTCCAGAAATGTAGCTAAGGTCCTAATAAGGCTATAGTGGAGGATGGCTCCAACCTTCAGAATGTGATGGTCACTTCCTGACCCTTATGCTGTAAAGCCCTGACCAATCTCTGTAACTCACGCCACCCCTAAAGCCCACCCCAAATAGCTAGCCCTATATAACCTTTGTTCTCCTGGGACACGCTCTCTCGCCTCACCGCTGTGCCAGATAGAGGCTGGGAGCCAATTCTAGAATTGATCAATAAAGACTCGTTGCTTTTGCATCGGAGGAGGCTCCCTGGTGGTGGATTATTGGGGACCCCGAGCTGTGGGCATAACATTTTGGGGCGCGTCCAGGATCCCCAAGAAAAACCCATGAGGGACCCCACTCTGAGAGTCTGCTGTCCACGGTAAGTGTCTATGTGTTATCTGTTCTGTCTTATGCGAGCTCGCTTCTGTAATCTGGCCTGATAAAGATCTAAGTGGATGCACAGGCGGGTCTCGGGCAGGAGGAGGCAAGGGACGCCTTGCACCTCCATCTGGCGGGGTGTAAAAGCCCCCATCTGGCTTTTTTTTTCAGTTTTTCTTCCGCGGGGTCGGAAGGCTGTTCTTAGGTGTCTTTGTTTGTTTGGTGTCTGTGTTCTTTTGTTTGATTTTGTGGACTCACTGGACGGACGCTATGGGACAGACTCAAACTACTCCTTTAAGCATTATGGTTGATCATTTTAAAGAGGTTAAGGGAAGGGCTAACAACCTCAGTGCAGAAGTGAAGAAGGGTCAATGGCAGACTTTCTGTTCCAGCGAGTGGCCGGCTCTCAATGCCGGGTGGCCGCCGGAGGGGACGTTCGACCTCCCCACCATTCGCCGGGTCAGGGAAGTCGTATCTCGGCCGAAGGGGGGTCATCCCAATCAACTCCTTTACATTATTACTTGGCAGGACCTCGTGGAGGACCCTCCCTCCTGGCTCAAGCCCTTCCTGGCTCCACGCCCTCCGGAGCCGGCGCCCATACTTGCCTTGCAGGATGCAGAAAAGAAGAAGGAGGAGAAAAAAACCACCCTGCCGTCGGCTCCAGCTCCCCTCTACCCAGTTTTGCAGGGGGGTAATGAAGAAGAGTTAATCTTTCCTCCCCCGTATCAGCTTCCCAGGACTCCGGAGAGATTAGATCCTGCCCCGTCGCAGGGAGCTGATGCAGTTCCGGTTCCGGGTGTGGCAGGGAGCGCAGTTCCAGTTCCGGGTGCAGGTGTGGGAGCTCCGGGAATGGCCATGGTTCCGATGGGAGGTCCGCCCCTCACCCGCCTGAGAGCACAGCGGGAGCTGTCAGTCGCTGCACCCGATTCCACTATCAAGACCCTGCCCTTACGGGCTGCCGGACCCCCAGATGCGGACGGCAATCAACCTTATTTTTATTGGCCTTTCTCAACTAGTGATCTTTACAACTGGAAGGCGTAGAACCCTAAGTTCTCCGAGAAACCGGGGGGGCTTATTGACTTGCTAGATTCTGTTCTCTTCACCCACCAGCCCACATGGGACGATTGCCAGCAGCTTTTGCAGGTCCTGTTCACAACGGAGGAGAGAGAGAGAATCCTGAATGAAGCCCGGAAGGTGGTTCCCGGTGTAGATGGGAATCCAACTACCAACCAGGCCCAGATAGATGTCTCTTTCCCCTTAAGCAGGCCTGAATGGGACTTCAACACGGCAGAAGGTAAGGAGAGGCTTAAAATCTACCGTCAGACTCTGATGGGGGGTCTTCGTATGGCTGCTAGGAAGCCTACCAATTTGACCAAGGTAGGGAACGTACAACAGGAAAGGGATGAATCTCCAGCTGCCTTTCTAGAACGGATCATGGAGGCGTATCGCACCTATACCCCCATGGATCCAGAAGCTCCTGAAAATAAGGCGGCTGTGGTCATGAGCTTTATAAACCAGTCAGCCACAGACATTAGAAAGAAACTGCAGAGGATAGATAGATTAGGGGAAAAGAGTTTTCGGGACTTGTTGGAGGTGGCTGAAAAGGTGTATAACAACCGAGAATCTCCTGAGGATAGGCAAGCCCGTGCCATGGTGGCTGCCAGTGACAAGCAGACCTGAAACCTGGCCAAGATTCTGCTGGCCACCACCACGGAGAACCCTGAGGAGCGGACCCGCCACCTTCGCCAGCTTGCCGATGACCAAGAGGGAGGTAAGGGGACCGCCCGGGGCGGGAAGAAGAAGCTGCAACGGAACCAGTGTGCTTACTGCAAAGAGATAGGACACTGGGCCCGGGAATGCCCAAAGAAGGCCGGTAAAAAAGGAAACAAGACAGATCGGGTGGAGGTCTTGGAGCTGGGAGGACTGAGTGATTAGGGGAGTCAGGGTTCGGAACCCCTCCCCGAGCCCAGGGTAACTCTTAGAGTGGAGGGGACGCCTATTAACTTCCTTGTCGACACTGGGGCACAACATTCGGTCCTACGCACACCTCAAGGGAAGCTAGCCAGCAAGAAGTCCTGGGTGCAAGGGGCAACTGGCATAAGCCAGTATTCATGGACTACCCGAAGAACAGTAGATCTAGGAACGGGCCGGGTATCCCATTCCTTCATGGTAATACCGGAGTGCCCCTACCCCCTATTAGGACGGGACTTGCTGACCAAGATCGGAGCCCAAATAACTTTCAGACAAGGGGGGCCCCAGGTCACTGATGGCAAAGGCCATCCCATCCAGGTTCTGACTCTGAGACTGGAGGATGAATATCGCCTCCACCAGGGGGAGCCCCCAGGAGAGAACAATATGGACAGATGGCTACAAGAATTCCCCACCGCCTGGGCAGAGACGGGGGGAGTAGGACTGGCCGCTCACAGGGCCCCAACCCTGGTAGAGTTAAAACCAGGGGAAAGTCCGATAAGAGTCAAACAGTATCCAATGCCCCAGGAGGCCCGGAAGGGGATTCAGCCTCATATCCGAAGACTGCGAAGCCTAGGGATACTGGTTCCATGCCAATCTGCCTGGAACACCCCCCTCCTGCCAGTCAGAAAGCCTCACACGAATGACTACCGACCAGTCCAGGACCTCCGAGAAGTAAATAAAAGAGTTATGGATATACACCCAACCGTTCCTAACCCGTACACTCTCCTAAGCTCTTTAACACCCACTAGAGTGTGGTACACTGTATTGGATTTGAAGGATGCTTTTTTCAGCCTGCCGCTCGTGCCTCAAAGCCAACCCCTGTTCGCCTTCGAATGGCACGATCCAGAGGGCGGCTACAGTGGACAATTAACCTGGACGCGGTTACCCCAAGGGTTCAAGAATTCGCCCACCATCTTTGACGAGGCACTGCACGAGGATCTCGGTGAGTACAGGAGAGAACACCCCAGTCTCACCCTCCTTCAGTATGTAGATGACATCCTGGTTGCTGCAGACACTGCCGAGGACTGTGAGCAGGGGACCAAAGACTTGTTGACCACCCTAGGGACCTTAGGGTACCGGGCCTCTGCGAAGAAAGCTCAGATATGCCAAGAAAGGGTGAGTTACCTGGGGTACATACTGGAGGGCGGACAGCGGCGGTTGTCGGACGCTAGGAAGGAGACAGTCCTGAAAATCCCTATTCCCACCACCCGGAGGGAAGTGAGGGAATTCCTAGGATCAGCTGGCTATTGCCGCCTCTGGATCCCAAGTTTTGCTGAGATCGCCAGGCCCCTATATGAAGCTACCAAAGAGGGAAAGGCCTTTGAATGGACTGAGACAGAGGAAATTGCCTTTAATCAGATAAAGAGAGCTCTTTTGGCTGCTCCAGCCCTGGGCCTGCCAGACATTACAAAACCCTTCCGCCTCTTTGTAGACGAGCGCAAGGGAATAGCAAAAGGGGTTTTAACTCAGGCTTTAGGCCCCTGGAGCCGCCCGGTAGCGTATTTGTCCAAAAAGCTGGACCCCGTAGCCGCCGGCTGGCCACCGTGCCTAAGAATCATTGCAGCAACCGCGCTCTTAGTCAAGGATGCCGACAAATTGACCCTGGGACAGGAAATCTGGATAACAACCCCGCATGCCATTGAGGGAGTCCTAAAACAGCCTCCTGACCGATGGATGAGCAATGCACGCATGACCCACTATCAGAGCTTATTGCTCAACCCTCCTAGAGTGCGGTTCCATCCCAGCGCGGCTCTCAACCCCGCTACCCTGCTGCCTGACCCCGACCTAGATGCCCCGCTGCACGACTGTGCGGGGATCCTGGAGCAGGTACATGGACTTCGGAAGGACTTGACCGACCGGCCCCTCCCTGATGCAGAGGCCACCTGGTTCACGGATGGAAGCAGCTTCGTGCGGGACGGATGCAGGTACGCGGGTGCAGCGGTGGTCACCGACACAGACACTGTGTGGGCAGAAGCACTGCCCCCTGGGACATCAGCCCAGCGAGCAGAACTCATTGCTCTCACCAAGGCACTGACACTGGGGGCGGGGAAGCGGCTCAACATTTACACAGACAGCCGTTATGCATTTGCTACGGCTCATGTTCACGGGGCGATTTACCAGGAAAGAGGGCTGTTGACAGCAGAAGGACGAACAGTGAAAAACAAACAGGAGATTCTCGACCTGCTTGCGGCCCTATGGCTTCCCACGAAGCTAGCCATTATCCACTGTCAAGGGCACCAGAAGGCAGATGACCCAGTAGCAAAAGGTAACCAAAAGGCTGATCAGGCAGCCAAGGCAGCGGCCTTCACCTCGGTCCCTGCAATGGCCATACAACTACCAGACCCCGGGGACCCAGTTCTACCAGATCAGCCTAAATACTCTCAGGAAGAGCTGCAGCAGATCAGAAGGCTCCCCCTCGCTGAGGAAGTGAAAGGATGGTGGTACACCTCAGATGGGAAACTCATACTACCGGACTGGCTTGGGGTCACAGTATTAGAACGCATGCATCGGTCCACCCACTTGGGAGCCCGGAAGTTAAAGGACTTAATTCAGCATGCCAAAATCAAGATTCACCAACAAGACTCCAAAATCAATCAAATTATAACCTCCTGTAAGACCTGCCAACTCACAAATGCAAGAGCTGGGTCAGGTGGACAAGGAACCAGGCTCAGAGGCACCAAACCAGGAGCACACTGGGAGGTTGATTTCACTGAAGTCAAACCAGGGAAGTATGGTTATAAATATCTTTTAGTGTTCATAGATACCTTCTCTGGCTGGGTAGAGGCATACCCAACCAAGCATGAGACGGCCCAGACGGTGGCCAAGAAGCTGCTGGAAGACATCTTGCCCAGGTATGGTTTTCCTGCTATGATAGGCTCCGACAACGGGCCAGCCTTTATTTCGCAGGTAACACAGGCAGTAGCCAAAGTCATAGGGGCGGATTGGAAATTGCATTGTGCTTACAGGCCCCAGAGTTCAGGGCAGGTAGAAAGAATGAATAGAACTCTAAAAGAGACCCTTACCAAATTAACCATGGAGACTGGCGGGGATTGGGTGGCTCTCCTTCCATATGCCCTTTACCGGGTGAGGAACTCTCCTTACACCCTGGGACTCACCCCTTACGAGATCATGTTTGGTAGGCCCCCTCCTATCATCCCTAATCTAAAAGCTGAACTCCTTATTGAGTTTGAAAATCAGGAGATATCTTCTTTCCTAAGAGAATTGCAGAGGGTACATGAGGACATTTGGCCGCGCCTCCGCGCCATCTACGAGGCTGGCCCCACCCCAACGCCTCATCAGTACAAGCCAGGTGACTGGGTGTTCATCAGAAGACACCGCCGGGAGACCCTCGAACCACTCTGGAAAGGCCCCTACATCGTCGTGCTGACTACACCCACCGCTCTCAAGGTAGACGGCATCGCGACTTGGGTCCATCACTCCCACGTTCGCCCAGCTGACCCCTCTGCAATCCAGGAAGACTTCATCACACAATGGAGCATCGACCAAGACCAGCGCAACCCGCTCAAGCTCAAGCTGCGGCGCACTCGACCTACCTGATGTTGGTAACTTTACTCGTGAACACTCCTGCCACCGGGAGCCCACACACTCCTTATAATATCACCTGGCAGATCATGGACACTAACTCAGGGGTGATCCTTAATCAGACTTCTCAAATCCATCCCAAAGACACCTGGTTCCCTGAACTGCGAGTAGACCTCCTAACTCTCCTTCCCAACCCACTCGACACCAGCGATTACTGCCTGGGTGCGGCAGTACGCCAGGCTTTTGAGGACTCAAAACCAAGGAGAACCCTCTATTTTTATGTCTGCCCCGGACACTCACAAGCTCGGTCCCGGGGAAATGACCCTTGTGGAAGTGCTGGAGACTACTTCTGTGCTTCCTGGTCATGTGTGTCAACCGGACACATCTGGTGGAAGGCCCCCAAGAAGGGTGACCTAATCACCGTTGGGCGACCGGCTGCTCCACCGTGTCCCCAGAGTGGTCTACTGCAACCCCGTGAGCATTTCCTTCACAAAAGAGGGGAGAAAGGCTACAGGATGGGACACCGGAAAGACTTGGGGATTCCGAATCTATTCTTGCAGGGGGCTTTGCGTAGGGCGGACCCTGGGATGTTGTTCACCCTCTGGGTTCAAAATACCCCCCTTCACTATCATTCCCCTGTGGGAATGGGGCCCAACAAAGTACTAGCTCCTCAACCTCAGCTGACCACTCCCCGGGTATCTACAACTGAAGGAGCATGGGCCCCGGCATCACTGCCTAACACCTTACTCGCACCTACCACGAAGAACCTGACTCTGAGTCATACCCCCCCGCCTGAAGTAGACCCACTTATAAGCATAG
The DNA here is from genome assembly GCF_014108235.1 of Myotis myotis. Lineage (NCBI taxonomy): Eukaryota > Metazoa > Chordata > Mammalia > Chiroptera > Vespertilionidae > Myotis > Myotis myotis. The sequence goes on along the minus strand of NW_023416346.1, from coordinate 79,984,486 downwards.
TTATAGGAGCTTATTATGTTTTAAACGCCTCCAGGCCTGACCTGACCAAATCTTGCTGGCTCTGTCTAGACGTTGAGCCACCGTATTATGAGGGTATCGCGGTTAAGGGTAACTATACAACCGCCACGACTGTCAGCTCCTGCAGGTGGCAGCAAACTGTTGCAAGGCTAACCCTCCAGGCAGTAATGGGGCAGGGGGCCTGCGTAGGCAACATACCCCCTGAGCAGTTGCATCTCTGCAACGAAACTCTGACTATCCCTGAAGAGGCAGTATACCTTTTGCCTCCCAAGAATGCATGGTGGGCCTGCTCCAGTGGCCTCGCTCCTTGTGTCCACTCCCTGGTCCTTAATTCCCAGAAGGAGGGCTTTTGCGTGCTCGTGCAGTTAATTCCCAAGTTAATATACCATTCAGAGAAAGAGGTCCTTAACAAATTCGGCGCTGCCAATCCCCGAAATAAAAGAGAGCCCATCACAGCCTTAACTATGGCCGCCCTCTTGGGATTGGGACTAGCGGGAGCAGGGACTGGAATATCCTCACTTGTCATACAAGACAAGAATTATGGAACCCTAAGAGCAGCCATTGACCTAGACATAGAAAGAATTGAAAAATCTATTACCCATTTACAGGATTCTCTCACCTCCTTATCTGAGGTAGTGCTCCAAAACAGAAGAGGACTAGACTTGCTATTCCTGCAGCAGGGGGGCTTATGTGCAGCTTTGGGAGAGGAATGTTGTTCTTATGTTGACCACTCAGGTGTTGTTAAAGAGTCTATGGCCCTCATAAGGGAAGGATTGCAGAAGCGGAAGTTGGAAAAAGAGCGGTCTCAGTCTTGGTATGAATCCCTGTTTAATTGGTCCCCATGGTTAACCACTCTCATTTCTGCCCTCGTCGGGCCCCTTGTAATCCTCCTAATGTTGCTAACTTTTGGCCCCTGCATTATTAACAAGCTAGTTCAATTTGTCAAGGAACGCATAGGGGTAGTTCAATTAATGGTCTTACAAGCTCAATACCGGCCTCTAGCGACGGAGGGAGAGGTAGAAATGCAGTCCGTCTCATGATTGAGCCGTGAGTTCCAAGACAAGGGGGGAATGAAGGGACAGAACGGAATTTGAAAGAACTAAGCAGAACTAAGCAGAAATGCACCCTCCTCCCTCTTCAAGGACGAAGCAGGGACATACTCTTCTCCCTCTCCTCTATCTTGTCTTGCAAGGCTGGGCCCTCAGCCCAAGCCCCCCCCCCCCCCCGAGAGTGACCACAAGAATGCTGGTATTGTCCTAACTCTCCCAACCACCCACCTGAGTGGACCAATGAAGCTCCAGAAATGTAGCTAAGGTCCTAATAAGGCTATAGTGGAGGACGGCTCCAACCTTCAGAATGTGATGGTCACTTCCTGACCCTTATGCTGTAAAGCCCTGACCAATCTCTGTAACTCACGCCACCCCTAAAGCCCACCCCAAATAGCTAGCCCTATATAACCTTTGTTCTCCTGGGACACGCTCTCTCGCCTCACCGCTGTGCCGGATAGAGGCTGGGAGCCAATTCTAGAATTGATCAATAAAGACTCGTTGCTTTTGCATCGGAGGAGGCTCCCTGGTGGTGGATTATTGGGGACCCCGAGCTCTGGGCATAACACTAACAAACAAAATAGAAACAGATTCATAGACATAGAGAACAGACTTTTGGCTGCCAGGGGGGAAGGGCTTTGGGGAACTGAGTGGAAAAGATGAAGTGATTGAGAAGTATAGATTGGTAGTTACAGAATGAATAGTCATGGGGATGTAAAGTAAAGCATAGGGAACAGAGTAAATAATATTGTAATTATGTATGGTGCCAGGTGGATACTAGACTTACTGAGGTTTACTTCTTAAGTTACATTTATGTCTAAGCACTATGTTGTACACCTGTAATACAAAATAATATTGAATGTGAACTGTAGCTGAGAAATATAAAAAAAGGAATACATTTTTTTGCAACAGGTACATGTGCCAACTTATCAACAATATAGACACAATAAATAAAAATAATAATTTAAAAAACCCTGATAGCCCAGCAGCAGAAGCTGATTTCAGCAAAATGATTTTAAGGGAGGGCTATGTTACAGACTCTTCCCTAAAGCAGAGTTCCTAATGTTATCCTCCCCATGGCTTTCCACCTTATGGTAAGTCTGTGATAGCCCAATTACTGATCTATGTGTTCCTGTTTACAGAGCACATAAGAGACCCTAGGCTTGTTTTAAAAATTAAAAATAAAAACAACTTATTTTTAAAAAGTTGAAATAGTTTGAGATTTCCAGAAAAGTTGCAAGAATAGTACAAGGAGTTTCCATATACCCTTCAACCACTGTCCCCTTATATTAACCATCATACATAACTATAGAATTTATCAAAACTAAAAAATTCACCTTGGAACAACATTATTAACAAAAGCACAGAACTTACTTGGATTTCACAAGTTTTTCCACTAATGGCATTTTTTTTCTATTCCAGTATCTGTTTCAGGATCCCACTGCATTTAGTTGTCATGGCTCCTTAGTCTCTGAATCTGTGACAGTTTCTGTCTTTCTTTGTTTAAAAAGTGTCACATTGACACTTTTGAAATGTGTGTCAGTTTTTTTGTAGAATGCCCCTCAATTTGATTTTGTCTGACGTCTTCTCATGATTAGATTGAGGTTATGCTTTATTCGGAAGGATGTTACAGAGGTGCTGTGCACTATATAGAGAGTACATGATGTCAATACACCTTATTTCTGGTGATATTAACCCTGATCACTTGGTTAAATCACCAACACAGGTCATACTGAAGGCCTAAATTGATAATTTCCCTTTAAAGTAAGAACCCTAAAGGAAGAAAGGCACATGTACACATACTTGAAGTTTGGTGATGATTTCCTGTTTTGTGACCTCCACCAACTGATTATCTTCTACTGCAAAGGCTGGGAAGGATACAACTGAAAGCAGGCTAGCGTCAACCTCTTTGGATGTTGAAGCCCGGGGAAGTATTGAATTAAGGATAGACTAAGAGAAAGGAAATCAAATGTGGCACATTAGTGAATAACTCAAGGTTGTAAAACTAACAAATTTATTTTCCAAAGATTTATATAGAAGAGCAACATTCAGAAGAAAATCTAAACATCATTCAATAGTGAGAGCTTTAAAAACTAGCTATTTCTGTGCATTATCCCTTGTTTCAATACTGCTCTCAATGTTTTCCAATCCTGATTGTTAAGCAACTGTAAATGGATCCCACCCACAATCCTGTTGCTCTATTAGCAACTATTTAAGCATAAAGATAAGAGAAAATGTAGCTGCTGAAAAGCAGGAAATGGAAGGCTCAGCTCATATATCCTTGGTATTTATCTTTTCCATGAAAATTTTTATAATTAGAAGATGAATTCATATTTACTATAACACTATGGATGTCTAATCAGGGTTTAAAGAAGAGAAGAAAAATCATTTTGCCAATGAGAAGAACCTTAATCTTTCAATACAAAGAGTAATCCTAACCAAAACTAAATATATGCATTTATCATTTAAACCAGGGGTGGGGAACATCTGGGCCATGGGCCATATAAGGCCCATTAAATCATTTGGTCTGGCCCTACCAAGGCATTAGAGGTGAGTTAATTAAATGTTTGACCAAATATAGCAGGCTAATTTTTAAGTTGATAATTTTGTATGGCCCATGAATGATGTTATAAATATCCAAATGGCTCTTGTTCCTTACCCCTTATTTAAACAGTGTAAACTCCAAACAGTTAACCCTAGAGCCAACCTGGGACAAGGGAATGTTTCAGAGCCACCATCAACACTCAACATAAGTCACCTCCCCCCCCCACCTTGCTCTCTTGTTATATTTAGAAAAGGAGATACTCAGGAGTACAGTCCATAGGTTTGATATGACAATAGTGAGGAATTCTATATGCTATGATGTGATCCCTTTATAACAATGGATGAGAGAACAGGACTATGATCTATGTTATAGCTAATGCTATATCAGGCTTATTATAATATAGGATGTCTGATATTTTTTGGCACATAGTAATAAATAAGATTATCTATTCTCAATCAGGTCTCTTTATTCTATAGTCCACACTAAGTCTGAATCTGGGTAAGAATAAAATTTTCTATAATGTGGTCTATTATTTTCTTACCTGGCAGTGTTGTACTTCATCAGCAAGGACATGAATAACTGATTGGGGCCCACCTTTCACACCGAACAGATCCAGTTCATCTAATGCTTCTAGGGCTGCCTTTGAGGAACAAAGAAGGAAAGGTCAATTTCAGTATTAGATATATTTCTACTCCCTGTATCACATCAATGCACACAATGTAATTTTGAATATGTTCAGAACATAAAATACAATAACAGTCTTTATTCTGAGGGGCCTCTGAGTTGTTCTTTCGCTTCCATATTATCCCAGAGACAATTAAGATGAAGGTTGTAGCCATTCTTTCATGATAAAACCCTGCAATAAGTTCAATATAGAAAGAACATACCTCAATATAATAAACACCATATATGACAAACCCACAGCTAACATTATACTCAACAGTAAAAAACTGAAAGTTTCTTCTCTAAGATCAGGAACAAGAAAAGAGTGCCTACTCTTACCACTCTTACTCAACATAGTGCTAGTAGTTGTAGCCAGAGCAATTAGGCAAGAAAAAGAAATAAAATGCATCTGATTTGGAAAGGAAGTAAAACTGTCATTATTTACAGATGATACAATCTTATGTAGAGAAAACCCTAAAGACTCAATCATCAAAAAACTAATAAATGAATACAATAAAGTTGAAGGATATAAAATCAGCATACAGAAATCAGGATGTTTTTGTACACTAACAACAAAACATCTGCAGAAGATAAAAAAGAAACTATCCCATTCACAATAGCATCAAATTCAAATACTTAAGACTAAATCTAACCAAAGAGGTGAAGATCTGTAAATGAAAACTACATTTTGATGAAAGACATTGAAGACACAAACAAATGGAAAGATATCCCATGTTCATGGGTTGGAAGAATTAATATTGTTAAAATGTCCATATTACCAAAAACCATCTATAGATTCGATGGACTCCCTATCAAAGTTCCAATGAAATTTTAAAAAGAGATGCAAATTCTAAAATCTTTATAAAACCACAAAATACCTCAAATAGCCAAAGCAATCATGGAAAAGAAAAAAACAAAGCTGAAAGCACCACATTTCCTAATTTCAAATTATACTGCAAAGGTATAGTAATGAAATAGTATGGTATGGGCATTAAAATAGACAAACAGATTAATGGAACAGAATAGAGAGCTCAGAAATAAATTCCTGCATTTATGATCAATTAATATTTGACAAGAGAGTCAAGAACTCAATGACGAAAGAAAAGTGTTTTCAACTAATCAATAAATGGTGTTGGGAAAATAAGATAGCTGCTGGTACTGACCGGCAGACACTGAACGACAAATGAATGATTACTCCAACACGTGTTTCTGTGAAAGAGAGGGCTAAGGCACTACTTGGCTATAACCGCCAACTAGCCCTGTTCACCTGCCTCCTTTCGATTTTATTATCATAACAGCTTGAACTAAAATTAACCTCTAGATACAATTAGCAAGGTAAGCATCCTTGAGAAAGTATATGCTTCTACAAGGTCAGGTCTTTAAAGATTAAACATTGAGATTCTAGCAAAACACCCTGCAGGACTGGACTCGTTTGGAAAAGTTAAGGTAGAGTCTGCTGCCTTCGGCAAGGTCTCCTCAGAGGCCCCCGACCTTTCGGGAAATCCTCCTTATAGACATTCCAACCAAGTCCCGTGCTTCCCCACAGATAGCCACATGCAAAGCAATAAAATTGGATCCCGGTCTTAGACTACTCATACAAATTAACTTAAAGAAGATTAAACATGAGACCTCATACCATAAAACTCCTAGAAGAAAACACAGGGAATAAGCTCCTTTACATTGGCTTTTACAATGATTTTTTTAGATAACACCAAAAGCACAAGTAACTAAAGCAAAAATTAATAATTGGGACTACAACAAACTAAAAAGTTTATGCACCGCAAACAAAAAAAAAAAAAAAAAAGGAAAAGAAAGAAAGAAAGAAAAAATTTTAAAACTCTGAAAGGCAACCTATGGAATGGCAGAAAATATATCTGATAAGAGGTTAACATCAAAAATATATAAAAACTCATATGACTAAAAACAGCAACAACAAAAAACCAATTTAATTAACAATGGGTAAATGAATTAAATTTTCTCCAAAGAAGACATACAAATGGCCAATAGGTACATGAAAAATGCTCAACATCACTAATCAAACAGGTAAATGCAAATCAAAACCAAAATTCAATATCACCTCACAACTGTTAGTATGGCTATCATCAAAAAGACAAACAATAACAAATGTTGGCGAGGATGTAAAGAAGAGGGAAACTTGTACACTCTTGGTGAAAATGTAAATTGGTGCATCCGCTATATAGAGTAATATGACGGCTTCTTTAAATATAAAACTACTGGAAGACCACACCATCTTGAAGGGGAGAGTGGCTGTTATCAGAAGTGTATACATCCAGGAACGCTGCAACCACGGTACCCAGGGACCAATTATGAACCCAGGAACACTGGATCTCAAGCAGTGAGAATACGTGGACTCATACGAGCCCTGTTCCTCCTCACGGAAAGGAGAGAAAGAGCTACATAACCAGACAGCCAGAGAAGAGAGATCATTGGGAGACAAAGAAACAGTCTGCAAATGAAAGAAAAGGAGGCATCACCAGAAAAAGAAGTAAACGAAAGGGAGGCAAGCAATATGTCAGAGAAAGAATTCAGAGAAATGGTCATACAATGGATGAAAAGAATGGAAGACAAATTCAACAATATGTGTAAGAACCGACAGGAAATGAAGAAGAATCAAGAAGAAATGAAAAATGACATCACTGCTATAAAGAACTCAATGGAAAGCATCAACAGTAGACTATAAGAAGCAGAGAACCGCATCAGTGAGCTAGAAGACAAGGTAGGAAAACATACCCAAACAGAGAAGCATCTAGAAAAAAAAACTTAAAAAACAGGAAGACAGCCTAAGGGAACTGTGGGACAACACAAAATGAAACAACATCTGCTAATACAGGTACCAGAAGGAGAGGAAACTGAGCAAGGAATAGAAAACATGTTTGAAAAAATAATGACAGAAAAGTTCCCTGACATAGGGAAGAAAAACCTCACACAAATCAAGAAGCTCACAAAGTCCCAAACAAAGTGAATCCCAAAAGACCGACACCAAGGCACATTATAATTAAATTGGCAAACACCAACGACAAAGTAAGAATCTTAAAAGCAGCCAGAGAAAGACAGAAAGTTACCTACAAAGGACACCCCGCCAGACTAGTGACTGATTTCTCAACAGAAATGCATCAGGCAAGAAGGGAATGGAATGAAATATACAAAGTCATGCAAAGGAAGGGTCTGAATCCAAGAATACTGTACCCAGCAAGGCTATCAATCAAAACTGAGGGTGAAATCAGAAGCTTCACAGACAAAAAAGGACTAAGGAAGGTTATTACTACCAAACCAGCAATGCAAGAAATGCTAATTGGTCTGCTGTAAAAAGAAGAAATAGGAACCAAAGAAGGAAGACAGGTGTAAAGAATAAAAATGGCAACAAAAAAGTACCTATCACTAATAACTTTAAATGTTAATGGCTTAAATGCCCCAATTAAAAGACACAGGGTAGCTGAGTGGATAAGAAAACATGACCCAAATATCTGCTGTCTACAGGAAACCCACCTTAGAAAAAAGGACTCACAGACTGACAGTGAAGGGATTGAAAAAGATTTTTCAGGCGAATGGAAATGAAAAAAAAAGCTGGAGTAGCAATACTTATATTGGACAAATTAGATCTCAAAGTGAAGGACATAACAAGAGATAAGGAAGGCCACTTCATAATACTAAAGGGAGCAATCCAACAAGAAGAAATAACTCTGGTAAACATATACACACCCAATACAGGAGCACCCAAATACATAAAAAAAACTTTTGGAGAATATCAAGGGAGAGATTGATAGCAATGCAGTCATAGTAGGGGACTTTAATACGCCGCTATCACCATTGGACAAATCCTCTAAGCAAAAAAATAAGCAAAGAAATATCAATCCTAAATGATGCATTAGATCAGGTGGAATTAATTAACATCTTCAGAACATTTCACCACAAAGCCACAGAATATACATTCTTCTCAAGTGCACATGGGTCACTTTCAAAGACAGACCTTATATTGGGTCACAGGCAGTCTCTTCAAATTCAAGAAGATAGAAATCATATCAAGCACCATCATCACAATGGCATAAAACTAGAAATCAACAACAATAAAAATGATTTAAAAAAATCAAACAACTAGAGGCTAAATAGCGTGCTATTAAACAATGACTGGGTTACCAGAGATATCAAAGAAGAAATAAAAAGCATCATGGCAACAAACGACAATGAAAACACAACAATCCAAAATCTATGGGACACAGTGAAAGCAGTCTTGAGAAGGAAGTTCATAGCTCTACAGGCCTGCTTCAAAAAAACAAGAAACAATGGTAATAAATAACAATGGTAATAAATTATCTAACCCTACAACTCAAAGAATTAGAAAGAGAGCAACAGGAAAAGCCCAGCATAAGTAGAATGAAGGAAATAATAAAGATCAGAGCGAAGATAAACGACATAGAAACCAAAAAAAACAGTACAAAAGATCAATAAAACCAAGAGCTGGTTCTTTGAAAGGATAAACAAGATTGATGAACCTCTACTCAGGCTCAACAAGAAGCAAAGAGAAAGGACCCAAATAAATGAAATCAGAAATGGAAGAGGTGAAATAACAACTGATCCCACAGAAATACAAACGATTATGAAAAAATAATATGAACAACTCTATTCCAACAAAATGGACAATCTAGATGAAATGGGCATATTCTTAGAAAAATACAAGCTCCCAAAACTCAACCAAGAAGAGTCAAAAAACCTGAATAGGTCGATAACTACCGAAGAAATTGAAACAGTGATCAAAAACCTTCCAGCAAACAAAAGCTCTGGTCCAGACGGGGTTACAGGGGAATTCTACCAAGCATTCAAAGAAGAAATAAAACCTATCCTCCTCAGACTATTCCAAAAAATTCAAGAGGAAGGCACACTTCCAAGATCAGATAAAGATACCACAAAGAAAGAGAACTACAGGCCAATATCCTTGATGAACATAGATGCTAAAATCCTCAACAAAATCCTAGCAAATCGGATTCAGCTTAGAAAGATCATACACCATGACCAAGTGGGATTTATTCCAGGGATGCAAGGATGGTACAATATCCACAAATCAATAAATGTGATACATCCATAAACAAACTGAGAGACAAAAATCACATAATCATATCAAATGATGCAGAAAAAGCATTTGACAAAATCCAACACCCTTTCTTGATAAAAACTTAGCAAAGTGGGAATAGAGGGATCATACCTCAACATAATAAAAGCCCTATATGACAAACCTACAGACAACATCATACTCAATGGGAAAAAACTGAATCCATTTCCCCTAAGAACAGGAAAAAGACAAGGATGCCCACCTTCACCACTCCTGTTCAACACAGTACTAGAAGTACTAACCACAGTGATCAGACAAGAAGAAAAAATAAAAGGCATCCAAATTGGAAAAGAAGAAGTAAAACTATCCTTATTTGCAGATGACATGATACTATAAATAGAAAACCCCAAAGACTCCATCAAAAAACTACTAGACCTAATAAATGAATTTGGTAATGTAGCAGGATACAAAATTAACACCCAGAAATCTACGGCCTTTTTATACACAATAATGAACTCACAGGTAGAAAAATGAAAACAACAATCCCACTTACTATTGCACCAAAAAAATTAAGATACCAAGGAATAAACTTAACCAAGGACATAAAAGACCTATACTCAGAAAATTACAGGACATTGAAAAAAGAGATAGAGGAAGATATAAACAAATGGAAGAACATACCATGTTCATGGATTGGTACAATCAACATCATTAAAATATCCATAGTACCTAAAGCAATCTATAGATTCAATGCAATACCTATTAAAATACCAATGGCATATATCAAAGATATAGAACAAACTCTCCAAAAATTCATCTGGAATAAAGACCCCGAATAGCCACAGCTATCCTGAAAAAGAAGAACAAAGTTGGAGGGATCACAATACCAGTATATTACCAAACCACAGTTCTCAAAACTGCCTGGTACTGGCACAAGAACAGACATACAGACCAAAGGAACAGAATAGAGGACCCAGAAATTGACCCACACCATTATATTCAATTAATATTTGACAAAGAAGGCAAGAGCATACAATGGAGTCAAAAAAGCCTCTTTAATAAATAGTGCTGGGAAATTTGGTCAGATACATGCAAAAAAAATGAAACAGGATCACCAACTTACACCATACACAAAAACAAACTCAAAATGGCTGAAAGAATTGAATGTAAGATGGGAAACCATAAAAATCCTACAAGACTCCATAGGCAGAAAAATTGCAGACATATGTCATAGCAATATCTTTATAGACACAGATCCTAGGGGAAGAGAGACTAAGGAGAAAATAAAGAAATGGGATTACATCAAAATAAAAAGCAATGGACATGGACAACAGGGGGATGGGAGCATGAGTGTGCAGGGCGGGGTGGGGAGGAGGAGGTTAGGGGTTAATGGGGGGGATGAGGACACATTTGTAATACCTTAACTAATAATAAAAAATAAAAATAAAAAAAATAAAAAGCTTCTGCACAGCAAAAGAAACCATCAACAAAACAAGAAAGTCCACTGCATGGAAGAACATATTTGCCACTGTTATCTCTGATAAGGTTTTAATCTCAAGTATTTACAGGGAACTCATACAACTCAACAAAAGGAAAATAAACAATCCAATAAAAAAATGGGCAAAGAAACTAAATAGAATCTTTTCGAAAGGGGACACGCAGAAAGCCAAGAGACACATGAAAACATGCTCAGTCACTAATCATTCAAGAGATGCAAATCAAAACGACAATGAGGTACCACCTGACACCTGTCAGAATGGCTATCATCAACAAATCAACAAATGACAAGTGCTGGATTGGTAGAACTGATTGATTATCAATTGTATTTGATGTAATAAAGGTGCTAGCTAATGCCTTGGTGATAATCAATTGTATTACAAGTGCGGAGAAAAAGGAACCCTCCTTTCACTGCTGGTGGGAATGCAGACTGGAGCAGCCATTGTGGAAAACAGTATGGCATTTCCTCAAAAATTTAAAAATGGAACTGCCATTTGATCCAGTAATACCACTTCTAGGAATATATCCCAAGAAAACAGAAACACTAATCAGAAAGGATATATGCACCCCTATGTTCATAGCAGCACAGTTTACAATAGCCAAGATGTGGAAACATCCTAAATGCCCATCAACAGATGAGTGGATTAGAAAACTATGATACATACACAATGGAATACTATGCTCCTATAAAAAAGAAGGAATTCTTACCATTTGCAGCAACATGGATGGAACTGGAGAGCATTATGCTAAGGGAAATAAACCAGGAAGTGAAAAACACCACATGATCTCACTCATTTATGGATAATAAAGAACATTATAACCTGATGAACAAAAAGATAGATACAGAGGCAGAGAAGCATTGAACAGACTGTCAAATTACAGTGGGAAGGCTGGGGAGTGTTGTGGGGGGGGAGTTAAGAGATCAACCGAAGGACTTGTATGCATGCATATATGCATATCCAATGGACATAAGACGCTGGAGGGTGGGGTGGGGTGAGGGCATGTGCCGGGGATTACGGGAGGCCAGGCGAAAGTCAATGGGGGGGGGGGCGGGGGGAAGGAGACATATGTATTACTCTCTGTAATAGTTTAAACAATAAAATTAAATTAAAAAAATAATAAAACTACTATATGACCCAGTAATTCTACGGTTGAGTATATATCCAAAGGAAATTAAAACAAGACATTGACAAGATATATGCTTTTTTTATTGCAGCATTTTTCATAATAGTCAAAATATGGAAAAAAACTCTAAGTGTCTGTCAACAGGTGAATCAATAAAGAAGATGTAGTATATATATGAGATGAAATATTATTCAGCCATGAGAAATAAAAAATCCTGCCATTTGTAACAAGATGGATCGACCTTGAGAGCATTATGCTAAATGAGAAAATCAGAAAGAGACATACTTTGTAAAGTAATACAGTACTTCTATATTATATCACTCAACATGGAAGCTAAAAAATCAAAATTATAAAAGCAAAATAGAATGAGTGAGACCAGAGGTTGGAGGGTGAGGGAATTGGGCAATGTTGTTTAAGGATACAAACTTACAACCAGTAGATAAATAAGTCCTGAAGATCTAATTCACAACACAATGATTAAAGATAACAATACTGTATTATAAACTCCAAAACTGCTAACAGTAAATATTAATTGTTTCTACAACAAAAAAAGGTAACTATGTGATGTAATAAAGGTGCTAGCTAATGCTTTGGTGATAATCATATTGTAATAGATATATGTATCAAATCAACACATTGTATTATTCCTCTAATATGCACAATGGCATATGTCACTTATACATCAATAAAAATAAATTTAAGGACTTGGAATGATGTCCATACCATGGCAGAATGAGAAAGCTCCTTTGTTTCTCACCTTAAATTTACAGGTTGAACAACTAGAACTCAACAAAGGACACCCTGCTCAAAACACACACACACACCTGAAAAATACAATCATTGGAACATCTGAATGTGGGTGGATTGGGATGAGTAGGAAGGTGGCATGAGGAACAAGGTAAAAAATAGTGGTCATAGATGCAATTGGGTGCCCACTGCAGGTCCAGTGAGTTGGTAGCCATGGAGAGGTAGGGCTGCAGCCCTCACACTATTGCCTAGATTTTAAGAGAGGCAGAAGCAATGGTCTCTTGTAAAAACCCATCTCCTCTCCCCTCTTTCCAACACAGCAGATCTGGTAGAGATGGTTGGGAAGACTAACAGTACAGTGATGCCGACAGCCATTGCTGGCATGAAGTGGACGATGTACTTGTTTCCCTTGCCCCACCCAACCTGGCAGAGCCTGGTAGAGGTAGTGGAGACACCTCTGAAAACACAGCAGAGCCAGTGACTATTAGTAAAAAGGAGGTAGTACAGAGAATTTGAAAAGCCAGTTCTCTACTACCAGCCACATTCCCTACCAAAGTAGTAGTGCTTCATAACTATGAAAAGTGGTCATAGAGGGGACATTCACCATCCCAGTGGGTACATGGCATTTTCCTTAACCTAAGAAATGCAACTCTACCATAATACCAGAGGCACAAATAGTGCAGGTAAGATAAAACAAAACCTTGTGATATACCAACATCTTCTGGAAAACAAAAAAAGTACCCTACATATCAAGAGTAAAACAGTATCTAAACAGCAACAAAAAAGAATTCCCTACCTAAAATGTGCAGGCAGAGAAACACTTCATCAAATACAATGGACATCCAATTAACATGGGGATAGAGAAAGAAAAGGAAAATTATCTAAAAACCAGTCATGGAAGACTGTGACTTTATTGACAGAGAATTTAAGATTGCAGCTATAAAGAACCTCAACAAGATACAAGAGAACTCAGAAGGAAAGTTCAATGAGCTTTGGAATAAAATTAATGAACAAATGAATACTGTACCAAACAGATTGAAACTATAAAAAATAACCAAACAGAAATTCGGGGGCTCAAGAACTCAGTAAATGAGATGAGGACTGCATTCACCAGCACTGGAAACAGAACGGAACAGATAGAAAAGAGAATTAGTAAGCTCGAATATAGAAACCTAAAAATATCAACGGAGGGAAAAGAGAGAGAATTAAGGGTTTAAACAAATAAAAGAACTCTACAAGATCTATCTGTCTCCTTTAGAAAGAGCAATATGAGGATAATGGTTATACCAGAAGGTGAAGAGAAGAAAAATGGAACAGAGAGCCTACTAAAAGAAATAATTGATGAGAACTTCCAAAGCCTATGGAAAGAATGGACTTTAGTATAGAGGACACCAATAAAACACCTAATAATATTGTATTAATGCAAAAAGACCTCTCCAAGACACATATTTTTCAAACTGTCAAAAATTAATGACAAAGAAAAAATTCTCAAAACAGCCAGGGGGGAACAAAAACCAGTTTTACTGAGGGAAAATGTCGACCAGCAGGAAGGTAGGGAGGGAGAGAGTGTGAGAGCGCAAGGAACTGATAGAGGAGTGTGTGGACCTGTGTGGTGTGTGTGTATGAGCTAGGGACAGTTAGATTCTGCAGGTCTTCTAAGGGGCTGCTAACCGGGCAGTCTTAGGCTGCGGAGTCCAGCTCCCTGCTCGGACACTCCTGGGCGGCCAGCACAGGCACGGCGACCAAGCCATCTTGGGAAACAGAGCTGCTTGAGACTAGGATCCTGGCCTCAGCATCACCCAGTCTGATCTCAGACGCATACCAGGACCCTGCAGCCACTGGGGACAGAGACCTGTGACCACAGCTACAGACGTGCGGACACCAAAAGTTCAAAAATCCCCGCGGCAGATCCATGAGTAACAGAGCCCATCCCCCCTTGCCGCAGGCTCGCTGGCAGCACCAGAGTAACTAACTGATAGACCCACACCTTGCCAGGGCCTCAGCACTCCAGGAACTTTAGCCTGGAAGTGCGCGAGCACCTTGGAGCTGATCCCGCGTAGGGCCGGCTTCTGAGCCCTGGGCTGGGAGCAAACGCATGAACCCCAGGAACTGAGCCTACGTGCACTGCCGGCTTCAGAGCCCTGGGCTGGGAGCAATTGCATGAACACCGGGAATTTGTCCCGCATATCACAGGCCCAGGGCCCCCGATTCTCTGGGCAGGAGGCAGCACCAAGCACCAGTGAATTGACTGTGTTTCTTATCACCTGCGCCTGAGATCCTGATTTCCTGTGCATTCATACTAAGAGCCAGTGACTCCAATTCCTGGTGCAAGGGCACACAGGGAACCTGATTCTCAAGGCAAGGTCGCACGAAGCAACAAAGACTCTGATACTGGATTCTTGGGGAACTCTGACTCCTGGCGCAGGCTAGGGGGCTCTGGTTTTCAACACGCTTCAGGGGGGTCTCTGTTTCAGCACAGTGCAGGCAGGGTCCCTGATTCTAAGGGCACGCACGAGGCCACAGTGAGCGCTGACAACACTGACTCTGAGCTAGCCTGGTTCCCACCAACCCACAACAACACATCTTAGTGTCAGAGCTCTTCAGTGACACTAGGGTGGCGGAGGCTCCCACTGCACACGGCCCAGGCCCACGCAACTCGACGTTTGAACCATCGGGAGATAATCAGAATGAAGAGACGAAATAACATCCAGAGGAAAGACAATGAGGAGTCACCAAGAAAGGACATTAATGAAGTTGAAGCATGCAACATGACAGAAAAAGAATTCAGAATAATGGTTGTACAATTCATTCACCGGATGGATGAGAAAATCAACAACCTATGCAAGAATCAGGAAGAAATGAAAAGTGATATAGCTACAATCAAAAACACGATGGAAAGTTTCAACAGCAGACTAGAAGAAGCAGAGGACCGAATAAATGAATTAGAAGATAAGGCAGAGAAACAAGCTCAATCTGAACAGCAACTGGGGAAAAAAATTAAAAAGCAGGAGGAGAGCCTAAGGGAGCTTCGGGACAACATGAAACGAAGTAACATACGCATAATAGGGCTGCAAGAAGGAAAAGAAGAGCAGCAAGGATTAGAAAATCTATTGGAAGAAATAATGTCAGAAAACTTCCCAGATATGGGGAAGAAAAAAGTTACACAAGTACAGAGAGTCCCAGGCAAAATGAACCCCAAAAGATCCACACCAAGACACGTCATAATAACGATGGCAAATGTACAAGACAAAGAGAGAATCTTAAAGGCTGCAAGAGAGAAACAGAGAGTTACCTACAAAGGATCCCCCATCAGATTATCAAATGATTTCTCAACAGAAACACATCAGGCCAGAAAAGAATGGACAGAAATTGACAAAGTGATGCAAAGCAAAGGACTGAATCCAAGAATACTCTATCCAGCAAGGCTATCATTCAAAATTGAAGGGGAAATAAGAAGCTTCACAGACAAAAAAAGGCTAAGGGAGTTTATCACCACCAAGCCAGCAATGCAAGAAATGCTAAAGGGACTGGTGTAAAAAGAAAAACTAAAAAGCCCAGAAAGAAAACAGCAACAACAAAAAATAGAAATGGCTACAAACAAGTACCTTTCAATAATAACTTTAAACGTAAATGGACTAAATGCTCCAACCAAAAGACATCGAGTGGCTGAATGGATAAAAAAACATGACCCATATATTTGCTGTCTACAAGAGACCCACCTCATTAGAAGGGACTCACACAGACTGAAAGTGAAGGGATGGAAAAATATCTTTCAGGCAAATGGAAATGAAAAAAAAGCTGGGGTAGCAATACTTATATCAGACAAAATAGACCTCAAAGTGAAGGCCATAACAAGAGATAAGGAAGGCCACTTCATAATACTAAAGGGATCAATACAACAAGAGGATATAACCCTGATAAACATATATGCACCCAATGCAGGAGCACCCACATACATAAGAAAACTCCTGGAAGATATCAGGGGAGAGATTGACAACAATACAATCATAGTAGGGGACTTTAATACACCAATGACATCAATGGATAAATCCGCTAGACAAAAACTCAGCAAAGAAACAGCAATCCTAAATGACTCACTAGATCAGATGGACTTAATTGACATCTTCAGAACACTTCACCCCATAGCCACAAAATATACGTTCTTCTCAAGTGCTCATGGGACATCTTCAAAAATAGACCATATATTGGGTCATAAACAAAGTCTCCCCAAATTCAAGAAGATTGAAATCATACCAAGCATCTTCTCAGACCACAAGGCCATAATATTAGAAATAAACTACAATAAAAAAAACTCAAAATACTCAAACACTTGGAAGGTGAATAGCATGTTATTAAATATTGATTGGGTTACCAATGAGATCAAAGAAGAAATTAAAAACATCCTGGAAACTAATGACAATGAAAACACAACAATCCAAAACCTTTGGGACGCAATGAAAGCAGTCCTGAGAGGGAAGTTTATAGCTCTACAGGCCTACCTCAACAAACAAGAAAAAATGGTAGTAAATCATCTAAATCTACAGCTCAAAGAATTAGAAAGAGAGCAACAAGAAAAGCCCAGAGTGAGCAGAAGGAAGGAGATAATAAAGATTAGAGCAGAAATAAATGACATAGAGACCAAAAAAACAATACAGAAAATCAAGGAAACAAAGAGCTGGTTCTTTGAAAGGATAAACAAGATTGACAAACCTCTAGCCAGGCTCACCAAGAAGCAAAGAGAAAGGACCCAAATAAACAAAATCAGAAATGATAGAGGCGAAATAACAACAGATCCCACAGAAATACAAATGATTGTTAAAAAATACAATGGACAACTCTACTCCAACAAACTAGACAACCTGGAGGAAATGGACAAATTCCTAGAAAAATACAACATTCCAAAACTCAATCAGGAAGAATCTAAAAATCTCAACAGGCCAATAACTATGGAAGAAATTGAAGCAGTCATCAAAAAGCTTCCAGCAAACAAAAGTCCAGGACCAGACGGCTTCACAGGGGAGTTTTACCAAACATTCAAGGAAGAGCTAAAACCTATCCTCCTCAGACTACTACAAAAAATCCAAGAGGAAGGAATACTTCCAAGCTCATTCTATGAAGCCAGCATCACCCTAATACCAAAACCAGAGAAAGACAACACAATGAAAGAGAATTACAGGCCAATATCCCTCATGAACATAGATGCCAAAATCCTCAACAAAATCTTAGCAAATCAGATCCAGCAGTACATCAGAAAGATCATACACCACGACCAAGTAGGATTTATCCCAGGGATGCAAGGATGGTACAATATCCGCAAATCAATAAACGTGATACATCACATAAACAAATTGAAAGAAAAAAAACACATAGTCATATCAATTGATGCAGAAAAAGCATTTGACAAAATTCAACACCCATTTTTGATAAAAACTCTCAGCAAGGTGGGAATTGAAGGATCATACCTCAACATAATAAAAGCCATATATGACAGGCCCACAGCCAACATCATACTCAATGGACAAAAACTAACACCATTTTCCCTAAGAACAGGAACAAGACAGGGATGCCCACTCTCACCACTCCTGCTCGACATAGTACTGGAAGTATTAGCCATTGCAATTAGACAAGAAGAAGATATAAAAGGCATCCAAATTGGAAAAGAAGAAGTAAAACTGTCCTTATTTGCAGATGACATGATAGTATACTTAAAAAACCCTAAAGACTCCATCAATAAACTATTAGACTTAATAAAAGAATTCGGCAATGTAGCAGGATACAAAATTAACACCAAGTAATCTATGGCATTTCTATACACCCATAGTGAATGTGCAGAAAGAGAGACTAAAAAAGCAATCCCATTTACCATCGCACCAAAAAAATTAAGCTACCTAGGAATAAACTTAACTAAAGAGGTAAAAGACCTCTACTTAGAAAACTACAGGATGTTGAAAAAAGAGATAGAGGAACACATAAAGAGATGGAAGAACATACCATGTTCTTGGATTGGTAGAATCAACATCATTAAAAAGTCCATACTGCCCAAAGCAATCTATAAATTCAAAGCACTTCCCATTAAAATACCAATGGCATATTTCACAGACCTAGAACGTACTCTCCAAAAATTCATCTGGAATAAAAAACGACCCCGAATAGCTGCAGCGATCCTGAGAAAGAACAAAGTAGGTGGGATCTCCAACTAAAGGACTTGTATGCATGCATATAAGCATAACCAATGAACATAAGACACTGGGGGATAGGGGAGGCTAGGGGACTGTCAGGGCGGGGGGATAAAATGGACACATATGTAATACCCTTTGTAATATTTTAAGCAATAAAAAAAAAGAAATCAGAAGAGAATTTTTAGCACACGAAAAAAAAAAAAAAAGTAGGTGGGATCTCAATACCAGATATCAAGCTGTATTACAAAGCCACTGTTCTCAAAACTGCCTGGTACTGGCACAAGAACAGGCATATAGATCAATGGAATAGAACAGAGAGCCCAGAAATCAGCCCCAACCAATACGCTCAATTAATATTTGACAAAGGAGGCAAGAACATACAATGGAGTCGAGATAGTCTCTTCAATAAATGGTGATGGGAAAATTGGACAGATACATGCAAGAAAATGAAACTAGACAAACAACTTACACCATACACAAAAATAAACTCAAAATGGATAAAGGACTTAAATATACGACGGGAAACCATACAAATTCTAGAAAAATCCAAAGGCAACAAAATCTCAGACATATGCCGAAGAAATTTCTTCACTGATACAGCTCCTAGGGCACTTTAAAGAGAAAATGAACAAATGGGACTACATCACAATAAAAAGCTTCTGCACAGCAAAAGAAACCATCAACAAAACAACAAGAAAACCCACTGCGTGGGAAAACATATTTGCCAATGTCATATCTGATAAGGGCCTAATCTCCAAAATTTATAGGGAACTCATACAACTGAACAAAAGGAAGATAAACAATCCAATCAAAAAATGGGCAAAGGATCTAAATAGATACCTTTCAAAAGAGGACATTCAGAAAGCCAAGAGACATATGAAAACATGCTCAAAGTCACTAATCATCCGAGAGATGCAAATCAAAACAACATTGAGGTACCATCTCACACCTGTCAGACTGGCTATCATCAACAAATCAACAAACGACAAGTGCTGGAGAGGATGTGGAGAAAAAGGAACCCTTCTGCACTGCTGGTGGGAATGCAGACTGGTGCAGCCACTATGGAAGACAGTATGGAGTTTCCTCAAAAAACTACAAATGGAACTCCCATTTGACCCTGTGATCCCACTTCTAGGAATATATCCCAAGAAACCAGAAACACCAATCAGAAAGGATATATGCACCCCTATGTTCGTAGCAGCACAGTTCACCATAGCTAAGATCTGGAAACAGCCTAAGTGCCCATCTGTAGATGAATGGATTAGAAAACTGTGGTACATCTACATGATGGAATACTATGCTGCTGTAAAAAAGAAGGAACTCTTACCATTTGGAACAGCATGGATGGAACTGGAGAGCATTATGCTAAGTGAAGTAAGCCAGTCAATGAAGGAAAAATACCACATGATCTCACTCATTTCTGGTTAATAAAGACCATTATAAACTTATGAACAAAAATAGATACAGAGGCAGAGCTGCCTCGAACAGATTGTCAAACTACAGCAGGAAGGCCGGGGAGGGTGGGAGGGCAGGAGGGGGTTGGGTAAGAGATCAACCAAAGGAATTGTATGCATTCATATAAGCATAACCAATGGACATAAGACACTGGGGGGTAGGGGAGGCCAGAGGATTGTCAAGGGCGGGGGAGGAAAAAAGGAGACATATGTAATACTCTTTGTAATACTTTAAGGAATTAAAAAAATAAAAAATAAATAAAAACCAGTTTTTAAAAAAAAAAAACAGCCAAGGGAAAGAAGACTAACCTACAAGGGAAACACCATTAGATAATAATCAGATTTTTTAGTAGAAACATTACAAGCCAGGAGACAGTAGAAGGAAATATTCAAAATATTGGAAGAGAGGAACCATCAGCCAAGGGTAATATATTCTGCAAAGATGTCCTTTAGATATGAAAGAAAACTAAATCCTTCCCCAGATGAATAACAGCTGAAATAATTTATCACTATAAGACCTGCATTACAAGACATTTTGGAAGGAGCTCTTCTATAAGAAACAAAATAACAAAAATATTCAAAACTTTAAGTAAGATGATGAACAGACAGAAGCAGGAAATTGCAGCTCCACTTTAGAATAAGATATTAAATACTTACTTAAAACATAAAAGTTAGCCGAAACCGGTTTGGCTCAGTGGATAGAGCGTCGGCCTGCGGACTGAAAGGTCCCAGGTTCGATTCCGGTCAAGGGCATGTACCTGGGTTGCGGGCATATCCCCAGTAGGAGATGTGCAGGAGGCAGCTGATCGATGTTTCTCTCTCATCGATGTTTCTAACTCTCTATCTCTCTCCCTTCCTCTCTGTAAAAAATCAATAAAATATATTAAAAAAAAAACATAAAAGTTAAAGGGGAAAAGGGACAATAAAAAATAACTATACTACAATTTGTGCAAGCTGGTAATAAATGTACAGCATAAAAAAGATAATTTTTGACAACAAAATCATAAAAGGGGTGGAGGAATTGAACTGAAATTGTACAGGTGAATAAAGATAAGAGGCAATTGGGAAAAAAAGGACTATTGTATACAAGGGTGGGCAAAAGTAGGTTTATAGTGTTCATATGGAAAATAATACAATAATCTATAATAATAAAAGGGTAATATGCTAATTAGACCAGACATCCTTCTGGACGTCATTCCAGATGAAGCCGGGGCCAGAGGGAAGCCAGCCCGGGTCCCGGGTGCCTGCGGGAAGCCAGTGCAGCTGGGGGAAGGAAAGTCTACTCTTGCATGAATTTTGTGCACTGGGCCTCTAGTTAATAAATAATAATACAGAATAAACTTTGTTTCACATACTCACAACTATAAACCTACTTTTGCCCACCCCTATATATGAGACATTTTACACAAACCTAATAGTACCACACACACACACACACACACACACACACACACACACACACACACAAATTCAGAGCTGGGACAAGACACATAAAAAGAGATGAAACAGAAAACAAGTCGCAGAAAACCACCAAACTAAAATAGCAGACAGAAACAGAAGTGTGGGAGAAAACAATGGAGATACAGAGCACCCAGAAAACAAAAGATAAAATGGCTATAGGAAATTCTCATATATCAATAATCACCCAAAATGTAAATGAACTGAACACACTGATTAAAAGGCACAGAGTGGTGGGATGGATTAACTAATAAGACCCACCTCTAATTTGCTTGCAAGAAATTCATCTCACCTCTAAAGACAAACAGGCTCAAAAAAGACTTAAATAAATAAAATCAGAAATGAAAGAAAAGTTACAACACCACGAGATACTGAGGATTATTCAAGAATACTATGAAAGTCTACATGCTACCAGATTCAATAACCTAAAGGAAATGGATAAATTCATAGAAGTATACAACCTTCCTTGACTGAATCATGAAGAACTGGAAAATCTAACTACACTGATAACTAGTAAGGAAATCGAAACTAATGAAAAACCTCCTGTGTTTAAAATAAAAATATATTTGTACCATAGAACAGAAATATGTAAAACTATGTAGACTGTGAACAGGTATTTTCATAGTTTTGACTTGGTGTACAGAAGGACCAAAGACCTCCTTATTTTTGTTTTTGGAATGGTAGAGATAATGAGTTTAGTTTAAGATATGTTCTCTTAGGTCCTTGTAGGGTATGTAAGCAGAGATATGCTACAAAACTAGTTTGTATATATAAATCTGGAGCTTATGAAAGATGTCCTCACCTACATGTTCATAGTTCTATAGTAGAATCTGAATTTTACCTGTGGTTTAAAATAACAATTAATTTGACGATGGTCCATATTCATGTTAAGCCTTTATCTAGTGCAAATTTGTAACAGACTTCCTTACCCCATACCTGGGACAAACAAAGCAAGGAAAATTACCTTTGCCATTCCAACTGAACTGGCATTCAATTCTGAGATGCCTTGGTTGGTCTTGTCTCCACGTTCCCATATACCAAAGTCCTGCCATAAAATAACCAACATAACATTAGCAAGTCATCACTACTAAATACTCACTAGATCAGTGATGGCAAACCTTTTGAGCTCGGCATGTCAGCATTTTGAAAAACCCTAACTTAACTCTGGTGCCGTGTCACATATAGAAATTTTTTGATATTTGCAACCATAGTAAAACAAAGACTTATATTTTCGATATTTATTTTATATATTTAAATGTCATTTAACAAAGAAAAATCAACCAAAAAAAAATGAGTTCGCGGGTCATAGGTTCGCCATCACTGCACTAGATGCACAACCCTTGAATAAAAGGCATGCATAGTAGCTAATTTGACATATTTATGTGTACCCACAATGCTTATTAAGGATATGCCAATGAGGTGGGTTGCCCCATAGGTATTTTCCCAGTAACTTTAAATTTTTGTGAGGCTTCCAAGAAGTTGGCGGACTCCTGAACAGTTGATTAGTACTAAGAACTACAGTTCAGTTCATCTGGAGAGGTATTTCTCAAAATTTTCCATCAAAGCAGATACCCAAGGGGTCTACAAAATGGAGCCTAAACCACACCCTGGTACTTTATTTTAAATATCCATTCTAATTTTACTCTATATTGGCATTGAAAATGTACTATGCACTACCCTACGCACTTTACACTATTATCTTCCTTAATCATTACATTTTATAGATGACAAAACTGAGCTGCAAAGAGAGGTTAAGTGACTCACCCAAGGACATACAGCTAATAAGTGACAGAGCTAGGATTACAGTTCAAGTACTCTCACTCCAAAGCCTACATTCTTAACCATTACTCTATACGGCCCCCTGATAATCTAAAGATAACAGTTAAAATTAATTTTAACAAACTTTATTTTAAAATAACTTTAGACTTCCAGAGAAGTTACAAAAATAGTACAGTGAGTTCCATATACCTTTACCTCAGCTTTCCTTAATGTTAACACCTGACATAACCATAGCACAACTGTCAAAACTAAGAAATTAATGTCAGAACAACACTAGTTTACTTCTTCACTGCACCCTAAATTGGGGATTCCCATTGCTGTTAAATTGGTTCCAAGGTCATCAGCTGACAGCATTCATTAGTGTGAGTCCTTCCAGCAACAATTATTAGTGGTGTTTCAGTGGTGATTTTCTAGTTCCTTCATTACCTCTGCAATTTGTCACTAAGGAAGAGCTATGACTTCTCCCCCATTTCTATATCCAGTTGTTTATTTATATCAGTAGGAAATTATGGATATTTAGGTTCTTCTCTAGGTTGTAATAAAATGATATTATTTTGTTGCTTGAATTGTTCCAACTTTGGCCTTAGGGTGTTCTAGGTTTGACATGCCCCATTCTTTTTGAACACTTCCTCACTTCTGTCACTACATGATGCTCCAGTCTCATCTTGTATTTGTCATATACCAGCCCAGGAACTGACCACCTCCATACGGAATCCTGTTTTCTTTTACTAGAGAATGATAGTTACAATCCAAGACTTGAACAATGGTGCTCATTGTCACTATGGTGTCATTGCTTCTAGGCCCTCTCACTAAACAGAACTTGAACATACCCATGTGCATACATACATGTACATACAAACACACATACACACAATATACTTTACACACCTGTATTTATTTCCATATGTATCTTAAATTACTTTTCATGTCAGATCTCTGAGTTAAAGCTTTAGGAAGGTAAGCCATATTTATCCCATGGCTAGTCTGACCTGCCCCCAAACTCAGCTGTACCCTTGTTTGTGCAGCAAAGATTAGACTCTCAGAAGGCACAAATATTAATTCTACTGCTGCAATCCTTAGCTGTAGTGGAGAAGCCAAAGAACCCTAATTTGTACCCAGGCCTATGATATTGGAAGGCAAAGTAATCAGTTAACAAATAATGTCTGTTTGCATCAAATATTGATAGGGGCAGAAATAGAATGTTGGGGAACCAGCTAGAATTGTAAGAAATATTAATCATGCTCTGTTAAATGTGATTGTTTTGTTCTGATTAAAGAAGGCTGCTGGCAGCTGAACTTGGGTCCTGGGAAGTCACCTGGAAATGCAGCCCATTCTCCCCATTTGGAGCTGCCTATTATCATGGAAAAATTAACAACTTTGCTGCAGAACCAGAATTGTCAGCCCTTTGAAGACTTCCAGCCCTTGTATATCACTAAGCCCTTTGAAGATCCCCAGCTCTCTGCTTACCTGTTAACTGCCCATTTGGCATACCCTTTGGCTACTTCCCAATGTAATCTTTTGTCCTTTTACCGAATATAAGCAGCTGGCTTATGGTGGGGTGCAGAGCAGATTTTTGTGGATGACCGCTGCTCTCGCCATACTGTTGGCAGTATTGGAATTGTGGATGAAAGGGGCCACATGCTAACCTGACAAGCTCAGGGAAGGCCTGCATGGCAGTCTTGCAAACTCAGAGACCTAAAGTAACCACAAAGGATGGTCTGAAATCAAACTTTAACTAAAAGCAGTTATGGTGGGCAGTTACATCCTAGGCTGATATCTTCACTGACAAGGTCAACCTTTACCTTAACTGAGCCTATCTGTCTTTTTGCGTCTATAATAACATACACTTGAAATGTCTGGGTAACTTGTAACTTCCCTTTTTCTGGACCCCTTGGGACACAACCTAATGTGCTGGGCACCAGGACACATACCACAAACTCCTTCATTATTATCATGTTAATTGTTCCTGCACCCACCTAAGTATGTGTCTATCATTTTACTTTATATCCAATCCCAGGGGCTCCCCCCTTTCACGCCCTCCCAACCACTTTGCTTTCTCCTGCCTCTCTAGTCTATCACCAATGGATTTCACGTAACCCACCTATGTCCCTTCCTTTGATTGCAATGTATAAATAAAGATGTAACCTGCCATTCTCCAGAGCATTATCTCAAGTCATTGAGGTTCTGCTTCCTGGCATATGTCGACAGTTTGGCTCAAATAAACTCAGAAAAATTCTTTATAGGTTTCGATGGTTATTTTTATTTTAACAGAATAAACGCTCATATATGATTCAATCCTGCCTCTGCTTAATTGACTCAAGTAGTAACATGCAGCACATGGACCCATTGATTGTCCAGTTACAGCATGTCTATGTTACACTTATCCTTCTGGAAAATATAGAGTGACAGGTTCCAGATTTACCCTCCTACCTAAAACAACTAAAAAACTAAATAATTAAGTTAAAAAACTGGATTATCTATGACACATCCATTTTCAATACAGTGAACATCATGTGATGAAGAACAGTGATCCCTGAGAGAAGAGATGTTAAATATTTTATGATTTAATATAAATTTATCTCATATAGTAGTTATAAGAAAAAACAACTATTTTGTACTGTAAGTACTGAGTCAATGTCTACAGATACTATTATACACATAGAAATTTTATTTCTAAGTAGCTAACTGGCCCATAATACTCCCTAGTCATCTTGCTCCTGCTTAAGACCATAAGTCATTAAAATAAGGCTACAATTTATCCCCAGACTCCCAAATACATACCATCAGATATTCAGTTTGAAAGAAATGAAAACATAGCATCTTGACTCTCTTGCCTCTGTAACTCCCTTGGGGAGAAGGTAAACAGAAGATGACAGAGCTTAGCAAAGAAAGAGACTGAAGATAATTTCTGCCAGAAGCCTTATAGATTGGTTCACTATGAGGTGCAGCTATAAGAGAAAGAATCGGTTGTCCAGAATTTTAAAATCACCATATGTTTAAAATGCATTACCAAATGAGTACTTACTGCAGTTTTATATGCAGCTTCAATGTAAAACACAAGGTTCTGGATGAAATTGACTTCATCTAGGCTGTGGATGATATGAAGTCCTGAGGAAAAAGAGAATAAAGATATAAAGCTGGTCAATGTTATACTGTTATAATTAATGCAGTGATTAATTAACAGGAAAGGAGCAAAGGGAAGGCTGGATAATATGGACATGCCATTTGTGCCAGGAAGCTACCGCTTAACACTCTCCAGGTCTGTTCCCCACAAATCCTGGGGGAAGGGACTGGACAAAGAAAGAATAGAGGTATGCCCAGTAAAGTCTAAATGATGTAGAGAGGGTGCTTGATTGTCAGTCATACCTGGGAACAGGGCATCAGCCAGAATAGGTGTGTAGGCATGGCCACTGAAAGCAAGGGAAGATTTTTTTATTTAACCTCCTAAACAAAGGGGATTCCTCTTGCTCTTTCTCCTGAGAAGGCTAAAAAGGGCTAATTCAAATGTAACCCTGATATTTTGGGGGCTAGCATTTGGAATCCATGCCAGCAAGCTAACCTATAATTAAGTCATTACCTCCTTCCCAGAAATTGGTCTTACAGAACCTGTTACAGAGGCCATAAAACTGTGAACAGTTCACTGCCCCTGGAGGGAGGGTTATTAATGCTGTTGCCTGGCCAAATCATCAGATATGGCCTGGAGACCACCAACACTTGGGGGCCTTCTTGAAAGGCCCACAAAAAGGACCAGAAGCATAATCCATATTTGTGGGACAAAAGACCACAGGGAGATATAAAAAGAAGCCCCCTGCATGTTTCAGTACTCAGATTTGGAAAGCTATTCCCTGAGTCTGCTGGCATAATTAAACAGTGTCCCTCCATTTCTTTAAAGCGTCGCTTGGTTTTCTTTGGTCTTCTGCAACACTCCCTTGTTAATAGCAACTTGACTCCTGGCTTGTAGGACTCTTAGGCTCTGCACTTGTCCACATGGCCCATAGCCATGTGGTTCCTAGACACAATGGACTAATGAATGGACTTTAACTAGCCTGATATTACACTGGACTCAACTCCATTATGGAACAGAAACTCTGGACACTGGCTTTGCTTTTCGCTCTGCTGGAGCCCCAGATGCACCATTTCAAGGACTGGTTTCAGGGAAATGGTACTTTGGAAATGGAGGGATATAACTCCACGCAAATAAAAATCACTCATTCTCCCATGCAAGTCTTAGAAAATTCTTTTTCTCATGATGTTATAAGAACCTGAGCCCCAGTACCTAATGGGGAAAGGGATCCCCTACTTCCACCAGTGGACACCCTACTTCCACCAATAACAAATAACTATAGGCTTTACAGGCAGCCATAATGACTAAATGACCCTACTATTCCCAAGTAATCCTACTCTTCTTAGGTACTTTGATTCTTAAAAAATATCACAGATCAGTCATAGGCTAGTCTTCAACTAAGTGAGATACCAGCATATTTTAACATGGAAGAATTTTAACTGTTATTTGTAGGTATTAATAGGAAGTCTCAGACTCCTGATTCTATAGGTAACTAATTTATAATGTGCTTAAATGTACAAATCTAGGCATCTGGAAAAACATAAATCATAAAAGAATTGGAAAGAACCTAAATATTGAGCAAGAAGTAGATAAACATTATGATTCTAAGGAAAACTTAAAACTATATTTTTTGGAGTAATAATGAGAATTGATCTAAATGTAAGCTATACAAAGATAGTATATCCTATATAATAAAAGCCTAATATGCAAATTGACTGAACAGCAGAATGACTGCTTGGTGGAGGGCAGGGGCAGTGAGCAGGCGATGCCAGGCCAGCCAAGGCGGGTGCCAGCGGGGAGAGGGAGGGGATGGCAATCAGGTGGCAGCGACGACCGGGGGTGGTGGAGGGGCGATGGGGGGGGGGCGGGGCCAGTTGCCTCCCACAGGGGAAGCCAGACTAAGCCATCAGTTGGACATCCCCCGAAAGCTAACGAACTGTGAGAGGGCACAGGCTGGGCTAAGGGACCCCTCCCCCAGAGTGCATGAATTTTTGTGCACTGGGCCTCTAGTATTAATATAAAATCTTCCCACACTTTCAGTGGCCATGCCTACACACCTATTCTGGCAGATGTCCTGTTCCCAGGTATGACTGATAGACAAGCACCCTCTCTACCCAATGGAGGGTTTTGCATGAATTATCTACTTAATTTTTACAACATCCCTAAGAGGTGGGTACTTCTGAGGCTTCGAGATGTTATTTGCCTAAGGTCATGTAACCAATAAATAGGACTCCATTGATTATCAACTTCTGCATCACTTTAGAGACAAATATCCAACCAAAATGCCATACTGCTTTCCAATATGTACAATACAATCCATTTTTGTTCAAAAAGTAACACTTTTCTCTCTTCCCCATCTCTTATTTTTAATGAGAGAAATACCAACAAGTATACAGTGAAAGTCTTCCACTTGAATCACATCACTTCCACTCTGCCAAATCTCCTCTCTGGAGGAAATAAGTCTAACCAGTTTCCTCTGTATCCTTCAGAGATATACTATGCACATACAAAAATTACACAAAAAATAGAACTAGATTATGCTGCACCTTGCTTTTTTCATATATCACTTGGAGACAGTTTTAAATATATCTGCCTCATTTTTAAATAGCCACACAGCTTTCCAAAGAATAGATACTCATATAACTAGTTCATTATTGAAAGACATTGAAGTTCTAATCTTTTATCACCACAATCAGTGCTGCAATGTATATCTGTGTATTTATATATCTTTGTGCACATGTACCAGTATATCAAGGTAAATTCTTAGAATTAGAATTGCTGAGTCACAGATTTATACATAATTTTTCTAAAATGTTATTATGAAATTTTTCAACGAACAAAAGAAATTAGAATTTTACAGTGCATACATGTATACACATGACCTGGACTCAACCATTAACATTTCACTATAGTTTTTCTTTTTAAAAAAATTGTAGTAAGAGAGAAGAGGAAGAGAAGGAGGGATGAAGGGAGGGAGGGAGAACAAAAAGTCAACAAACCCAATGGAAGAAGATATTTGCAAACATGCCCCAACTGGGGATCAAATCAGTAACTTGGTATGTGCCCTGACTGGGAATCGAACCTGCCACCTTCTGGTGTAGGGGAAGAAGCTCAAATGAACTGAGCCACACTGGGCAGGGCTTACTATATTTTCTCAACACATATCTATCCTTTCATCAATCCATCTTATTTTTGATACATTTCAAAGTAAGTTGCAAATATCAGTACACTTCTCCATAAATACTTCACCATATGTGTATTAAATATTGATAATTATCACCAAGTTATTATGTAAAGTTTCACAGTTTATATACCAAACAGCACTACCTGCCTGTTCCCTACACCCCATCAACACTTGATTTAATAATTTTTTTAATCTTTGCCTCTCTAATGGATGAGAAATAGAATCTTTGTGTTTAATTTGAAGTTCTTTTACTATGAACTAGAGGCCCAGTGCACAAAAATCTGTGCACTCGGGAGGGTCCCTCAGCCCAGCCTGTGCCCCTCTCACAGTCTGGGATCCCTTGGGGGATGACCACCTGCTGGCTTATGCCCGCTCCCCTGGGGATTGGGCCTAAGTTGGCAGTCAGACAGCCCTCTGGCATCCTGCGAGCCTTCAGGGGATGTCCACTTGCCAGCAGGGAGCAGGCCTAAGCTGCAGTCAGACATCCTTAGCACTGCTGAGGAGGCGGGAGAGGCTCCCACCACCACCACTGTACTGGCAGCCATCAGCCTGGCTTATGGCTGAGCAGAGCTCCGCCTGTGGGAGCGCACTGACAACCAGGGGGCAGCTCCTGCATTGAGCGTCTGCCACTTGGTGGTCAGTGTGTGTCAGAGTGTCCAGTCATTCCCAGTGGTTCTGCTGTTAGGGTCAATTTGCATATTACCCTTTTATTATATAGGACAGAGGCCTGGTGCATGGGTGGGGGCCAGCTGGTTTGCCCTGAAGGGTGTCCTGGATCAGGGTGGGGGTCCCGCTAGGGTGCCTGGCCAGCCAGGGTGAGGGCTGAGGGCCGTTTTCAGGCTGGACACACCGTTCAGGGAGGGGGTTCCTGCTGGGGTGCCTGGCCAGCCTGGGTGAGTGGCTGATGGCAGTTTGCAGGCTGGCCACAGCCCCTTCAGGGTAAGGGTCCCCACTGGGGTGCCTGGCCAGCCTGGGTGAGGGGCTGATGGCTGTTTTCAGGCTGGCCAAAGCCCCTTAAGGGTGGGGGTCCCCGCTGGGGTGCCTTGCCAGCCTGGGTGAGGGGCTGATGGCTGTTTGCTGGATGGCCATAGCCCCTTCAGGGTGGGGGTCCCCACTGGGTGCCTGGCCAGCCTGGGTGAGGGGCTGATGGGTCTTCACAGGCTGGCCAACACCCCCAGCGGGGACCCTCACCCCATGAGGGTGTGGCCAGCCTGGGTGAGGGGATGATGGCTGTTTGGAGGCTGGCCACGGCCTCCAGCCACCCAAGCTCCCAGTGCAGGCTGGCTGGAAGCAGGTATCTGGGATTTTTTTATCTTCTACAATTGAAACTTTGTAGCCTTGAGCAGAGGCCACAGCCAGGCAGGGCAGGCGGGAAGCTTGGCTTCCTCCATCACCGGGGCAACCAAGCCTCCTGCTTGCTCCAGTTCCGTGGCTGCCGGCTGCCATCTTTGTGGGTTAATTTGCATATAGTCACTGTGATTGGCTGGTGGGTGTCTTGGGGCATGGCGGAGGTGCAGTCAATTTGAATGTTTCTCTTTCATTAGATTAGATAAAGTCAGAGTCTTTTTATATGCTTCTAAGCCATCTATATGTCCCTTTGCTCATGGTATTGTCTAAAAGGCCTTCTCCACATCTTAGAATCCTAACTGTTCTTTCAAAGCCCAGGTCAAATTCTATCTCCTCTATGATGCTGTCATTGATTACCCTCTTCTGTGCTTCATTTAATTTTAATTTCCCTGCTCTAATAAACTTGTTTTTTAGTTTGTAATATAGATAAATCTGCACCTCAATCAAAAGGAAACAACCATGTCTCATTTATATTTGCAGGTTATAAAAATATTTCAAATAGTCCCTGAAAGAATCTCATAGCATTTTGAATGGAATTAAATAATATGGAATAGCACAAGTTTAATAATTATTTATTGAATATCTAAAACAGCCAAGATGGCTGTCAATGGGACAGCAGGCTACAAGATAGTGTGTGAGTGAGAGAACAAAAGGAGAGTGTGTGGACGTGCAGCGAGTGTCTGTATTTGTGAGTGAGGGACAGCTACATTCCACAGGACTGTTGGGGACTGGCAGACTAGGCTCCCCTGGCCGGGAAGCCTCTACTGCTGCTGAAATCTCTCCTGGAGAGGCCGGCTCTGCCACAGAGACTGCGTCATCTTGAAGGGGAGACCGACTGTGATCAGAAGCCCAGCATTACCTTCAACTGGGGAGACCTCGGATATCTGCTGGGATCCTACAACCACAATGCACAGGGACCAGCTGCCTCAGCTGTGAACCCACAACATGGGGACTCCAGCCTCCCCAACTGCAGGCACATAAGAAGTCTGTCCAGGGGGAGACAAAGCGACACCGAATATGCAGACGGGCCCGGTGCCTTCTCACATAGCAGATAGAAGGAAGAGTTGAATCAAACAACACCCACCTGGAATTGGTGAATTAAACACAGCTGGTGAGGCAATCCATGGATGGCAAAGTCAGATATCACCTAGAGAAAAGTGAGATCTGGGATCCAGGGTGGAGGGAGAAACACTTACAGCAGGGACTAGAGTCTCAGAGGAAGACTGCACCCCATAAAATCCACAGTCATTGGGGTCAGTGTAGCCCTTGAATGTGGAAGGGGTCCACAGGGCGGCTGGCAGAAGGGAACTCTAGATATTAGTCCACAGCTGGGCTGGGCCCAGAAAGGCAGCCTGAAGTACTATACTGGCTGCGCAGTGCCAGGGAAAAAGACATGAGTCTGTGTGCTTCCTGTCTCTTTTTAATTTTTTACCTCCTTACTTTTGCTTGTTAAGTCCAGCATATAGGATCTTCCAATTAAAAACACTCATCGACACTGCAGGAGAAAGTTGTTTTTGTGGAAACTGGGGAAGAGTGGGGAGAGACAAGCAGGAAACAAACTCTGAGACAGTCCATCCCAACCCAGAATCCAGTGCGGCAGGGAAAGAACAATCTAAACACTGGGTATGGGGGCCTTTTAATTCCAGATATTAATACAGAAACACTGCCACCCAGGGGTTGTGTCAGAAATTGACTCTTGTGTAAATTCAACTGAAGGCAAGGAGAAACAAAGTGAGCAGAGAGATCTGTCTGATTGAAAACAGGATGGTGGCTTATGACACAGAGGAGCAGTGGATCTCAGGGAACTCAAATACTGTGCTGACCACCTGACATGAAACAGATGTGCCAAGCAGAACAGTAGAGGAAGTGAATGACCTTCACTACTTCACTTTTTATTTTTTATCTTTTACTTAAGAAACTAATTTTTTTTCTTTTCTCACTTGATTTTACTTTTTTATCATTACTTTTCTATTTTTGATTATTATTACTACTATTATTTTACCTCTTAAAAAGTTTTATTTTATTTTTTCTTTACTTTATTTAATTTTGGGATTAGTGATATACATTCTATTTTTATTTTATTTTAGCATTATTTTACTCTATCTCAATTTTTCCTTTGTGCTGACACTCTCTTCCACACTTTTCCCCCTTTTCATACTGTTTCTCTTACCCTGCTCCTGCTTTGGTTTTTCTCTATCCTTTCTTTTTACTCCATTAAAAATGATCTTACTCATATATCTAATTTCCTCTCCTCTACTCCAAGTCCATGCACACTTATCTCTTCTCTTTCTTCATTATACAATTTTTTCTTTCTTTTTTTCTTTTTCCTTTCTTCCTTGTTGTTGTTGTTTGTTTGTTTGTTAGTTTGTGTTTTTTCTTCTTTTTTTGCTTCTGTTTTTCCTCTCCTCACTTGTTCTCTTCTATTAATAGCTTAATTAATTCCAATCACCAACTCAGGCCTATCTACTCTCTATTCTCCTTTTATAATAGTAGATGAATACATACATAGATAGGTTAAGGAAAGGGGAAATTTTATATACATATATATAAATTTTCTTTTATATATATTTTTAATATATATATCTTTTTCCTTTTTGTATTTTGTTCTTTATATTTATTCTTATACACTCATTCTCTTTCTGCCTCCTCTATATTCAATTGTGGCCATTTCCCCATCCATTTAATTCCTTAACCTTACCTTCTGGAAATAAGCTCTGCCTCCTCAGATTAATCTGGGTGCTCGTTGTTTGGGTGTTTGTTGTTTGCATTTTTTGGATTAGTTGTTGTTTTATTGGAGTTTTAGCCCCATATACATGTAATTTTTCCCCCTACTTTTTTCTTCTCTTTCTTTTCTCTCTTACATTTTTTCCTTTTCTTAATATCATTTTTACACTCTTTTCTATATTCTAATTCAATTTTCTCTAGTGGTCACCTTTATTTGGGGTTATTAGTATAGTAAATAAATTTGTGGATGGTACCCTGTGCGTTGTGTCTTGTTGTGTTGTATTTTGTGCCTTTAAGTCAATGCAGGAGAGAGAGATCTACATAACCAGACATCCTGAGAGGAGCGATCATGAGAGACAAAGAAATAGCCCACATATGAAAGAAAAGGAGGAATCACCAAAAAAAAAAAAAAAAGAAGTAAATGAAATGGAGGCAAGAAATATGTCAGAGCAATGGTTATAAGGTCACTGAAAAGATGGAGGACAAAGGCAACAGTGTGTGTAAGAACCAAGAGGAAATAAAGAAGAACCAAGAAGAAATGAAAAATGACATCGCTGTAACAAAGAACTCAATAGAAAGCATCAACAATAGACTAGAAGAAGTGAAGGACCGAATCGGTGAGCTAGGAGACAAGGTAGGAAAAAATACACAAGCAGAGCAGCATCTAGAAAAAAAACTTAAAAAACAGGAGGTGAGTCCAATGGAACTTTCGGACAACATGAAATGAAACAACATCCACATATTGGGAGTGCCAGAAGGAGAGGAAAGTGAGCAAGGACTAGAAAACTGGTTTGAAGGAATAATGACAGAAAACTTCCCTGATATTGGGAAGAAAAAACTCACACAAGTCCAAGAAGCTCACAGAGTCCCAAACAAGGTGAAACCCAAAAGACTGGCACCAAGACACATTATAATTAAATAGGCAAACACCAATGACAAAGTAAGAATCTTAAAGGCTGCCAGAGAGAGACAGCAAGTTACCTACAAGGGATCTCCCTTCAGACTATCAATTGATTTCTCAACAGAAACACATCAGGCAAGAAGGGAATGGAATGAAATATACAAAGTCATGCAAAGGAAGGGTCTGAATCCAAGAATACTGTACCCAACAAGGCTATCAATCAAAGTTGAGGGTGAAATAAGGAGCTTCACAGACAAAAAAGGACTAAGGGAGTTTCTTAATACCAAACCAGCAATGCAAAAAAAAATGCTAAAGGGTCTGCTGTAAAAAGAAGAAATAAGAAGGAAAACAGGCATAAAGAATAAAAATGGTATCAATAATAACTTTAAATGCAAACAGATTAAATGTCCAAAACAAGAGACACAGGATAGCTGAGTGGATAAGAAAACATGACCCATATATCTGCTGTCTGCAGGAGACCTACCTCAGAACAAAGGACTCACAAAGACTGCTAGTGAAAGGATGGAAAATGTTTTTTCAGGCAAATGGAAATTTAAAAAAAAGCTGGGGTAGCAATACTTATATCTGACAAATTAGACCTCAAAGTGAAGGCCTTAACAAGAGATAAGGAAGGACATTTCATAATCCTAAAGGGAGCAATTCAACAAGAAGATGTAACTCTGGTAAACATATACACACCCAATACAGGAGCACCCAAAGACATTAAAAAAAACTTCTGGAGGATATCAAGGGAGAGACTGACAGCAATACAGTCATAGTAGGGAATTTAATACCCCACTAACCCCACTGGACAAATCCTCTAAACAAAAAATAACAAAGAAACATCAATCCTAAATGACTCACTAGATCAGATGGTATTAATTGACATCTTCAAGAACATTTCATCCCAAAGCCACAGAATATACATTCTTCTCAAGTGCACATGGGTCATTTTCAAATATAGACCACATATTGGGACACAGACAAAGTATATTCAAATTCAAGATGATAGAAATCATATCAAGCA
This sequence comes from Myotis myotis, assembly GCF_014108235.1. Taxonomy (NCBI): domain Eukaryota; kingdom Metazoa; phylum Chordata; class Mammalia; order Chiroptera; family Vespertilionidae; genus Myotis; species Myotis myotis. Next base: position 79,948,663 of record NW_023416346.1, on the reverse strand, counting down.
TTTTCTGAGATCACAATGGCAAAAAATTAGAAATCAACTACAATAAAAACAATCAATACAAAATGAAACAACTGGAAGATAAATAGCATGCTATTAAATCTTAATTGGGTTACCAAAGAGATCAAAGAAGAAATAAAAACATCATGGCAACAACTGACAGTGAACACACAACAATCTGAAATCTATGGGACACAGTGAAAGCAGTCTTGAGAGGGAAGTTCATAGCTCTACAGGCCTACCATGAAAAACAAGAAAAATGGTAATAAATTTTCTAATGCTACAACTCAAGGAGTTAGAAAGAGAGCAACAAGAAAAGCCAGCATAAGCAGAAGGAAGGAAATAATAAAAAACAGAGCAGAAATAAATGACATAGAGACCAAAAAAACAACAACAGCAACAACAAAAACACAAAACATCAACAAAATCAAGAGCTAGTTGAAAGGATAAATGAGATTGATGAACCTCTAGCCAGGCTCACCAAGAATCAAAGAGAGAGGACCCAAATAAACAAAATCAGAAATGAAAGAGGTGAAGTAACAACTGATCCCACAAAAATACAAACGTTTATGAAAAAATACCATGAACTCTATTCCAAAAAAAATGGACAACCTAGATGAAATGGACATATTCCTAGAAAAATACAAGCTCCCAAAACTCAATCAGTAAGAACCAAAAAACCTGAATAGGCCAATAACTACCAAAGAAATTGAAGCAGGGATCAAAAATCTTCCAGCAAACAAAAGCCCTGGTCCTGACGGCTTCACATGTGAGTTCTACCAAGCATTCAAAGAAGAAATAAAACCTATCCTCCAAAGACTATTTGCTGGGGTCCAACCCCAGCAGGTCCAGGGGTCCCCAAAGGTGTGGATGGAGTCGGTGAAGAATGAATGACATGGAGGCTGAGTTCAGTTGATCATCATAGCCGGGTTCTCTTGTCAGGGTCTGGTCAGGATCTCCAGCGAAGTTCTGGTTAGGATCTCCAGCCAGGTTCTGTGTCCATGTTCTCTTGCTAGGTTCTCCAGCCAGGTTCTCCAGCCAAGTTCTGTTGCCAGGTTCTGTCCAGGTTCTGTTGCCATGTTCTCTCGCTAGGTTTTCCAGCCAGGTTCTGTCGCCAGGTTCTGTAGCCAGGTTCTGTCCAGGATCTTTTGCCAGGTTCAGTCACCAGGTTCTAGTCAGGTTCTCTTGCCATGTTCTATCCAGGTTCTATAGCCAGGTTCTGTCTCTAGGTTCTTCAGCCAGGTTCTCTCGCTAGGTTCTGTCTCTAGGTTCTGTGGCCAGTTTCTGTCCAGGATCTTTTGCCATGTTCTCTCGCTAGGTTCTGCCTCTAGGTTCTGTAGCCAGTTTCTGTCCAGGATCTTTTGCCATGTTTTCTCCAGCGAAGTTCTTCTGTCTCTAGGTTCTGTGTCCTGTTGTCTTGTTACATCTGTATTTATACCAGTTGATTCCAATCCTATCAATCTCTATTCCAAAGGTTAGGGCGTTTCTTATCTCCATTCCAGGGAGTAAAGATTATGTAGCTTAAGCATGATTGTTCGTAGTTAAAGTGATTAATTACCCGCCTGGCACTTAGTTAAGGGGTTTTATTCCCTCCCTAACTTCAGGGGAAAATCCCTACCTGGGGAAACAACCTTTCTCAGAGAGGTGACCTTGGTTAAAACACATAGTGCCAAGAAGGTGAGCAAACATATTAAGAACAGTATGCCATATATGCCAGGTCCCTTGAAACAGCAAGGATGGACCGGCTCCCAGCAACTATTCCAAAAAATTCAAGAGGAAGGCACACTTCCAAGCTCTTTCTATGAAGCCAGCATTACTCTAATCCCAAAACCAGATAAAGATCCCATAAAGAAAGAGAACTACAGGCCAATATCCTTGATGAACATACATGCTAAAATCCTCAACAAAATTCTATCAAATCGGATTCAACATTACATTAAAAAGATCATACACCATGATCAAGTGGGATTTATTCTGGGGATGCAAAGATGGTACAATATCTGCAAATCAATAAACGTGATACATCACATAAACAAACTGAGAGACAAAAATCACATAATCGAAAAAGGAACTAAGATGGCAGCATAGGTAAACACCGGGAAATTATCGCCTCACACAACAATTGAAAATTACCGCAAAGGACTGAGCAAACATCATCCAGAACAACAGGAAGGCTGGCTGAGTGTAAATTCCACAACTAGAAGGAAAGAAAAGCACGCTGAGAGCCAGAGGCGCTGCGGAGGTGAAGTGCAGAGGTACGGCGGCGCGCGCGCGCGTGAGGAAAGGGGGTGGCGCCTGAGGACGCGGCTGTCTTTTTGAATCACAAACTCCCGACGGCTCTGAACTCCGGTTCCGGGAAGTCTCTGGGGACACAGGTCTCATACGGGGAGAAGCTGGTCTGTCCGGCAGCGAGCGAACTTGAGGGCGGCTTTCCCTCAGAGGTGCTTGCAGCCGTTACCGGAACACTGAGACGCGCGACTCTGGGCGGAGAATCGGCCATGGCCGCTTTCTCCGCCCTCTGACTCCCTGAGACCCCGCCCCACCCAGGCTGCCGCAGGGCTTTTGCATGTGAATGTACCTAACTGCAGCCTAACCAGGCAGACCTGGAACTTCCAAGAGAAGGCCCAAGGCCCCGCAGCGGCTTGCATTGCTTCACAGCTGAGCCTCTTCGTGGCTCCTGCTGTGTGGCCTCAGGCAGAGGCTGAATTAGCACCTCCTTAGATCCAGGAGCCACTGTACCCAGTGGTCAGAGGGGGTCCATCCAGATTGCAACTCCTCAGATCCATAAGGGACGCACTCAGGGAGCAGACTCAGTGAGCACCAAAGCCCCACTGAAGCAAGTCTTGCCCCAGAAGGGTGTCTTCAGCACAGAAGTTCTCCCACTTCAGACACAGCTGATTCTCACAGCCAATTGGCCTGGAGGTCAATTCCTCCCAGTGAGTCTACAACAACCAAGGCACCAAGAGTGCACCAAGAGTGTCCACCCCAGGTAACTGGGGAGGCTGAGCTACTGGGCCCTACAGGACACCTGGCGCGCAGGGCCACTCTATCAACACAGGGAAGCTGCCAAAATGCGGAGACAAAGAAACAGGTCACAAATGGCAGAAATGGAGGAAAGCAAACGATTGGATATAGAGTTTAAGGCCACGGTTATAAGGTTTTTCAAGAATTTTATGGAAACCGCCGATAAATTTAATGAATCCCTCAATAAGTATAGTGAGACCATGGAGGACATGAAAAAGGACCAACTAGAAATTAAGCATACACTGACTGAAATAAAGAATAATTTACAGAGATCCAGCAGCAGAAAAGAGGATCCCAAGAATCAAGTCAAAGATTTGAAATACAAAGAAACAAAAAATACCCAACCGAAAAAGAAAAAAGAAAAGAGATTCCAAAAATATGAAGATAGTGTAAGGAACCTCTGGGACAACTTCAAGCGTACCAACATCAGAATTATAGGGGTACCAGAAGGAGAGAGAGGGCAAGATATTGAAAACCTTTTTGAAGAAATAATGACAGAAAACTTCCCCTACCTGGTGAAAGAAATGGACTTACAAGTCCAGGAAGCGCAGAGAACCCCAAACAAAAGGAATCCAAGGAGGACCACACCAAGACACATCATAATTAAAATGCCAAGAGCAAAAGATAAAGAGAGAATCTTAAAAGCAGCAAGAGAAAGACAGTCAGTTACCTACAAGGGAGTACCCATACGACTGTCAGCTGATTTCTCAACAGAAACCATGCAGGCCAGAAGAGACTGGCAAGAAATATTCAAAGTGATGAATAGCAAGAACCTGCAACCAAGATTACTTTATCCAGCAAAGCTATCATTCAGAATAGAAGGTCAGATAAAGAGCTTCACGGATAAGAAAAAGCTAAAGGAGTTCATCACCACCAAACCAGCATTATATGAAATGCTGAAAGGTATTCTTTAAGAAGAGGAAGAAGAAAAAGGAACTCTTACCATTTGCCACAGCATGGATGGAACTTGAGAGCGGATAAATACCACAGGATCTCACTCATTTGTGGAATATAATGAACAACATAAGCTGATGAACAAGGACTGATCCAGAGACGGAGAGGCATTGATTGGACTGTCGGGACTTGGAGGGAAGGTAGGGGAGGGTGGGGGTAAGGGGGAAAGATCAACCAAAGGACTTATATGCAAGCATATAGGCCTAACCAATGGACATGGACAACGGGGGGGTGAGGGCATGAGCGGGGGTGGGGGGGTGGGGGGTAGAGGGTAACGTGGGGACAAGGACACATATGTAATATCTTAATCAATAAAAAATATATTTAAAAAATCACATAATCATATCAATTGATGCAGAAAAAGCATTTGACAAAATCCAACACCCGTTCTTAATAAAAACTCTCAGCAAAGTGGAAATAGAGGGATCATACCTAAACATAATACAAGCCATATATGACAAACCTACAGCCAATAGCATACTCAATGGGCAAAAATTAAACTCATTTCCTCTAAGAACAGGATCAAGGCAAGGATGCCCACTATCACCACTCCTGTTCGATATAGTACTGGAAGTGCTAGCCATAGCGATCAGAAAAGAAGAAGAAGAAATAAAGGGCATCCAAATTGTAAAAGAAGAAGTGAAACTGTCCTTATTCACAGATGACATGATACTATACATAGAAATCCCATAAGACTCCGTCAAAAAAATACTCGACCTAATAAACGAATTTGGCAATGTAGCAGGATACAAAATTAACACCCAGAAATCTATGGCCTTTTTATACACCAATAATGAACTCACAGAGAAATGAAAAAAAACTCCCATTTACCATTGCACCAAAAAAATTAAGATACTGAGGAATAAATTTAACTAAGGATGTAAAAGACCTGTATTCAGAAAACTACAGGACACTGAAAAAAGAGATAGAGGGAGACATAAACAAATGGAAGAATATACAATGTTCATGGATTGGTAGAATCAACATCATTAAAATGTCCATACTACCCATAGCAATCCACAGATTCCATGCAATCCCCATTAAAATACCAATGGCATATTTCAAAGATCTAGAACAAACTCTCCAAAATTCATCTGGAATAACTAATGATCCAGAATAGCTGCAGCAATCTTGAGAAGGAAGAACAAAGTTGGAGGGATCACAATACCAGATATCAAGCTATATTACCAAGCCACCGTTCTTAAAACTGCCTGGTACTGGCACAAGAACAGACATACAGACCAATAAAACTGAACAGAGAACCCAGAATTCGACCCAAGCCATTATGCTCAATTAATATTTGACAGAGAAGGCAAGAGCATACAATGGAGTCAAGACAGTCTCTTCAATAAATGATGCTGGGAAATTTTGTCAGATACATGCAAAAAAATGAAACTAGACCACCAACTTACACCATACACAAAAACAATCTCAAAATGGCTAAATGACTTAAATGTAAGACGGGAAACCATAAAAATTCTACAAGACTCCATAGGCAGGAAAATATCAGACATATGTCATAACAATATCTATAGACACAGCTCCTAGGGCAATGGAGAGTAAGGAGAAAATAAACAAATGGGACTACATCAAAATAAAAAGCACAGCAAAAGAAACCATCCAACAAAACAACAAGAAAGCCCACTGCATATTTGCCAATGATATTTCAGATAAGAGTTTAATCTCCAAAATTCACAGAGAACTCATACAACTTAACAAAAGGAAGATAAACAATCCAATCAAAAAATGGTCAAAGGATCTAAATAGACACTTTTCAAAAAAGGATATACAGAAGGCCCAGATACATATGAAAACATGCTCAAAGTCACTAATCATCCCAGAGATGCAAATCAAAACAACAATGAGTTACCATCTCACACCTGTCAGAATGGCTATCATCAACAAGTCAACAAACGACAAGTGCTGGCCAGGATGTGGAGAAAAAGGAACCCACCTGCACTTCTGGTGGGAATGCAGACTTGTGCAGCCACTGTGGAAGACAGTATGGCGTTTCCTTGAAAAGTTAAAAATGGAACTCCCTTTTGACCCCACTTCTAGGACTATATCCCAAAAAACCAGAAACACCAATCAGAAAGGATATATGCACCTGTATGTTCATAGCATCATAATTTACAATAGCTAAGATTTGGAAACAACCTAAGTGCTGATCAGCAGATGAATGGATTAAAAAAGTATGGTACATCTACACAATGGAATTATATGTTGCTATAAAAAGAAGGAACTTTTACCACTTGCAACAGCATGGATGGAATTGGAGAGCATTATGCTAAGCGAAATAAGCCAGTCGGAGAAAGATAAATATCACATGATCTCACTCATATGTGGGATATAATGATCAACATAATTTGATGAAGAAAAATAGATCCAGAGACAAATGATAGGGGGGGTCAGAGAGCAACCAAAGGACTTGTATGCATGCATATTAGCATAGCCAATGTACAGAGACACTGGGGCAGTGGGGGCTTGCCCGGGTTGGGAATGGCCTCGGGAGGGGGGTCAATAGGGGAAAAAGGAGACATGTAAAACTTTAGACAATAAAAAATATATGTCTGAAACAACTATGTTAACCACAGGAGAAAACCTGGCTCTTGAAGCAATACCATACTTGCAGGACCTCTGGGTCATGTCCCTTCTGTGGAGCCAAGGCACTGCTTACAGAACAGAGGGTGCAGATTTGAATACACAGAGGTCAAATGAGGTAGGGCAGGGCAAAGCCTAAGATGGCAATTCTATATAAAGCATACACTCAGGGCTCCTGAAATGAGGTCAACTAAATGGTCTACTCCACTTAGATTGACTTACACTCAGCTAAAATTAAGCCTCAATCACCCTCATTTTAAAAAATCACGTTTTTGAGATATAATTCACATACAATTCATCCATTTCAAATATGTAGTTTAGGCCAGACCTCTGAGCCCAGAGAGTCGGAGGGAGACCGCGTGGCAGACAGCCGCGTCCCTTGGGACAGGCACAGCCCCTGACGGGGGAAAGGAGAACCGCGGGATTCCTGGCGCCGCCTGGGGAATTGAGAGCTGGGTTCTGTGATCACGGAGGACTGAGCCTAAAGGCGGCAGCCTGAAGAGCTGATCAGACCATGCAGTCCCGGTAAGAGAAGAAGCTTACAGAAACCAAGCCTTCCCCGTTTCCGCGGCCAGCGTTTGTTTGTTTGTTTTCACTGAATCCTGTTCATGGGACATTTCGGATACAGACACTCACCTGTGCTGAAGAGAGGGAGAGGGTGCGGAGGAGTGGAATCTGGGGAGAGACTGAGGAGAGAAGGGGGGCCGGGAGAGGTGGCAGCGAATTGAGTGCTGAGACACCCCTGAGCCCAGGACTGAGGCAGCCATTCTCTCTAGAGAGTGAGACTCCTTCCCCCAGCCCCCAGGCAAGGAGCACAGCCACACCCAGATTCCACCCTGTAGGAGATCAAGGATTAAAATAACCTGATCAGTCCCTGGGAGTTAACAGGGTCTGGCCTATAGAGGGATTTTCAACCCCAGCAACAACACAGCACCGGTAACTATTACGCAGCCAGCTCTGGGCAGTGAACTTCCACTGGACAGAGAGGCCCTATAGCCTCAGAGGCCAACCCCAGAACACTGCCACCCAGAGGCTAACCCACAAACTGACTCTTTGCTAAACACAAAATAAGGCAGTCTGGGAAACAAATGCGGCTTGCTTTAAAATAAGGACTGTGGTTTACACACAGAGGAACAGTGTATCGCAGGGAAACTCAACACTCTCCTGAATACCTGGCAGGTCTAAGGCGAGCCATACTGAAGAATAGAAGAACCAAAGGACCTTCACTACTGCAATATTTTTTTTCTTTTTTCACCTTTTAACTAAGAAACCAATTTTTTTTTCTTTTTTTATTTTTTTTTCTTTTCTTCTTTTTTTTCTTCTTTTTTCCATCACCTGATTTTACCCTTTTAATTACTACCTTCTTATTTTTAACCAGTATTATTACTGCTACCATTTTACCATTTTTTTTAAAGTGCCATTTTATTTTCTCTTTATTTTATTTTGGGATTAGTGTTCTCCATTCTATTTTCATCGTTATATTATTGGTTATTTCTAGTTTGCATTCATCTCCAGGGAGCTGTTGCTGGAATTTGTTGGGATTAATGGCTGTTCTATAGGAGTACTCTCCTCATATAAAAAAGTCTCTTCCCCTCTTCCACTTCATTCTCTCTTTTCGCTCTTTTTTTTCTTTTCTTTTCTTTTCTTTTCTCGCTTTTATTTCCCCCCCTCCTTTTTCCCAATTTCATTTTTGCACTCCTTTTTTTGGTCCCTACTTTTCTTTTCTTTTTTCTCTTTTATCTTTTTCTCTTCCTTCTTCCTTACCCCCTAATTCTCTTAATTCAGGTGGTCACCTTTATTTGGGGTTATTAATATCGTGAATATATTTGTGTATAGTGCCTGGTACGTGGTGCCTTGTTGTGTTGTATTTTGTGCCTTTGAATAAACGCAGCAGATCCAAGCAACAGCAACCTCCTGAGCACCACACTCTCTGCTGAGGAACAGCAGCTGTACGTGAAACCTCGCCCCACCAGTCAGAAGAGCCACCACAGCTGTGAACAGCACCCACCAGAGGAGCTGCTGCCAACTGAAGAGCAGCTGCTACCGCAACCGCCCGAAGAGCAACCACAGACCAAGGAGTCACTGCCACCAAGGGAGCAGCCACTGAACGACTCAACGTCTAGATATGTCAGTGAGATCAAACATGGGTAGACAAAGAAACCCGCAAAGGAAAGAGAAGGAGGACTCTCCAGAAAAGCAGCTAAGTAATACAGAGGCATGCAACATGACAGAAAAAGAATTCAGAATAAGGGTCCTAGAGTGCATAAACCGGATGGAGGAAAAAATCGACAACCTCTGCAAGAAGCAAGAAGAAACAGATGAAAAAATCGATAACATATGGAAGAAGCTAGAAGAAACAGATGAAAAAATCAACAGCTTAAGTAAGACCCAAGAAGAAATGAAGAGTGATATAGCTGCAATGAAAAACTCCATTGAAAGTATCAACAGTAGACTAGGAGAAGCGGAGGACCGAATTAGTGAATTAGAAGACAAGGAAGCAAAACACACCCAAAATGTACTGCAATTGGAGAAAAAAATGAAAAGACAGGAGGAGAGCCTAAGGGAGCTTTGGGACAACATGAAACGAAACAACATACGAATAATAGGGGTACCAGAACAACAGAAGGATGAACAAGGATTAGAAAACCTATTAGAAGAAATAATATCAGAAAACTTCCCTGAGGTGGGGAAGAAAAAAGTCACACAAGCACAGAGAGTTCCAAACAAGGTGAACCCGAAAAGACCCACACCAAGACACATCATAATTACCATGGCAAATGTTCAGGACAAAGAGAGAATCTTACAGGCTGCAAGAGAGAGACGGAAAGTTACATACAAGGGATCTCCCATTAGATTGTCAAATGATTTCTCAACAGAAACACATCAGGCCAGAAAAGAATGGACGGAAATTTACAAAGTGATGCACAGCAAACGACTGAATCCAAGAATACTCTATCCAGCAAGGCTATCATTCAAACTTGAAGGGGAAATAAGAAGCTTCACAGACAAAAAAAGGCTAAGGGAGTTTATCACCACCAAGCCAGCAATGCAAGGAATGCTAAAGGGACTGGTGTAAAAAGAAAAACTAAAAAGCTCAGAAAGAAAACAGCCACACAAAAACAGAAATGGCTACAAACAAATACCTTTCAATAATAACTTTAAACGTAAACGGACTAAATGCTCCAAACAAAAGACATCGAGTGGCTGAATGGATAAAAAAACATGACCCATACATTTGCTGTCTACAAGAAACCCACCTCATTAGAAGGGACTCACACAGACTGAAAGTGAAAGGATGGAAAAATATCTTTCAGGCAAATGGAAAGGAAAAGAAAGCTGGAGTAGCAATACTTATATCGGACAAAATAGACCTCAAAGTGAAGACCATAACAAGAGATAAGGAAGGCCACTTCATAATACTAAAGGGATCAATACAACAAGAAGATATAACCCTGGTAAACATATATGCACCCAATGCAGGAGCACCCAAATTCATAAAAAAGCTCCTGGAAGATATCAAAGGAGAGATCGACAACAATACAATCATAGTAGGGGACTTTAATACACCACTGACAGCACTGGATAAGTCCTCTAGACAAACAATCAGCAAAGATACAGCAATCCTAAATGACTCACTAGATCAGATGGACTTAATAGACATCTTCAGAACACTTCACCCGAAAGCCAGGGAATATACATTCTACTCAAATGCTCATAAGACATATTCAAAAATAGACCATATATTGGGTCACAAGCAAAGTATCCCCAAATTCAAGAAAATTGAAATCATAAAAAGCGTCTTCGCAGACCACGATGGCATAATATTAGAAATAAACTACAATAAAAACAACCCAAAATACTCAAACACCTGGAAGCTGAATAGCATGCTATTAAATATTGATTGGGTTACCAATGAAATCAAAGAAGAAATTCGAAACATCCTGGAAAATAATGACAATCAAAACACAACAATCCAAAACCTATGGGACACAATGAAAGCTGTACTGAGAGGGAAGTTTATAGCTCTACAGGCCTATCTCAAAAAACAAGAAAAAATGGTAGTAAATCATCTAACTCTACAACTCAAAGAATTAGAAAGAGAGCAACAAGAAAACCCCAGAGTGAGCAGAAGGAAGAGGATAATAAAGATTAGAGCAGAAATAAATGACATAGAGACCAAAAAAACAATACAGGAAATCAATGAAACCAAGAGCTGGTTCTTTGAAAGGATAAACAAGATAGACAAACCTCTAGCCAGACTCACCAAGAAGCAAAGAGAGAGGACCCAAATAAACAAAATCAGAAACAATACAGAAGAAATAACAACAGACCCCACAGAAATACAAATGATTGTTAAAAAATACTATGGACAGCTCTACTCCAACAAACTAGACAACCTGGAGGAAATGGACAAATTCCTAGAAAAATACAACATTCCAAAACTCAATCAGGAAGAATCTAAAAATCTCAACAGGCCAATAACTATGGAAGAAATTGAAGCAGTCATCAAAAAGCTTCCATCAAACAAAAGCCCAGGACCAGACGGCTTCACAGGGGAATTTTACCAAACATTCAAGGAAGAACTAAAACCTCTCCTCCTCAGACTACTACAAAAAATTCAAGAGGAAGGAATACTTCCAAGCTCATTCTATGAAGCCAGCATCACCCTAATACCAAAACCAGAGAAAGACAACACAATGAAAGAGAATTACAGGCCAATATCCCTCATGAACATAGATGCCAAAATCCTCAACAAAATCTTAGCAAATCGGATCCAGCAGTGCATCAGAAAGATCATACACCATGACCAAGTAGGATTCATCACAGGGATGCAAGGATGGTACAATATCCGCAAATCAATAAACGTGATACATCACATAAACAAATTGAAAGAAAAAAACCACATGGTCATATCAATTGATGCAGAAGAAGCATTTGACAAAATTCAACACCCATTTTTGATAAAAGTTCTCAGCAAGGTGGGAGTAGAAGGATCATACCTCAACATAATAAAAGCCATATATGACAGGCCCACAGCCAACATCATACTCAATGGACAAAAACTAACACCATTTCCCCTAAGAACAGGAACAAGACAGGGATGCCCCCTCTCACCACTCCTGTTCAACATAGTACTGGAAGTGTTAGCCATTGCAATTCGGCAAGAAGAAGAAATAAAAGGCATCCAAATTGGAAAAGAGGAAGTAAAACTGTCCTTATTTGCAGATGACATGATATTATACATACAAAACCCTAGAGACGCCATCAAAAAGCTACTGGACTTAATACATGAATTTGGCAATGTAGCAGGATACAAAATTAACCTCAAGAAATCCAAGGCATTTCTATACACCAATAGTGAACTTTCATAAAGAGAGATTATAAAAACAATCCCGTTTACCATCGCACCAAAAAAATTAAGCTACCTAGGAATAAACTTAACTAAAGAGGTAAAAGACCTCTACTCAGAAAACTACAGGACGTTGAAAAAAGATATAGAGGAAGACATAAACAGATGGAAGAACATACCATGTTCATGGATTGGTAGAATCAACATCATTAAAATGTCCATACTACCCAAAGCAATCTATAAATTCAACGCACTTCCCATTAAAATACCAACGGCATACTTCATAGATCTAGAACGAACTCTCCAAAAATTCATCTGGAATAAAAAAAGACCCCGAATAGCTGCAGCAATCCTGAAAAAGACCAAAGTAGGTGGGATCTCAATACCAGATATCAAGTTGTATTACAAAGCCACTGTTCTCAAAACTGCCTGGTACTGGCACAAGAATAGGCATATAGATCAATGGAATAGAATAGAGAGCCCAGAAATCGGCCCGAACCAATATGCTCAATTAATATTTGACAAAGGAGGCAAGAACATACAATGGAGCCAAGATAGTCTCTTCAATAAATGGTGTTGGGAAAATTGGACAGATATATGCAAGAAAATGAAACTAGACCACCAACTTACACCATACACAAAAATAAACTCAAAATGGATAAAGGACTTAAATGTACGACAGGAAACCATAAAAATTCTAGAAGAATCCAAAGGCAACAAAATCTCAGACATATGCCGAAGCAATTTCTTCACTGATACAGCTCCTAGGGCACTTGAAACGAAAGAGAAAGTGAACAAATGGGACTACATCAAAATAAAAAGCTTCTGCACAGCAAAAGAAACCATCAACAAAACAATGAGAAAACCCACTGTGTGGGAAAACATATTTGCCAATGTCATATCTGATAAGGGCCTAATCTCCAAAATTTATAGGGAACTCATACAACTTAACAAAAGGAAGATAAACAATCCAATCAAAAAATGGGCAAAGGACCTAAATAGACACCTTTCAAAAGAGGACATTCAGAAAGCCAAGAGACATATGAAGACATGCTCAAATTCACTAATCATCCGAGAGATGCAAATCAAAACAACAATGAGGTACCATCTCACACCTGTCAGACTGGCTATCATCAACAAATCAACAAACGACAAGTGCTGGAGAGGATGTGGAGAAAAAGGAACACTTGTGCACTGCTGGTGGGAATGCAGACTGGTGCAGCCACTATGGAAGACAGTATGGAGTTTCCTTAAAAAACTGAAAATGGAACTCCCATTTGACCCTGTGATCCCACTTCTAGGAATATATCCCAAGAAACCAGAAACACCAATCAGAAAGGATATATGCACCCCTATGTTCGTAGCAGCACAGTTCACCATAGCTAAGATCTGGAAACAGCCTAAGTGCCCATCAGTAGATGAATGGATTAGAAAACTGTGGTACATCTACACGATGGAATACTATGCTGCTCTAAAAAGGAAAGAACTCTTACCATTTGCAACGTCATGGATGGAACTGGAGAGCATTATGCTAAGTGAAATAAGCCAGTCAATGAAGGAAAAATACCACATGATCTCACTCATTCATGGATAATAGAGACCATTATAAACTTTTGAACAATAATAGATACAGAGGCAGAGCTGCCTCAAACAGATTGTCAAACTGCAGCAGGAAGGCCGGGGAGGGTTGGGGGGCAGGATGTAGGGGGGTAAGAGATCAACTAAAGGACTTGTATGCATGCATATAAGCATAACCAGTGGACATAAGACATTGGGGGATAGGGGAGGCTAGGGGACTGTCTAGGGAGGGGGGATAAAATGGACACATATGTAATACCCTTTGTAATACTTTAAGCAATAAAAAAGAAAGAAAGAAAGAAAGAAAATAATACAATACTTAATAAATGATAATAAAAAAATTAAAAAAAATATGTAGTTTAATCATTTTAGGTTATGCAGTATTCTGTAACCATCACCACAATTTTAGAACATTTTTCATTACCCCCAAAAGAAACCCATTAGTAGTCATTCCCCATTTCCCTTCAACAATCACATCTGCCAACTAAGCAATAACCAATCTACTTTATGTCTCTATAGATGTATCATCCTGGACATTTATATAAATGCAATCATACAATATGTGGCCTTTTATGTCTGGGTTCTTTTACTTAGCATGTTTTCAAGATTCATCTATGTTGTAGCATATATCAGTAGTTCATTGCACTTTATTGTTAAACATACTCTGTGTGGATGCGTCACATTTTACTTACACAATGATTACTTGATGGGCATTTAGTTTGTTTGAATTTTTGCTATTATAAATAATGCTATAATGAACACTCAGGTATATGCACAAACTTTTGAGTGAATGTTTACATTTCTATTGGGTATATACCTGGTATAGAAATTGCTACCTATGGTATAGCCACATGCAAAATAATGAAACTAGATTACTCTTTGTCATAAGTAACTCTTTAACATTTTGAAAACTGACAGATTGTTTTACATAGTGGCTGTACCATTTTAACATTTCCAACAACAATATATGAGGGTTTAATTTTCTCCATATCCTCAGCAACACTTCTTATTTTCTAACCTTATGATTATAGCCATCCTAGTGGGTGTACCATGGTATCTCATTACATTTTTTTCCAAATAGCTTTATTAAATTTTGGGGGTGAAATTGGTTAATAGGATCATATAGGTTTCATGTGTAAATTTATGTTATATGATCTGCATATTGCATTGTGTGCCTACCACCCAAAGGCAACCCATCTTCTCTCACCATACATTAGGCCCCTGCCACTCCTCAACCCCTTCCCTCTAACAACCACCACACTGCTGTCTGTCTGTGTCCAGGAGTTTCAGTTTTATATCCCAAATATGAGGGAAATCTTATGGTTTTTAAGTTTTTCTGACTGACTTATTTAACTTAGCATAATATTCTCAAGTTCTATCCATGTTGTCTCAAATGGCAATATTTCATCTTTTCTTATGGCTGAGTAGTATTCCATTGTTTATATGTACCACATCTTCTTTATTCAATCCTCTATCAAAGGACACATTGGTTGTTTCCCTATCTTTGACAACATGAATAATGCTGCAAAGAACATAAGAGTGTATATATCTTTGCAAATAAATGCTTTTAAGTAGATACCCAGAAAAGAGATTGCTGGGACATATGTTAACCCTATTCTTAATTTTTTTGAGGTACTGGCAGGGTGTTTTCCATAGTGGCTGTACAAGTCTACATTCCCATCAGCAGTGAATGAGGGTTCCCTTTTCTCCACAATCTCTCCAACACTTGTTATAACTTATATTGTTGATAATACACATTATAACAGGTGTGAGGTAGTATCTCAGTATAGTTTTGCCTTCCATTTCCCTAATTGCTAGTGAGGATGAACATCTTTTCATATATCTATTGGCTGTTCGTATGTCTTCTTGGGAGAGGTATCTGTTCAGGTCCTCTGTCCATTTTTTAATTGGATTGTTTGATTGCTGTTGATTTTATGAGTTTATATATTTTGAACATTAAATATTTGTTGGAGCTACTGTTTGCAAATATCCCCCATTCAGTTCATTGCCTCTTTGTTTTTTTGTCAGTTTCTTTTGCTGTGCAGAAGCTTTTTACTTTGAAATAGTCCCATTCATTTATTTTTCCCTCTACTTTCCTTATCTTTGAGGTCAAGTTCATAAAATGTTGTCTATGACCAAGTCCATAAGGTTATTACATATGTATTCTTCTATGTAACTTGTTTCAGATCTTATATTTAGGTCTTTGATTATGTATTTTGAATTAATTTTTGTGCATGGGGACAAAGAGTAATCTAGTTTCATTATTTTGCATGTGGCTTTTCAATTTATTGAAAAGGCTTTCTTTTATCCATTGTGTTCTTATGGGTCCTTTATCAAAAATTATCTGCCCATATACATGTGTTTTTATATCTGGGTTCTCAATTCTATTCCATTAATCAGTGTGTCCGTTTTTCTGCCAATACCATGCTTTTTGTTATTATCATAGCTCTGTAGTGTAATTAAAGTCAGGTAGTGTGATACCTCTGACTTCATTCTTTTTTCTCAGAATTACTTTGGTTTTGGGGGGATCTTTTGTACTTCCATTTAAATCTGATAAATTTTTATCCTACTTCTTTAAAAATTACATTGGGATTTTGATGGGGATTGCATTAAATCATATACTGCTTTGGGGAATATGGCCATTTTAACTATGTTGATTCTTCCAATCCATAAATACGGAATATCTATCCATTTCATTGTGTCTTTTTCAACTTCTTTTAAAAATGCTTTGTAGGTATTTTACATCCATTATTTATTCCTGGGCATTTTATTTTTTGTTGCAATTGCAAACGGAATTGTTGTTGTTGTTTTCCATTTATTTTTCTGATGTTTCATTGTTAGCAGGAAGGCAGTGGATTTTTGTACATTCATTGTATATCCTGCAACTTTACTGTATTTCTTTATTGTTTATAAATTATATGGTGGAGTTTTTAGGATTTTCTATATAGAGAATTATGTCATCTGTAAAAATTGATACATTTACTTCTTCCTTCCAGATTTGGATGCCTTTTATTTATTTCTCTTGCCTTACTGCTCTGACTAGTACTTTCAGAACTATGTTCAATAACAGCGGTGAGAGTGGGCATCCTTGTCTTGCTACTGATTACAAAGGAAAAGCTTTCAACTTTTTGCAATTGAGTATGATATTGGCTGAGGGTTTGTCATATATGTTCTTTATTATGTTGAAGTACTTTCCTTCTATTCCTAATTTATTGAGTGTTTTAATAATAAATGGATGGTGAATCTTATTAAATGCTTTTCTGCACCTACTGGTAAGATCATATGATTTGTATTCTTTCTTTTGTTAATGTATGTGGGGAGCCGATATAGGGTTAAACCTTGGACTGACCTGTTGGCAAAGTCACAAACAAGTCCCAGCTTAGAGGGCACAGTCCTCTTAGCATAATTAGGCTTGACCTTATAGCGCTCCCTAGATCTTATCTGGGAAGTTAATGGGCTGAGGGAAGTGCAGGAAGTGGCCAAAACAAGTGAAACTCACAAGAACTGTGTAACTATGGTAACCACTACCTTGTTTACCTCTGACTATAAAATAAAGGCTCAGCTTGCCTCGTGGATCTTTCTCTGTGGCCTCAGCCAGGCACAGGAAGATCCACGGAGACTAAAGAGAGTTCTGAATGCTGTCTCCGTGTAAAACATTCTTCGCCGACTCCATCCACACCTTTGGGAACTCCTGGACTGCTGGGCCTGGATCCCGGCACTCCAATATTTCCAAATTATCTCTTGTCTCTTCTCTTTCATTTGTGTGCGGCTCCTCTTCAAGATCCTTAACCCTGAACCACGTGGAGGGAAACATTTACAACATCTGGGGCCTGACGGGAAATCTGGAAGTGAAGGCTTAACCTAGAGGGAAAAAATGAAGTTTCACCATAAAGGTGGGGAAGAATTCACCGTAAAGGTGGGAGATATTTCACTGCACGCAAAGCCCATGATCAGCTGCAGAAGTCGCAATCTTTAAGTAGGGTGGGAACGTCTTTCTAACCAGGCTTATGGGGCAGAATTCAGCTTAAAAAGTAAAAAACTTTATTATAGATTTTTGATTTGCATGCTTAAGAACTTAAAGCTTCAGAAGGTAATCTCTTATAATTTTTGCTTGATGTTATAACCCTTAGTTTCTTGAGGAAGGTACATTGGATCTTGAATGTTTGCCAAAAAATTAGTCAGAACTTGAAAAAAAGGTCAGCAGCAGGGAAAAAACTTGCCTCCAAAAACTGTTTTCCCTTGTGGAACACGGTATTTCATTTGCTAGAGCCTTTAAGAGAGGCCAAGGAGGATAAATCTCCTCCCCTTGCACCCTATGCTCCTAAAGAGGAGCAGAAAGAAAAGAAAAAATGGGAGGAATGGCCTTCATGGCTCCCTCCACCTCCATGTCCTAATCCTGAAATGTTTAATTCTCTGTTAATAGAATCACCTGTGCAAAAAGGCCAAATTATAAAGAAATTGGAATATTAAAAGGTACTCTTTTAAATCAGGCTGAAAAAAAGAGTGCCATGGTCATCTTAATGTGGTGTCTTGTCCAAATTAAAATCTTAATTTGTATTTGGAATCTACAATCTGTAAGAAGAAATGAAACTCCGCTGCCGAATCTGCCTCTGGTGCAGAGAGATTCAAAGGTGGCAGGAGAGGGCAGAGCTATTGGCTCGCCCACAAAAAGACTAGCTTTATTTAAAAATTACCGGAGAACATCTAATGATAACCAAATTTTGGCTAAGATAACCTTGGGTGCTAGCTATTACTTTGGAAAGGGAAATAGGAAAAAATTTAAAATGTCTTTTTCTATTAAGCATGACTTTGGGAAAAAATACGCCATCTGAGTCATTTCCTGAAACTTCCCCCAAAGCAGGATGTGGGGGAAGGGAAGAAGGGAGCACATGGCGATCCAATATGGATGCCCCCTCCCCAAGTATTCTAATTTAAAGTCTCCTTCTCGTAATTGAAGTTTTACAAAATTTAAAAATGCGTCTGGGATTCCTCTGCACGTGCAAAGAGAAAAGCGGCTTAAAACAAATGCGCACAACTATCCTGTTTTTGGACATTTAGATAGAGTTTTGAGCTGGAATCTCTTTGCAAATGTACAAAATAAAACCCAAGACTGGTTATTTCCTAAGAAAAATGACTAATTTGACCCAGGGAAGAAATGCAGGCTGGTTCTAGCAACAAGATTGGTATTTTTCCATAATAAAGTGATTTTTGAAATGTTAATGAAGCCTGTTCTACAGTTAATCTTAAAGCCTCAAAGAAATTCAGTAAAATTGTCTGTTACAGAAAATTTGCCAAAGTAAATTCCTTAAAATAATAAATGGATTTGAATCTCAAGAATTATTGAAATATTTTAATTATGAAGGTCCAGTAGCCCAGGGAGAAACTAGCTTAGCTCTTTGACATTTAAATGGACCAGGTTAGACCAAACTTGTTTCACCAGCGGAAAACAGTTTTTCCGTGGCTGCGATCTCGTGGCTAATTTTGAAATTTTTTGCTGGCAAGCAACCGGCAGGAAACAATGTAGCTACAACTTTGCTTCTTGACTTTCCCCAGAAAAAATTATGGTCGTTTTAAAGTCAAGGGCTGGGCCAGGCCTGTTTGCCAGCCTCAAGAGTAATTTTCCAAAGCCGCTGAGAACTTGGGACCTTGGAGTTTACGGAATCAAATGATAAAAACTTATACCTAGGTATTTTGAAGTGAAATAATGCTGAAATATTGATCTGAGTGTGCCTCGTATGGCTACCAAGTCAGGTCTGTTTTCAACTTTTTGCCAGTGTTGTAAATTGTTTGCAATATCTGCCCATTTGGGGTTGCATGTCATGGTTATGAATAAATCGGGCTTGCCATACTTCGTTACAATTGCCATAGCATCCTGATATCGCTGCTGCATATTTCTGGGACAACCCTCAAAAGATGATGGAAGTATTATCATTTTAACAATCGGCACATTGTCATTTTCAGATCTAGATTTGAGATAAACCATCAAAACACTATATTTTTCAATTCTCAACTTAGATTGGTTTGCTTTGATGAAATTTATCCGATTGGCCTCCATTATTGAATATGAATGCACGATAAATTGTTGAGTTAATTTTTCTGCATTTAAAATAGGACTGAACATGTCCTGCACAGAGATAAAATCCATAATACTGCATTTGTATGACACGTGTCCTTACATTTTGTCTAGTATCATTGCCAATTACACTGTTGTCTCTGAGTCTTAATGCAATATCTGTTCCCCAGCCTTTTTCACCATGTGGAAAAAGAATAGGATATGTCATTACATCTAATGTAGGAAACAGGATATTAATTTGTTTCAGTTTAGTGGCATTTGGATTATTGGGATCTGGTTTACAATGAATGAGCAAGTCCCTTTCAAAAGGAGGTTCTCCATCTTCGTTTCTGAATATGACAGCAACCTTTACACGGGGAGAATTATATCTACCTGGGTCACTGTTATGCTTGTATTTAATTGCCATTGTTACTTCTGTGGGAGCAATACCTTTTGCTGCTGCTTCAGATTGGGCTTCCTTTTCTACCTCATGTAGCATCTTGTATGATTTTGTTAATTCACTTATTTCATGCATGAGGTTTTTGATGTTGATCATGAGTCTTTCTGAGCAGCCCTGGTTTTCTTGTACCTTCGGCTGTATCCAAAATATAGAGTTGAGCAAACTTCCGAGAAACACCATCCAAAGGATGTAAAGTTCCAGTATGGTGATAAACTTGTCTGTGTATTCTAAAACAGTATGGCCCATATCCTCATGGCGATGCAATATTTGCACCCATGGAAGCAAAAGCAAAAGAACTATTTATGTAACGAATATTTTCCATGAAATTTTTATTATCAGAACCTTCATTTGTCATTAATCTTTTTAAATATGCTGGGTAATCTGGAAAATGTATATCATTTGGACAGACTTTCCCTTTGCTACAACATCAAGTAAATTTCCCATTGGATGGTTTTTCATCAGAGAAATTTAGTAATAGGCAAAATTCACATCGAACAGTCATTCCACCACAACTATGTTTGAGGATTGCATCCTCAAGTACTCCATTTTCGCTGAGAAGGCAGTTCCTACCAGTATTGGTAGTACTTGTTGAAGACTGTTCTTTAGACATATTCTGTTATTGCCACTGCCTTCTTTCAACTTCAAAGGCACGTTGGTCTTTAGACATTTTCTGTCGATAACGCCAGTGTTTTTCGGCATCAGAGCGACGTTTTTCCAGTAGCTGGTGTTCAGATACATCCTGTCGCAGGCACTGCCTTCTTTCAAGATCAGATGCACACTGCTCTGCAGACACTTTCTGTCGATAACACCAGCATCTTTTGGCTGCAGAGCTACACTGTGTCAACAGATGTTCTTTAGACATAGTCCCACCTCTCTATCGTCATGGTCTAAGATGCAGGTGAATGAGAGTCCTGGTTGTCAGGCCGCTGAGAGCTGTCTGACCAAAGGCTGATTCTGGCTGATTCTGTGGGGGAGGGACTTCCTCCTCCCTGCTGTCAGTTTCCACAGCTGTGATGAGGAAGCTTGGGTGACAGAGGGAGCCACACCCTCCAAGCCGCCCTCTCTCTGGCTCTGCTCTATGTCCAGCGGTCTCCTGCCCTGTCAAGTCCTCCAAACCCACTCTCTGCCTGCTCTCCCACTCTGCTCTCCACCGGCAAGGTCCCGGGAGCCTGTGGGCATGGCTATGGCCTCACCTCCTGGGGTCGGCGAAGGTCCCGGGAGCTCATGGGCATGGCTTGGCGCAGCAGGCCTCGCCTCCCGGGCCAGCAATGGTCCTGGGAGCCTGCGGCCTCCATCGCCTCCTGGGGCGCTTGACACCTGTGTATGCAAATTAACCGCCATCTTTGTCAGGTTAATTTGCATACTCACTGATTGGCTGGTGAGTGTAGTGGAGGGACAGTTAATTTGCATGTTTCTCTTCTCTTATATAGGATTGCTTTTTCTGATGTAGCCAAATATCTCTTGTAGAGCTCTCTCTTTTTTGTCATTTTTATGCTCCAATCTTTCTCTTCTTCCCTCTGAGCCATTTCTATAGTCCTATCTTCGATATCACTAATTCCTTCCTCCGTCTGGTTGGCTCTGTTTCCTATGCTCAGTTCACTCCTGGTCTCCTAAACTGAATGCTTTATTTCCAGGTTTTCTGTTTGATTCTTTTTTAAAGTTTCAATATCTTTGGTAAAGTACTCATTTTGTTCATTAATTTGCTAAGTGCATAAAATTGCCTGTCAGTATCTTCTTATGTCTCATTGAGTATTTTCAGAACTGCAATGTTGAACTCTCTGTCATTTATATCACATATTTCCCTGTGTTCCAGATTGTATTCTGGAGATTTTTCATTTTCTTTCTGAGCTGCTTCACTGCCTTGCTTATTCATGGTATTTGATGGGATCGTTCTCTGTCTAGGCATCTATGTGTTGCATTTTCTCTATCAGATGTCAATAAAGAGGTATTTCTACTATTTTCCCAGAGACTGTACTGAATCACAAGTTTTTTAGGTCTGTGAAGTCCCAAAGCTAACCTTGCTGCGCTGCTTGTGAGTGGGGTTTATTTTGCCCTCTCAGTAATGGTAACTCTGGACTTCCCACGGGTTCCCCGCACAAGTGCCCCAATCATGGATCAGTCACAGAGGAAAATATTGATTTTGTGGTAATGATTCTCAGTTTGCAGATAATATGCTCTTCAACCCAATACCAAGGGCAACCACAGGCGAGTTTGGGAACCTAAGGGGTAGCAGGGCTCTGTGGCTCCATTTCTTTGTTTGGAACACTGACCACGGAACAGGTGACAGCCACAGCAGAACCCCTGCCTTGTGTCCTTGTCACAGTCTCTTGGATGGCTCAGCACTCCCTCTTGCTGGAGTACCCATGGAGATTCTCTCTTCTTTCTCGACAAAGAAAGCTGCTTCCGCTCCTCTCAGGGCCGAGCCCACTGCAAGCTCCCAGGTGCAGGTCTATGTCTGTAGCCAGTTTGAGATCTCCACCTTTCTCACCTCCTGTGTTTGTTCCTGTTTGCCTACCTTTAGATATTTCAATGCGTGGATCTCTCAGGTATGCGTGTATGATGACAGGGAATCCTTTGTTGAGTTATACTTGATCAAGTTGTTGAAATTTCAGGAGGAAAGACCAAGGGAATCTCTCACACTGCCATTACTCTGACATCACTCTCTCATTAAGATTTTAATCTGCATTTTCATAGTGATTATTGATATTCAGGTGTTCTTTTTCATGTACTTATCAGTCTTTTTAATATCCTTAGAGAAATGTCAATTTGGGTTATTTGCCCATTTTAAATTATTTTTTTAGTATTGAGATGTGAGAGTTCTTTATATATTTTATTTTATTTTTTTGTTAATTCTCACCCAAGGATATATTTCCATTGATTTTTAAGAGAGAGTGGAAGGGAGGGGGGAGACAGAGAAACATCAATGTGAGTAAGACACATAAATTGGTTGCCTCCCGCATGCGTTCAGACCAGGGCTGGGGATCGAGCCTGCAACCAAGGCATGTGCCCCCACCAGAATCAAATTTGGGACCCTTCAATCATGGGCCAACACTCTTTCCACTGAGCCAAAACAGCTAGGGCGAGTTATTAATATATTTTAGATACAAGTCCCTTATCAGATAAATAATTTGCAAATATATTCTACCATATTTTGGTTGGGTTTTTTTTTTTTTTTTGGTTTTTTACTTTATTGCAAGTGGTCCTCTGAAGCACAAAAGTTCTTAATTTGACAAAGTCCAATTTATTTATTTTTCCTCTCGTTGCTTATGCTTTTTGTGTCATATCTAACAGGGCTTTGTCTAACCCAAGGTCAGGGAAGATTTTTTCCTGTAGTTTCCTAAGTGTTTGTTTATGAACTAAATTGTGTCCCTTACCCATCAAGTTCATTGAAGCCTTAACCTTCAATGTGACTGTATTTGGAGATAAGCCTTTTAAGGAGGCAATTCAGTTTCAATGAGGTCACAAGGGTAAGGCCCTAAAACAATAAGAACTGGTATCCTTATAAGAGGAGACAGAAGAAAAGGACTGGTAATCACACAGCAAGGAAGGCAGCTGTTTGCAAACCAAAGCTAAGGAGCTCACCAGAAACCAGTCCTGCCAACATCTTGATCTTGGATGTCCAGCCTTCAGAACCGTGAGAAAATTAATTTCTGTTACTTAAGCCACCGGTTCTGTGGTATTCTGTTATGGAAGCCCTAGCAGATTAATCATTTTAGTTTTCCTTTTACAAATATTTCAGTCTATGATTCATTTTTGAGTTGTCTATGGTGTGAGGAAGAATTCCAATTTCATTCTTTTGTATGCAGATATCCAGTTTTCCTAGCACCATTTGTTGAGAAGACCATCATTTCCCTTGGAACCCTTGTTAAAAATCAACTGACCATAAATGATGGTTTACTTTTGGACTATCAAATCTGTTACTCTATATGTCTATCACCACACTGTTTAAATAACTGTGGCTTTGTAATAAGTTTTAAAATAAAAAAGTGCCCATCATCCTACTTTGTTGTTCTTTTTCAAAAAATTTTTGTCCATTCTAGGTCCCTTGAATTTCCATTTGCATATTTGGATCAGCTTGTCAATTTCTGTGGAGTCTTAAGACAGCTGGGACTTTTATAAGAATTCTGTTAAATCTATAGATCTATTTTGGGAATGTTGCCATTTTAATACGTCTTGTAATTCATGAACAGTGGATGTCTGTTCATTTAATTAGATCTTTAATTTTTTCAACATTTTATAGCTTTAAAGTATAAGTTTTATACTACTTTTGTTAAATTTATGTCTAAGTATTTCATTTTGATAATATTGTAAATAGAAATTGTTTTCTTAATTTAATTTTTGGTTTATTTCTAGTGTATAGAAATAAAATTGATTTTTGCACATTGATATTTACCCAGTTACCTTCCTGAATTTGTATATTTAAGTGGACTCCTTAATATTTCTATATATGAGACCTTATCATCTACAAATGTAGAGAGTTAAACTTCTTCCTTTATATGAAATCTTTTATTTCTTTTTATTGCCTATTTGCCCCAGCCAAAACTTTTCACTAAATACAAGTGAGAAGAAATTGACATCCTTGTCTAGTTCTTACATTGGGGAGTAAAGCAAATATTAAAAAACTATTAAATATTATGTTAGCTGTGGGTTTTGTAGATGCTCTTTATCAGGTTGAAGACATTCCCTTGCTTGTTTTTTGAGTGCTTTTATTATTAACTAGAGGCCTGGTGCACAAAATTCATGCAAGGGTGTGTGTGTGTCCCTCAACCCAGCCTGCAACCTCTCCAATCTGGGACCCCTGCGAGATCGGGCCTAAATTGGCAGTCGGACATCCCTCTCACAATCCGGGACCATTGGCTCCTAACCGCTTGCCTGCCTGCCTGCCTGATTGCCCCTAATTGCTTCTGCCTGCCAGCCTAATCGCCCCCTAACTGCTCCCCTGATGGTCTGATTGATGCCTAATCACTCCCCTGCTGGCCTGATCGCCCACAACTGTCCTCCCCTGCCACAACCCACCTCCTCCTCTAGAACCCGCCTCCTCTGCACAAGGCAGTGGAGATGCCGGGACTGGGCTCCTCCGTGCTGTGCAGAGCCGCAGGATCCCCAGGACTCACCATGCAGAGCGGCCGCTGGGCCCCACCTCTACTGTATGCGTGGCCGTCTTGTGGCAGCCATCTTGTGATGATGTCATGTGAGTGCGTCATGCCACCTACGCCTTTATTATATAGGATGCTTTCTCTGTGTCTAATGAGAGGAATGTATAGATTTTTCTTTTATTCCATTGACATGATGCATTACAGTAATTAATTTTCAGATGTTAAAACAACTTTGCATTATTGGGATAAATATTACTTGGTTAATGTGTATAATCCTTTTTATATATTGCTGAATTCAGTTTGCTAGTATTTTGTTTAGGATTTAAAAATACATATTCATAAAAATTATTGGCCTAGGGAGGAACGGTGTATTGCAGGGAACTTCAACACTCTCCTGAATACCTGACAGGACAAAGGCATGTCAAACAGAAGAAAAAAGGACCTGAAGGACCTTCACTACTGCACATTTTTATTTATTTTTATTTTATTTTATTTTTTTTCACCTTTTACTTAAGAAACTATTTTTTTTTCTTTTTTAATCACCTGATTTTAACTTTTCAATTACTACATTTTTATTTTTTAACCAGTATTATTACTACTACCATTTTACCTTTTTTTAAAGTGTCATTATATTTTCTCTGTCTTATTTTGGGATTAGTGTTCTAAATTCTATTTTCATCTTTCCTTTAACATCATTTTCCTCTACCTCAACTTTACCTTTACACCAAAACTCTCCTCCTCACTTTTCCCCTTTTGTTGTCCTGTTTCTCTTACCCTATTCCTGCTTTAGATTTTCCCTATTCTTTCTTTTTACTCCCTGTTAAAATTTCACCCTAGTTATATATCTAATTTCCAATCTCCTGCTCTATATCCATATACACCTCTCTCTCTTCTTTTTTCACTATCCAAATTTTTTTCTCTCTCTATCATTTGGTTGTTGTTTACTTGACTGTTCAGTATATTGGGTTTTTTAACTACTTATCTGTGAGATTGTTTTGCTTTTTCTTTCTATTTTTCTGTTTGTTTGTTTTTTTTTTCTTTTCTGGTTATTTTATTTATTTATTTATTTTTTGCTCCTGTTTTCCCTCGCCTCACTTGATATCAACGGTTGTTTGTAGTTTATATTGTGTTGCTGGAATTTGTTGGGATTAGTGGCTGTTCCATTGGAGTTTTCTCCACATATAGTTTCATCCCCTCTTCTATTTAATTCTTGTTCTTTTCTCTCTTACTTTTTTTTCCTTTTCCCAATTTCATTTTTGCAATCCTTTTTTCTTCTTTTTTTCTCTTTTTTCTTTCTCCCTTCTTTCTTCCTCTTTATTCTTTCTCTCTTCTTTCTTCCTTATCCCCTGATTCTCTTTGGTCTGGCGGTCACCTTTATTTGGGGTTATTAGTATCATAAATATATTTGTGTTCAGTGCCTTGTGCTTTGTGCCTTTGTGTTGTATTTTGTGCCTTCAAATCAACGCAGCAGAGAGAGAACTACATAACCAAACACCTGGAAAAGAGAGATTATGGGGACACAAAGAAACAGCCTGCATATGAAAGAAATACAGGAATCACCAGAAAAGGAAGTAAAATAATGGAGGAAATGGAGGAAAGCAACCTGTCAGAACAAGAATTCAGAGAAATGGTCATAAGGTGGATGAAAAGAATGGAAGACAAATTCAAAAATATGTGTAAGAACCAAAAGGAAATGAAGAAGAACCAAGAAGAAATGAAAAATGACATCACTGCTATAAAGAACTCAATAGAAAGCATCAACAGTAAACTAGAAGAAGCAGAGGACTGCATCAGTGAGCTAGAAGACAAGGTAGGAAAAAATACCCAAGCAGAGCAGCTTCTATAAAAAAAATTAAAAAGCAGGAGGAGAGCCTAAGGGAACTTTGAGACAAAACAAAACGAAACAAAATATGCATAATAGGGGTGCCAGAAGGAGAGAAAACTGAGCAAGGAATAGAAAACCTGTTTGAAAAAATAATGAAAGAAAACTTCCCTGATATTGGGAAGAAAAACCTCACACAAATCCAAGAAGCTCATAGAGGCCCAAACAAAATGAATCCCAAAAGACCGACACCAAGGCACATTATAATTAAATTGGCAAACACCAACGACAAAGTAAGAATCTTAAAAGCAGCCAGAGAAAGACAGAAAGTTACCTACAAAGGACACCTCACCAGACTAGCGACTGATTTCTCAACAGAAACGCATCAGGCAAGAAGGGAATGGAATGAAATATACGAAGTCATGCAAAGGAAGGGTCTGAATCCAAGAATACTGTACCCAGCAAGGCTATCAATCAAAACTCAGGGTGAAATCAGGAGCTTCATGGACAAAAAAGGACTACGGGAGTTTATTACCACCAAACCAGCAATGCAAGAAATGCTAACGGGTCTGCTGTAAAAAGAAAAAATGGGATATGAAGAAGGAACACAAGGGTAAAGAATAAAAATGGTGGCAAACAAGTATCTATCAATAATAACTTTAAATATAAATGAATTAAATGCCCCAATCAAAAGACATAGGGTAACTGAGTGGATAAGAAAACGTGACCCAAATATCTGCTGTCTACAGGAAACCCACCTCAGAAAAAAAAGATGCACGCAAACTGATGGTGAAGGGATGGAAAAAGGTTTTTCAGGCGAATGAAAATGAAAAAAAAGCTGGGGTAGCAATAGTTATACCTGACAAATTAGATCTCAAAGTGAAGAACATAAAAAGAGATAAGGATGGCCACTTCATAATACTAAAGGAAGCAATCCAACAAGAAGAAATAACTCTGGTAAACATATATGCACCCAATATAGGAGCACCCAAATACATAAGAAAACTTCTGGAGGGGATCAAGGGAGAGATTGACAGCAATACAATCATAGTAGGGGACTTTAACACCCACTATCACCATTGGACAAATCCTCTAAACAAAAAATCAGCAAAGAAACACCAATCCTAAATGACTCACTAGATCAGATGGAATTAATTGACATCTTCAGAACATTTCATCCCATAGCCACAGAATATACATTCTTCTCAAGTGCACATGGTCCATTTTCAAAGATAGAACATATATTGGGTCACGGGCAAAGTCTCTTCAAATTCAAGAAGATAGAAATCATACCAAGTATCTTCTCAGATCACAATGCCATAAAACTGGAAATCAACTACAATAAAAACAATCCAAAAAATCAAACACATGGAGACTAAATAGCATGCTACTAAACAATGGATGGATTACCAGAGAGATCAAAGAAGAAATAAAAAAAATCATGGCAAGAAACGACAATGAAAACACAACAATCCAAAACCTATGGGAAACAATGAAAGCAGTCCTGAGAGGGAAGTTCATAGCTCTACAAGCCTACTGCAAAAAACAAGAAACAACGATAATAAATTACTTAACCCTACAACTCAAAGAGTTAGAAAGAGAGTAACAAGAAAAGCCCAGTGTAAACAGAAGGAAAGAAATAATAAAGATCAGAGTGGAGATAAAGGACAGAGACCAAAAAAACAATACAAAAGATCAACAAAACCAAGAGCTGGTTCTTTGAAAGGATAAACAAGATTGACAAACCTCTAGCCAGGCTCACCAAGAAGCAAAGAGAGAGGACCCAAATAAACAAAATCAGAAATGAAAGAGGTGAAATAACAACAGACCCCACAGAAATACAAAGGATTGTTAAAAAATACTGTGAACAACTCTACTCCAACAAACTACACAACCTGGAGGAAATGGACTTATTCTTAGAAAAAAACAACCTTCCAAAACTCAATCAGGAAGATTCTAAAAATCTCAATAGGCTGATAACTATGGAAGAAATTGAAGGAGTCATCAAAAAGCTTCCAGCTAACAAAAGTCGGGGCCAGATGGCTTCACAGGGGAGTTTTACCAAACATTCAAGGAAGAACTAAAACCTATCCTCCTCAGACTATTCCAAAAAATTCAAGAGGAAGGAACACTTCCAAGCTCATTCTATGAAGCCAGAATCACCCTAATACCAAAACCAGAGAAAGACAACACAATGAAAGAGAATTACAGGCCAATATCCCTCATGAACATAGATGCCAAAATCCTCAATAATATCCTAGCAAATTGGATCCAGCAGTACATCAGAAAGATCATACACCATTACCAAGTAGGATTTATCCCAGGAATGCAAGGCTGGTACAATATCCGCAAATCAATAAACGTGATACATGACATAAACAAATTGAGAGGTAAAAACCACAAAGTCATATCAATTGATGCAGAAAAAGCATTTGTCAAAATCAAACACCCTTTCTTGATAAAAACTCTCAGCAAGGTAGGAATAGGGGGATCATTCCTCAACATAATAAAAGCCATATATGACAAACCCACAGCCAACATCATAATCAATGGGCAAAAACTAAAACCATTTCCCCTAAAAACAGGAACAAGACAGGGATGCCCCCTCTCACTACTTCTGTTCAACATAGTACTGGAAGTACTAGTCCTTGCAATCAGACAAGAAGAAGAAATAAAAGGCATCCAAATTGGAAAAGAAGTAAAACTGTCCTTACTTGCAGATGACATGATACTGTACATAGAGAACACTAAAGACTCCATCAAAATATTATTAGGCTTAATAAATGAATTTGGTAATGTAGCAGGATACAAAATTAATGCAAAGAAATCTATGGCATTTCTTTTTTTTTTTAATATATTTTATTGATTTTTAACAGAGAGGAAGGGAGAGAGATAGAGAGTCAGAAACATCGATGAGAGAGAAACATCGACCAGCCGCCTCCTGCACATCCCCCACCGGGGATGTGCCCGCAACCCAGGTACATGCCCTTGACCAGAATCGAACCTGGGACCCTTCAGTCCACAGGCCGACGCTCTATCCACTGAGCCAAACCGGTTTCGGCATCTATGGCATTTCTTTACACCAATAGTGAACTTACAGAAAGTGAGAGTAAAAAAGCAATCCCACTTACCATTGCACCAAAAAAATTAAGATACTAGGAATAAATTTAACTAAGGAGGTAAAAGACTTATATGCGAAAAACTACAGGACACTGAAAAAAGAGATAGAGGAAGACATAAACAGATGGAAGAACATACCATGTTCATGGATTGGTAGAATCAACATCATCACAATGTCCATATTACCCAAAGCAATCTATAGATTCAATGCAATCCCCATTAAATTACCAACAGCATATTTCACAGATCTAAATCGAATGCTCCAAAAATTCATCTGGAATAAAAAAAGACCTCCAATAGCTACAGCAATCCTGAGAAGGAAGAACAAAGTACGTGGAATTTCAATACCAGATATCAAGCTGTATTACAAAGCCACTGTTCTTAAAACAGCATGGTACTGGCACAAGAACAGACATATAGACCAATGGAATAGAATAGAGCATCCAGAAATCAACCCAAACCACTATCCCCCATTAATATTCGACAAAGGCGGCAAGAGCATACAATGGAGTCAAGACAATACTTCAATAAATGGTGTTGGGAAAATTGGACAGATACATGCAAAAAGATGAAACTAGACCACCAACTCACACCATACATAATAAATCAACTCAAAATGGATAAAAGACTTAAACATAAGACGGGAAACCATAAAAATACTAGAGGAATCCACAGGCAGTGAAATCGCAAACATATGCAAAGGAATTTCTTCTCTGATACTGCTCCTAGGGCAATGGAAACTAAAGAGAAAATAAACAAATGGGACTACATCAAAATAAAAAGCTTTTGCACAGCAAAGGAAACCATCAACAAAACAACAAGAAGGCCCACTGCATGGGAGAATATATTTGCCAACGATATCACCAATAAGGGTTTAATCTCCAACATTTACAGGGAACTAATGCAACTTAACAATAGGAAGATAAACAATTCAATCAAAAAATGGGCCACGGACCTAGATAGACACTTTTTGAAAGAGGACATACAGAAGGCCGAAAGACATGAAAGCATGCTCAAAGTCACTAATTATATGAGAGATGCAAATCAAAACAACAATGTGGTATCACCTCACACCTGCCAGAATGGCTATCATCAACAAACCAACAAACAACAAGTGTTGGAGAGGATGTGGAGAAAAAGGAACCCTTCTGCACTGCTGGTGGGAATGCAGACTCGTGTAGCCACTGTGGAAAACAGTATGGAGTTTCCTCAAAAAACTAAAAATGGAACTCCCATTTGACCCAGTGATCCCACTGCTAGGAATATATCCCAAAAAACCAGAAACACCAATCAGAAAGGATATATGCACCCCTATGTTCATAGCAACACAATTCACCATAGCTAAGATCTGGAAACAGTCTAAGTGCCCTTCAGCAGATGAGTGGATTAAAAAACTGTGGTACATCTACACAATGGAATACTACGCTGCGGTAAAAAAGAAGGAACTCTTGCCATTTGCAACAGCATGGATGGAACTGGAGAGCATTATCCTAAGTGAAATTAGCCAGTCAGAGAAAGATAAATACCACATGATCTCACTCATTTGTGGAATATAGAGAACCACACAGACTGATGAACAGGGACAGATCCAAAGACAGAGAAACAGCGATCAGACTATCAATCCCCAGAGGGAAAGTAGGGGAGGGTGGGGGTAAGGGAAAGAGCTCAACCAAAGGACTTGTATGCATGCATATAAGCCTAACCAATGGACATGGACAACAGGGGGATGGGAAAATGAGTGGGTGCCGGGAGCCGGTCCATGCTTGCTGTTTCAAGGGACCTGGCATATATGGCATACTGTTCTTAATATGTTTTCTCACCTTCTTGGTACTATGTGTTTTAACCAAGGTCTCTGAGAAAGGTTGTTTCCCCAGGTAGAGATTTTCCCCTGAAGTTAGGGAGGGAATAAAACCTCTTAACTAGTGCCAGGTGGGTAATTAATCACTTTAACTACGAACAATCATGCTTAAGCTACATAATCTTTACTCCCTGGAATGGAGATAAGAAACGCCCTAACCTTTGTAATAGAGATTGATAGGATTGAATCAACTAGTATAAATACAGATGTAATAAGACAGCAGAACACAGAACTTAGAAGACAGAACCAAGAGAGATAGAACCTACACACAGAACCTACACAGAAACTAGAGACAGAAGACCTTCGCTAGAGACAGAACATGGCAAAAGATCCTGGACAGAAACTGGCAACAGAACCTAGACACAGAACCTAGCGAGAGAACCTGGCTGAAGAACCTGGATAGAACATGGCAAGAGAACCTGACTAGAATCTGGTGACCGAACCTGGCTGGAGAACCTGGACAGAACCTAGCAAGGGAACATGGCTACAGAACCTGGCTGGAGAACCTGGCTGGAGAACCTAGTAAGAGAACATGGACACAGAACCTGGCTGGAGAGCCTAACCAGAACTTCGCTGGAGATCCTGACCAGAACTTGGCTAGAGATCCTGGCTAGGCTGTTGATCAACTGAACGTTGTCTCTGTGTCATTCCTTCTTCGCCGACTCTGTCCACACCTTTGGGGACCCCTGGACCTGCTGGGGTTGGACCCCAGCAAGTGGGGGTGGGGGGAGATTGGGGGTTAATGGGGGGATGAGGACACATTTGCAATACCTTAACCAATAAAGAAATTTTAAAAAATATTCAAGGGAGGACTGGAATCCACATAATCCACCTTCTACAAATGAAGAGCAAGTTCCAGCCTTCCTTCCTGTCAGTTCACCTGGGCCCTGATGAGCTGAGCAGTCTGTGTGTGGCTCACCTTTCTGCAGGTGACCTCTGTTTTCCTGCCTTTTGGATTTTAAGGCTGCCAGTGTTTGCAATAGCATTTGATATATTGATGGAACCCCCCCCAAAAAAAATGTAAATTAACATTCGCAATGTGGTAGGTTTGTTCTGTATATAAGGAAGGGAAGACTGCCAATCCCCACTTGTGGAAAAGGTGATTGAGATGGCGTGGGGACAAGCAAGACATTCTGCATATTTACTGTCTCCAATTGTATGTCCAGGCTATGCAAGCCGCACAGGAGAGCTAAAAGAGTAAGCTCATAGCTGACTCTCAGAAATCTTTATATTTATAGGATTTATAACTAAAATCTAAGCTCTGGAGACTGAGGTTAAAGGCCAACTCACAAAGGAACATCACTTCTGTGGTATTCTTCCCCAAAACCTATAAGCCCATACTAATTATGAGAAAAAACATCAGATAAATCCAGACGTTCTACAGAATAACTGGCTAGCACTCCTCAAGAACACTGTCAAGGTCATGAAAAACAAGGTAAGACTAAGAAACTATAACAGACCAGAGAAGAATAAGGAGACATAACAATTAAATGCAATGTGGTACCCTGGTTGGATGCTGAAACAAAAAAGAACTGTACTGTACTCAATAGTGTCCCCTCCCTAAAATTTATGTTCACCCAGTACCCGCGAGCATGACCTTACTTGGAAATCAGTTTAAAAAAAATATATTGGTCTATAGTTTTGTTTTCTTGTGATGCCTTTGTCTGGTTTTGGTGTCAGAGTAATACTGACCTCATAGAATGAATTTACAAATGTTGCTTCCTCTTCTATTTTTTGAAATGTTTGTAAAAAACTAATATTAATTCTTCTTTAAATATTTGTAAAATATATCAGTAAAGCTATCTGGCCCTTGGCTTTTCTTTTTATATTACTATTTCTATCATTTTCATTATGATATATTTATTCAGGTTTCCTTTTCTTCTTAAGATTCAGTAGTTTGTATCTTTCTAGTAATTTGTCCATTTCACTAAAGTTATCTAAATCGTTGGTAAACATTTTGTTCACAATATTAATTCTTTATATTTCTGAAGGTTTCTAGTGATATCTTACTATTTTATTCCTGATTTTAGTAAACTTAATTGACTTTCTTTTTCTCTTGGTCAGTCTATCTAAAGGTTTGCTAATTTTATTGATTTTTTTAAAGAACAAACTTGATTTTGCTGATGTTTT
Organism: Myotis myotis; assembly: GCF_014108235.1. Lineage (NCBI taxonomy): Eukaryota > Metazoa > Chordata > Mammalia > Chiroptera > Vespertilionidae > Myotis > Myotis myotis. The sequence continues at coordinate 79,914,621 of NW_023416346.1, read as the reverse complement.
CTACTATTGTTTCTTTCTCTATGTTATTAATTTCTGCTCTAGGTTTATTATTTCATTCCTTCTGCATACTTTGGGTTTAGTTTGCTCTTCTTTTCTCAGTGCCTTAAGATGAAAGGTTAAATTACTGACTTGAGGTCTTTTTAATATATAGGCATTTACAGATATGAACTCCCTTCTGAACACTGCTTTCCCCGATTCTCGTGAGTTTGGGAAGTTGTGTAGTACTTTTCCTTCAGCTCGGTTTTTCTAATTTCTCTTGTGATTCTTCTTTAACCCACTGATTAGGAGCCTGCTGTTTAATTTCCACATATTTGTGAATTTCCCAAATTTCTTTCTGTTACTTACTTCAAATTTCATTCCATTTTGGTCATAGACGATACTTTGTGTGATCTGAATACTTTTAAATTTATTGAGGCTTGTTTTATGGCCTACTGCCAGAGGCTAAAAACAACAGCAGTTAGCATATTAATGCAAAAAGACCCATTGGAAGGCCAATGGACTTTGATATTCAGCAGGGCTGAAAATCAGCATAATATTGCCCTGCTGTGGGCTCAATGGCTGAAGATAATGCTCTAACCTGATTATCCTTTACTGGTACTGTTTACCAAACTTTACCTTTGATATGCTTGTATGCATTGCTAAAGGGCAAATGTGTATTTAAGTAAATAAAAAGCAGACTGGCCAGAAAAGAGACACCCCTGCCCCCAATGCCTTCTAAATTCATATTTCTTGTATAGTATTTTCATTTGTGGGCGGGCTCCTTCTTCAGATTCTGAACCCCCACTTAAAAGGTTGCAGCAGCCTACCACATAGTATATCCTAGAGAATGTTCCAAGTGTACTTGGGAAGAATATGTATTCTGTTGTTGTAGGTCTAGTTGCATTAAGTTTTCTATTTCCTGGTTGATCTTCTGCCTAGTTGTTTCATGCTCCTAGTGGAGTATTGAAGTCTCCAACTATTTTGTTAAACCTGCCTTTAATTCTGACAGGTTTTCCTTCATGTATTTTGGGGGCTTAGTGTTAAATGCTTATATATTTATAATTATTATACCTTACCAATGGAGTGATCCTTTCACCATTCTAAAATGTCCCTCTCCATCCAGCCTCCGTGGCTCAGTGGTTAAGCATCGACCTATAAATCAGGAGGTCCTGGTTCGATTCCTGGTCAGGGCGCATGCTCAGGTTGCAAGCTAGACCCCTAGTAATGGGCATGCAGGAAGCCGCTGATCAATGATTCTCTCTCATCATTGATGCTTCTATCTCTCTCTTCTTCTCCTTTCCTCTCTGAAATCAATATTAAATGTCCCTCTTCAACACATTTCTTTGTCTATTTTTTCTGAGATTAGTTTAGTTACTCTAGCTTTCTGATGGGTGTGGTGGGCATGATATATCTTTCTAAATACTTTTACATGTGTGTATGTTACAAACTCAAAAATACACTTATAATTATTACTTTATATAAGTTCATATCTTTTAAAGACTCTGAGAGGAGAGAAATATATATATACATATATAGTTATATAGTTATATATAGTTATATTGTTATATTAACATTTGAATTTACAATTTCTGGTTCTCTTTATTTGTTCCTGTGGATTTGAGTTACCATTTGGTATAATTTCCCTAATTCAGTATAGCTTTGTTTCCACCCACCTCCTTAGTTCTGTTATTATCAAATATATTACATTTTTATATATTACAGGCCCAACAATACAATGATATTATTTTATACAACAGATTTTTGAGATTAGTTAAGATAAGAAAATGAAATTTTATTTTATTTTATAATTTCTTTTACCAGTGGTCTGTTATACGGTGGGGATTCCAAATACTATTTGGGGTCAACTGATTTCAGTATTAAGAATCTTGCCACAGGTGAGGGGATTTGGGGGACTGGGTCAGAAAGGTGAAGGAATTGAAAAGTACAGATTGGTAATACCAAAATAGTCACAGGGAAGTAAAGAACAGCATAGGGAATACTCTCTATATATAAAGAGCCAGGGGCCACCGCAACCGAATGGATGACCAAACCGATGACCGAACAGGCTGCATGGGGTGACAAGGCAGGGAGGGGGGTTAGTGAGGGATGACCAAACGACTGAGCACCAGGCTGCGTGGGGCAACCAGGCCGGCAGGGGGGTTAGTGAGGGATGACCAAACAACTGAGCACCAGGCTGAGTCGGGTGAACAGGCTGGCAGGAGGGTTAGTGAGGGACGACCAAACGACTGAGCAGCAAGCTGCATGGGGTGATCAGGCCGGCAGGGTGGCCAGTGAGGGATGACCAAACAACCGACCAGCAGACTGCGTGGGACGACCAGGTCCGCAGGGGGGTTAGTGAGGGATGACCAAATGACCAAACAGCAGGCAGTGAGGGGCAACCAGGCCAGCAGTGGGGGCAGCTGGGGGAGGCCAGGCCAGCAGGGGGGCAGTTGGGGGCAATCAGGCTGGCAGAGGGTGTCAGTGAGGGGCAACCAGGCCATTGGGGGGGGGCAGTTGGAGGCGACCAGGTCAGCAGGGTGGGCAGTGAGGGATGACCAAACAACTGACCAGCAGGCTGCATGGGGCAACCAGGCTGGCAGGGGGTTAGTGAGGGATGACCAAATGACATTACAGCAGGCTGTGTGGGGCGACCAGGCCAGCGGGGGTGGGGGGCAGTGAGGGGTGACCAGGCTAGCAGGGGGGCAACTGGGGGCGACCAGGCCTACAAGTGAGGCAGTTAAGGGGTGACCATGCTGGCAGGGGGGCAGTTAGGGGCGAACAGGTCAGCAGAGGGGGGCTGCTGGGGGCAACCAGGCTGGCAGAGGGGGCAGTAAGGGGCAACCATGCTGGTGGGGGGAGGGAGTTGGGGGGAACCAGGCTGGCGGGGTGGGGGGAAGTTGGGGGCAACCAGGCCAGCAGGCAGAGGTGGTTAGGGGCAATCAGGCAGGCAGGCAGGTGAGTAGTTAGGAGCTAGTGGTCCCGGGTTGTGAGAGGGATGTCCTCATTATCAGGCCTAAACTGGCAGTCGGACATCCCTTAAGGGGTCCCAGATTGGAGAGGGTGCAGTCTGGGCTGAGGGGACCCCCGCCTGCACGAATTTCATGCACCGGGCCTCTAGTATGGTAATAACTACATATGGTACCAGGTGGATACTGGAAATATCAAGGGAACACTTTGTAAAGTGTTATTATCTAACCCCTATGCTGTATACCTAAAACTAATACAAAATAATATTGAATTTAAACTGTAATTGAAAGAAAAATGTTTTTAGTGTCCCCCCAAAAAAATCCTCTTTTAGCATTTCTTGTAGGGTAGCTCTGCTAGCAACAAATTGTCTGTTTTTGTCTATCTAAGAATGATTTTATTTCACTTCATTTTTGAAATATAGTTTTGCTGAATATAAGATTCTTGGTTGACAGTCCTTTTTATCAGCCCTTTGAATGCATCAATTCACTGCCTACTGACATCCATTTTGTTTTTCTGAAGAGAAGTCAGTTGACAATCTTATTTGTATTCCCATGTTCATGTTAACTCACTTTTTCTCATATTGCTTTTGAGATGTCCTGTTTCTTTTTAGTTTTTAACATTTTCATTATGAAGGATTTTGATCTCTATTTTTTCCTACATGGAGATCATCAAGTTTCTCAGATGTATAGATTAAGGATCTAATAGGTTTTACAAGGTTCAATTTCTATGGTTTTGGGCACTTAGCCTTTGCTCGTTTATTCAGAAAGACATGAAAGATCTTCCATTTATCCCGGTAATAGTGTGTCAAAGATAAGTTTGTTTCTTTACCAAGAAGACAGGTCAGTGTTCGCATTGTATTTGCTAATTTGCCTAGTCAGCTCCTAATTTTTCATCAAATTTGGAATGTTTCCAACCATTATTTCTTTGAATATATTTTCTTCTCCTTACTCTCCTTGTAGTACTCTCAACACATTAGTTGGCGTTATAAATGGTACCCTATTAGTAGGGCTCAATTAATTTTTCTTTATTATTTTTTCTCTGTTCTTCAGACTAAATCATCTCTCTTGATCTATGTTCAAGTGTGCTGATTTTTTTTTCTGCCAGCTCAAATCTGTTAAGACACTAGAGTGAATTTTTCATTTCAGTTATCATACTTTCAACTCCAAATTTTCATTTTGGTTCATTTTATCTCTCTATTGATATTCTTTATTCAATGGAATACTTTCATCATATACGCTCTACTTCTTTAAGCATTGTATCCTTTAAATTACTGGACATTTTTATAGTAACTGCTTAGAAATCTTTGTCTCCCAAGTTCAACATATGCTTTCTCTCAGACGCAGTTTCTGTTACATGCTTTTTTTCTTGTGTTGGCTCAGAGTTCCCTGTTTCTTTGTATGTCTCATACATTTTTGAAAACTGGATATGTAGATAATAGGTTATAGGAACTCTATAGATATTGATAATCTCTCCTCTATGGAGACTGCTTTTCTTTACTTATTTGTTTAGTAACTTGGCTGGACAACTTCAGTGAAATCTATTTTCTCCACAGTATGCAGCCTCTGATGTTGTTCCTCAGAGGATGTGTGTAGCCTTGGACATAAACACTGTCACCCCAGGAAGACAGTATTTCAGTTTTAGCAATTGTCTCTTTCTCTGATCTATTAAGTGTCTGCCTCTGCTTGTATACCCAGTTGTTTATCTCCCCTGATTACCAGCGGATTGCTCTACTAAATTGTATAGTGCCCTGAGGCATAAATTGTTCCACAGTCTCATCTAATTAAATTCAGGCCCAATTTCACGTGATTTTTGAGACCAATCTTTGGTACTTCTTCTGACCCTAGAGAGGGCTGTTTTACAGAGAGGGTCTCTGTAAAAACTTCTAGATAGTCTATGGGTTAGCTTGTTGCTTTTTTAAGTTTATTAATTTGAGAGACTGAGAGAAAAGGGGAAGGAGGAAGAGAGAGAGACTGAGACAGAGAGAGAAACATCAATTTGTTATTCTGCTTATTTATGCATCCATTGGTTGATTCTTGTATGTGCTCTGACTGGGATTGAACCTGCAACCTTGGCATATTGAGACAATGTACGAACCTACTGACCTACCCGACCAGAGCCCTCCAGGTTTTATAATGGGACTCCTGGATACCCCAGGGTTCTGACCCTGGGGTATCTGCAAGCTAACCCCTTCCAGAAGCACTGCCAGGACTAGCTTCCTACTCCTATTGAGCTACCAGCCTCCTCTAAATTTCTTCGAGCCAAAATCTAGTTTTTTCTGAGTGCCTTTAGGTTTGAACTTTTTCACTCTTTTTCAAATAATGTCAGTTCTCTTGGGAAGAGTGATGATGGAGCTTTCTGTTATGTCCTGCCTCTCCTCCCAATGCTACTAGTAAGTTGGGCCAGGACTAGTATTCTGAGCCTGCTCTGCTTAGGGTTAACTTCTACTCCATGAGTGGGCCTGGGGAATAGGAAGGGAGTTCCAAACCTCTTAGTTATTCTTGGCTAGACTACAGCTTCTGAAACATAGGGTTGGGGAGAATGCTGGCAACCTACCTCTCTCAGGGAGAACTCATAGATCTAGAATGGGAACTGGGGGAAAGAGAAGCTTGTACCCTTGCCCGTATCTACCTTGAGTATTGCTTCTGTCATGATGCGTTGAGGCAGGGAAGGGAGTAGGTTGTAGCCCAAATACCACAATTTTTCACTGCTCTTACCAAGATTTTGATTTCCTTGAATAAATGATTCTCTACTTGCTCTATATCCTTAGGACTATTTCCAGTAAATATAAATGGTTTTTTAAATTAATTTTCACTATTTATGGTTATTTTGCTGGGGAAAAGGTCTGTTGCAGTCAACTTCTAAGTTTCTCCTTTTAAAAAAGGTTGAGATTTTTAAGAATTCAAAAATGTACAGAGGCCCAGCTGGTGTGGCTCACAGTGGTTGAGTGTTGACCTATGAACCAGGCAGTCACAGTTCAGTTCCCAGTAGGGGCACATGCCCCAGTTGTGGGCTCAATCCCTAGAAGGGGAAAGTGCAAAAGGCAGCCAATCAATGATTCTCTCATCATTGATGTTTCTATCTCTCTCTCCTTCTCCCTTCATCTCTGAAATAAAAAAAAATATGTATTTTAAAGGTGCACAGAGAATTACTAAATTTTCCATGAAAATCTTTCCTATTCTACCAATAAATTACCTCTCACATCTATCTTTTTCATGCTAAAGACAACTGCCTTACATGAGTTCTCTATTATTTCTTGCCTAAAGTTTTCACTAACCTTCTACGTAGTCCTCCATCTTAATTTTCTTCCCCATCCAATCTATGCTCCTTCTACTGGAGTTAATCATCTAAAACTTTCTAACTATTTAACTTGAGTGGCTCTCTATTGACTCTAGAATAAAATCCAAACTACTTAGCATAATACACAGGCACTTAAAGAGCTAGCCCCAACTTTCTAGCTTCACCTTTTGCCATTTTTTCAGATCTATCTTTCACTCTAAACATAGAAGTAACTTTCAAACGTCTGTGCTTACAGTCATGCTATTCCCTTCCCTTTTCTGACTTAATATCTACTTATTCCTACTTCTTTCTTAAAGGCCTGATAAAAATATCCACCTTATTCCAAGCACTTATCAAAGTCAGCTCATTGAGTTGAAAATCAAATGTTAAGTCAGGAACCAACAAATGGCATTTATTGCATGAATGTATCTATCTCTTATAAGCCTCTTTAGTACATTCTGCTGATTTTCTGGGCTCAAAATGAAAAATCACAAGGAATATTTGGACACTTTTTGCTTTGTAAAAACATATTCCAGAGTTGGTATTAAAAGGATATTAGAAATGGAGTTATAGTTGCCATTCTATTTAAATAAGTAGAACCTAAACGTACATTTATTCAGGGAGAAACCACCCTTCCAAAAGAAGGGAGTATATAGGTAGCCATATTATGATTTTAAGAAAAGTTTATTCAGCCTCTGAACTGTTTGTTTGAGAGGCGGCTTTATTACCAAATATATACTTATGCAAGATAAGGAGAAAAATATTCTGGGGTAATTCTCACCCTGAATGCTTTTAGTACCAAGGAGCTCTTGGTACTCAATACCTTTAGTAACCAGAAAGGAAAATAAAGAAATTAAGATGTTAAAAATGTGGTATTGTGATAAGTGTATTTACTTACCTCAGGAAAATCTGGCAAAGGTCCTGTTTTATTTACAAGCGGAATATAATTAGATTCACTATCTTCCCCAACTTGGGAGAAATAAAAGGGAATTATATTGATTCTTATGCTTTCCATTTTCAGGTAAAGCATCTAAAAGTAATAACAAAACCATCCAGCCCTAACCGGTTTGGCTTAGTGCAGTGATAGCGAACCTATGACACGCATGTCAGAGGTGACACGCGAACTCATTTTTTTGGTTGATTTTTCTTTGTTAAATGGCATTTAAATATATAAAATAAATATCAAAAATATAAGTCATTGTTTTACTATGGTTGCAAATATCAAAAAATTTCTATATGTGACACGGCACCAGAGTTAAGTTAGGGTTTTTCAAAATGCTGACACGCCAAGCTCAAAAGGTTCACCATCACTGGCTTAGTGGATAGAGCGTCGGTCTGCGGACTGAAAGGTTCCAGGTTCGATTCTGGCCAAGGGCATGTACCTTTGTTGCGGGCACATCCCCAGTAGGAGGTGTGCAGGAGGCAGCTGACAGATGTTTCTCTCTCATCGATGTTTCTAACTCTCTATTCCTCTCCCTTCCTCTCTGTAAAAAATCAATAAAAATGTATTTTTAAAAAAACATCCAAAAAGAGTATGTTATTCAATAATAAAAAGTAAACATTTAAATTCTGATTCCTAAGTTAATCCCCTTAATACAAGTTAATTGCCTATAGACAGATGCCTTGTTCATAATCCTATATAATAAAAGCATAATATGCAAATTGACTGAACAGAGGAATGACTGGTCAGTAGAGGGTGGGGCCAGCAAGCAGGTAGCACCAGGACAGACAAAGCATTTGCCAGTGGGCAGAGGGAGGGGACGGCGATGGGGGGGGGGCAGCGGCAACCAGCAGCAGAGCGATGGGGGCTGGCATCATCCCCTGATTGCCCGCCCAGTTGCCTCCCGCAGAAAGAGGCCACAGGCAGCAGCGGGATGATTCAGGGCAGGGCCAGCTGCTCACTACCCCCAGATAGGCCTGCCAGGGGTGCCTCCCACAGAGGGAGGCCAACGGTGACTGTGACTGCAGCAGGACGATTCAGGGCGGGGCTGGCCGCTGATCAGCCCACTGGTCACCTCCGACAGAGGGAGGCCAGACTGTTGCTTAGGCCTGCTCCATGGGGAGTGGGCCTAAGCCATCATTTGGACATCCTCTGAGGGCTCCTGGACTGCGAGAGGGTGCAGGCCGGGCTGAGGGACCCTCCTGAGTGCATGAATTTTCGTGCACTGGGCCTCTAGTCTATCCTATCTAATAATAGACAAACATGGTAATTAACCATACCTCCAACACGCTTCCCATTGGCTAATCAGGGCGATATGCAAATTAACTGCCAACCAAGATGGCGGTTAACTGCCAACAAAGATGGCGGTTAATTTGCATACATAGGCACAATCATGGGAGGTGAAAGGGATCAGAAACACAGGCGGCAGGCAAGAGCTGGGGGACGGGCAAAGGCGGCCCTGCTGGCCGCCTTTGTCCACCCCCCAGCAGGTGATCCCATTGGAAAGACTGGCGGCAGGCGAGGAAACAACCCCAGGCTGAGGGTGCGGGCTGCCTGCAGCCGGTGATTGCATTGTCGATCAGAGGGAGAGAGAGCCTAGGCGCAGGCCAGTCGGCAATCCTGGACCCCCCGGGGCCGGGGCCAGGGGTGCCGGCTGGCCTGCTTCCCCATGATCACCATGGCACCCCTGGCACCTCAGCACCTGAGATGCAAAGGTTGGGGATGAAATGACTTTTCCCAACCACATCTGCAAATATCCTAGGGAAGGCACCACTGAGGAGTTCACAACAACTATCTTACTTGGCAAGGAAGAAAACAGTTGGCAATGGAAACAATCCCTTACATCAAAGTTAAGGTCCCTCTGAGTAAAAAAAATATTTCCAAAGTAAAGGAGAGAGTAGGCAAAAATAATAGGTTCTCATGACTTCCACTGAAGTTTGAGCATATGACAGAGTCAAAATGAACAGACAAATTAAAACAGACAGTGGGCCAAACCGGTTTGGCTCAATGGATAGAGAGTCAGCCTGCGGACTGAAGGGTCCCAGGTTCGATTCTGGTGAAGGGCATGTACCTTGGTTGTGGGCACATCCCCAGTAGGAGGTGTGCAGGAGGCAGCTTGTCAATGTTTCTCTCTCATAGATGTTTCTTACTCTATATCCCTCTCCCTTCCTCTCTGTAAAGTATCAATAAAATATATTAAAAAATAAAACTAAAAAAAATAAGATGTGGACGTTCAAATGACCCGAATCAACTGTCACTGTTTGTCCCAATAGCAGCAATGCTTATGTGATAATATAGTTTAACAAACATACAAAACAAGTCACATGATAAGAGAGGTTCGGCTTCTAAAGTAAATTGAATATGTTCTTTAAAAATTCTCATGTCCTCCCCTCTGACTATAATTCTTCATTTTCTAATCAGAAAATTACCCCAGGTGATCCAGTAACATGTAGAACTCCAGTAACCTAACTTATTAAAAAACAAACAAACATCCCAACCATTTTTAAAATATTTAAATTGATATTTTGGGGTTAAAATTATAGAAGATATTTAGATCCAAATATATTTTCTGAATAGAAAATATTTCAGATTTTGATTTTAAAAAAATAAACATAAAAAAATATATAAGTGACACATTTTCCCAAGGAACTCTGAATTAGTACCTTTCCCTCTAACTTTCTTCAAATTAAGAGAATCTATGGAGTTCCCTACACTGCACAAGTTTTAATGAAAGAAAATACTACTTTCTAAGAGCATCAAATACATGTTTTCTTATTTACAAACATATATACTCTTCTCTCTCTCTCTCTCCCTCTCTCTCTCTCTTTCTCTCTCTCTCTCTCTAAAATATATTCTTACTGATTCAGAGAGGAAGGGAGAGGGAGAGAGATAGAAACATCAATGATGAGAGAGAATCATTGATCGGCTGCCTCCTATACACCCTGTACTGGGGATCAAGCCCACAACCCGGGCATGTGTCCTGACCTGGAATCAAACTGTGACTTCCTGGTTCATAGGTCGATGCTAAACCACTGAATAACACCGGCCGGGCTCAGTTCTTATTTATAAATTCATTTCAAGGACATATACAGCTTGAAAAACTTTGGAAGCAGTTTCAAAAAAACTAGCTTTTAAGTAATAAGAAAACATAGAAGAAAGTTTAAATTAAAAGAAAAAAATTGTTTTAATTTATTCAAGAGTGGGAACATCCTCCATGAAAATGTGTACCTTGACTATGGGTGGCTGGGTGGCCTTATCATACCTTAGGAATTCAAATGCTTTTTACAATGAAAAGAAAGAGAGTTTCATCTCATTTCTCTCCCAGGGTAGATGTCTGTCAACAGAAGGTGGACATCAATAAAAGGAGGGGCTTGCACAATCAATCCAGAAAGTCAGCAATCTATGAATAATCCAGAACCGAGTATTTATCTCCTCTGCCACACACCCTCCCTCCCAGCCAGTGAGCAAGATAATTACTCTCAAGTCAAGCTAAGTGCCCCCCAATCACAGTGGCCCAATGCTGACATACAAAGCATACAAATAATTCTCACTCTGGCATAAAAGTGACAACTTTCTTGGAAGAAAAGCAGATACTGTAAATTTCTCAAAGTCTTCCTGAAACATTTTTTAAAGTAATTTTTACTTCTTTAGAAAAAATGCATACATGGCAAACCATCTGTAATAAAAGACCCATTCTAGAAAAATTTACCTGGTCCTACTAATATCTGCAATCATAACCATATTTACAGACAAATATATCTATACTAATAAAAGAGTAATATGCTAATTAGACTGGGAGACTTTCCAGGAGACCTTCCAGATGTTCTTCTGGACAAAGCCATGGTGGCGGGCCAAGGTAGAGGCAGTTAGAGGCCAAGAGGGGAGGGCAGTTGTGATCAGGCTGGTGGGGGGCGGGGCCATTGGGGGTAAGCAGACCAGCAGGGGGGCAAGTTGGGGGCAAGCAGGCCATCAGTGGGGGTCAGTTGGAGGTGATCAGGACAGCAGGGTGGGCAGTTTGGAGTGAGCAGGCCAGCAGGGGGACAGTTGGGGATGAGCAGGCCAGTGGGGAGGGAAGGTAGGGGCAAGCAGGCCAGCAGGGGGGGCAGTTTGGGGTGATCAGGCTGGCGGGGGGTCATTTGGAAGCAAGCAGGCTGACAGCGGGGGGTGGGGGCGAGCAGTTGGGGGCGAGCAGGCTGGCACACAGAGTGGTTAGAGGCAATCAGGCAGGCAGGCAGGCAGGTGAGCAGTTAGGAGCCAGGAGTCCCGGATTGTGAGAGGGATGTCCGACTGCTGGTTTAGGCCTGATCCCTGTAAACTGGCAGTAGGACATCCTTTGAGGGGTCCCAAATTGGAGAGGGTGCAGGCCAGGCTGAGGAACACACCCTCCCCCATGCACAAATTTCGTGCACCGGGCCACTAGTATATATATAAAAGCCTAAGCCACCAGTCAACCATTTGACTGGTCGACCAGTCACTATGACGCACACTGACCACCAGGGGGCAGATGTGCAATGCAGAAGCTGCCCCCCTGGTGATCAGTATGTGCCCACAGAGGGAGCACTGCTCAGCTAACCTGAGCGGGGCCAGGATGAGTAGGAGCGGCTCCTCCCAGCTGTCTGCCATTTCCCGCACTACTATATCCCTTGGGGGATGTTGGATGCCAGTTTCAGCCTGATCCCCACAGGCCATGCCGAGGGACCCCACTGGTACACAAATCCGTGCACTGGGTCTCTAGTATACTGATAAAGAGTAGTATAAAGTAGATGATTCAATTTATGTTAATACTAACTATAGGCTTGTCAGTGCATAGTATGAGAATAAGCAATAAACTTAGTCCTTTCCCATCTCATGGTATCTGAGGATTAATAAAAGATAAAAATATTCATCTAATGAATATCTACCCCAGATTTCATGGTTTTCAATGAAAAATATTAATAACTTCCACAGACTTGTTTTTCAATGTAAAAGAATACCAACTAGATCTCAAAAAAATTGTTTCTCTTTATAAAATTTGCAAATATTATGTTTTCAATGTGCATATTTGAGCAATGTAGAGAGCTTTGTTGTTTTCTGGAGAAGGCATGTGTGGTAGAACAAGTACTTCACACTGCCATGGCTCCCACTACTTCTGTCCTTGTACTGACCTGAGGCAGTCATTTGTGCTAAGAAGAGCAGGTACACAGAGGTAGCATCCAATTGCAGGTGTCCCCACTGGTCGTCACCCACTACAGTGGCACAGGTTTTTGTGTTGTACTTGGCATGGAGGCTATCCTGGGTACTCTGACTGTATTTGAAGGACTCTACTTTATCCACCTGAAAAAAATAAACCAAAAACAGTCATAGAAGGCTCTGCTGAAAAAGCAACCCATATGGCACACATCTGTAGTACTCTAACTAAAAGAATTAGTTCCTGAAGCTTAGATTTGATTATGTGTGCACCTGATATATAATAGTAACTATTATACCTTTAAATATGGTTCATTAAATTAGTGACTTTAAACCTATTTGATTAGGTAGAAAATGAAAATATCTAAAATTTTTTTAAAAATAGCAAAGAAGGAAAAAAAGAAGAAATGATGGCTGTGAGATAACCATAGAGAGAGCACTAGTGAAAAAGTTTAGTAAGTCTAGAGTTCATTTATTTTATTTTAGGCTTGCTGAATGACTGTGAATGGTCATTTTATTAATCTGGGCCTCAATTGCTTCTTCTAATAAAATATTGGTTTCAAGAAAATCAATTCAGATTCAAGGTGTGCAACTTATGTAAAGATCTTCTATGATAAAGGGAAAGCACAATTTTGGTAAAACACTTTTGAATGAAAAAAATATCATAAACAATGTAAAAGATAAATTGTGGCCTGCTAAAATTATTTGCAGTATGTTCAGGAACTCCTCAAATAGGCAAGAAATAGACAGTCCAAAAGAAACACTCAAAAGACCTAACAGGCAATTTAATTGAAGACAAAATGCGAAGTTTTAATCTACACATGAAAGGATGCTCAACTTAACTCAAGATGAGGAAAATGGAAATTAATGCAAGGGGATGTAATTCCTTGGCTCCTTATCTCCAATCATAAAACCTGAGACACTTCTAAAAGATTTTTCCCCTAAGTTTTTAACCAAAATTTATTTTTATATGGAGCTATTTATAGTTGTTATTAATTTTATTGGTGTGAAAATGTGTGTTTCCTTACAGAGAGATTAATGTTTTTAATAACAGAGTGCTGCTCTGGACCTGCTGAGGGCATAACATACTGTATAGTATATGCACTGTAGCACCTTCTAAAATCTGAAAAATTCTGAATTCTAAAACTTATATAGTCCCAAGGGTTTCAGATGATGGCTTATGAAACTGTATCATATTTTACTCAATATACATAATTGCATGTACAGCAATGCAAAGTATATTAAAAATCATTTACAGAGGGGTTAAAAAAAGACTGTAAGGAAGCATTCCAGTGGTAACTGGGTGGTAAAATCATGGGTGACATTGCTTCCCTAAATTCTACAACTTTTCTAAAATTAGTATCTGATATATATATATATATATATATATATATATATATATATATATCTCTATCTCCTATCTAATAAAAGAGAAACATGGTAATTAGCCATACGTCCGCTACCCTTCCCATTGGCTAATCAGGGCCATATGCAAATTAACTGCCAACTAAGATGGCGGTTAACCGCCAACAAAGATGGCGGTTAATTTGCATATGTAGGCACAATGCTGGGAGGCGAAAGGGAAAGGAGGGAAGAAGCCCCCTGCCACTGACGGTGATCAGAAACCCAGGGGGGAGCTAAGAGCCGGGGGCAGGGCAAAGGCGGCCCCCAGGGCCGCCTTTGCCCTGCCCCCTAGCCGTGATCAGAGAACCCGGCACCTTTGCCGCCAGGCCAGTGATAGCGGGAAGCAGGGGTGGAGCTGGCAATGGGAGCTGGGCAGGGGTGGAGCCGGCAGTCCGGGGAGCTAGGGGTCCCTTGCCCAGGCCTAAAGCCTTGGCCAAAGATGTTAGGCTTGGGCAGGGGTGGAGCCTGCAATCGTGGGGAGCTGGGGGTCCCCTGCACAGACCTAACACCTTGGCCAGAGGCATTAGGCCTGGGCAGGGGCGGAACCAGCCATCGCAGGGAGCAGGGGCGGAGTCAGCGATCCTGGGCAGCTGGGGGTCTCCTGCCCAGGCCTAAGGCCTCAGTCAGAGGCTTTAGGTCTAGGCAGGGGCAGAGCAGGAGATCGCGGGGAGCTGGGGGTCCCCTGCCCAGGCCTAAGGCTTCAGCCAGAGGCGTTAGGCCTGGGCAGGGGCAGAGTCAGCAATCGTGAGCAGCTGGGGGTCCCCTGCCCAGGCCTAATGCCTTGGCCAGAGGCATTAGGTCTGGGCAGGGGCAGAGCCTGCAACCGCGGGGAGCTGGGGGTCCCCTGCCCAGGCCGAAGGCCTCGGTCAGAGGCATTAGGTCTAGGCAGGGGCAGAGCGGGAGATCGCAGGGAGCTGGGGGTCCCCTGCCCAGGCCTAATGCCTCGGCCAGAGGCGTTAGGCCTGGGCAGGGGCAGAACCAGCCATCTCGGGGAGCAGGGGCAGAGTCAGCAATCGTGAGTGGCTGGGGGTCCCCTGCCCAGGCCTAACGCCTTGGCCAGAGGCATTAGGCCTGGGCAGGGGCGGAGCCTGCAACCTCGGGGAGCTGGGGGTCCCCTGCCCAGGCCTAATGCCTTGGCCAGAGGCGTTAGGTCTAGGCAGGGGCGGAGTCAGCGATCCTAGGGAGCTGGGGGTCCCCTGCCCAGGCCTAACGCCTTGGCCAGAGGCATTAGGCCTGGGCAGGGGCGGAGCCTGCAACCTCAGGGAGCTGGGGGTCCCCTGCCCAGTCCTAATGCCTTGGCCAGAGGCATTAGGTCTAGGCAGGGGTGGAGTCAGCGATTATAGGGAGCTGGGGGTCCCCTGCCCAGGCCTAATGCCTTGGCCAGAGGCATTAGGCCTGGGCAGGGGCAGAGCCTGCAATCGCAGGGAACTGGGGGTCCCCTGCCCAGGCCTAACCCTTGGTCAGAGGCATTAGGTCTAGGCAGGGGCAGAGCGAGAGATCGCGGGGAGCTGGGGGTCTCCTGCCCAGGACTAATGCCTCCACCAGAGGCCTTAGGTCTTGGCAGGGGTGGTGCCAGAGATCCTGGGTAGCAGGGATGGAGCCTGGGATGGTGGGAGCTGGGGGTCCCCTGCCCAGGCCTGACACCTCTGCTGGAGGCCTCAGGCCTGGGAAGGGGCCTATCCCGCTATTGGAGGGTGATGAGGGTCAACTCCTCTGGCCAAGGCATCAGGTCTGGGCGGGGGGCGGAGCCAGCAATCGGAGGGGGCTGGGGGTCCCCTGCCCAGGCCTGATGCCTGGGCCAGAGGCATCAGGCCTGGGTGGGGGGCGGAGCCGGTGATTGGGGGGATATGAGGGTCCCCTGTCCAAGCCTGAAGCCTGGGTCAGAGGCATCAGGCTTGGGTGGGGGGTGGAGCCAGCTATGGGAGGGAGATGTGGGTCCCCTGCCCAGGCCTTACACCTCTGGCAGAGGCATCAGGCCTGGGCAAGGGGCCAATCTGGCAATCGGAGGGTGATGGGGGTCGACGCCTCTGGCCAAGGCGTCAGGCCTGGGCAAGGGTGGAGCCCGTGATCGGGGGAGATGGGGTTCCCCTGCCTAGGCCTGAAGCCTGGGCCAGAGGCGTCAAGCCTGGGGTGGGGGTGGGTGGGGTGCCAAGCCACAGATTGATGTGAACTACAGAGGAAGCACCTTTTCTGACCGCTCATTGGTTAAGCTCCCTGTATGCCACTGGTAATATTCTTAGTAACTTGGGTAATAAGAATCCAAAACGGTGATCTAGGGTTTTTCACCACACTCCTGGTGAAAAAAACGAAGGTCCGCTGCTGGAGGGCTAAGAAATGTCATATCCTGCCCTAGCCAGTTTGGCTCAGTGGATAATGCCTTGGCCTGCCGATGGCAGGGTCTGGGTTCAATTCTGACCAAGGGCATGTACCTAGGTTGCAGGCTCCTCCCTGGCCAGGGCCCAGGTCAGGGCTCATGCAGGTGGCAACCAATCAAAGTGTTCCTCTCATTTTGATGTTTCTCTCTGTCTTTCCCTTTCTCTTTCACATTCTCTAAAAATCAATGGAAACATATCCTCAGGTGAGGATAAAAAAATAATAAAGAAATTATTATTATATGAAAGACACATCTTGAAAATGCCTTAAAAAAGTTGTCATTTTTTTCATGGTGACAGGACTAGAGTCCGTGTTGATGAAAAAACCTTGCTGGCTGCGGTGACTGGCAGTAGCTGCAGCAGCGGGGTTATGGGGCTGGTTCCTTCCCCTGATCAGCCCGGTCACCTCCCACAAAGGGAGGCCAGACTGCGGCTTAGGCCCGCTCCCCAAGGGGAGCAGGGAGCGGGCCTAAGCTGTCAATAGGACATCCCCTGAGGGCTCCCAGTATGTGAGAGGGGGCAGGCTGGGCTGAGGGACACTCTCCCCCCCCCCCGTGCATGAATTTCGTGCACCGGGCCCCTAATATATATATATATATATTATTACAATGTGCTTTTATTAGAGAGGGAGCTGTTAACAATGGCATACCTGTCTGATCATGCAGTGCAGCAGCCCCCTCATCAGCTTCACTACACTCTGCAAAAATAAATGGAAACAAGACTATTATAAACATCCCTGGATGCAGGAATACTTACTCAGCAACTGCAGTTGGTAGATGACCTTTTGAGAACAAGTAACCCTATCCTGGGTTCCTATTTACATGGCATTTACTTTATAAATACACAGAAGAGTAGATGGCAGCTAAAAGTGGAATCAAAAGCTGCAGTTGGCAACTCCTTCAAGTTAAATAGTTCAAGTTCCAACAGGTTTATATAAAACTATTAGAGGACATGCCACCTGGAGAAAATGGGCAAGTCAGCTCAAAATTCATAAAGCTATGAGGACATTCTAAAATACATCCTATGGCCTAGAAAAGCCAACATCATCACTGTTATTTTTTTCTAACTAGTCAATTCTTACCTTCAAAAGTCCACAGCAATAGTTTTCTGGACATTTTCTCTAAAGAATAAAATGATCTTCAATTCAGAATAATTGTAAAGAGGAATTGTTAGTACAATTCAACTCCCTTTCTATAAAAAATAAATAAGCCACAAACTACTCAAGTCTTAAGTCATTATTTTACTTACGATGGCCTAGCAATTTCTAAGGTAGTTTTCTAATCATAGTACTCCAAAATAATAATTAACAACTATGTACATACTAGTTGGTATAATATAATATAGTAATAATAATTATACTTAATTATAATATAGTGTAGTAATACGATATACTACACGATACTATAGTATACTAGTTATACTACATGACACCAGAAGGGCCCATCACCAGTGGCATGGATAGGCAATATGTTTTAGAAGAACATCACTGAACAGCTTCTCCATTTCTCTAAGTTTTCTGTGTCATAGTCCAGAAGAAATACAACCAGGATACTCCAAGGAATGCTGGCTCAGAGGTGGTTTAAGGACACCTCTGCAAAATAATTATTCTTTCAAAACATTCAAGCAATAGGCATGATAAAGATAAGTACCTATTAATTATGCTCTAACTCTTTATGAAAGATTTTATTAAGAAAAAAATAACAACTGTTTCCTTGGGAGAGTATCTTTTAAAAGACATTTCTATCTATAAATGGTTTCCTCCCCTTACAGATGAAGAAATTAGAGACAGAGAAAAAAAGAGGTGGGGAGAGAGAGAGAAAGAGAGGGAGTGACAATGCATGATTCTGTCACCTTTTAAAGCATGAAGAATTTATTATAAAGTAATGAAACTGACAGCAACTCCTATAATAAAATCTCTATCACTATTCTGACCCTAATAAAAGACATTGTCTTTTAATATACCCTGTTACAGAAAGCATTTAACATACCCCTCATTCTGTGGGGAGACTACATTCAATTCTGAATTATCTTCTACATGTCAAACATACAGAGTTCCATCAAATCCTTTCAAATCTCTTTGCCAAACTAGCTTTGCTATTCCCACCTACATGTTCTTTAATTTAAACAGAAAACCTGGGGAATCACAGACCAGGTAGAAAATTCATGATTGCCATCCATTTTTGTCCTCCTGAAATGGCCATTGTCAGCCATTTCTATCATCAAGTTCCAACTTCCAAGTCAGAATAGGATAAAATTAATAGGAAGCATGGGGAGGTAAAAATAAGAGGAGGTATCTGTACTTTGTATTCCCCAAAACTGGCCATATTATCATGTAGGGGTAGTAGGTGGTATTGATTATATGTTTATTGATTATATGGTATTGATTATATGTTTATTCACATAAAGTGACACCCTCCTCTCATCTACTTTTTTTAAGGATAATAGATCTATGTATTTGTGAATTGATTATGTAAGGGTATAGAGTGGAACCTCAGTTCTCAAACTTAATTTGTACTGCAAGGCTGTTCAAAGAGCTAACTGTTCTAAAACTGAATCATTTTTCCCCATTAGAAATAATGTAAATGGAATTAATTTGTTCCAGACCCCCAAATGATTCTTTGTTTTAACCTTTCTTATATACAGAATATATCTAATGTATTGTTTAATGTATAAATGAATACTTATTTTCTTAAATTTATTGGTCTAAATCTAACCCCTACCAGCCTTAAACGAATAACTTTCAGCAGTCTTTCTAGGCGTGTCTTTCAGGAGGTCAGCATTCGGCATCTCGGCTTGCAATCACTGGCTAATTTATCCAAATCAACAACAGTTTTTCTGCCTCTTCAATTGCCTGTGATCATTGTTTCTTTCACTCCATTAGCAACATTAGCACACTTGATGGTCTCCTTACATTTTAAATTTGTGCTAATCTTCCATTTCGCCAGCAACAAACAAACAAACAAAAAAACCCACAAAAATTTTCATAGCACACTTTCCTGGGACGTTAGCAGTAAACTGACTCATACTGGCACATTCTCTCCTTTGTTTGAGACATGTTTTCCATGAACTTGATCAAGAACTGAATTGTTGGAGATGAGAGACATTCGAGAACTGAGGTTTGACTCTTTAACTATGTACCACCATTATCTATGTAAATATTAGTATCTCTCTCTCCAGGTATATATATAATCAGATATGTAATGTTTCAGCATCTAAAACATTCAAAGCATGAGGATGGCAGCACAGGAAAACATGGTACTTGAATATTCCCACACCACATCAAAATTACAACTGAAATACAGAGCAACCATCATTCAGAATCCCCTGAATTCTGGCTGAATGAAAGTCCTACAACTAGAGAAGTAAAGAAGAAAGCACACTGAGACTGGCAAGAGGGATGGAGGTGTGGAACAACTGGTCCAAAACCCACATTTGGCATTTTTTTTTAATCCGGAGGGATATCTTGACTGCGGAGGCCTCCTGTGAGGAGCAAAACGTCCCAGCCCCACACCAGACCCTTCTACCCAGGGTTACAGGGCTGGGAAGAGAAGTCCCCATAACCTTGGGCTGTAAAAGCCAGCTAGGATTGTGGCTGAGTGAAATAGAGACTGCTGGAGACCCAGACAGCTCCTCTTAAAGGGCCAGCACATGGACTTAATCAGACTCAGTCCCTCTGAGCTCCAGCTCTGGGGCAGCAGCTTGAAAGGATACAGGGAAATATGGGGAGGAACTAAAATACCTGGCATTATGGCAAGAACTTGGGGGCAGCTATCAGCTTTCTCCCAGACAAAAGTGCTCCCAGAGGTAATTTTTCCTATGATGAGACTTCCCGTGCAACAGAGCTGAGTGCCAGGTGCCATATCTGACTCTTCATAAACCTGGCTCTCACTGTTCACCACCCTGGTGATTCCCTGAGACCCCCATCTCACCCAATTTGCAGCCCCACCCAAGATGTTTGCAGAGGCTTTTCCATATGAATGGCCTGTCCTGGCTCAGGCTTCAGACTTTTCATAAAATCTCTCAAACAAGTAGCAGCTGGACTCAGTATGCCCCATACCTCTTGATAAGCAGACCCCAAGCCCAGAATTAGCAGCAGCCTCCTAAGGTTCACAGTTTGGCTTCTCCTGAGCACCTCCAAGCCCAACACAAGTAACGGCCATATGCAGATCACTCTGTAGCTTATGCCGGGTGGCCACAGGCAGGGCACAGGCAATGGTGGACTCTGCACCTCCCGGAAGGCCTCCAGAGCCAGTAGACCTGGTAGACAGCTTCAGACCATGCCAGATTACAACTCTACACATCCACGAGTGACAAACTCAAGGGGCAGACTCGGTGAGCACCAAAGACCCGCTGAAGCAAGTCCT
This sequence comes from Myotis myotis, assembly GCF_014108235.1. Taxonomy (NCBI): domain Eukaryota; kingdom Metazoa; phylum Chordata; class Mammalia; order Chiroptera; family Vespertilionidae; genus Myotis; species Myotis myotis. The sequence goes on along the minus strand of NW_023416346.1, from coordinate 79,894,153 downwards.
GCTCCATAGGGGTACCTCCTGCACAGCAGCTCTTCCACTGTAGTCGCAGCTGGTCCTCACAGCCAACTGGTGGGGGCCCAGTTTCTCCCAGTGATTCCAACAGCAATCAAGGCTCAACTACAAGACTGTGCACACAGCCCACACAGGGGTGCGCCTAGAGTGTCCAGCTCAGGTGACTGGGAAGAGTGAGCCACTGGGCCCTACAGGACACCTAATATATAAGGCCACTCTATCAATTCCAGGTGACATAGAATTCTACCTAATACATAGAAACAAACACAGGGAAGCAGACAAAATGCAGAGACAAACATGTTGCAAATGAAAGAACAGAAGAAATATCCAGAAAAAGAACTTAATGAAATGGAAGCAAGCAAACTACCAGATACAGAGTTCAAAACATCGGTTGTAAGTATGCTCAAGGAATTTAATGAAAGCTTCAAGGCACTTAGTGAGAATTTCAAGGATCTTAATAAGAACACCAAATACATAAAAAAGGACCAATCAGAAATGAAGGATACACTAACTGAAATGAAGAATAATTTACAGGGAATCAACCGTAGAGTAGAATCATACCAGTGATTTGGAATATGAGGAAGCAAAAAACACCCAATCAGAAGGGCAAAAAGAAAAAAAGAAACTAAAAATATGAAAATAGTGTAAGGAGCCTTTGGGACAACTTCAAGCATATGAACATTCACATCATGGGGTGCTAGAAGGAGAAAAGAGGGAGCAAGAAATTGATAACCTATTTGAAAAAATAATGACAAAACTTCCCCTACCTGGTGAAAGAAAAAGACTTACAAGTCCAAGAAGCACAGAGAGTCCCAAAAGAAGAGGAACCCAAAGAGGCCTACACCAAGACACATCATAATTAAAATGCTAAGGGTTAAAGACAAAGAGAGAATCTTAAAAGCAGCAAGAGAAAAGCAGTTAGTTGCCTACAAGGGTGCACCTACATGACTGTCAGCTGACTTCTCAACAAAACTTTGCAGGCCAGAAGGGAGTGGCAAGAAATATTCAAAGTGATGAATAGCAAGGACATACAACCAAGATCACTCTACCCAGCAAAGCTAACATTTAGAACTGAAGGTCAGATAAAGAGCTTCACAGACAAGAAAAAGCTAAAGAAATTCATCACCAACAAACCAGTATTAATTACATGAAATGTTGAAGGGAGGAGGAGGAGTAGAAGAGGAGAAGAGGAGAAGAGGAAGAAAAAAATTAAAAATATGAAAAATAAAATGGCAATAAATACATATCTATCAACAATTGAATCTAGAAATCAAAATAAACAAAGAATTTAATGAACAAAATAAACTGATTAATAAAACAGAACCAGAGGTATGGAAACATGGAACAGGCTGATGAATTTCAGAGGGAAGGTGGGGGGTGGGTGGGAAAAGAGATTAAGCAAAGAACTTATATTGCATATTTACATTACCTATGGTCAGACAATAGGGTAGTGAAGGCGTGAGGAGGATTGGGAACCAGGTGGAAGGGCACAATGGGTGGAAAAAATGGAGACATCTGTAATACTCTCAATAATAAAGATTTTAAATAAATTTTAAAAATAAAATATTTAAAGCATTCTACCAGGCTTTGTGGAACATAATGACAAGGGAGACAGGACAAACATTTTTTTAAAAAAAATAAAAAAACCACACACACACACACATACACACACACACACACACACACACCCCACTGCAAACATGTCTACTTATTAATTCCTAGTTATCCTTTAAAACCCAACTCCTCTGAATCTTTCCTTGCCTTGTTCAAGGGAATTGGAAACTCACACCTCCCACAGAACTTTGTACTTATCTCCTCCATACATAGTACCTACAATATCTGTCCTAATGTTTTGCAACTATTTGTTTATATGTCTGTCTCCCCTATCAAACTATGAATTCCTTAAGAAAAATGCTACAAGAAATACACCTTTATATCAATGGACTAAGCACATTATATTTTGTGTGTGTGTATATATGTATATATATATATACATGTATACATATATATATGTGTGTGTGTGTGTATATATATATATATATATATATATATATATATATTTCCATGCCTGCAAGTAACTCTCAAATGGCTTGTCAAATAAGTGGTATGCACATGCACATGCTTAAAGAGAAGGAAGATGCGAATATGTCAAAATGTTAACAATTAGTGAATGTAGGTAAAGAGTACATGCAAATGTGTTTACTCTTCCTACAACTTTTCTATACATTAAAAATTTCAAATATAAAAATTCAGAGTTAAATATAAACATTTTGTTCCATTTTATCTATCACAGGGCCTGGCACATGACAATTACACAAAATCTTCTACTTGAAAATGGAAAAAAGAAAAACCCACACTGACCATAAGTAATCCAGAAATCCCAAGAAAATAGTCCTGAAAAAGAAATGATCACTGAGTGGTCTATGAGGACAGGAGTTACAGAAAAAGTGGGATTGGGGCTGGGCTTTGAAAGGAGTGCATTAGCTCAGATTAGAAGGGAACATGCATTACCAATGGAAGAAGTTCATAAAAAAATTTGGTGGCTTCCATGTAGGAAAAATTTTAAAAAGACTCAATCAATCTGAAGTCATTAGACTGAGGTTGTATTCATACCACCACTAAATCCCAACCTGTTTCAATCCCTTCACTTGTAAGTTTGGAAAATAATACCTAACTTACAGGGTGTTGTGAGAATAAAATGCTAGTAATTATGGGGAAGTACATAGTACAATGAAAAGTATTTACACAAATGTCAGGTATTTTTATTAAGGAATTGTTAAAGTAATAAAGATACCAATCTGGCTGGAACTGAGGGTATAATGCAGGTTACCATCATGACATAATATTGGCTAGGACTAAACTCTAGAGTTTTTCCTATCAATCCAAAACATTTAGATTTTACTTGATTGGAAATGAGAGCCACAGAAAGATTGTTGAGAGTGGAAATAATATACTTTAAGTGTGGTTTTCACAACAGTGTTAAATGATCAAGGTTTAGACTAGAGTTGAGGCAGAAGGGACAAGAAAGGAGGGGATGGATTCAAGAAAAATTATAAGAATCAACAGACTTTGGTCTGCATGTATCAAAAGCCAAAGGAGGTCAATCAAAAGTCACCCTAATTACAGCATTTTGAACACTGTTTTATAGAACACTAATCTAGGAAATTCTTTAAAGGCTGTAAAATTCACTCCTATCTTAGATTCCAAATGCACTTTATTATGCTTTAGTATATCAAAGGCTCTGAGAAATTATGGAGTAAAGAAATCTTCTGTTTAACATAGCCCCAAACATAATGGAAAATGCTCTAAGTAATGTCGCCCAGGTGACCAGTACACTGAAGACACAATAAGAGAAAACACAATGCTTAGTGAGTTGCTGTTGTTTGATAGTCCATTTTGTTTGTTGAAGGTGTTTCAGACATAATGAATTTGAGAAGCTACATGATATGCAGGGTCAATTGATCAGAAGACTAATGAAAATCATGGTTTGACATTAAAGTGAGGTCAGAGTTAAAGATGAAGCTTTGGAAGTCATTCTTTTTACATGCAAAAGTAATAGTTAAAGTCATGGCGAAAAAATAAGAGATTACACAAAAAGAATAAAATTGAGCCAGAAGTAGAACTGAAGGCAGCCACAGAGCAATCTCTATTTGTGTTACTATTTATTTTTATGGGTGTGAGTGAATATATATGAGACTAAGAAAAAAGGACATTTGAAAAGCATGTATGTGCATAATTCTATTCTCAATCTAGGATAGAATTGCCACCTAAACCCTTGTAACTTTTTCATCAAGAATTCTCTTTAGTTCTGACATTATTTTTCAGAGTTAAACAAAGGTGAGAGTTGGAAGGAAGGGTAGAAATGGTTAATAATCAAAGGTTTGGGAAAATCCACACAGTAATTGGAAAACCTGTTTTAAATTGACAGTTGATGGGAATTTAACCCATGGATTTATTGGATTTAATCTATGCTCATTTATTGTCCATAGATAAGTGGTTATTATCCCTGGCTGTACTTTAGAATAACTTGGGTAGTTTGTTTAAAATATGCATGTCTCCCCCCCCCACCCCGCCTCTACTTTAAGAGATTTATCTAAATTGTTCTAGGAAGAGCTGCAGTAATGATATTTCCTAAAAAGCTTCCAAAGTGATTCCATTGTACAGCCAGAGGTTAGAAATACTCATGTAGACTAGCGACAAATATAGTTCACTGCCTATTTTTGTAAATAAATGCCTAACCGTACTCATTCATTTATGTATTGTTTCTGGCTGCTTTTGTTCATTAATGGAAGAACTGAATAGTTGGGTAGACACCACATGTGGCCCTCAGTGCTGAAAATATTTACTATCTAGCCCTTTACAGAGATGGGTTTGTGAGCCCTGGTCTGAATTAACTTTTGAGTCAGGTTTGAGAAAAAAATTAAAATTTTACAATTCCCAGAGAATGTGTTTCTTTTTTGAAGATGTTTCCTATTGCCATAATGTTTTTGAGACATTCTAAAGTTATTATCATATGGTAAATATTTGGGGGATATATAAAAAACTATTTAACAGAGCATTAAAATTTTAGAATGAACAATTCAATTTTCCCCTTCCTCTATTAAATTCTTTCTACCTGGGGCACTTAAGGAAAAATGTCAACTTTGCAGAATGATTAGTCGACAAGAAGACATAAGATTTCTTCTAATAGTACTAGTATTTTAAAAAATTGGTTAAATTGTACTGAGTGTGGAATTGGGTGTTATTCTATTAATATTTATTTCTAGTAAAATAAAATAGAGAGGTCAATGGGGGGGAAAGGAGACATATGTAATACCATATGTAATACTTTAAACAATAAAGAATTTAAAAATAAAATAAACTACTGAGATCAATGTAGCAAAACATTAGAGTAGGATATAGGATTTGAGAGGGGGAAAGAATAATATTACAGGTAATTTTTAACGGTTCTCTAAATTTTCCAAATTCATACAATGGTTATATATTATTTATGTAAGTCATAAAAATATTGATCTGTACTTCCTGGGCTAGAGCAAAAGCTCCAACAATTTTTTTCTGGTGGGCCTAAGCACCTCTCATTGATGGCTTGAAAGAATAACAAATGCCTGCTATTGTGGAGGATAAAACAATGAAACTTCCCTATTGCCAAGAACTGCAACCCACAGCATGTTGGTGCCCTTAATCTCAATATCCTATATAATAAAGGGTAATGTGCAAATCAACCGAACAGCAGAATGACCAGTCACTATGATGCGCACTGACCACCAGGGGGCAGGTGCTCCCACAGGGGGAGCACCATTCAGCCACAAGCTGGGCTGACAGTTGGTGAGTGCAGCAGCCTGCCTCCGCAGCAGCAGCGCTAAGGATGTCGGACTTCAGCTTAAGCCCGCTTCCCATGGGGAGTGGGCCTAAGCCATCAGTTGGACATCCCCCAAGGGCTCCCGGACTGCAAAAGGACGCAGGCTGGGCTAAGGGACTCCTCCGCACTCCCTGAGTGCACGAATCTCACGCACCAGGCCTCTAGTTCTGATCTATAGAAAACTAGAGCTCAGGTTGCCTAAGTCTGAGAGACACCACTTGAGAAAATGGCTGATATAGAGAGAATCTTACCCACTTTGGGAAAGAATTCACATGCAACTTACAACTGACAGCAGAGTATCTTAACATTAAGATTCCTATTAGCCCAGAATATTGTTTTCTTGGCCATTCAAAAGAACAAAGCACCCTGTGTTTAAACAATTTCATAAAGGATGCTTCTTCATTGAGGGGAAGGGCCTTAAAAGTTGGCTTAAAGGCATTTGTTGACTCTTGATTTTGCCGGGGAAGAGGGGGTAGGCATAGTCTCAAACAGTGGTCATAAGTATAAAAATCAACAAATAAACAGTCTTTACTTGTGTCAGGTTGGTAAGGTCTGACAATCTGTCAGTCACCCTCAAACAAATATCACTATCATTTTCAAAAATAAAGTAAAATGGTATATACCTGCCACCAAACATTCTTCTCAATGAGAATAAATATGCTGGAGACTGCAAAAGACATTTACTTAGAAAGAGGATATACATTTTAGCACAGATCCCACGACAGTATTTTCCACTGTAACAGAACAGACTGTGCCCACTTCCCCTGAATCAGCAAGTTTCAAGTTTCCACTTCAAAAATATTCAGCACAATACAGGAAAGAGTTTTGGAATGTAATTTTAGGAAGGTGAAAAAAGGGGGGGAGAAAGGCAAAATACAGTTCTATTATTCCTATGGGCTAGGCTACATGTTCTTTCAATTCCCCCTCCGCTACACATACACCACACAGCTCCAGATCTCTTTATATTTTTATTTTAGTACCTGCTCCAGTTCATAGGCCTTTGCCTTATCCTCATCACGGTCTGCATTCTTCCGATAGGCCAGGCCCAAACCCCACACAGCCAAGATGCTGTACACATTATCCCGGACCCAGGCATCTTTCTGATCATAGCTGGCTGGAAGCAAGCCAGTCACGGGATTCTGCAAAGCCAAGAAAAAAAGGACAGGCAGGTATCCATAGGCTGTTAATATTAGGAAACAATATCAAATGGTATACTTAGGGACTTTGGTCTAATTTCTACTTCCCTATTCCTGAGTATTATATCCCCCTTTCTTCTGACCAAGTACAAACAAATGCTATCTTGAATAGGGGGAAAGAGCTGTTTGAAAACTTACAAGTCTGAAAAGAAAGTCAGTGTTTTAACTTTCCAGTTAGAATGAGCTACCAACGATAAACCAGCATTAAAGAAGTATTAAAAATATAATTAACAGTATATACAAAGTACCTCAGATCTTCACAATAGTGTAGTCTTAAAATTACTAAATGTTCCCCTGCTTTCTTTGGCAGGAGGGGAAGAACGGTGACACACACACACACACACACACACACATTCACCGAGGGTCTCCATCCAAGCTATCACGCTGCACACATCTTCAGTGACTACAGGTAACACTTAACTTACCTGATGGCACAGGATGGTCTGATGCACCAGCCTAGCATAGCCGTCCAGCCGAACCCCCGAGTTACTCCGGCTCCTCATCGTGCCGCTTCCAATCTCAGTGAAACCGCTAGGGTGCCCGGTGCCACAGGGGCCTTCGGTCTTCCCAGGAAGGAGGCTCCAACGCAGCTGCACCCGCCCTGTGGGAAGCCCGAGTAGCAGGCTCCTGCAGAGCCGTCCCAACGCTCAGGCCTGGGCCAGCTGTCTGGGTCACGGCGGTCTCTGGAGCCCACCACACGCCCGCCCGCGCACCCGCGCAGCCTCCTGCAGCCTGGGCCCTAGCGCTGCCCTCTCCCAACCTTACGCCAGGCTGACCTCCTCTGCTCAACTCCGGGAGACTGTCCTGGCCCACAGCACACACACACGCGCCCCTCCTCCCTCCAGCAGCTGGTCCCCCTCTCAGCACCGCCTCCACCTAGCTGGAGCCGCCAGCAGGAGGCGGGGCGGGCTCCTGGGGTTCTGGCAGCTGCGAGCTGTTTCCCCTCAGCCTGCGAGCTTGTCCCGCCCACGTGCGTCCCCTGCACGCACGCCCCGCAGCAGAGGATGTGTCACGGTAGGCAACGTGATTTCAGAGGTTTACTTTCGACACTGAGTATTTCAGTTTTCCCCACTGGCTGTGCATTCAGGATGTTGAGGCGGCTGTTTCTTTTTGTTTTGTGGGGTGTGTTTTTTTCTGCTAAACTATTTTTAGGAGCCCACAGTGACTTCAAACCTAAGAAGAAAGGCACACATTTGCATTCAAGGCCTAAAGAACGAGAATTTCCAGAATGGTAATTTCCGGGTCTTTAATGTATTTTATACTTTTGACTAAAAACTCGGATTAAATTCCTCACTCCGAACCAAACCAAACACGGAAGAACTCCCCCGGGTACTTTATTTTCTTAGAAACTGGCGAATCTGTGGGCCTGGGAAGGCGGGCACAGCGGTGAGCTTTGAGGAAGCCAGTGACCGCGGGAACCTGGGCTCGGGTGGGATGGGGAGCGGTGCCTTATAATTAATTACCTTGGATGAAAGAGGTTTTGTAAGTGATTTGGAAGGCTCCCTCGTGTACACGTAAGTCACACGGGACAGGCAACAGACTCAGGTGAAAATAAAAGGGAGAAAGGGAGGCTAGAAAAGAAGCCTGCAAATAATGCTCACTCCTCACTGGCCGCCAGTTGTCACACACCCCCGTTTTTTGCTACCTGTTTACTGCCCCCAACCCCCACCTCTTGAGCTCAGCTCATTCAAAGACCCTGCAGGCCTTTCAAGGCTTGGTTTAAGTACCACCTGCTCTCAAAATTGCAGGGTTAACAGAATTAGACCTTTCAATTCCCAACTCTAATAATCTGTGATTCTAAGCCTTCCCTAGCCGCCTCACCCAGGCCACAGTGATTTTGCATTTATTTACATTTTTATTTCTCTAAATTTAGTTTCTCTTTCTAAGCTTACTCCATCCCAACCCCCATTCTCACCGACTCCCAAATTAGCATAAAGGCAGCCACCTCAGAGGTGACTAGCAAATATTTGGTAAGGATGACAGTTATACACAGTAATAGACAGAATTTTCAAGCAAATACTTATCATTGCATTCATTAGCTACGCAAATGCTGTGACTGGCACATAACAAGCCACTTCAAGGCCCAGGTGCACAGGGGGAGAACAAGTCTTTCCTAGCACATTGCGTACCGCATAGAAATCTCTAAGACATACGCCAGGGACCGCACGTTTTGGGGCAAACTGCACGTTATTTAAATCATCATAATGTACTTTAGGTGTTGTTTTTTAATAATTATAACATTTTTATTTACAAAAACAATTAAACAATTAAAGTTCCTAGTACTTTTTTAACGTATGGTACTGCGTAAAACATTTTCCTCTATGAAGAGGGACCAAACAAAATTTACATAAGTATCTAGATTCGCTCCTTTTTCCATGGGCGTGAAAAACGAGAACACTCGTGAGCGGTCCTTAATATATGGCGCGTGAAACACGAGAAAACTCCTGAGCCGTACGAAATGTGCTAGGAAAGCTAGTTCATGTTGAATGAAAGAACACTTTCCCAACCCTGCTCTGCCCCTAACTCCCTGATATCTTCCCCTTAGCCTGTAGCCTCAAAAGCTCTTTCTCTATCCTTGTCCACTTCAAGGTACTGCCCTCTCTTTTTCTTTACTGCACCATCATGGGGTGGGTGGGTGGGTGGAGAGATCAACCAAAGAACTTGTATGCATACTAGAGGCCTGGTGCATGAAATTAGTGCATGGGGGGGGGGTCTCCTCAGCCCAGCCTGCACCCTCTCACAATCCAGGACCGCTGGCTCCTAACTGCTCACCTGCCTGCCTGCCGGATCGCCCCTGCTGGCCTACCTGCCAGCCTGATCACCCCTAACTGCCTCTGCCTGCCAGCCTGGTCACCCCCAACTGCACCCCCACCAACCTGGTCACCCCAACTGACCCCCCGCCAGCCTGGTCGCCCCTAACTGCCCCCCTGCCAGCCTGGCCACCCCTTGCTGCCCCCCTCTGCCAGCCTGGTCACCCTTAACTGCACCCCACTGCTGACCTGGTCACCTCCAACTGCCCCCCACCCCGCCGGCCTGGTTGCCCCTCACTGCCCCCCTCTGCCAGCCTGGTCACCCCCAACTGACCCCCTGCTGGCCTGGTCACCCCAACTGCCCCCACTGCTGGCCTTGTTGCCCCCAACTGCCCCCCTGCTGGCCTGGTCACCCCTCACTGCTCCCCCTCCCAGCCTGGTTGCCCCACACAGCCTGCTGTTTGGTCGTTTGGTCATCCCTCACTAACTCCCCTGCCAGCCTGGTCACCCCATGCAGACTGCTGCTCAGTCGTTTGGTCATCCCTCACTAACCCCCCTGCCGGCCTGGTCACCCCATGCAGCCTGCTTGTTCAGTTGTTTGGTCGTCCCTCACTAAGCCCCCTGCCAGCCTGGTTGCCCCACGCAGCCTGCTGGTCGGTCGTTTGGTTGCCCCTCACTGCCCCCCCCTGCCAGCCTGGTTACTCCATGCAGCCTGCTGCTCAGTCATTTGGTCATCCCTCACTAACCCCCCTGCAGGCCTGGTCGCCCCACGCAGCCTATTCAGTCGTCCATTTGGTCATCCGTTCAGTTGCGATGGCCCCTGGCTCTTTATATATATAGATATGCATAACCCATGGACATAGACAATAGGGTGGTGAAGGCCTGGGGTGGTGGGCAAGGGCAGGCTAGAAGGAGTCAATGGGGGGAAAAGGGGGACATATGTAATACTTTCAACAATAAAGTTAAAAATGGTTTTTTGCATTGAATTTAGAAGTAAAATTTACATTTAAAAATAAATAAAAGTCGTTTTTAATATTAAAGTATATATAAGGTCACTAAAGAAAACTTGGGCCGAAACCGGTTTGGCTCGGTGGATAGAGCGTCGGCCTGCAGACTGAAAGGTCCCAGGTTCGATTCCGGTCAAGGGCATGTACCTGGGTTGCGGGCACATCCCCAGTAGGAGATGTGCAGGAGGCAGCTGATCGATGTTTCTCTCTCATCGATGTTTCTAACTCTCTATCTCTCTCCCTTCCTCTCTGTAAAAAAGCAATAAAATATATTAAAAAAAAAAAAAGAAAACTTGGAAAGTATAGAAAAGTAAAGCAAAACAATCATAATTCCTACACACACACACACAGTTAATATTTTAGTTTATTATTTCTAATCATTTTATTCTTCTGCACAGACTGCCCCCCCCTCCAGTTATTTAGAAATATGAGTAGATAGGAATGCCAGAAGTACCGTAAGTTCTCACCAAGAAAGATAACTGGCTGAGTATCAAGAGGCCTTGCTGGATGGCTTTACCTTGGTGTTTTCAACATTAGTCCAGGCTGGGCCTTCAGTCATGCAGTCTTAGAAACTCAATCTCCTGTGGGGGCCGGTGTGGCTCAATGGTTGAGTATCAACCTATGAACCAGGAGGTCACCTTTTGATTCCCAGTCAGGGCACATGCCCGGGTTACAGGCTCAATCCCCAGTATGGGGTGTGCAGGAGGGAGCCGATCAATGATTCTCTCTCATCATTGATGTTTCTCTCTCTCCTTCTCCCTCTCCGAAATCAATAAAAATATATATAATTTTAAAAAAGAAACTTAATCTCCTTAAGGTCCCAGAACTGGTCAAACTCAGGAGGCTGACTCATGCTAATTACTACACAAGAGAATGATATGTGAATAATGAGAAATGAGAAATCGAATTGTGGCAGTTACACTGTACCTACTATTGTGCAGAATGACTCATTCACCCAAAATTATGTTATGGTGGCCTTTGTGTTTTGTTGGCAGTTTCTTTTGCTGTGTAGTATTAGGGTCACCAAAGGAAGAACACACGAGGCCAGTGGTAAGGGATTTTAAACTTATTAGGTCATGTGGATACCAGATGGGCTGAGCCCAAGAAATGGCGTCAGCACCCAGGGACAGAAAGTCAGAGATATTAAAGGACTGTAGGCAGGCTTTTTCTGGGTGGAGAATTCTCTGGGCGGATCCTGAGGGAAAAGATAATGGTCTTAGCAAATGGAATGTTATGTTGGCAAGTGCTAAGCAAAAGGGAATGTGGATTGTGAAGTGGCCTAAAGGTGAGTTGCCAAGGGGAGGGGTGTTGATTCAATAACTTGATAAGACATAACATGCAGGAGCTTTTTAGTTTGACATAGTCCCATTCATTTTTTACCTTTACTTTCCTTGCCTTTGGGTCAAATTCATAAAATCTCCTTTAATACCAAGATCCATAAGTATAGTACCTATGTTTTCTTCTATGTAACTTACTGTTTCAGGCCTTATATTTAGACCTTTGATTCATTCTGTTATTTTTGTATATGGGAACAAACAGCAGTCCAGTTTCATTCTTTTGCATGTGGCTTTCCAATTTTACCAGTACCATTTATTGAAGACGCTTTCTTTTCTTCATTAAATGATTTTAGCTCGTTTGTCAAAAATTATTTGCGCATATACATGTGGGCTCTCAATTCTGGACTCTCAATTCTGTTCCATTGGTCTATATATCTATTTTTCTGCCAATACCATGCTATTTTGATTTTTTAAATTTGTTCAGGATCACTTTGGCTATTTGGGGTATTTTGTGGTTTCATGCAAATCTGATTTTTTGTTCTATTTCTTTAAAAATGCCATGGGATTTTTAAAATTTTATTTTATTGTTTAAAGTATTACAAATAGTAGTACATATGTCTCCTTTTTTTCCCCATTGACCTTCTCTCGGCCTCCTCTACCCCCCGGCACATGCCCCACCCCACCCCAGTGTCTTGTATCCACTGGTTATGCTTACATGCATGCATACAAGTCCTTTGGTTGATCTCCTACCTCCCCACCGCCACAACACTCCCCAGCCTTCCCACTGTAATTTGACAGTCTGTTCAATGCTTCTCAGCCTCTGTATCTATCTTTTTGTTCATCAGGTTATAATTTTCTTTATTATCCATAAATGAGTGAGATCATGTGGTGTTTTTCTTTCACTTCCTGGCTTATTTCACTTAGCATAATACTCTCCAGTTCCATCCATGCTGCTGCAAATGGTAAGAATTCCTTCTTTTTTACCACAGTGTAGTATTCCATTGTGTAAATGTACCACGGTTTTCTAATCCACTCATCTGTTGATGAGTACTTAGGCTGTTTCCAAATCTTGGCTTTGGTAAATTGTGCTGCTATGAACATAGGGGTGCATATATCCTTTCTAATTGGTGTTCTGGTTTCTTGGGATATATTCCTAGAAGTGGTATTATTGGGTCAAATGGCAGTTCCATTTTTAAATTTTTGAGGAAACACCATACTGTTTTCCACAATGGCTGCACCAGTCTGCATTCCCACCTGCAGTACACGAAGGTTCCTTTTTCTCCGCATCCTCTCCAGCACTTGTCATTTGTTGATTTGTTGATGATAGGTATTCTGACAGGTGTGAGGTGGTACCTCATTGTCATTTTGATTTGCATCTCTTGGATGATTAGTGACTTTGAGCATGTTTTCATGTGACTCTTGGCTTTCTGAGTGTCCTCTTTCCAAAAGATTCTATTTAGGTCCTTAACCCATTTTTTTATTGGATTATTTTCCTTTTGTTGAGTAGTATGAGTTCCCTGTAAATGTTGGAGATTAAAGCCTTATCGGAGATAACATTGGCAAATATGTTCTCCCATGCAGTGGGCTTTCTTGTTGTTTTGTTGATGGTTTCTTTTGCTGTGTAGAAGCTTTTTATTTTGATGTAATCCCATTTCTTTATTTTCTCCTTAGTCACTCTTGCCCTAGGAGCTGTGTCTGTAAAGATATTGCTATGACATATGTCTGCAATTTTGCTGCCTATGGACTCTTATAGAATTTTTATGGTTTCCCATCTCACATTCAAGTCCTTTAGCCATTTTGAGTTTGTTTTTGTGTATGGTGTAAGTTGGTGATCTAGTTTCATTTTTTTGCATGTATCTGACCAAATTTCCCAGCATCATTTATTAAAGAGGCTATTTTGACTCCATTGTATGCTCTTGCCTCCTTTGAAGAATATTAATTGAGTATAATGGCTTGGGTCAATTTCTGGGTCCTCTATTCTGTTCCATTGGTCTATATGTCTGTTCTTGTGCCACTACCAGGCAGTTTTGAGAACCGTGGCTTGGTATTATAGTTTGATGTCTGGTATTGTGATCCCTCCAACTTTGTTCTTCTTTCTCAGGATAGCTGTGGCTATTCGGGGTCTCTTTTTATTCCAGATGAATTTTTGGAGAGTTTGTTCTAGATCTTTGAAATATGTCATTGGTATTTTAATAGGTATTGCATTGAATCTATAGATTACTTTAGGTAGTATGGACATTTTAATGATGTTGATTGTACCAATCCATGAACATGGTATGTTCTTCCATTTGTTTATGTCTTCCTCTCTTTTTTCAATGTCCTGTAATTTTCCAAGTACAGGTCTTTTATGTTCTCGGTTAAGTTTATACCTAGGTATCTTAATTTTTTGGTGCAATGGTAAATGGGATTGTTTTGTTCATTTCTCTTTCTGTGAGTTTATTATTGGTGTATAAAAAGGCCATAGATTTCTGGGTGTTAATTTTGTATCCTGCTACATTGCCAAATTCATTTATTAGATCTAGTAGTTTTCTGATGGAGTCTTTGGGATTTTCTATGTATAATATCATGCCGTCTGCAAATAAGGACAGTTTTACTCTTCTTTTCCAATTTGGATGCCTTTTATTTTTTCTTCTTGTCCAAATGCTGCGGCTAGTACTTCTAATACTATGTGGAACAGGAGTGGGGAAAGTGGGCATCCTTGTATTGAACCTGTTCTTAGAGGAAATGGATTTAGTATTTGCCCATTGAGTATGTTGGCTATAGGTTTGTCATATATGCTTTTATTATGTTGAGGTATGATCCCTCTATTCCCACTTTGCTGAGAGTTTTTATAAAGAAAGGGTGTTGGATTTTGTCAGATGCTTTTTCTGCATCAATTGATATGATTATGTGATTTTTGTCTCTCAGTTTGTTGAAGTGATGTATCACATTTATTGATTTGTGGATATTGAACCATCCTTGCATTCCTGGAATAAATCCAACTTGATCATGGTGTATGATCTTTCTAATGTACTGCTGAATCTGATTTGCTAGGATTTTGTTGAGGATTTTAGTATCTATGTTCATGAGGGATATTGGCCTGTAATTCTCTTTCATTGTGTTGTCTTTGTCTGGTTTTGGTATTAGGGTGATGCTGGCTGCATAGAATGAACTTGGAAGTGTTCCTTCCTCTTGAATTTTTTGGAATACTCTGAGGAGGATATGTTTTAGCTCTTCTTTGAATGCTTGGTAGAACTCCCCTGTAAAGCCATCTGGACTAGGGCTTTTGTTTCCTGGAAGGTTTTTGATCACTGTTTCAATTTCTTCGGTAGTTACCGACCTATTCACGTTTTTTTCTCTTCTTGGTTGATGGTTGAGTTTTGGGAGCTTCTATTTTTCTAAGAATATGGCCATTTCATCTACGTTGTACATTTTGTTGGAATAGAGTTTTTCATAGTATTTTTGCATAATCATTTGTATTTCTGTGGGATCAGTTGTTATTTCACCTCTTTCATTTCTGATTTTGTTTATTTGGGTCCTCTCTCTTTGCTTCTTGGTGAGCCTGGCTAGAGGTTTCTCAACCTTGTATATCCTTTCAAATAACCAGCGTTTGGTTTTGTTTTTTTTTTTTATTTTTTTTTGTTTTTGTTTTTGGTTTTTTTTTTTTTGGTTTTTTTTTTTTTTTTTGGTGTCTATGTCATTTATCTCGGCTCTGATCTTTATTATTTTCTTCCTTCTGCTTACACTGGGCTTTTCTTGTTGCTCTTTTTCTAACTCTTTGAGTATGGTTAGATAATTTATTACCATTGTTTCTTGTTTTTTTTGAGGCAGGCCTATAGAGCTATGAACTTCCCTCTCAAGACTGCTTTCACTGTGTCTCATAGATTTTGGATTGTTGTGTTCTCATT
Organism: Myotis myotis; assembly: GCF_014108235.1. Classification (NCBI taxonomy): domain Eukaryota; kingdom Metazoa; phylum Chordata; class Mammalia; order Chiroptera; family Vespertilionidae; genus Myotis; species Myotis myotis. The sequence continues at coordinate 79,878,665 of NW_023416346.1, read as the reverse complement.
GTCATTTGTTGCCATGATGCTTTTTATTTCTTCTTTGATCTCTCTGGTAACCCAGTCATTGTTTAATAGCATGCTATTTAGCCTCCAGGTGTTTGATTTTTTTATTGTAGTTGATTTCTAGTTTTATGCCATTGTGGTCTCAGGTGGTGCTTGATATGATTTCTATCTTTTTGAATTTGAAGAGACTTTGCCTGTGACCCAATATATGGTCTATCTTTGAAAATGACCCATGTGCATTTCAGAAGAATGTTTATTTTGTGGCTTTGGGGTGAAATGTTCTGAAGATGTCAGTTAATTCCATCTGATCTAGTGAGTCATTTAGGATTGATGTTTCTTTGCTGATTTTTTGTTTAGAGGATTTGTCCAATGATGATAGTGGGGTATTAAAGTCCCCTACTATGACCATATTGCTATCAATCTCTCCCTTGATATCTTCCGAAAGTTTTTTTTTTTTATGTATTTGGGTGCGCCTGTATTGGGTGTGTATATGTTTAACCGAGTTGTATTTTCTTGTTGGGTTGCTTCCTTTAATATTATGAAGTGGCCTTCCTTATCTATTGTTATGTCCTTCACTTTGAGATCTAATTTGTTCGATATAAGTATTGCTACCCAAGCTTTTTTTTTTTTTTTCATTTCCATTCGCCTGAAAAGTCTTTTTCTATCCCTTCACTGTCAGTCTGTGTGATCCTTTTTTCTGAGGTGGGTTTCCTGTAGACAGCAGATATATGGATCATGTTTTCTTATCTACTCAGCTACCCTATGTGTTTTTATTGGGGCACTTATTACATTAACATTTAAAGTTATTATTGATAGGTACTTGTTTATCACCATTTTTATTCTTTACACCTGTGTTCCTTCTTCGTTTCCTATTTTTTCTTTGTACAGCAAACTGTTTAGCATTTCTTGCTTTGCTGGTTTGGTGGTAATAAACTCCCTTAGTCCTTTTTTGTCTGTGAAGCTTCTGATTTCACCCTCAATTTTGATTGACAGCCTTGCTGTGTACAGTATTCTTGGATTCAGATCCTTCCTTTGCATGACTTTGTATATTTCATTCCATTCCCTTCTGGCCTGATGTGTTTCTGTTGAGAAATCAGTCACTAGTCTGATAGGGGATACTTTGAAGTTAACTTTCTATCTCTCTCTGGCCGCCTTTAAGATTCTTATTTTGTCACTGTTGTTTGCCAATTTAATTATAATGTGCCTTGGCATCGGTCTTTTTGGGGTTCATTTTGTTTGGGACTCTGTGTGCTTCTTGGATTTGTGCGAGTTTTTTCTTCCCTATATCAGGGAAGTTTTCTGTCATTATTTCTTCAAACAGGTTTTCTATTCCTTGGTCAGTTTCCTCTCCTTCTGGACCCCTATTATGCAGATGTTGTTTCGTTTCATGTTGTCCCAAAGTTCCCTTAGGCTGTCCTCCTGTTTTTTAAGTTTTTTTTCTAGATGCTGCTCTGCTTGGGTATTTTTTCCTGTCATATCTTCTAGATCACTGTTGCAGTCCTCTGCTGCTTCTAGTCTACTGTTGTTGCTTTCCATTGAGTTATTTATAGCAGCAATGCTATTTTTCATTTCTTCTTGGTTCTTCTTCATTTCCTCTTGGTTCTTACACATATTGTTGAATTTGTCTACCATTCTTTTCAGCCACCTTATGACCATTTCTCTGAATTCTTTCTCTGACATTTTGCTTGCCTCCTTTTCGTTTACTCCTTTTTCTGGTGATGCCTCCTTTTCTTTCATTTGCGGGCTGTTTCTTTGTCTCCCCATGATCTCTGTTCTCTGGGTGTCTGGTTATGTAGCTCTCTTTCTCCTTTCTCTAGGCGAAATATGACCTTTCCGTGAGGAGGAGCAGATCTTGTCTGAGTCCACGTATTCACGCTGCTTGAGATCTGGTGTTCCTGGGTTCATAGCTGGTCCCTGGGTGCCATGGTTGCAGGGTCCCTGGGTACGGATAACAGCCACTCTCCCCTTCAAGATGGCACAGTCTCCAATGCCATGGGATTTTTTATGTGGATTGTAATAAATCTGTATATTGCTTTCGGTAATATGGCCATTTTAACTATGTGGATTCTTCCAATTCATGAACACAGAATATCTTTTCATTTCTTTGTGCTTTCTTCAACCTTGTTTTTTCTTCTTCAACCTCTTTTATTAACGTCATATAGTTTTCAGTGTATAAGTTCTTCCCATAGTTTGTTTTGTTTATTCCTTGGTATTTTATTCATTTTGTTACAATTGTAAAAGGAATTATTTTTCCATTTCTTCTTCTGGAATTTCATTGTTGGTATATAGGGATGTAATGGATTTTTTTACATTTATTATGCATTCTACAACTTTACTGTATTTGTTTACTGTTTCTAAGATTTTTGTGTTAGGAGTTTTTAGTGTTTTCTACATAAAGAATTATGTCATCTGTAAAAAGTGACAATTTTACTTCTTCATTTCCAATGTAAGAGCCTTTTATCTGTCTTGCCTATATTGTATCCTAAATTTGAATATTTGTTTCTACTGATGATTGGTATGTATGTCTATTTATGTGCCAGTGCCCTTTGTTTTAAATATTTGAAGCTTTAGCTTGGCCACTGTGGCTAAGTGGTCGAGCGTTGACCTATAAACCAGGAAGTCACTGTTCAATTCCTGGTCAGGGCACATGCCTGGTTTATGGGCTCAATCCCCAGTAGGGGGTGTGCAGGAGGCAGCTGATCAATTATTCTCTCTCATCATTGATGTATCTATATCCCTCTCCCTTCCTCTCTGAAATCAATAAAAATATATTATAAACAAACAAACAAACAAACAAACAAATATTGGAAGCTTTAAAATGTTTGAATACCTGGTAGAGCTAACCAGCACTATTCTTCTTTTTCAGAATTTCCTGGTTATTTTTGTTTACTTATTTTTCCATAATCAATTTGTATAATTAAAAAAGTAGATTCTGTTGATATTTTTCTTGGGATGATGTTAAATTTACAAATTACTAATTTGTACAGGCTAGCAATAGAATTTATAAACATAGGCAACTACACATAATAATTATAATGCATGATATTTTTAGTGTTTTTTATTCATGATAATACGTAGTTCAATGCAGTGTGCAAAATTGCTATGAACACAGTACATTAGTGCAGCATATTCAGCAATCTTTGTACAATTCAATGCTAGGATGTTTTGTGTCTCTAATTTTCACAGAATAAACTTGAGCCTTTAGCATATCCCAACAGTATTTAAAATGCACATGTAATATGCTATATATATATTACATGTAATATTTTCAAAAGCCTATATTTCCAGAAAAGCTAGGAAAGACCAAGAAACTATCACAGATCAAAGGACAAATAAATGCAATGAGGAACACTAAATTGGACCCCAGAACAGCAACAAAAAAGTACATTAATGGAAAAATTGGTTAAATCCAAATAAAGTCTGGGATTTAGTTAATAGTAATATGCTAATGCTGTGTTTTTTTTTAATTCTGACAAATGTACTATCATGATTTAAGATGATAACAGGGGAAACAAAAATTGGGTGATGGGTATGCAAGAGTTCTCTATACTTACCTTTGCAACTCTTCTGTGATCCTGAATTATTCAAAAAATAAAAAATTTATTATTTTTTAAATCTGTTTCTAGATTTTATGGTTATTCAATATTATAATTATGTATTTAGCTCCCTCACTAGACCAGCAGTCACCAACTGGTGGTCCGTGGACCACTGGTGGTCCGTGAGGTCTGAGAGGTTGGTGACCGCTGCACTAGACTGTGATAAATGCTAGAGCATGGACCACTCAGCACTATTCACATGCTCACCAAAAGTTATTGAGGACAACCCTAGAATGATTAAAACAAGCCAAGAAAACAGTGAGAAATTTTGGCAAAAAGTCCCAAGTTGCTGTCTTCCCTATATAACATACTAGTGGCCTGGTGCACAAAATTCATGCATGGGGAGGAGGGTGTTCCTCAGCCCAGCCTGCACCATCTCCAATCTGGGATCCCTCGCACAATCTGGGACTGCTGGCTCCTAAGTGCTCACCTGACTGCCTGCCTGATTTCCCCTAACCACTTCTGCCTGTCAGCCTAATCGCCCCCTAACTGCTCTCCTGCTGGCCTGATTGATGCCTAACTGCTCCCCTGCTGGCCTGATTGCTCCCAACTGCCCTCCCCTGCCAGCCCAGTTGCCCCCAACTGCCCTCCCCTGCTGACCCAATCACCCACAACTGTCCTCCCCTGCTGGCCTGGTCACCCAAAACTGCCCTCCCCTGCTGGCCTGGTCACCCCCCATTGCCCTCCCCTGCTGGCCCGATCACCCACAACTGCTCTCCCCTGCTGGCTATCTTGTGGCAGCCATCTTGTGACAACGTCACACGAGGGCGTTGCACCACCTAGGCTTTTATTATATAGGATCATTCAATTAAATAAACCAAATGTGTTACTGATAAACATTTTTAACAACTCTATCTTTCATCCAGGTAGACTTAAAGAAAAACATATTTGGGAAACCTGACCTAAAAGTCCAAAGTTCTCCTTTTCCTTTACCTACTCACCTTCACTCATTTTTAAAGTGTTCTTCCTGCTTACCTCAAAGTCTTTAGCACAGTAGCTTTTAAGTGGAAAGAACAGTGAGCTTGGGATCTAGTCTAGGCTCTCACTTCCTGGATGCGTAACTTTGGGTAAACTACTTCATCTCTATGAGCCTATTTTTCATCTCCCTAACTAATGGGATTAAATAAGAAAGTAGATGTGATGTGCCTAGTCGGTGTGGCTCAGTGTTGACCTGTGAACCAGGAGGTGATGGTTTGATTCCCAGTCAGGGCACATGCCCATGTTGCAGGCTCCATCCCTGGTAGGGGGCATGTAGGATGCAGCAGATCAATGTTTTTCTCTCATCATTGATGTTTCTATCTCTCTCCCTCTTCCTTCCTCTCTGAAATTAATGAAAAAGAAAGGGAGGGAGGGAGGGAGGAAATAGGCATGATGTACTCTGTAAGTCTAGGATACTAGGCTGCTTTTTGTACTTCTTTGTGAGGGTGCAATTTTTTTCCTGCCAAACTTAGTCTTTCTCCAGTGTTCCCTCCGTGAATGGTACCACCCCCTACTCACTTGCCCAAACTACAGCCCAAATCATGCTTAACTCCCTTTTTCCTTTAATACCTCCTTCCTGATTTTCAAAATTGTCACAAAGTCCTATAGATTCTACTTTCTAAATATCTGATCCATCCTCTGATCTTGATCCCCACTGTCACTGCTTTAGTTTCTCCATGAAATATAGTAACAGTTTCTTAACTGGTCTCTTTGCTTGTTCCTCATTTTTCATATTGCTCCCAAATTCACATTTTAAATACCAAGTTGGCTCTGTTACTCCTCAACTTAAAATTCTCCCATGGACTCTTATAGCCCTTAAGATAAATCCAAACTCTTTAGCATGGCACTGTGATCTAGGCCAGTGGTCGGCAAACTCATTAGTCAACAGAACCAAATATCAACAGTACAACGATTGAAATTTCTTTTGAGAGCCAAATTCTTTAAACTTAAACTATATAGGAAGGTACATTGTTATTAACTTAATTAGGGTACTCCTAAGCTGGCCTTTGCTAAAAATGTCCTCAATCTGATTGAGGTACGTTCACTGAGGTCAACCCCTTCCAACTCTCCCATCCACACTCATCTTGTATACTTGTTTCAGATAGACAAGTGTGGATGGGAGAGTTGGAAGGGGTCGACCTCAGCAAATGTACCTCAAAACAATGTACCTCCCCCGTGCTGCGTATCCCGCGGCCCGCCTGCCCCGCGTCTCCCATCGCCCAACTGACCGACACCCCCCACTTCTTCTAACGCCACTTCTTCAAAATAGACTCGCCCAGGCCGAAAACCGACTTCTGCGCATGGATCACGAAGTTTCAATCGTGTTGTATGTGCGCGCCCACATGTGGTATTTTGTGGAAGAGCCACACTCAGGGGCCACAGAGCTGCATTTGGCTCACGAGCCGTGGTTTGCTGACCACTGATCTAAGCTATGTGTATCCATCCAGCTGTATTTCTCTCCAGTCTCTACTATATCTCTAGGCTTTAGCTACCTTGAAATATTTTCAGTTGTCTGATATCACTGAGTATTCATTCACAATTGTGCTACTCCTATTATCAATGGGGTGCCCTCTGTGTCCCCATCTGTTACTGGTGGAAGTGGAGCTCTTGAGGTGCCAGGGGGAAAAGAATTTCCTGAGGCTCCCGCAGGAGGATGAAGTATTGTGGAAAGCTTTATTGTTCATGTAAAATTAAGGGTTGTTTCCCTCCAAAGTCCCATCTCCCTCCATCTTGCCATGGAAAAAAATTCCAGCTGTGTGTTTAGCAGGGATAGGACTGAAGCCAATGCCCGGAGTGTCCACTCCATATATTAAAGTCCAGTCTAGTCCAGTATCCTGCATGTGGAGTCTACATGGCCATGCAGCTGCTAGGGTCATGTGGCGGGCTAGTACAGAGGTGAGTACAAGTCATGGAATAAGTGAGAAACAGGAGGACAAGAGAACAAGCAACAGAGTGAGAACTTTTTGTCACCAGGTTATAACTAACAGCTTAACCAATTAAGCCTTCTGGATTTTGCATGCTTGCAGTAGGCTCTGCCCCTCTAGCCAATTATTTTTGTTCCCAAGTTATAGTGACAGGCAAGGACCTTACCTAAGTCACCCTGACTTCACTGAGCATGCACCCATTTTTCCCTTTGTTAGAACCCTTCCCCCAGTGATTTGCAGGGGATGGAACAGTGCCTTCCTGTGGACTGTGAGGTTGCAGCTTCCTGATGAAGCTGCCCAAATGACCATGCCTATAATGAAAGGCCTCCCCTTTGCTCTCTATTATTAATATTAACTACCTAGTTACAACAAGAATATTCCCTCTGTCTGAAAGACTTCCCTTCACCTATTTTTAAAAATTTGCTAAATCTTGTGGTCAATTCTCAGTCTTCATATTACTTGATCTATCAACAGTATTTGTCATAGTCACTCACTCTTTGATTTTTCTTCACCCAGCTTTTAGAATGCCAAACACTCTTGCTTTTCCTCTTATCACACAGCAGTTGTTGTTTCTTCTGATTATTATTTTTGTTTCCTCCTCTGCTCCCCAACCTATTAATATTGAAATGCTCCAGGGCTCACTCTTGAATCACTTTTTCTTTGTTTATCTTTCTTTACTTTTTATTTTTAATTTTTAAACTTTAATTTAATTCTATTTTTTCCATCACTTTTTATCCACTCTAGGCCCTCTACTGAAGGGGAAAATAAAACATTTGGGGGGCTAGCTATCTGAATCTGTGCCAGTATCCTGCCTTATGATGCACAGTCTTGCTTGCCGACAAACTCCATTCTTTTTTTTTTAATATATTTTTTATTGATTAAGATGTTACATATGTGTCCTTGTCCCCACGTTACCCTCTACCCCCCTGCCCCCGCTCATGCCCTCACCCCCCCGTTGTCCGTGTCCATTGGTTAGGCCTATATGCTTGCATATAAGTCCTTTGGTTGATCTTTCCCCCTTACCCCTTCCCTCCCCTACCTTCCCTCCAAGGCCCGACAGTCCAATCAATGCCTCTCCGTCTCTGGATCAGTCCTTGTTCATCAGTTTATGTTGTTCATTATATTCCACAAATGAGTGAGATCCTGTGGTATTTATCCGCTCTCCAGTTCCATCCATGCTGTGGCAAATGGTAAGAGTTCCTTTTTCTTCTTCCTCTTCTTAAAGAATACCTTTCAGCATTTCATATAATGCTGGTTTGGTGGTGATGAACTCCTTTAGCTTTTTCTTATCCGTGAAGCTCTTTATCTGACCTTCTATTCTGAATGATAGCTTTGCTGGATAAAGTAATCTTGGTTGCAGGTTCTTGCTATTCATCACTTTGAATATTTCTTGCCAGTCTCTTCTGGCCTGCATGGTTTCTGTTGAGAAATCAGCTGACAGTCGTATGGGTACTCCCTTGTAGGTAACTGACTGTCTTTCTCTTGCTGCTTTTAAGATTCTCTCTTTATCTTTTGCTCTTGGCATTTTAATTATGATGTGTCTTGGTGTGGTCCTCTTTGGATTCCTTTTGTTTGGGGTTCTCTGCGCTTCCTGGACTTGTAAGTCCATTTCTTTCACCAGGTAGGGGAAGTTTTCTGTCATTTCTTCAAAAAGGTTTTCAATATCTTGCCCTCTCTCTCCTTCTGGTAACCCTATAATTCTGATGTTGGTACGCTTGAAGTTGTCCCAGAGGTTCCTTACACTATCTTCATATTTTTGGAATCTCTTTTCTTTTTTCTTTTTCGGTTGGGTATTTTTTGTTTCTTTGTATTTCAAATCTTTGACTTGATTCTTGGGATCCTCTTGTCTGCTGTTGGATCTCTGTAAATTATTCTTTATTTCAGTCAGTGTATGCTTAATTTCTAGTTGGTCCTTTTTCATGTCCTCCATGGTCTCACTATACTTATTGAGGGATTCATTAAATTTATCGGCGGTTTCCATAAAATTCTTGAAAAACCTTATAAACGTGGCCTTGAACTCTATATCCAGTGGTTTGCTTTCCTCCATTTCTGCCATTTGTGACCTGTTTCTTTGTCTCCGCATTTTGGCTGCTTCCCTGTGTTGATAGAGTGGCCCTGCGCTCCAGGTGTCCTGTAGGGCCCAGTGGCTCAGCCTCTCCCGTTACCTGAGGTGGACACTCTTGGTGCACTCTTGGTGCCTTGGTTGTTGTAGGATCACTGGGAGGAATTGACCTCCAGGCCAATTGGCTGTGAGAATCAGCTGTGTCTGAAGTGGGAGAACTTCTGTGCTGAAGACACCCTTCTGGGGCAAGACTTGCTTCAGTGGGGCTTTGGTGCTCACTGAGTCTGCTCCCTGAGTGTGTCCCTTATGGATCTGAGGAGTTGCAATCTGGATGGTCCCCCTCTGACCACTGGGTACAGTGGCTCCTGGATCTAAGGAGGTGCTAATTCAGCCTCTGCCTGAGGCCACACAGCAGGAGCCACGAAGAGGCTCAGCTGTGAAGCAATGCAAGCCGCTGCGGGGCCTTGGGCCTTCTCTTGGAAGTTCCGGGTCTGCCTGGCTCGGCTGTAGTTAGGTACATTCACATGCAAAAGCCTCTGCCGCAGCCTGGGTGGGGCGGGGTCTCAGGGAGTCAAAGGGCGGAGAAAGCAGCTATGGCTGATTCTCCTAAGGAGTCGCGCGTCTCAGTGACCCGATAATTGCTGCAAGCACCTCTGAGGGAAAGCCGCACTCAAGTTCGCCCGCTGCCCGACAGGCCAGCTTCTCCCCGTATGAGTCCTGGGTCCCCAGAGACTTCCTGGAACCGGAGTTCAGAGCAGCCGGGAGCTTGTGATTCAAAAAAAAACAGCCGCATCCTCAGGTGCCACCCCCTTTCCGCGCGTGAGCCACCGTACCTCTGCACTTCACCTCCGCAGCGCCTCTGGCTCTCAGTGTGCTTTTCTTTCCTTCTAGTTGTAGAATTTACACTCAGCCAGGCTTCCTGTTGTTCTGGATGATGTCTGCTCTGTCCTTTGCGGTATTTTTCAATTGTTGTGGGAGGTGGCAATTTCCCGGTGTTTATCTATGCCGCCATCTTAGTTTCTCGACAAACTCCATTCTTATCTGTGATGCCTGCCCTGCCTTGCAGAACCTGTTTCCCAGAATACTCCCATTTTACAGAGGCCATAAACCGTGAACCATATACAACCCCAGAGGGGCTGGTGCCAGTCCTGGCAAGCCTCTAGGTGTGGATCTCACTTCCCCCATCCCAACTCACGGGGGGGGCGGGGGGGGGGGGCTGCAAAGCCTGCAAAAAGTCCAGATGCTTGATCCATAGTTGGGGGACAAAGGAACTAAAGGGTATAAAGGGAAAGCTTCGTCCATATTCATCACTCAGGATTTGGAGACTGACTCCCTAAGTCACGGCCACTAGTGCAACCTGCAATAAAGGCTACTTTTTTGAAAATATCCTTTGAGTGCCCAGCTGATTAATTCTCCCACACTGCCTGGCAGCTTATCTGCAACACTACCACCTACACTCATACTGCTCCTCCCCAGCAAGCACCACACTGTTGTCCATGTCCATGAGTTCTCTCTCTTTTTGCTCAATCCCTATACCCCACAGCCCCTTCCCCCAGAGTAGTCTGCCTACTCTCTATCTATTAGTATGTCTCTATATTGCTTGGTAGTTAAGTATGTTCATTAAATTCCACATATGACTGAAATCATATGGTACTTGTCTTCCTCTGACTGGTTTATTTCACATAGCATAATGTTCTCCATGCTGTGGCAATAGGTAAAACTTTCTTCCTTTTTAAAGCAGATTAGTATTCCATTGTGTAAATATACCACAGCTTTTTTACCCACTCATGTACTGATGGGCACCTTGACTGTTTCCAGATCTTGGCAATTGAAAATAATGCTGCAATGAACATAGGGGTACATATATTCTTTCGAATTACTGTTTTGGGTTTTTTCGGATAAATTCCAAGAGGAATCACTGGATAATAAGGCAGTTCCATTTTTAATTTTTGAGATAACTCCATACTGCTTTCCACACTGGCTACACAAATCTGCAATCCCACCAACAGTGCACAAGGGTTCCAAATTCTACACATCCTTGCCAACACTTATTGTTTATTGACTTATTGATGATAGCCATTTTGACAGGGAAGAGGTGATATCTCACTGTGGTTTTAATTTGCATTTTTCTGATGACTAGTGACATTAAACATCCTTTAATATGTCTATTGGCTATCTATATGTCCTCTTTGGATAAGTGTCTATTCAGGTGCTTGCCAAATTTTTAATTAGATTGTTTTTTGGGGTTTTTTTTTTTTTGGTGTTGAGTTTTATAAGTTCTTTATAAATTTTGGATATTAACCCATTATCAGATGTACCATTGGAAATTATGTTCTCCCATTCCCAAATATGGTTTCTATTTTCATTTTGTTGATGGTTTCCTTTTCTTTGCAAAAACTCATTTGTTTGACATAGCCCCATCTGTTTATCTTTTGTTTCCTTGCCCAAGGAAATATAACAAAACAAAAAAAATACTATGAGAAATGTCTGAGATTTTACTGCCTATGTTTTCTTCTAGAATCTTTATGGTTTCAGTCTAACATTTGAGTTTTTAATCCATTTTTGTAAAATATGATTTTATTTATTTCAGAGAGAGGAAGGGAGAGGGAGAGAGGAATAGAAACATTAATGATGAGAGATAATCATTGATAGGCTGCCTCTTGCACGAACCCCTATTGGGGATCAAGCCCACAACCCGGGCATGTGCCCTCATCAGGAATCAAACCGTGACCTCCTGGTTCATAGGTCAACACTCAACCACTGAGGCACACTGGCTGGGTGAGTCTTTAATCCATTTTGAGTTTATTCTTATGTGCAGTGTAAGAAGGTCATCTACTTTCATTTTGAATACATGAATATATCTTTTCTAATCTCACAGCTGAACTAGAAAAGCTCTCAGATGAAACAGGGAGCCCTCACTGTAGTTAAGGCTGGGTAGGGTTGGAGGGCAGGAGGGGGGTAAAAGATCAACCAAAGGACTTGTATGCATGCATATAAGCATAACCAATGGACACAAGACACTGGGGGGTAGGGGAGGCCGGGGAAATGTCAAGGGGGAAAAAAAAGGAGACATATGTAATACTCTTTGTAATACTTTAAGCAATAAAACAAAATTAAAAAAACAAAACAGGGAGCCCTCCATGAACTACAACAATTCATTAGCCAACATAGTCTTAGACAATCATATTACCCTAGACCAGCGGTTCTCAACCTGTGGGTCGCCAACCTGTGGGTCGCGACCCCTTTGGGGGTCAAACGACCCTTTCACAGGGGTCGCCTAAGACCATCGGAAAATACATATATAATTACATATTGTTTTTGTGATTAATCACTATGCTTTAATTATGTTCAATTTGTAACAATGAAAATACATCCTGCATGTCAGATATTTACATTACGATTCATAACAGTAGCAAAATTACAGTTATGAAGTAGCAACAAAAATAATTTTATGGTTGGGGGTCACCACAACATGAGAAACTATATTAAAGGGTTGCGGCATTAGGAAGGTTGAGAACCACTGCCCTAGACTATCTTTTGGGGATTCACGCTATTCATCAATTAACTCCACTAAAGTAGAAACAAGAGTACATGAAATTTTAAATCATGCAACCTGGTTAAAAGGCCTTGAGAAACCCAACTTTTGCCAAGTATGGCAACCTCACTTACTTGGAACTGGAATAATCGGTTATGGTCTCTCCTTGGACCCCTCATAATCCCTCACCTTATCATATTAGGGATACTACTATTTGGTCCTTGTTTGTTTAACCTACCTGTAAAATTTACCTCTTCCAAATTACAACAATTTCCCCTGCAAATGATGGTTTGCCAGGGTTTTCAACCCTTCCCCCGGCCCCCCACAGAGACAACTCAACCCCTTGTTCAAGCTGGCCAAAGATTTGGAGAAACCTACCAGCAACAGAATGAGACCCAACCCCCAAATTCACCCATTTGTCAGCAGGGAGTAGCCAAATGATTTTCTATGTACATAATATCTCAATGAATTGGGTCTCATAACTCTTGAGGGGGGAAATGTTAGAGTAGGTATTTAAATAGATATGAGTAGGGCAGAGAAAGGACAAACTGACAAAAAAAAAAAACCTGCTTAAAAAACAAGGAAAAGAGAGAATAGAAAACTAAAATAGCCATCAGATTTATACAAAAAGGGGGGAAAGAAATGCAGTAAAAATAACTCCCAGCACCAAAAGGACAAAATCTTACAAGACACCTGCAGATCCACAAAATTCTAAATAGTCTACCAACCAGTTAAGTAGACCCAGGAAGTTATTGGGAGCCCACCAGCTTAAGTATGAATGGTTCAGGGAGATTAGGACAAAGCGTGGGAGGGGCAAGAAAAAGACAAAAGCCAAGACGTAGACCCACTGGGGCACTCAAATGCTGGAGTTGCCTATCCAAGGGTCCCTAGGATGTACTTTCGCTTAAATAAAGCTTTGTTGCTTGTTGTAATTCCCGACTCTCATGTTAAAATCTTTCCTCCTGGAGACAAGAACCTGGTCTTACTGATACCCAGTGCTGCTGACAAGTTGGTTAGAGTGTTATTGCGGGTCAGGGCACATACAAAAATCAACCAATAAATGCACAAATAAGTGGAATAACAAATTGATGTTTCTCTCTCTCTCTCTCTCTCTCTCTCTCTCTCTCTCTCTCTCTCTCTCTCTCTCTCATCAATTTTTAAAAAATTTAAAAAGAGTATGTCTCAAGAGTGGACACCTGATTCCAGTGGGCATTGGGCTGTATCTCACAGCCTGCTCCAGAGGAGCCTGCCGTACATGCTTACTGGACCCTTCATCCCTTCCTCCCTGACCATGTTATACAGGGAGGGGTTGCACTTGCAGGGTGGTGGTGAAGCCCTGGGACAGGCATAAGGCAGCCCCAGGAGCCCTTCTGAACAGGGCAGAGGCTACGCATGCAGGGGCATCACGGGGCCCCAGCACCTAGAGACCCAAACCAGCATACTAAGTAAATGATTAAACAACTGGTCAATGAATTAGAGCAGAATGTATCACTGTGGCCTTTGGGATCATAACCTGGGGTGGGACCTAAGTGTAGGTGGCCTGGGGATGTGCACTGGAGGGGTATGGACTACCCACTGCAGGTTCAGAGGGCCCCAGCCTGTCTAGGAAACATGGGCTTCAACAGAGCAGGCAATGAGGGTAGCCTGATCTGGCAGAAGTACTCATGTGTCCGGTGGGTACAGAGAAATGGGATTCTTCCAAAACCTTCAAGTCTGGCTGGGGTTGGGGGGTAGACTCCAGGCTAGCCTCTCTCAGCACAGACAGCACCAGTCACAGAGAAGGGGAATTCATTGCCCATTTTCTTGATGAGCAATCTGAGTCCCAGAAGTCACACAGCCAGGTGGGCCAGAAGCACTTGACTGGGGCAGCCAAGCCATGCCCAGGAGGCATCTCTTTGGCTCCTGTAGATCCCCAACCCTCCTGGGCTTGCCTGAAAGTGGAAGAAGAGTCCTCTTTCTTGTGAAGGTGGGCACAGAAGCCACAGTCACATTGGGTCCTCCTCAGATGGCACACCTCAGGCCAGTTCAGGCTCTGCCACCAGCTCCTCTTGTGGTCCTTCCTCAGAACCCCAGCCCCTACTCTCCATTCTGATGCTTGGCAAGTACCCAATCTCCAAACTTATGCCTCCTGGGGGATTGAAGTAATGACCCCCTTTGGCAAGGAACTCAGGCAGCTTAGCTACGTGTGTGCCACAGTCGCTTAATAATGCAGCAGTGAGCTTCTGGGGGTTCAGTCACCTTGCATTTCACCCCAGGCAAACAGGCAGAGCTGTCCTTCACCCCAGACCTTTCACATAGCACCCATCCTCCTCCCTCCAAGGTGAGCTCCTGCACTCTAGCACCTGAGGACTGGCTGCTCACACCTCAGGGTTCAGCTTGAGAAGCCCTTGTACTTTAAAGCCTGTCAGATATGCTTCACCAACGGAGACCACCCTGAGCCCGATTAGCCACTGGGAGGTAACCACTGTGCAAATAGAGGTCTGTGCTTGGACTCCTTGTGCTCCCAGCGGTGCATTTGAGGACCTCACTAGCCTAGCCTTGGTTCCCACGCCCTCCAAGACTGGCCCCCCCAACCCCTCCTCCTAATCCCCTCAACTGGCTGGGGGAAGCCAGGCTGGGGCCCAGCTTTCAAACCATCTCAGGGTAGGGGTATGTCCCCTCCCACGAACATGTCCTGGAGGGCATGGCCTATGGGCAGGTGGGTGGGAGCAAGGGCTGGGCGGACAGGGACCCGCCGGCTGTGCAGCGAAGTGAGCAGCTGGCCCTGCGAGGTCCTGCTGGACTGGGCATATGGGCTTACAGGCGAGGCTGATAGGGTGTGAATAGGGCGCTGGCAGCCACCTGGTCTGCGCGCAGCGGGGCCAGAGCACGCAGCACAGCCAGCTCAAAGTGATCCCTGCAGGGGGCCCCAGCTGAGGTGCGCACATCCTGCTCTGGAAAGTTTGCCGCCACCGACGATCTGGGAGGACTCTGAAACAGCCAGGGAGGGAAGGAGGAGGCCGGTGCCAGGCAGCCCGGTGCCCTTCTGCCAGAGGTGCCAGAGCAGGGCCATTGGGGTGGCATGCAAGCGCGCACCGCCTAAGGACGTCGTCCCAGCCACTGCTATGGGCGCCCGCTCCGGCTTGGGCTCTCCCGTTCTGAATGGCCCTGGCGGTCTTAAGTGGTGCCACCTTTGGGTCCCCGGGCAAGGCGCTGCGCGCCATGAGGAGAGTGGCAGAGGCGTCCTTCAGGCTGAGCTGCAGTGAGCCCACAGCTGGAGCTGGTGATGGCGGATGGCTCCCAGCTAATGCTGCCCCAGGGGAGGAGATAGGTCCGGGACGTCGGCAGGGGGCAGGGGGCTGGGGGTCGGGCGCAGACGTGCCCTTGCTAGTACTACAAGATGTGAAATTTGAGGCTGGACGAAGTTCTGGGGGAAGCCCGCAGACCGTGTCCGATGGAACCGTCCAGGACAACGACGAATGAGGATCCGGGGAGGCTGGTGTCTAGAACCTGCAGGGAGCTCCAGGGAGGAGGGGACCTGTGGGCAGCGCCCCCCACCCCCACCCCCCAGGAGCCGTGGGAGGGCCGGTTCACGTTAGGGCTGGAAGTTGGCCAGAGCCCACCTGCCACCGAAGGGGCCGGAGGCTGGAACAGATTCTCGAGACCAGAAGCCCTCTGCCTTACCTACTGGCTGCGATGCGAAGCCGAGGATGGAGCAGGAAGAGCGGAGGTCTGGAGGCCAGAAGGCTGTCCACCACCGCAATAGGAGGACATGCGGGCCAGCCACGCCACGCCCTCAGCGCGCCGCGGGCGCTGGAGAGCTGGAAGTCCTTGAAAGGGCAAAGGGGAAGGGCTACTCTTGGACCCGCGGTGACTGCGGTGGCTGCGCGAACCGGATCTCCCCAGCTGGAAAATAGGACCACGTGCAGCACCGCCTTCAAGGCGGGTCTTGAGGAGGGGCCACTCGGGAGGACTGGCGCAGCAGTTCATGACTTCTGGCTGTGTGCGGGGCGCTGGAACTCCATATCCCGGAGTGCTTCGCGGGGACTCCACCTCCGAGAATACCTCTCCCGGTCCGTGGCGGGACTCCATCTCCCGGAGCACCCTGCGCCAGCCCGATTTCCACCAGACCGGGATGCTCTGGCCTGTTGCCCACGCCTTGGGCGGCGGGGACGCGAAGGACAGTCCCGAGGCCACCTTCACTCTGGCCGGTGTCCCTCTGGTTGGCGGAGGCTGACAGTCGGGTCGGGGGCTCGCGGGCCACCTCCCTCTGAGAAAAAGTCGAGGGAGGGTGCCAGAACCCCGGGTCTTCACGAGCGCCAAACACCGAGGCTGTGAGCTTCCTGCCCCTGTGTTCCAAGCTGGCAGCAGCTGGTCGTTTTCAGGTAGCAGATGCAAGCTCAGAGTCCTGGAGAGGGGATGCTTTGCCCAGCTGGGGCTGGTCGCTAATTGTCACGTGGGCGGCAGGAGAGGGGCATAAGTTAACTGATTCCGACAGGTAGGAGGTGGCCTTGGCCCAAGCTTTGGGAAGTGGGTGTGGGAATGGCAGGCAGAGATGTGTGACACTACTTGGGGGATGTCACAGGTGCAGAGACTGGAAAGCCTGTGTGTGTGGCCAGGACGCTCAGACCTCGTCTAGGGGTTGTGCTGGGCAGTGACCCAGGTGCTAGCTGGCCTCTGGGAGGCGAATCTGTCAGCTGATTGGTCAGGAGCAGGCTGTAGAATGGGGTACTAGGTAGGGAATCTCTGAAGGATATGGGGGCACAACCAGGTCTGAGACAGCAGGTAAGGCTGGTGGCTGCGGAGAGCAGCCAGGAGAGGGCGCTGGGCTGAGGTCGGCGCTGTCTATGGAAAGCCACAACTTAGGGAGCAGATGATTCAAAAAGGCCACACCTGGAAGAATTGGTGGAGACTGTCTTTAATAATGTTTTTATCTTTCAATTACAGTTGGTGTACAATATTATATTAGTTTTAAGTGTACAACCTAATGATTAGACATTTATATAATTTATGAAGAGATTACTCCATAAGTCTAGCACCCACCTGGCACCATACATAGTTATTACAATGTTTATCGGCTATATTCCCTGAACTATACTTTACATCCCGGTGACTATTCTGTAACTACCAATTTGTACTTCTTAATCCCTTCACCTTTTCACCCAGCCCCCCCTCCCAACTCCCCTCCCATCTGGCAACTGTCAAAATGTTGGTGAGGCCTATCTTGTGGCCAGACACAGGGCCTTTTTGTTTTTTCAATTTGTTTTGAAAAGCTTTGAAACTTGATAGACATAATATCTATTGCAACACAACAGATTATCCTAAAATATAGTGACTCAACCAATAGTAAATGTTTACTATCAATTTTGTAATCTCGAACCTACAGTGCAGCCCTTCACCATCTACTTCATTTCAGCATACAAATTGGCCCTGGTCTGGCCCACCATGGGCCAGGCACTGGCTCCCATGTTGTTGTGACATGCCCCCATCCTTCTTTGCTTACTGTCTGGCACGTGATGTCCCAGCCAGGGTGGACCATGCTCAGATCTGCTCCTCAGAAGGAGTGGGGTCAGGGAATGGGGAAGGCCAGTGGGCAGCTCCATGTTGGATGACCCCAAATCCTTGCATTTATTTTTGCTTTTATAGTTTTTGCTATTTTTTTTATTGCTCACACGTATAAAATTAAAGTAGCAAGTTAAAAATGCTTTTCCCTCCCCTACGGTATCACTGCTGTGGGAAAGGGCTGAGTGGAGCCAGCTGTGGAGATGGGTAACAGTTGGGGAGAAGCTATCTTGAAAATAGCATTGTACCCACTTCAACGTGGGTGTTTTGTTCAGAATCAGGAAAAAAATGGAGGTGGGTACTGTAGGAACCTTTCACATCTGCGGTAACCCTTAGGTCCATCCCATTCAAATGATGGTCCTGTTGGGAGCCAGCAGGAGCAGAGGGCCTCCTCAGTCAAAGATCATGCGTGGTTCCAGCCCATGTCCCCTTTGGGACCCAGGACAGTCACAGGCCCAATGACTAGGTTCCTTACATTTGGGACAAGGTGTTTTGGCTTCACCTTACAGGCCCACTTCCGATGGCCAGGCTTTCCCAGGGATGGCAGTTTCCAATGGACACCTTTGGGTTTCCCCCCTTCTGAGAAGGCTGGGTCTGAAATGCAGCAAGGAGCTGAGCCTGCCTTTTTCTCTGCTTTTCTTTCTCCTTGTTCCTTTCCTCCTCCTCTATTTCTCTATTAAAGTAACTAAGGATGATGCCTTTAGGATGTCAGTCACCAGTGTTCCTGGACCTAAGGCTAGTTTTTATAATTTGTGCCAGATGTCTGGGACTGCCTGAGTTAGGAAGTGATCCTTTAATATTAGATGTCCCTCAGGTGAGTTGGGATGTAGGTTAGTGTGTTTAAGAAGAGCCTCTTTTTTAATCTTTCTAAAAATGGAAAAGGATTTTCTTGGGGCACTTGATCAGTGGTTGATAGTTTATTATAATTTATTGATTTTCTTTTTATTCCTTCCATTAAGCAATGTAAAAAATAATCTATAAGACCCCTGTCTCATTGGTTGTTATAGTCCTAATGGGGGTCCACATTTGGCACTGCAGTAGTTCCTACAGGGTATATTTGGGACTGAGTTAGGTGGGTGTCATCCCCAAATCTTTGAACTGTTTCAGTTATTTCAGCTCCTTGCTCTGGTGAGAGAGATTGATCCCAACACCTCCTGCCACTGTTGACTCCTACAGGCTCCTTCCTCAGGCTCACCTGGAAGGCCAGCGCCTCAGCCTGGGCCTTTCTCGGGACTTGAGTGATCTCCTTGTAGGCCCTGGACACCCAGAGGGGAGGGGAGGCCTCACCTTCCTCCTTCCCCCAGTGGCCCACAGTGTCCCCATACTCACAGCCACAGTTTCTCCTCTGTGTGGGCCTTCAGCTCCTGGTACCTCAGGCCATCCTTCTGGATCCTGGTGATGCAATCCTCAACACACTTCTTCAGGCTTACTTCTTTCTTTAGGAGTGAGGGGGCATTACTGCTGACAGCTTATTACTCTGGGAGACGGGCCCCAGGATCAAGTGTGAAGAGAGCCCTGTTGAGACTCTCTAGGATGTTCATGAAGCAGCAGCCCAGGCAAGGAAGGCCACAGGGAAGTAGCAGTTTCCATTTGTCTTTTGGAGAAAACTCCACACACAACCCAGGCCTCCCCATCCCTGGGTACCAGGCCTGACCCCTGATCTCTCTGGCTGCTGTTGCCTCCTATAGGCCTTTTGCCCATCTCCTCATCCACCTGGCACCAGAGCTATTCCTTGCTTGTCAGCCCTGTGTGTGGCCCAGACTCCAACACGCCCCCACCCAGGGCGGTCTGTGAGGTTGAACTGGGTGGGCCTACACCCTCATCCAGAAGGCAGATGCTAGCTCCTTGGTCACTACTGTCACCAGGATATCCCCTGGCCTGTATGGTCCTGCCTCCAGGCTGTGCCCTACAGTTCCTCTGTTCACATGCTCTGGCCTCCCCAGGTGGACAGCACCCTCACTCTCACCCTGGGCCCATCGGTAGGACTGGCCTCACAGCCTTGGCACAGGGCAAAGCTCAGCCAGGTGCCAAGTTTAAGGGATCAGGGCACACTGGGGAGGGCAGCCTACAGCTCAATGGGCTTGGGTTAAGCCATGAAAGGTGGGTACACAAGGCAGCCCAGGTGGGTCATTGACTGCTGCCCACTAGGACCTGCTGCAGGAGGATGGGCACCGACACACCTCCTGTACAGTAGCCTTCAATCACATCCTGCTTCTCAAACCACTTGAAAAGATCAGAGAATGACTTCCATGGAGCTCAGATCCACAGTTGGTTGGTCTTTTTCTTTCAGAACCTTCTGGATCTTGGCTTTGGCAAGGTCCTGTTATTTCTGAGCCTTCTCTTGAAAGAGAAAAGCACACATGGTTAGGGGACAGCCTACATGCTGGTGCCACTGGTGACCAAGAACAGGAGGCAGGAGACAGCGGGATGGAGGAAAGGTGGGCAGCGTCAGCCGCAGCAAGCCAAGGCCCAGTTAGAGGAAGGTGACAAGGCCCCTCCCCACTCTGCTCTCCCAGAGCAGGACCTGGGAGCACAAGTGCCCAGAACACAACCATTTCCACAATACCAGGTCCACTGGAACCCAGAGCCCAAAAGCAGAGCCTGCAGTGACACCTGTCCCCACACTTAGGGGCCTCTGGAGCCTGAGTTTGTTGCCTGGGTAGAGGCAGGGTGCTCCCACCCTCCAGCCCCAGCCTGGACACACCCAGGGACTGGTACCCACAGAGGCCAAAGCTGGACACGTAGCCATGGGAGGAATCCTATCTGTCCACTGTTAGCTCAGGTTCTGGCCAATTTGGGGGCCAATGAGCCTTAGCCCTGGAACCTGACCCAGTCTCCCTGACCCCAGCTGCTTCCACACTGGTCTTGGTTACTCTACCACTAGGAACTATGGCTGTGGCTGCCTAGGAGGGAGCTGCTGTTAGGAAGAGGAGCCCATGGGCCCCATAGGCCCCCACTTACCCATGGCCTGGTACGTGAAGAAGCTCTTCTTCATGAAGAAGCCCTCATACCTGCCCATGAACTTGCTGTGGGAGGAGCAAATGTGTGTGAGCAGTGTGGATGAGTGCTGTGGTGGATCACTGTAGCAGGCCACCCCTACCCCACCCCATCCAGCCCTGTGGGTGCTCCCAGGAAGTCCAGGTCCACCAGCTTGGCCTCAGGCAGGCTCCCAAAGAAGGTGCTTTGGGGCCCTGCATACAGAAACCAGAATAGAGGTACATGTGCCCTGTTTTCCTCCAGAGCAGGGTCTGCCCAGGCTTTCCCCACAGGACCGGAGTCAACATTTTAGGAATTGTGGGCCACATGGCCTGTTGTGTCTGGCAACCCTGCTGTTCTAGTGCAAAAGTAGCTAGGCGGACATGTGCAGAAAAGCATCACTGTGCCCAAAGAGCTTATATAGAGGAGTAGGTAGTGGGCCAGCTGACCGTCACCTATTATGGTTCAGATCTCTGACTTTTCAAAGTCACACATGGGGTGTTAAAATGAGGCAGGTTAGTAAGAAGCTAGGAAAATGCCTTGGCAAGTGGAATGGGGAAACTGAAACAGCCAAGCAATTTACAGCCAGAGACAGAAATTCACTTCCCTAGAGATAACATCTAGGCTTCAGTTGTATTTCAGTTCCAGGAGACACCAGGGCTAACTTCAGGACCAACTACATTAATGAATCCTGGCCTGGTACTGACCAATCAGTGGAGACCACAACCCTGAAAAGACCCTCCTGGAAAGCTGATGAATATTCTATTGAGACCCTCCCCTGAGACCTCTAAAAACTTTTGGGATAGAGAACTCAGTACACTCCCCACCCCAGGAGTATACCTGTGCCTTTCCCCTCCTCTTCCCTCTTTTCTTCCCCCACAAGCATGTACCTCCTAAACTCTAAGGCAGGGGTCCTCAAACTTTTTAAACAGGGGGCCAGTTCACTGTCCCTCAGACCATTGGAGGGCTGGACTATAGTTTAAAAAAAAACTATGAACAAATTCCTATGCACACTGCACATAACTTATTTTGAAGTAAAAAAACAAAACTTCAAAAAAAAGAGGCCCTACTAACTGCAAAATTAAAAAAAAAAAAATAGACCTCCTAACTTCAAAAAAAATAAACCCTAACTTGTTCTTACCTCGGTTCTCAGGCAACAGCAGGCTCTGCACAGGCAAGCTCGTGACTCGTCTGATCACACCCGAGACTGAGAGGAGGAGTCGAGAGACAGAGAGAAGGAGGGGAGTTGGAGAGTGAGGCGCACATTCCACACATGCGCACTGCAGGCCTGGGTCGAGTCGGCTGCTAAGCAACAGGCAGTGGCGGCAAAAACACGCAGCGGACCGGATACATGTTTTCGGGCCGGATAAATGTTTTCGGTGGGCCGCATGTGGCCCGCGGGCCATAGTTTGAGGACCCCTGCTCTAAGGGACCTCACGAGGCTTGTAACGAGGACAGCAATGAGCAGTCCCAGGCAAACCCCCTGAACCTGTCCCCAAGGCCCCCTTTTCTCTGATTTAGTGAGCCAAAGAAGACCAGCCTAGGTTCATTTCCCCAGCCCTTTCTTGATCCACTGTCACCAGCTTTAATGTCCTCTAAAATTCACCTGGACTCATACAAAATTTTTCCTGCATGAAGTCAAGAACCCACACACTACCGGCTGGCCCAGGCAGACCTCCTTAGGCCAGGTCTCTCCTTTCCAGTAACATTCTCAGAGCCTGCTGTTCAAAAGCCCACTCATGATTGCCCCCACCCCACTTAGTCTAGAATGCCATCACAGAGGGTCAGTGTACCTGCTGGTCTCAGGCTGCAGGTGCATGGTCTCTGAGGACTGTACTTCAGGAGCCAGTCGAACTTGAGGTATAAGGACTACTTCTTGGGGCTGACTCCTTAAACTGAAGGGGGAAGGCACATCAGCAGGGGCCCTGTAGTCCCTGACAGACAACAGCCCAGAGCATGATGTGACCAAGGGGCCCAGGGAGATCACTGCACACTGAGACGACTCCTGAGCAAGACCAACCCCAGCACAGAGCAGTGTGCTCTTGAGTTCACCCTGATGACCCCAGATAGGACTCTGCAGAGACTGCAGGATCTGGCTAAGAAAAGCGGCTGCAGGTAAAAGCCCAAACAGCCATGGTGCTGCTAGTCCAGGCTGCCTAGGTGTGACAACTGATCTAGGGAAAGTCCCTCCTTGAGACACACGCTCAGGAAAGGCTGAGACAGGTGCAGGTACTTACCAGGGAACTCCCAAACTGCTCCAGGTAGTCCACATTGTCCCCCATACCTAGAACTAAGAGGAGCACATCAGCTCTGCTGCTGCCAGCACCCCACATGCAGTGGGCTGCTTCCTTGTTAAAACAAAGGCCAGCCCAACAGCTTTCTCACCACATGGGGGGCATCCCCAAAGCCCCTAGCACTCAGACTATGCCCAAAGTAAGCTGCGATCACCCCGCCCACCATCCATCTTGGACCTGGGAATAGATTGTTTTGTGGGGCAGTGCTGTGCAGACTGGGTGTTGAGAAGCAAACCCCAGGGGTGACAACCAAAAGTGTCCCCTGGGGGCTAAATCATCCTGGTTGACAACCACTATTTAAAACTACCCCAGGTAAGTCCTTTAGTTTCTGATAACATAACCTTTGTTTAAGAAATATAAGGGTGCCTCGTGCCATATATAAAAATTAACTCAAAGTGGGTCAAAGACCTAAATATAAGAGCTAAAACTATAAATTCCTAGAAGAAAACCTACAGGTAAATCTTCATGACTTTGGCTTTGGCAATGATTTCTTAGATTGGAAACCAAAATCCCAAACAACAAAAGAAAAATTATAAATGGACTTAAAAGTTAATGTATGTGCTTCCAAGGACACTGTCAACTAGGTGGAAAGACAACCCACAGAATTAGAAAATTTTGGCAAATCATGTATCTGATCAGGGATTCTTCTCTAGAATGCATAAGAAAATAACAAAAAGACCAATAAGTATGGGCAAAGGATTTGAACAGACGTTTCTCCACAGAAGACATATGAAAGTCCAGCAAGTACATGAAAGGCACTCAACATCACCATGTCCAGGGAACACAAAGCAAAGCATACAGATCGTGCTGCATACCCACTGGGACTGGGAGAACCAAGAAGTCAGAGCAAGTGTTGGTGAGGATGTGGAGAAGCGAGGCCTTCCCTGCTCCTGGGGATGAGATGGTGCTGACCCTGTGGGAAAATCCACAGTCCCTCAGGAAGTTAGAGTTATGTGGGAGCAGGTACTTACACTCAAAAGACAGAGAAAATGTATGCCCACTCACCCATGTGTACACGCATGTTCACGCAACTGGGAATGGAAACACACAGAAGCCCACCCACTAGGGAGCAAATAACAAGCTGCTCTGTCCACACATAGGTCATTCACACTACAACCTGGGCCAACCTGACAACATGCTCATGGAGAGAAGCCAGACTCAAAACCCACAACAGGTGGCTGAGTCCCTGAGAGTGGCGGGCCTGTCCTAGCTGAGTCTGTCCATGGCTCCTGGCACATCTGTATGAGGACATGTGCTTGTCCTGCTAGATGAGTCCACCCCCCATTTCCCATCTTCTGTACACTTGTGGGTTTTCAAGTAACCTGAGTAGAAATCCTGTCGAGCAGCCTCATGTCTTTTAAAGCAGTTCAGTCATGTGTTCTCACTGAACATACCTTCAGTCAGAGACCACCCCACCTCTCTGTACAGAAGTGCCAACTTAACCGCATGTGCACCAGGTGGAAGGTTTGAGTTCTTCATCTCATCCCTGTGGGGTTGAGGCTCCAACATTGTTTCTCTGATGGCCACTGAGGCTCTGGTGTCCATGTACTTGTAACTGTCACAGCCTTGTTCATACCTTTGCATACTGTTATAAGCGAGGCTACAATTTCCATTTCCAGAGTCCTTCACATCAAAGGAATCTCCTGGAAATGCCCATCTTTGATAAACCAGTTTTTGCACGAGTGCCTCACTTAAAGTCAGGGAACTGAGCTGCCAATAGAAAAATCACCTGCAAATGCCACTCTACACATGCACTCATGGGAAATGTTTCAGGCAAACTGACATCAGGGACAACATACCCTAAGTTGGGTCTCATAAGTGCTCCCCACTCAGGTCCGAGGTACACTCTGGCCCTTGAAGAGCAGGGAGTGTTGGGTCAGCTGATGATGCTCGCTGCCTGGACTCCTGAGAGGAGCCGCTGGCTTTGGAGAAGCTATGGTTACATCGTGGATGGAAGATGATGGTCACTTGGGTGGTTCAGTTTGAGCAAAGTTCCTCACCAGTCTCATCAAAATGAGGGGTGTAGGAGTAAGATGGGGGGCAGTGGTGTGTCCTACCTGGTCACCACTGACCTCCCTCTACTTTATTATGATATGCAAATGTAGGCGACAGTGCAAATATGTGCTCACAGACACACACCATACCTCTCCCACCATTCCCAAGGCCCCCAGTGTGGTCTGCATCACAGGTATGCCATCTGTTGAGGCTGGAGGCATCTGCCTAAAGAGATGGGGTCAATAGGGCCTGCATTTTCTCATCCACCTTGGCACTGAGCTGCCATCTGCCCTCACTTAGAAAGCCAGGCACCAAGGCTAAGATGGGTGGCCGTCAAAGCCCATCCACCCTCACCTGCGAGAGAATCAGAGCCTCAAAGGAGGATTTGGAAGCAGGAAGAGCTCTGAGGGCTTTTTAACTCAGTGGCAGCAACCCCGAGATTCATTCATTCTTTTTACCAGAAAACTGATTGAGAAACTGAGTGGGTGGGAAGGCAGCCTCACTAGGCAGTGCCAGGACTGGGGGTGCAGGTGAGGATGGTCAGAGGCTCTGCGTGCAAGTGTGAGTACTGGGCACTGGATAAGCTATTTTTGTGACCCAACACTTGGTGGCCACTAAGCATCTGTCCCCAAAGGAGTGAGCAGTCTCAGGAGGCATGCACACTGGGAACTGAGCCTGAGGAACCACATGCACAGGTGCTAACAGCCCTTGTGCATTGGAACTATAGGAAGTTTTTTTCACTAGGTATCTTTTCATGGAGTGGACCTAACAGGACATGGCCTTGCTCTTTTCCTGCTATTTCACAATAGCCCCCTCCCATGAGGCCCCTTCTCAAGGGCATGTAAGTTGCATTTCTGGTTCCAGCTCCTCCCACACACACCACAGAGCAGCCACCTGACACTGGCTAGGAGGTGAGTGCCCTGTGGCCCCAGGCCCTGCTGGCCTGCTCTGGGGGCATTCTGGGAGACAGGCCTCTTCACTGCCTTTGTACAGATTGAAGTGTGGGTCATCTAGCTTGTCCCAGTCAGGTCATAAGACTCCTGAAGAGGAGGAATCCAACCGAGGTGATAGACAACAAAACACAATTGTCCTGCCAAGTACTCAGAGATGTTACAAACTGCAGCATATCAAAAGCACCAACACTTACTTTTCTTTTTGGATCCAGATTTGATGAGAATTTTCTAATACAACTAGAGGCCCAGTGCCATGTACCAGTGGGGTTCCTTGGCCTGTCCTGCTGGGATCAGGCTGAAACTAGCTCTCAGACATCCCCTGAGGGGTCCCAGATTGCGAGAGGATGCAGGCCAGGCTGAGGGACCCCACTGGTGCAAGATCAGGGCCGGGGAGGGACTATGCGGGAGGCTCCAGGGCATGTCCAGCCCATCTTGCTCAGTCCTGATTGGCCAGACCCCCAGCAGCAAGCTAACCAGCCAGTCGGAGCGTTTGCCCCCTGGTGTTCAGTGCGTGTCATAGTGACTGGTCAAACAGTCAGAGGGACAATTAGCATATTAGGCTTTTATAGATATAGATGGGTCACCCAGAGCAAAACAAGCCTCGAGTTTGCTGCTCATGCTAGGACTTAAAATCCTGTGCCTCTATGCATTCCGCAGATGTGTCTGAAAAGCCGCCACCTCCCATGACGGAGAGCTGGAAGGGCCTTCAATGAGGAGGAAGAACCAGGAACTCAAACTCCGTGGGTAAAAGTCAGAAGACAGGTAAGTGCTGGCCTGGGAGGAAATTGAAGGAAGAGGAGAAAGCTCAGTCCTCCCATAGGCCTCGCCTAGAGGAGACCAATTCAACAGAGAACAGAAAGGCACAGGGCTGAAAAGTGGGGACTAGAGAGGGCAGCAGGAGGGCTGAGGGCCAGAGGAGTTGAAGAAAGAAACAAGCAGCTAGGGGCAGGATTACTAGGCATGGTGGGGAGTCCAGAAGCTTCTAAATCTGGGCCTGGAGTGTCGGAAACACACCAGGGGCCTCCAATCAGGCCCAGGAGGTTCCAGAGCAGCCCACTCTTCTTTCCCACAGTCCTTGTGATGGTCACCAACGTGATGTTTCCAATCTAGGAGCCACCGGAGCACTGGGCATTGACCTGCGGGGGGTGGGGAGCACCACGGAAACCTGTTGGTGGGGGGGGCCTGGGGACTGTGGCTGGCAGGAACGAGACAGGGATGTCTGCTTTCACCACTCTTATCTCTATATATAAAAGCCTAAGGGATCATTATGACCAAACGACCGGAATGACCAGAATGACTGGTTGACCAGTTGCTATGAAATGCATTGACCATCAGGGGGCAGATGCACAATGCAGGAGCTTCCCCCTAGTGGTCAGTGCGCTCCCACAGCCAACCTCCCACTGCCGGCTGGCAGCATCGGCATCAGGCATCCGTTCCTTCTGCGCCCAGCCCGGTGATGGTAGCCTCCTCTCCCAACCCCACCTGGGCCTTTGGCCCCAGGCTGGGACAGGGAACCAGTGGTGGGTGGCGGCAGACATGGCCCCTTTCCCAGGGTGGCTGAGGTCTGGCTCCCTCCTCAGGGCCAGCAGCCAATGTCCTGTGCCTTGTTCCTCCCACTGGCCGGCAGGCCCCAATTGGCCCATGGTCCCTCCCCCCATCCCTTCCCCAGGTGGGCAGGCCCTGAATGGCCCCGCCCTGATCAGCGCTCACCACCAGCCAGGCCAAGGGACCCTACCCATGCACAAATTCATGCACTGGGCCTCTAGTTAAATATAATATTGGAGGTCCTAGCCACAGATATCAGACAAGAAGAAAAAATAAAAGGCATGCAAATTGGAAAGGAGGAATTAAAACTTTCACTTTCTCAGATGACACAATATTGTACATAGAGAACCCTATAGACTCCACCAAAAAAACTACTAGATTTAATAAATGAATTTTGCAATGTAGCAGGATAGAAAACCAACACCCAAAAATAGATGGCTTTTTTATACAGCAATAATGAATTATCAGAAAGAGGAACTAAACAATCCCATTTACTATTGCAACAAAAAAAAAATAAGATACATAGGGATAAGCTTAAAGGAGGCAAAAGACTTTTACTGGGAAAACTACAGGATGTTGGAAAAAAGAGATAGAATAAGATATAAACAAGTGGAAGAATATACTGTATTCATGGATTGGTAGAATTAACATCATTAAAATGTCTATACTATGCAAGGCAATCTACAGATTCAATGCAATCCCTATTAAAATACCAATGGCATATTTCACAGAGCTAGACAAATACTCCAATAATTTATATGAAATCAAAGAATACTCTAAATAGCTGCAGCAATTTTGAGAAAGAAAAAGAAGTTGGAGGAATCACAATACCAGATTTCAAGTTATACTACAAAGCCACCATAATCAAAACAGCCTGGTACTGGCACAAGAACAGGCATATAGATAAATGGAACAGAACAAAAACCCCAGAAATGAACACAAGCCATTATGCTCAGTTAATATTTGACAAAGGAGGCAATTGCATACAATGGAGTCAAGAGAGTCTCTTCAGTAAATGGTGTTGGGAAGATTGGACAGATACATGCAAAAAGATGAAACTAGACCACCAACTTACACCATACTCAAGAATAAGCTCAAAATGGACACAAAACTTAAATATAAGTTGTGAAACCATAAAAATCCTAGAAGAAACCATAGGCAGCAAAATTTCAGACATCTCTTGCAGCAATATGTTATGGATACATCTCCTAAGGCCAAGGAACAAAAGAAACTAAGGAGAAAATAAACAAATGGGACTACATCAAAATAAAAAAGCTTCTGCACAGCAAAAAACAAACAAACAAAAACATCAATAAAACAAAAAGCGAGCCCACTGTATGGGAGAACATATTTGGCAATGATTCATCTGATAAAGGGTTAATATCCAAAATATATAGGGAACTCATACAACTTACCAAAAGGAAGACAAAAAATCCAATTAAAAATAGGCAGAGTACCTAAATAGACCCTTATAAAAAGTGGACATACAGATGGCCCAGAGAGATATGAAAAAAATGCTTAAAGTCACTGACCATCTGAGTGATGCAAATTAAAATGATAATGAAGTATCACCTCACATCTGTCAGAATGGCTACCATCAACAAATGACAAGTGCTGGTGAGGATGTGGAGAAAAGTGAACCCTAGTACACTGCTGGTGGGAATACAAACTGGTGCAACTATTATGGAAAACGGTATGGAGTTTCCTCAAAAAATAAAAAATGGAACTGCCATTTTACCTAGTGATCCCACTTCTAGGAATATATCCTAAGAAATGCAAAGCACCAATAAGAAAAAAATGTATGCATCCCTATGTTCATAGCAGCACAATTTACAATAGCTAAGATCTGGAAACAGCCCAAGTGCCCACAGTAGATCCTATATAATAAAAGCCTACTGTGCAAATTGTCCCCTCAGGCGGTCATTCAACCGGGAGTTCAACTGCTCACTATGATGTGTTTTGACCACCAGGGGGAAGCACGGAACATGATGGGAGTTGGCAACATGGCACTGGCAATGGGTGGCAGTGGAGGGGGTGCCGGCTCCGATGGGCCCTGATGAGAGCGGGATCACAGTGGGATAGTGGAGCAGGTGAGCAGGTGGCACCAGACCAAGGCGGGTGCTAGCGGGGGCCGAATCGCCCCGCCAATTGCCCTGCAGATGGTGACCAGCGGCAGTGTTGGGGGACTTGAGCTGGGGCCTGATATCTGCAGGCTACCCCAAGGGACACCGAATTCGTGCACTGGGCCTCTAGTGAATGGATAAAAAAGCTGTGTTACATTTATACCCTGGAATACTATGCAGCAGTAAAAAAGAAGACTCTCTTACTCTTTGAGACAGCATGGAGGGACTTGCAGAGTATCATGCTGAGTGAAATAAGTCAGTCAGAGGAAGACAAGTATCACATGATCCCACTCATGCGTGGAATCCAAGTAACAAAATAAACTGATGAACTGAGTGGATTCAGAAACATGGAAGCCTGGAACAGAATGCGGAATCTCAAAGGGAAGGCATGGGAGGTGGGTGGGTAAGAGTTAATTAACTAAAAACCTTGTATGCCTATATGCATAACCCATGGACACAGATAATAGGGTGCTGAAGGCCTGGAGAAGGGGAGTGCTGGGACAGGCTGGAGGAGGTCAATGGGGAAGAAAAGAGAACATATATAATACTTTCAAAAATAAAGAATTTAAAATTTTTTGGAGATTACTCCTTACTGTGTGTATCATTGGCAAATATGTTATCCCATGCAGTGGACTCTCTTGTTATTTTATTGACTAGAGGCCCTGTGCACAAAAATTTGTGCACTCGGGGGGGCGGGGGGGTCCCTCAGCCCGGCCTGTGCCCTCTCTCAGTCTGGGACCCCTCGGGAGATAACGACCTGCTGGCTTAGGCCTGCTCCTGGGTGGCAGAGGGCAGGCCCAATCCCTAGGTGCAGCCCCTGGTCGGGCTCAGAGCAGGGCCGATTGGGGAATTGGGGCGCTGCCCCCTGTCATGCACAGAGCAGGGCAGATTGGGAGGTTGCGATGCCACCCTCAGTTACGCTCAGGGTAGGGCTGATTGGGGGGTTGGGGCACCGCCCCCTGTCACACTCGAGGCAAGGTTGATGGGGAGGTTGCGGCGCCACCCCCTGTCACGCAGAGAGCAGGGCCAATCCGGGGGTTGGGGCTCCTTACCCTGTCACTCACAGAGTAGGGCCGATAGGGGAGTTGGGGCACTGCCCCCTGTGACACACAGATCAGGGCAGATAAGGGGGTTGAGGCGCCTCCCTCTATCACCCACAGAGCAGGGCCGATCAGGGGGTTGGGGTGCTGCCACTGTCACACTCAGGGCAGGGCTGATGGGGAGGTTATGGCTCTACCCCATCACACACAGAGCAGGGCCCGTGGGGGGGGGGTGTTGGGGCGTCACCCTCTATCACCCACAGAGCTGGGCCGATCAGGGGTTTGGGGCGCTGCACCCTGTCACACACAGAGCCTCAGGGCAATCAGGGGGTTGGGGAGCTCCCTCCTATCAGGCACAGAGCAGGGCTGATCAGGAGGTTGGGGCGCCTTCCCCTGTCACGAACAGAGCAGGGTGGATAGGGAGGTTGTGGCCCCGCCTCCTGTCACACACAGAGCCGCAGGGCGATCAGGGGGTTTGTGCGCTGCCCCCTGTCACGCTGATCCTGGTGCCGGGAGGCCTCTCGGCTCTGCTGATCCCGGTGCTGGGAGGCCTCGCGGCTCCGCTGATCCCGGTGCTGGGAGGCATATTACCCTTTTACTATATAGGATAGAGGCCTGGTGCATGGGTGGGGCTGGCTGGTTTGCCCTGAAGGGTGTCCTGGATCAGGGTGGGGGTCCCCACTGAGGTGCCTGGCCAGCCTGGGTGAGGGGCTGAGGGCTGTTTGCAGCTGGTCACACACCCTTCAGGGTGGGGGTCCCCACTGGGGTGCCTGGCCAGCCTGGGTGAGGGGATGAGGGCTGAAGCTCCCAACTGCTCCTTTTCTTCTTTTTTTTTTTTTTTTTTTTATTCTGGGCCAGCTTTAGCTCTGGCTCCAGCTCTGAGGCCTTTGCTGCTGAAAGTAGGTATCTGGTTTGTTTGGGTTGTATAATCGAAACAATGTATAACTCCAGCTCTGAGATCCCGGCGGGCTGAAAGCAGGTTTCTGGGGTTTTGTTTAGCTTCTATATTTGTTACAATGTTTCAAACTGCAGGCTCAGAGGCGGGCAAGGCAGGCGGGGAACGTTGGTTTCCTCCATCACTGAAGCAAGCAAGCCTCATGTTAGTTTCAAGCTACCTGGCTGCCAGCCGCCATCTTGGCTGGCAGTTAATTTGCATATTGCCCTGATTAGCCAATGGGAAGGGTAGCGGTCGTACGCTAATTACCATGTTTCTCTTTTATTAGAAAGGAAGATGGTTTCTTTTGCTGTGCAGAAGCTTTCTTTTTGATGTAATCACATTTATTTTCTCCTTAGTTTCCATTGTCTTAGGAGCTGTATTGGTAGAGATATTGCTACAAGAGATGTCTGAGATTTTGCTGCCTATGGCTTCTTCTAAGATTTTTATGGTTTAACATCTTACATTTAAGTCTTTTATCCATTCTGAGTTTATTCTTGTGTATGGTATAAGTTGGTGATCTAGCTTCATTGTTTTGCATGTATCTGTCCAATTCTCCCAACATCATTTATTGAAGAGACTGTCTTGATTCCATTGTATGGTCTTGACTCTGTGAAATATAAATTGAGTGTAATGGCTTGGGTGTCTTTCTGGGCTCTCTGATCTGTTCCACTGATATATATGCCTTTTCTTGTGCCACTACCAGGATGTTTTGAATACAGTGGCTTTGTAGTATAACTTAAAATGTGGTATTGTGATCCCTCCAACTTTGTTATGCTTTCTCAAGATTGCTGCAGCTATTCGAGGTCTTATTTTATTCCATATGAATTTTCGGAGAGATTGGTTGTGCTCATATGTATGCAAAAAAGTTCTTTCGTTGATCTCTTATCCCCTCACCCCCACTTTTCCTCATAGGTTGTACAGTCTGTTTGATGCTTCTATGTCTTTGGTTCTATTTTTGTTAATAATTTTTTTCTAGAATTTTTTTATTGTTTAAAGTATTACACATAGTACATATATCTCCCTTTTCCCCCATTGACCTTACCCCAGCCTCCCCTACCCCCTGACACATGCCCTCATCCCATCCCCCCCCCCAGTGTCTTATGTCCATTGGTTATGCATACATACAAGTCCTTTGGTTGATCTCTTTCCCCGCCTCCCCAACACGCCCCAGCCTTCCAGCTGTAATTTCACAGTCTGTTCAATGTTTCACTGCCTCTGTATCTATCTTTTTATTCATCAGGTTATAATGTTCTTTATTTTCCATAAATGAGTGAGATCATGTGGTATTTTTCTTTCATTGACTGGCTTATGTCACTTAGCATAATGCTCCAGTTCCATCTATGCTGTGGCAAATGGTAAGAATTCCTTTTTTTTTTACAGCAGTGTAGAATTCCATTGTGTAGATGTACCACAGTTTTCTAATCCATTCATCTGTTGATAGGCACTTAGGGTGTTTCCAAATCTTAGCTAGGGTAAATTGTGCTGCTATGAACATAGGGATGCATATATCCTTTCTGATTGGTGTTTCTGTTTTCTTGCAATGCACTCTTAGAAGTGGGATCACTGGATCAAATGGGAGTTCCATTTTTAACTTTTTGAGGAAACTCCATACTGTCTTCTATACTGGCTGCACCAGTCTTCATTCCCACCAGCAGTGCAGGAGGGTTCCTTTTCCTCCACATCCTCTCCAGCACTTATCATTTGTTGATTAGTTGATGATAGCCATTCTGACAAGTGTGAGATGGTACTGCATTGTTGATTTGACTTGCAACCTCTGGGATGATTAGTGACTTTGAGCATGTTTTCATATGTCTCTTGGCTTTCTGAATGTCCTCTTTTGAAAAGTGTCTATTTAGATCCTTTGCCCATTTTTTGATTGGATGTTTTATCTCCCTTTTGTTAAGTTGTATGAGTTCCCTATAAATGTTGGAGATTAAAAACTTATCGGAGATAATATTGGCAAATATGCTCTCCCATGCAGTGGGCTTTCTTGTTGTTTTGTTGATGGTTTCTTTTGCCGTGCAAAAGCTTTTTATTTTGATATAGTCCCATTTGTTTATTTTCTCTTTAGTTTCTAATGCCCTAGGAGCTGTATCGGTGAAGAAATTGCTTTGGCATATGTCTGAGATTTTGTTGCCTTTGGATTCCTCTAGTATTTTTATGATTTCCCATCTTACACTTAAGTCCTTTATCAATTTTTGAGTTTATTTTTGTGTATGGTGTAAATTGGTGGTCTAGTTTCATTTTTTGCATGTGTCTGTCCAATTTTCCCAACACCATTTATTGAAGATACTGTCTTGATTCCATTGTATGTTCTTGCCTCCTTTGTCAAATATTAATTGAGCATATTGATTCAGATGAATTTCGGGGTTCTCTATTTTATTCCATTGGTCTATATGTCTGTTCTTCTGCCAGTACCAGGCAGTTTTGAGAACAGTGGCTTTGTAATACAGCTTGGTATTGAGATCCCTCCTCCTTTGTTCTTCTTTCTAAGGATCCCTGCAGCTATTCGGGTTCTTTTTGAATCCAGATGAATTTTTGGAGAGTTTGTTCTAGGTCTGTGAAATATGCTATTGGTATTTTAATGGGAAGTGTATTGAATTTGTAGATTGCTTTGGGTAGTATGGACATTTTAATGATGTTGATTCTATCAATCCATGAACATTGTATGTTCTATCATCTTTTTATGACTTCCTCTCTCTCTTTTTTCAATGTCCTGTAGTTTTCTGAGTAGAGGTCTTTTACCTCCTTAGTTAAGTTTTGCTGGGGTCCCACCCCAGCAGGTCCAGGGGTCCCCAAAGTTGTGGACGGAGTTGGCGAAGAAGGAATGACACAGAGGCAGCGTTCAGCTGATCAGCATAGTTGGGTTCTCTTGCCTGGTTCTATTGCCAGGTTCTGTAGGTTCTCCAGCCAGGTTCTGTCCAGGTTCTCCAGCCAGGTTCAGTCACCAAGTTCTAGTCAGGTTCTCTTGCCAATTTCTGTAGTCAGGTTCAGTCCAGTATCTTTTGCCATGTTCTCTCGCTAGGTTCTGTCTCTAGGTTCTGTCTAGGTTCTGAGGCCAGTTTTTGTCCAGGATCTTTTGCCATGTTCTCTCCAGCGAAGTTCTTCTGTCCCTAGGTTGTGTGTAGGTTCTGTGTCTAGGTTCTGTGTCTAGGTTCTGTGTAGGTTCCGTGTCTAGGTTCTGTGTCTGTGTTCTGTGTCTAGGTTCTGTGTCCTGTTGTCTTGTTACATCTGTATTTATACCAGTTGATTCCAATCCTATCAATCTCTATTCCAAAGGTTAGGGCGTTTCTTATCTCCATTCCAGGGAGTAAAGATTATGTAGCTTAAGCATGATGGTTCGTAGTTAAAGTGATTAATTACCCGCCTGGCACTTAGTTAAGGGGTTTTATTCCCTCCCTAACCTCAGGGGAAAATCCCTACCTGGTGAAACAACCTTTCTCAGAGAGGTGACCTTGGTTAAAACACATAGTGCCAAGAAGGTGAGCAAACATATTAAGAACAGTATGCCATATATGCCAGGTCCCTTGAAACAGCAAGGATGGACCGGCTCCCGTCAAATTCCCCCTTTTTTATTTTTTAAAAGCAGGCATTAAAAAGAAAAACCCCAAATGTTCTCTTGTATCCATTTTAAGAGTAGGATTGGCACGTTCCGCTATTACCTGAGTCCTGATCTATCACCCCAGGGAGAGCTTGCCAATCCTGCACTTTCCCGGAGTGGAAAGGCTGCAGTGGGGTTAAGGATAAGGCTCCTTGGGCCTACCTCCTCCCATGCCTTTACATTTACCTTTCCTTCCTCAGAAAAGCATGGACATATTTCTTGTATAAAACGTTCTGTCTGACTGGGAGTAACCTTAATTCCTCTGCTAGCAAGCATATGTGTTAAAAGATCAACACAGAGTCTTATTTCTTTAGACTCAGTATGGCACATCTTCTTAAAGATCAATACAGAGTCTTCTTTCTTTGGACTCAGTATGGCACATCTTCTCAATCTAAGAATCAATACAGAGTCTTCTTTCTTTGGACTCAGTATGGCACATCTTCTCAATCTAAGTTCTGTACTATCCACCTTCTTACCCTACTTATCCTCTATAGGGGGCTCTGCAGTACCCTGGTGGAGTCCTATCTGTCCCGAGTGTGGGGTTCTCAATGGGGGAATGGGGGGGGGCTTAGCTAGGGAAATCCTGTTCCAGGGGTTCCCAAAGGTGTGGACGGAGTCGGCGAAGACTATCCACCCTCTTCCTACGACGGAGTCCTATCCATCCCGAGAGTGGGGCTTACCTAGGGGTCCCTGTTCGGGCGCCAGATGCTGGGATCCAACCCCAGCAGGTCCAGGGGTCCCCAAAGGTGTGGACGGAGTCGGCGAAGAAGGAATGACACAGAGGCAGCGTTCAGGTGATCATCATAGCCGGGTTCTCTTGTCAGGGTCTCCAGCCAAGTTCTGGTCAGGATCTCCAGCGAAGTTCTGTTCAGGATCTCCAGCGAAGTTCTGGTCAGGATCTCCAGCCAAGTTCTGTGTCCATGTTCTCTTGCTAGGTTCTCCAGCTAGGTTCTCCAGGTTCTCCAGCCAGGTTCTGTAGCCATGTTCCCTTGCTAGGTTCTCCTAGCCAAGTTCTGTCCAGGTTCTACAGCCAGGTTCAGTTACCAGGTTCTAGTCAGGTTCTCTTGCCAATTTCTGTAGTCAGGTTCAGTCCAGTATCTTTTGCCATGTTCTCTCACTAGGTTCTGTCTCTAGGTTCTGTCTCTAGGTTCTGTGGCCAGTTTCTGTCCAGGATCTTTTGCCATGTTCTCTCGCTAGGTTCTGTCTCTAGGTTCTGTGGCCAGTTTCTGTCCAGGATCTTTTGCCATGTTCTCTCCAGCGAAGTTCTTGTCTCTAGGTTCTGTGTAGGTTCTGTGTCTAGGTTCTGTGTCTAGGTTCTGTGTCTAGGTTCTGTGTAGGTTCCATGTCTAGGTTCTGTGTCTGTGTTCTGTGTCTAGGTTCTGTGTCCTGTTGTCTTGTTACATCTGTATTTATACCAGTTGATTCCAATCCTATCAATCTCTATTCCAAAGGTTAGGGCGTTTCTTATCTCCATTCCAGGGAGTAAAGATTATGTAGCTTAAGCATGGTTGTTCGTAGTTAAAGTGATTAATTACCCGCCTGGCACTTAGTTAAGGGGTTTTATTCCCTCCCTAACTTCAGGGGAAAATCCCTACCTGGTGAAACAACCTTTCTCAAAGAGGTGACCTGGGTTAAAACACATAGTGCCAAGAAGGTGAGCAAACATATTAAGAACAGTATGCCATATATGCCAGGTCCCTTGAAACAGCAAGGATGGACCGGCTCCCGGCAAAGTTTATTCCTAGGTTCCTTAATTTTTTTGTGCAATGGTGACTGGGATTGTTTTTTAAATCTCTCTTTCTGTAAGTTCACTGTTGGTGTGTAAAAAGGCTACTGATCTCTTGGCATTAACATTGTATCCTGCTACGTTGCCGAATTCATTTATTAATCCTAATAATTTTTTGATGGAGTCTTTAGGGTTTTCTATGTACAGTATCATGTCATCTGCAAATAAGGACAATTTTACTTCTTCTTTCTTTTACTTCTTGACTGATTGCATTGACTAGCACTTCTAGTACTATGTTGAATAGCAGTGGTGAAAGCAGAAATCCCTGTCTTGTTCCTGTTCTTAAGGGAAATGGTTTCAGTTTTTGCCCATTGAATATAATGTTGGCTGTAGGCTTTTCATGTAAGGCTTTATTATGTTGAGGTAAGATCCTTCTATTCCCACTTTGCTGAGTGTTTTTATCAGAAAAAAAGTGTTGGACTTTGTCAAATGTCTTTTCTGAATCAATTGATATGATTATGTGATTTTTGTCTCTCAATTTGCTTATATGGTGTATCACGTTTATTGATTTGCAGCTATTGTACCAGCCTTGCATCCCTGGAATAAATCCCACTTGGTCATGGTGTATGATCTTTCTAATGTAATGCTGGATCCGGTTTGCTAGAATTTTGTTGAGGATTTTAGCATCTATGTTCATCAGGGATATTGGCCTTTAATTCTCTTTCTTTGTGGTGTCTTTAACTTGTTTTGGGATTAGGGTAATTCTGGCTTCATAGAAAGAGCTTGGAAGTGTCCCTGCCTCTTGAATTTTTTTGAATAGTCTGAGAAGGATTGGTTTTAATTCTTCTTTGAATGTTTGGTAAAACTCCCCTGTGAAGCCATCTGGTCCAGGGCTTTTGTTTGCTGGAAGCATTTTAATTACTGTTTCAATTTCATCAGTAGTTATCGGCCTATTCAGGATTTTTTATTCTTCCTGGTTGAGTGTTGGAAGCTTGTATTTTTCTAGGATTGTGTCCATTTCATCGAGGTTGTCCAGTTTGTTGGAGTAGAGGTGTTCATAGTATTTTTTTACAATCCTTTGTATATCAGTGGGATCAGTTGTTATTTCACCTCTTTCATATCTGATTTTGTTTATTTGGGTCCTCTCTCTTTGCTTCTTGGTGATCCTGGCAAGAGGTTCATCAATCTTTTTTATCCTTTCAAAGAACCATCTCTTGGTTTCATTGATCTTTTGTATTGTTTTTTTTTATCTCTATATCATTTATTTCTGCTCTGATCTTTATTATTTCCTTCCTTCTGGATACTGTGGGCTTTTCTCGTTGCTCTCTTTTTAATTCTTTAAGTTGCAGGGTTAGGTAATTTATTACCATTTTTTCTTGTTTTTTGATGTAGGCTTGTAGAGCTATGAACTTCCCTCTCAGGACTGCTTTCATTGTGTCCCATAGATTTTGGATTGTTGTGTTTTCATTGTCATTTGTTTCCAGGATGCTTTTTTTTTCTTCTTTGATCTCTTTGGCAACCCAGTCATTGTTTAATAGCATGCTGTTTAGCCTTGAAGTGTTTGATTTTTTTCTATTGTTTTTATTGTAGCTGATTTCTAGTTTTATGCCTCTGTGATCTGAGAAAATGTTTGTTATGATTTCTATCCTCTTCTATTTGAAGAGACTTTGCCTATGTCCTAATATGTGGCCTATCTTTGAAAATGTCCCATGTGCACTGGAGAATAATATATATTGTTTCTTTGGGGTGAAATATTCTGAAGATGTCAATGAAGTACATCTGATCTAGTGAGTCATTTAGGATTGCTGTTTCCTTGCTGATTTTTTGTTTAGAGGATTTATCTAGTGATGTCAGAGGCGAATTAAAGTCCCCTACTATGACTGTATTACTATCGATCTCTCCGTTGATATCTTCCAGAAGTTGTTTTATGTATTTGGGTGCTCCTGTATTGGGTTCATATATGTTTACCAGAGTTATATCTTCTTGTTGGATTGTTCTCTTTAGTATTATGTGGTGGCCTTCCTTATCTCTTGTTACGGCCTTTACTTTAAGGTCTATTTTGTCAGATATAAATGTCACAACCCCAGCTTATTTCTCATTTCCATTTGCCTGAAAAATTTTTTTCCTTCCCTTCACTATCAGTCTGTGTGAGTCCTTTGTTCTCAGGTGGCTCTCTTGTGCACAGCAGATATATGGGTCATGTTTTCTTATCCATTCAGCTACCCTGTGTCTTTTGATTGGAGCATTTAATCCTTTTATGTTTAATGTTATTATTGATAAGTACTTGTTTGTCATAATTTTTATTCTTTTTTGTGGCATAGGCAATCTCATTTATTTTTTTTAATATATTTTTTATTGATTAAGATATTACATATGTGTCCTTATCCCCACGTTACACCCTACCCCACCCCACCCCAACCCTGCTCATGTCCTTACCCCCCCACCCCCGTTGTCTGTGTCCATTGGTTAGGCCTATATGCTTGCATATAAGTCCTTTGGTTGATCTTTCACCCTTACCCCCACCCTCCCCTACCTTCCCTCCAAGGCCCGACAGTCCAATCAATGCCTCTCCGTCTCTGGATCAGTCCTTGTTCATCAGTTTAGGTTGTTCATTATATTCCACAAATGAGTGAGATCATGTGGTATTTATCCTTCTCTGACTGGCTTATTTCACATAGCATAATGCTCTCCAGTTCCATCCAAGCTGTGGCAAATAGTAAGAGTTCCTTTTTCTTATTCCTCTTCTTAAAGAATACCTTTCAGCATTTCAATGCTGGTTTGGTGGTAATGAACTCCTTTAGCTTTTTCTTATCTGTGAAGCTCTTTATCTGACCTTCAATTCTGAATGGTAGCTTCGCTGGATAAAGTAATCTTGGTTGTAGGTTCTTGCTGTTCATCACTTTGAATATTTCTTGCCACTCTCTTCTGGCCTGCAAAGTTTCTGTTGAGAAATCAGCTGACAGTCGTATGGGTACGCCCTTGTAGGTAACTGACTTTTTTTCTCTTGCTGCTTTTAAGATTCTCTCTTTGTCTTTTGCTCTTGGCATTTTAATGATGATGTGTCTTGGTGTGGTCCTCTTTGGATTCCTTTTGTTTGGGGTTCTCTGTGCTTCCTGGACTTGTAAGTCTATTTCTTTCACCAGGTAGGGGAAGTTTTCTGTCATTATTTCTTCAAATAGGTTCTGAATATCTTGCCCTCTCTCTTCTTCTGGCACCCCTATAATTCTGATGTTGGTACGCTTGAAGTTGTCCCAGAGGCTCCTTACACTATCTTCATATTTTTGGATTCTTTTTTCTTTTTGCTTTTTCGGTTGGGTATTTTTTGTTTCTTCAATTTTCAAATCTTTGACTTGATTCTTGGGATCCTCTTGTCTGCTGTTGGATCTCTGTATATTACTCTTTATTTCAATCAGTGTATGCTTAATTTCTAGTTGGTCTTTTTTCATATCCTCCAGGGTCTCACTTAATTTATCGGTGGTTTCCAGAAAATTCTTGAAAAACCTTATAAACGTGGTTTTGAACTCTATATCCAGTCATTTGCTTTCCTCCATTTCTGTCATTTGTGACCTGTTTCTTTGTCTCCGCATTTTTTATGTTTCCTGTGTTGGTAGAGTGGTTTTGTGTGCTAGGTGTCCTATAGGGCCCAGTGGCTCAGCCTCCCCATTTACCTGAGGTGGACACTCTTGGTGCACCCCCTTGTGAGCTTTGTGCACAGTCTTGTTGTAGTTATGCCTTAATTGTTGTTGGTATCACTGGGAGGAATTGACCTCCAGGCCAATTGGCAATGAGAATCAGCTGTGTCTGCAGTGGGAGAACTTCTGTGCTGAAGACACCCTTCTGGGGCAAGACTTGCTTCAGTGGGGCTTTGGTGCTCACTGAGTCTGCCCCCTGAGTGTGTCCCTTATGGATCTGAGGAGTTGTAATCTGGATAGTCCCACTCTGACCACTGGGTACACTGGCTCTTGGATCTAAGGAGGTGCTAATTTAGTCTCTTCCTGAGGTTACCCAGCAGGAGCTACGAAGAAATCTGCAGATTCCCCTTCCTTTTTTGGAGTTTGGAGGTGCCCAGATGAGGCCCAGCTGTGAAGCAATGCAAGCTTCTGTGGGGCCTTGGGCCCTCTCTTGGAAATTCTGGGTCTGTCTGGCCCAGCTGCAATTTGTTAGGTAATTTTCAGGTTGTAAAGGGCCAGGGCATTCTTATGCAAAAACCTCTGCCGCAGCCTGGGTGGGGCAGGGTCTCGGAATCAACGGGGTGGAGCAAGCAGCTATGGCAGATCCTCAGCCCTGCCCTAAGGGGCCCAGCGTCTCAGTGTCCTGGTAATTGCTGCAAGCACCTCTGAGGGAAAGCTGCCCTCAAGTTCAGAGTTCTGCCTGCTGCCAGATTGTCCAGTTTCTCCCTGTATGAGTCCTGGGTCCCCAGAGACTTCCTGGAACTGTAGTTCAGAGCAGTTGGGAGCTTGTGACTCCCTCCCGATTCAAAAAGACAGCCGCGTCCTCAGGTGCCAGCCCCTTTCCCCTCGCGCGCTTGCGCCTCCGTACCTCTGCACTTTACTTCCGCAGCTCCTCTGAATCTCAGTGTGTTTTTCTCTTTCCTTCTAGTTGTAGAATTTCCACTCAGCCAGCCTTCCTGTAGTTCTGGATGATATCTGTTTTGTCTTTTCGTTGTATTTTTGAAGTTGTTGTGGGAAGCAGCAATTTCTGGTGTTTACCTATGCCGCCATCTTGGTTTCTCTCCTTTATTCTTAATATTTGTGCTTCTTCTTGCCTTTCTGTTTCTTCTTTTTAAAGCAGTCCCTTTAGCATTTCTTGCATTCCTGGCTTGGTGGCAATAAACTCTCTTAATCTTTTTTTTGTCTGTGAAGCTGCTGATTACACCTTCAATTTTGAATGGTAGCCTTGTTGGGTATAGTATTCTGGGATTCAGTCCCTTGGTTTGCATCACTTTGTATATTTCATTCCATTCCCTTCTAGCCTGGTATGTTTCTGTTGAGAAATCCATTGATATTCTAATGGGAGATCCCTTGTATGTAACTTTCAGTCTCTATCTGGCAGCCTTTAAGATTCGTACTTTGTCGTTGATGTTTGCCAATTTAATTATGATGTGTCTTGGTGTTGGTCTTTTGAGGTTCCTTTTGTTTGGGACTCTATGTGCTTCTTGGATTTGCATAGTTTTTTTCTTGCCAGTATCGGGGAAGTTTTCTACCATTATTTCTCTGAACAGGTTTTCTATTCCTTGCTTCTCTTCCTCTCCTTCTGGTACCCCTATTATGTGGATGTTGTTTCGTTTTGTGTTGTCCTAAAGCTCCCTTGGGCTCTCCTCTTGCTTTTTAATTTTTTTTCCAGTTGCTGCTGTGTTTGTGTGTGTTTTTTCTGCTTTGTCTTTTAACTCGCTGATGCTGTCCTCAGCCTCTTCTAGTCTGCTGTTTAAGCCTTCCATTGTGTTCTTTATTGCAGCTATGTCGTTCTTCATTTCCTCTTGGTTCCTTTTCATATTGGTGACATTCTCATTCAGCTCCTTATAATTCTCATTGAGTTGTTTGTATTTGTCATCCAGCCATTTGAGCATTCTTATAACCATTACTCTGAATTCTTTCTCTGAGAAGTTACTTGCCTCGGTTTCATTTAACTCCCTCTCTGGTGATTCCTCTTTTTCTTTCCTTTGTAAATTGCTTTTTTGTCTCCCCATGTTTTGCTCTAATGTTTTAATTGTTTCTGTGTTCTAGATCTGACTGTTTTGCTACCCCGGTTCTTTTCAGGAGGCTGCTGCTGGTGTGATCTCCCAAGTCTCCTGAGCTTGGTAATCTAGCGTATCTCCCTACTTGAGCTATTTGGGTTTTCTTGATGTAGACCTGCGAGCTGGAAATGTGCAACTGAGGTGTCCAGATATCAGCAGCCGGGGAGGGGAATGTCCCAATTTTTGCTGCCTGGTGTCCTTGGCTAAAATCACATGTGCCCAGCAGGGGCTCACGAAGGTACCCAAGAGCTGTCTGTCAGGGTGGTGGGGCTCAGGAGGCCTGCACACCAGACAGGTATGATTGTGGTGTCCAGAGTTCTGTAGCTGTCGGGTGGGAAGACTCAGTTTTTGCTGCTGGGTCTATGGTTAGATACACACGCTCCCGTGGCAGCTCACAGAGGCACCCGCGTTGTGCTTGCCAATGCAGTGCCCTGGCACACTCTGAAGGGCCCTGTTTGAAGCCAAGTAATCGAGGCATCTGTGGGCAGATATCCATGACAAGGGTATTCAGAATTTCTACTGCTGGGGCAGTGCACCCTTGTTAGGATAAGAGCACGCCTATAGAGCAGTGGGCTCAGGAGGCCTGAGTGCTGGAAAAGCACTACTGTAATGTCCAGAGTTCTGCAGCTGTGGAGTGGGGAGACTCAGTTTTTGCTGCCATGCCTGTGGATGAATACACACACTCCCAGTGGCAGCTCACAGGGGTACTTGTGGCGCATTTGCGGCGTGGAGCTCCGAGGTACTCTGAGGGGCCCTGGGGCTGAAGTTGTGTGACAGTGTCTATTGGCAGTTATTCAGGAGAGTGAATTCAGAATTTCTGCTATGGGGCAGTGCACCCGTTTGCACAATATTGCACTCAGCGAGGCTCGCAATGGATCCCCAGATCTGCCTGTGGGGTGGTGGGCTCCAGAGGCTTGCACACTGGAAATGTGCGAATGTGGTGTCCGGAGGTCTGCCACTGGGGAGAAGGGAGCTGCACTTACTGCTGTGGGCGCGGTGCTCCTTTGGAGGTGGAGGTCCGAGGGTCTGGGAGTCTGTTGGTGTGGCTGCAGGATTTTGGCTGGAGTGGCTGCTGGGTCGCAGGTAGTATCCAAGGGCTGTCTCGGTGGTGGTGTTGATAAGTTCCTAGATGAGGCCTCTCTCCCTTTCAAGATGGTGTGGGCTCCGGGCCAAGTCCCACAGTCCGAGGGAGTGCCTACAGCGGTAGTAGTCTCTCCCTGTCCAGGAGAGTCTGGTCTGCCAGCTCCTGCTGCTCCTGCCGGATTTAACTGTCCTTCACTCATGCACACACCACACACATACACACACTCTCCATTCATCGCCTCACTCACTCACTTCCTCTCCCTCACCTCCATCCTGCCAGCCACTATCTTCCAGCTCCCTTTTCAATAAGTTTTTGTTGTTCATTATATTTCATAAATGAGTGAGATCATGTGATATTTTCTTTCTCTGGCTGGCCTATTTTACTTAGCATAATGCTTTCTAATTTCATCCATGCTGTTGCAAATAGAAAGAAT
Organism: Myotis myotis; assembly: GCF_014108235.1. NCBI lineage: Eukaryota > Metazoa > Chordata > Mammalia > Chiroptera > Vespertilionidae > Myotis > Myotis myotis. Next base: position 79,834,590 of record NW_023416346.1, on the reverse strand, counting down.
TCCTTCTTTTTTACAGCAGCATAGAATTCCATTGTGTAGATGTACCACAGTTTTCTAATCCACTTGACTGCTGATGGTCACTTAGGCTATTTCCAAATCTTAGCTATTGTAAATTGTGCTGCCATGAACATAGGAGTGCATATATCCTTTCTGATTGGTGTTTCTGTTTTCTTGCAATGCATTCTTAGAAGTAGGATTACTGGGTCAAATGGAAGTTCCATTTTTAATTTTCTGAGTAAACGCCATACTGTTCTCCACAGTGGCTGCACCAGTCTGCATTCCCACCAGCAGTGCAGGAGGGTTCCTTTTTCTCCACATCCTCTCTAGCACTTGTCATTGTTGATTTATTGATGATAGCCATTCTGACAGGTGTGAGATGATACCTCATTGTTGATTTGACTTGCATCTCTCGGATGATTAGTGACTTTGAAAAGTGTCTTTCGAAAGTGTCTATTTAGGTCCTTTGCCCATTTTCTGATTGGATTGTTTATCTTCCTTTTGTTAAGTTGTATGAGTTGTCTATACATTTTGGAGATTAAACCCTTATTGGAAATAACATTGGCAAATATGTTCTCCCATGCAGTGGGCTTTCTTGTTATTTTGTTGATGGTTTCTTTGACTGTGCAGAAGCTTTTTTTTTTTTTGTATTCCCATCTGTTTGTTTTCTCCTTAGTTTCCATTTCCCTAGGAGCTGTGTTGGTAAAGATATTGCTATGACATATGTCTGATATTTTGCTGACTATGAAGTCTTCTAAGATTTTTATGGTTTCCCATCTTACATTTAAGCTCTTTATCCATTTTGAATTTATTTTTGTGTATGGTGTAAGTTGGTGTTCTAGTTTCATTTTTTTGCAAGTATCTGTCCAATTTTCCGAATATCATTTACTGAAGAAATTGTCTTGACTCCATTGTATGTTCTTGCCTCTTTTGTCAAATATTAATTGAGCATAATGGCTTGGGTTGATCTCTGGGTTCTCTGTTCTGTTCCATTGGTCTATATGTCTGTCCTTGTGCCAGTACCAGGCAGTTCTGAGAACAGTGGCTTTGTAATACAGCTTTATATTTGGTACTGTGATCCCTCCAACTTTGTTCTTCTTTCTCAAGATTGCTACAGCTAATTGGGGTCTTTTTATACTCAAGATGAATTTTTGGAGACTTTATTCTAGGTCTTTGAAATATGCCATTAGTATTTTCATGGGGATTGCATTGAATCTATAGATTGCTTTGGTAGTGTGGACATTTTAATGATGTTGATTCTACCAATCTATGAACACGGTATATTCTTCCATTTGTTTCATCTTTCTCTATCTCTTTTTTCAGCACCCTGTAATTTTCTGAGTACAGGTTCTTTACGCCCTTGGTTAAATTTATTCCTAGATAATCTTAATTTTTTTGTATGTGCAATGGTAAATGGGATTGTTTTTTAGTTCCTCTTTCTGTGAGTTCATTATTGGTATATAGATTTCTGTGTGTTAATTTTGTATCTTCCTACATTGCCAAATTCATTTACTGAGTCTATTAGTTTTTGATTGAGTCTTTAGGGTTTTTGATATACAATATCATGTCATCTGCAAATAATGACATTCTTACTTCTTCTTTGCCAAATTTGGATGCCTTTTATTTCTTCTTCTTGTCTGACTGCTATGGCTAGCACTTCTAGTACTATGTCAAACAGGAGTGGTTGAAGAGGGCATCTCATTCTTTTTCTTGTTCTTAGGGGAATGGTTTTAGTTTTTGCCCATTGAGTATGATGTTGGCTGTAGGTTTGTCATATCAAGCTATTATTATGTTAAGGTATGATACCTCTATTCCCACTTTGCTGAGAGTTTTTTTTTTTTTTATCAGAAAAGGGTGTTGGATTTTGTCAAATGCCTTTTCTGCATCAATTGATAAGATTATGTGATTTTTGTCTTTCAATTTGTTTATGTGATGTATCATATTTATTGATTTGTAGATATTGTACCAGCCTTACAACCCTGGAATAAATTCCACTTGGTCATGGTGTATGATCTTTCTAATGTAGTGCTGGATCCTATTTGCTAGAATTTTTTTGAAGATATTAGCATCTGTGTTCATCAAGGATATTGGCCTATAATTCTCTTTATTTGTAGTGTGTTTATCTTCTTTTGGGATTAGAGTAATGCTGGCTTCATAGAAAGAGCTTTGAACTGTGCCTTCCTCTTGTATTTTTTTGGAATAGTCTTAGAATGATAGGTTTTTGTTCTTTGAATGTTTGGTAAAACTCCCCTGTGAAGCCATTCGTTCCAGGGCTTTTGTTTGCTGGTTGACTTTTGTTTCAATTTCATCAGCAGTTATTGGCCTCTTCAGGTTTTTTTAGTCTTCCTAATTCAGTTTTGGAAGCTTGTATTTTTCTAGGAAAATGCCATTTTGTCGAGGTTGTCCAGTTTGTTGGAGTAGAGTTGTTTGTAGTATTTTTTTTTTTTTTTACAATCATTTGTATGTCTGTGGGGTCAGTTGTTACTTCACCTCATTCATTTCTGATTTTGTTATTTGGATCCTCTCTTTTTGTTTCTTGGTGAGCCTGGCGAGAGGTTCATCAATCTTGTTTATCCTTTCAAAGAACCAGATCTTCATTTCGTTGATCTTTTGTATTGTTTTTTGTTGTTGTTGTTATTCTGTATATTGTTTATTTCTACTCTGATATTTAATATCTCCTTTTTTCTGGTTATTCTGGGCTTTTCTTGTTGCTCTCTTTCTAATACTTTAATTTGCAAAGTTAGATAATTTATTACCATTTTTTCTCGGTGTTTTTTGTTGTTGTTGTTGTTTTTTGGGTTTTTTTTTGTTTGTTTTTTGTTTTTTGAGGTAGGCCTGTAGAGCTATAAACTTCCCTCTCAGGACTGCTTTCATTGTGTCCTGAGGATTTTGTGTTTTCATTGTCATTTGTTTCCAGGATGCTTTTTATTTCTTCTCTGATGATGTCTTTGATAGCTGATTCATTGTTTAATAGCATGCTGTTTAGCCTCCAAGCGTTTGATTTTTTCATTGTTTTTATTGTAGTTGATTTCTAATTTTATGCCATTGTGATCTGAGAAGATGCTTGGTATGATTTCTATCTTCTTGAATTTGAAGAGACTTTGCCTGTGTCCCAGTATGTGGTCTATCTTTGAAAATGACTGTGTGCACTTAAGAAGAATGTATACTCTTTAACTTTGGGGTGAAATGTTTTGAAGATGTCAATTAATTCCGTCTGATCTAGTGAGTCATTTAGGATTGCTGTTTCCTTGCTGATTTTTTTTAGAGGATTTATCCAGTGGTGTTAGTGGGGGTATTAAAATCCCCTAATATGACTGTATTGCTGTCAGTCTCTCCCTTGATGTCATCCAGAAGTTTTTAATGTATTTGTGTGCATATTTGTTTACCACAGTTATATCTTCTTGTTGAATTGTTCCCTTTGGTATTATGAAGTGGCCTTCCTTATCTCTTGTATGGCCTTTACTTTGAGGTCTAATTTGTCAGATATAAGTATTGCGACCCCAGCTCTTTTTTCATTTCCATTTGCCTGAAAAACCTTTTTCCATCCCTTTACCATTAGTCTATGTGATTCCTTTGTTCTGAGGTGGGTCTCCTGTAGACAACAGATATATGGATCATGTTTTCTTATCCATTCAGCAACCCTATGTCTTTTGATTGTGGCATTAAATCCGTTTAAATTTAATGTTATTATTGATAGGTACTTGTTTGTCACCATTTTTATTCATTATGTCTGTGTTCCATCTTCCCTTCCTATTTCTTCTTTTTATAGGAGACCCTTTAGCATTCCTTTCATTTCTGGTTTGGTGGTAATACCAAAGTCCTTTTTGTCTGTGAAGCTCGTGATTTCACCCTCAACTTTGATTGATAGCCTTGCTGGGTACAGTATTTTTAGATTCAGAGCCTTCCTCTACATTACTTTGTATATTTCATTCCATTTCCTTCTGGCCTGATGTGTTTCTTTTGATACATCAGTTGATAATCTGATGGGACATCCTTTGTACGAAACTTCTTGTCAGAGGATATTTTTCCATTAATTTTTTTAGGGAGAGTGAAAGAGAGAGGGAAAGACAGAGAGAAACATCCATGTGAGAGAAACACATCAATTGGTTGCCTATTGCACGAGCCCAACCAGGGCCCAAACCAGGGAGGAGCCTGCAACCAAAGTATGTGCCCTTGACCGGAATTGAACCCGGGACCCTTCAGTTCGCAGTCCAATGCTCACTGAGCCAAACCAGCTAGGCCCAGGCTGTTTAGATTACAATGGCTTTTTAGTATAGTTTGATATTATGTAGTGTGAAGCCTCCAACTTTTCTCTTCTTTCTCAAGATTGCTGAGGCTTTTTTGGTCTTTCTTGGTTCCATATAAATTTTTGGAATATTTGTTTTAGACCTGTGAAATATGCCTTTGGTATTTTAATAGGAATTGTGTTGAGTCTATAGATTGTTCTAGGTAGTATGGACATTTTAATGATGTTAATTCTTCCAATCCATGAACATGCTATTTGGTCCATTTATTTGTATCTTCTTCAATTTCTTTCTTCAGTGTCCTATAATTTTTTGAGTATAGGTCTTTTACTTCCTTGATTAAATTTATTCTTCGGTGCCTTATTTTTTTTGTTGCAATAGTAAATAGGATTTTTAAATTATTTATTTCTGATAGTTCTTTATTGGCGTATAAGAATACCACTGATTTCTGAATATTAATTTTGTATTCTGCTACTTTGTCAAATTAATTTATTATACCTAGTAGTTTTTTGGTGGAATTTTCAGGGCTTTCTATGTAGACTGCCATGTTACCTGTGAATAGTGGCAATTTTACTTCCTCCTTTCCAATTAGTATGCCTTTTATTTTTTATTTTTGTGTGATTGCTCTGGCTAGAACTTCCCAGTACTATGTTGAATAGTAATGAAAGAGGACATCCCTGTCTTGTTCCTGATCTTACAGACACTGCTCTCAAGAAGACATACAAATGGCCAACATTTATATGAAAAGCTACTCAACTTCACTAGCTATTAGGGAAATGCAAATCAAAACTTCTGTGAGATACTATCTCACAGCTGTTAGAATGGCTATTATCAACAAAATAAGTAATAACAACTGGGGAGAGGTTGTGGAGAAAAGGCAACCCTCATTCACTGCTGGTAAGAATGTAGACTGGTACAGACACTATGGGAAAACAGTCTGGCAGCTCCTCAAAAATTTAAGAATAGTGTTACTCTATGACCTAGAAATCCCTCTCCTGGGTTCCTAACCAAGAAATTCTAAAGCATTTATTCACAAAGATATATGCACTTCTATGTTCATTGTAGCATTATTCATGGTGGCCAAGACATGGAGACCACCTAAATAACCTTCAATAGAGGATTGGATAAAGAAAAAATGGTATATATATAAAATGGAGAACTACTCAGCCATAAGAAAAGATGAAATATTGCCATTTGCGACAGCATGGGTAGACTTGAAAATATTATGTTATGCAAAATTAGTCAGAAAAAACTAAGAACCATATGATTTCACTCATATATGGGATATAAAACTGAAAATCATAGACACAGACAACAGACGGGGGTGTGGGAGGGGGGTAGGGGTAAAAGGGCTCAAATATTTGGTGAACACAATGCAATGTTCAGATCATGTATCATAGAAATGTATAATTGAAACCTATGTTATTCTATTAATAAAAGTCACCCCAATAAATTTAATAAAGAATAAAATGAATTTAAAGGAGTTATACAGAGCTTTCCCAAAGAAGAAAAAGCTAAAGGAGTTCATCACCATCAAATCAACTTTATAAAAACTAGAGGCCCAGTGCATGAAATTCGTGCATTGGGGAGGGGGGGTCCCTCAGCCCAGCCTGCCCCCTCTCACAGTCTGGGAGCCCTCAGGGAATGTCCTACTGTCTGCCCTCCTTCTGCGGAAGGCGACCGGTCTGATCAGGGGAAGGCACCACCCCCATCACCCCACTGCTGCTGCCACTGCTGGCTGCCACAGCCACCAAGGTGTTTTCATCAACATGGATTCCAGTTCCTTCACCATGAAAAAATGACAACTTTCTTTAGGCATTTTCATATGGCTTTCATAGGATATGACCTTTCTTTCTTTCTTTCTTTCTTTCTTTCTTTCTTTCTTTCTTTCTTCTTTTCTTCTTTCCTTCTTTCTTTCTTATCTTCACCTGAGGATATTTTTCTATTGATTTTAAGAGAGTGTGGAAGAGAGTGGGACAGACAGAAACATCAATGTGAGAGGGACACTTTGATTGGTTGCCTCCTGTATGAGCCGTGACCTGGGCCCCAGCAAGGGAGGAACCTGCAACCTAGGTACATGCCCTTGATCAGAATCGAACCTGGACCCTGCGGTCCACAGGCCGAGGCATTATCCACTGAGCCAAACCGGCTAGGGCAGGATATGACATTTCTTAGCCCTCCAGCAGCGGACCTTCATTTTTTCCTCCAGGAGTGAGGTGGAAAAACCCTAGATCACCTTCTTGGATTCCTATTACCCAAGTTACCAAGAACACTGCCAGTGGCTTACAGGGAGCTTAGCCAATGAGCAGTCAGAAAAGGTGTTTCCTCTGCAGCTCATGTGCAGAGGTGGGACTGCTGGCAAGCTGGGGCTGGCACACCCCCCTGTCTCTGGGCCTGCTCAAGCCTCTGCCGTGGCTTGGGTAGGACACCCCTGCCCCTGGCTCTACTCCAGACCTGCTCAAGCCTCTGCCGTGGCTTAGGCAGGGCCCCCAGCTCTGCCCAAACCTCTGCCATTGCTTGGGCAGGGGCCCCAAGATCTGCTCTGGGCCTGCTAAAGCCTCTACCATGGTTTGGGCAGGGCCCCCTGGCTCCGCTCAAGCCTCCACTGTGGCTTGGACAGGACCCTCCCAGCTCCACTGTGGCCCTGCTCAAGCTTCTGGGCAGTCCCCCGCCCCAGCTCTGTTCAAGTCTCCACTGTGGTTTTGGCGCCCCCCCCCCCCAGCTCTGCTCTGGCCCTGCTCAAGCCTCCGCTGTGGCTTGGACAGGGCCCCCCAGCTCTGCTCAAGTCTCCGCCATGGCTTGGGCAGGGCCCCCCTAGCACTGCTCAAGCTTCCACCGTGGCTTGGGCAGGGGCTCCCAGCTCTGCTTCAGGCCTGCTGAAGCCTCTGCTGCAGCTTGGGCAGGCCCCCCCACCTCAGCTCTGCTCAAGTCTCAGCTGTGGCTTGGGCAGGGCCCCCCAGCTCCGCTCAAGCCTCCGCCATGGCTTGGGCAGGGCCTCAAAGCAAGCATTCTGCTTGGCCGCTCACACTTCCCACTCTCAGCGGCTGCCCCTGCCCCCAAGACTGGGGGACTCTGGCGGTGCTGAGAGGACTGGACACCGCCATCTTGTGGCTATGGGCGCCACCATGATTGTGACGGAGTGATGGTTAATTTGCATATTATCCTTTTATTAGATAGGGTGTTAAAGATGTGTGTTTAAGAAGAAGGAAAGATAAATATGGGAATATATGTATATATAATAACTTGCCAATAAATATGGCTCTATTTATAATCACTTTAAATATACAGTGGGGCCTTGAGACTTACGAGTGTCCTGACTAACGAGTTTTTCTGAGATACGAGCCGTCTCTCTGCCGATTTTTTGCTTTGAGTTGACAGAGTAATTTGAGTTAACGAGCTCCTTAACGAGCTCCGTCACGGAACGAATTAAACTCATAAGTCAAGGCCCCACTGTAAGTGGATTAAATGCTAAAAAATATAGGGTAGCTGAATGGATAAGAAAACAAAACTCATATGTATATGTTCTCTCTAAGAGACCTATTGCTGAATGAAAGACATACACGGACAATTTAATGGGAATCGGTGGGGGGGAAGGTGGGTAGCAATAATTTTATCATAAAAAATGGACACTAAAACAAAGGCTATAAGAGAGACAAAGAAGGACATTACATAATGATAAAGGGATCAATTCAAGAAGAGAATATAACTTTTGTAACCATTTATGCAACCAACGTAGGAACACCTAAATATATAAATCAACTATTCATAGACATAAAAAAGATCAACATTAATACAGGCATAATAGGGAAATTTAACACCTCATTGACATCAATGGATAGATCTTCCAGACAGAAAATCAACAAGGAAACAGTGGCCTTAAATGACACACTAGATCAGATGGATTTAATTGATATCTTCAGAGCATTTCACTCCAAAGCAGCAGAATATATATATATGCTTTTCCAGTGCACATGGAACCTTTTTCAGGATATACCACATAATCTCAATAAACTTAGGAAGATTGAAATCATATAAAGCATCTTCTCTGACCATAATGGTATGAAACTAGAAATCAATCATAAGAAGACAACTGAAAAACACACAAAGACATGGAGGCTACATAACATGTTACTAAACAATGAATCAGTTGATAATGAGATCAAGGAAATAAATGAAAAGAAACCTTGAAAGAAATGAAAATGACACAAGAACCCCAAATCTATGGGTCACAGTGAAAGCAGTCCTAAAAGGGAAGTTCATCAATGAAACCAAGTGTTGGTTTTTTGAAAAGATAAAAACGATTGATGAACCTTTAGCCAGACTCACCAGGAAACAAGGAGAGAGAACCAAAATAAATAAAATCAGAAATAAAAGAGGTGAAGTAACAATGGACAAGACAGAAATACAAAGAATTGTTAGAAAATATTACAAACAACAATATGACAACAAATTGGACAACCTGGGCAAAATGGACAAATTTCTAGAAACATACTCTCTTCTAAAGCTCAACAAGGATTAATCAGAATACCTGAATAGATTGATAACAACTAATATTGAAGCAGTAATTTAAAAACTTCCAGCAAACAAAAGTCCTGGACCAGACAGCTTTACAGAGGAGTTTTACCAACACTCAAATAAGATCTAACGCCTATCCTTCTCAAATTATTCTAAAGAATCCCAGGTGAAGGAAGACTTCCAAACTCTTTTTATAAGGCCAGCATTGTCCTTATCCCTAAACCAGATAAAGACACTACTCAGAAAGAAAATGATAGGCCATCACCACAATTACCTGATGAGCATAGATGCTAAAATCTTCAATAAAATATTAGGAAATAAGATACAATAGTACATTAAAAGATCATACACCAGGACCAAGTGGAATTTATTCCAGGGATGTAAGGTGGGTACAATATTCACAAATCAATAAATATGATACATCACATAAACAAAATGTAGGATAAAAATTACATAATTATATCAATCTATACAGAAAAAGCATCTGACAAAATCCAGCACCAATTTTTTAAAATATATTTTTATTGATTTCAGAGAGGAAGGGAAAGGGAGAGAGATATAGAAACATCAATGATGAGAGAGAATCATTGATTGGCTGCTTCCTGCACGTCCCCTACTGGGGATCAAGCCCGCAACCTGGGCATGCGCCCTTGACTGGAATTGAACCTGCGACCCTTCAGTCTGCAGGCTGATGCTCTATCCACTAAGCCAAACCAGCTAGGGCATCAGCACCAATTTTTGATAAAAACTCTCAGTAAAATGGGAATAGAGGGATTAGACTTCAATGTAGTAAAAGCCATATATGAAAAACCTACAGCCAACATCCTTGGCTTTTGGTAACATCACTCTAATATCTGCCTCTGTGGGTACATTGTTTCCTCTTCCTCTTACGTTTTGCTATAGTCTAAATGTTGTGTCCCCTCAAAATTTATATCTTGATAACTTAATGCTCAATGTAATGGTTTTAGGAGTTGTAGCCTTGAGGAGGTGATTAGGTCATGAGATCAGAGCTGTTATGAAATGAGTTACCTTATGAAGATACAGAGAAAGCTCCCTTACCCCTTCCATCATGTGAAGACATAGGCAGAAGTCAGGAACCTGCAACTCAGAAACCGCATATTTACTGGAACTGAACCATGCTGGTGACTTGACCTTGGATTTCCAGTTCCCAGAACAGTGAGAAATAAATTTCTGCTGTGTATAAGCCACTCAGGCTGTGGTATTTTTTTTTATAGCAGCCTGATTGGACTAATACATTTTTGAAATCTCCATTTGCCTCTATCTTATAAAGAAACTAGAGGCCTGGTGCACAAAAATTTGTGCACTTGGGAGGGTCCCATAGCCCAGCCTGTGCCCTTTCGCAGTCTGGGATCCCTTGGGGGATGTCCACTTGCTGGCTTAGGCCCGCTCCATGGGGGATTGGGCCTAAGCTGGCAGTCAGAAATCCCTCAGGCAGCCCAGGAGCTCCTGCCACCACCACTGTACTGGAAGCCGTCAGCCTGGCTTTGACTGAGCAGAGCTCCTGCTGTGGGAGCGCACTGACCACCAGGGGGAAGCTCCTGCATTGAGCATCTGCCCCCTGGTGGTCAGTGTGTGTCATAGTGACCAGTCATTCCCAGTTGTTCTGCTGTTAGGGTCAATTTGCATATTACCCTTTTATTATGTAGGATAGAGGCCTGGTGCATGGGTGGGGGCCAGCTGGTTTGCCCTGAAGGGTGTCCGGATCAGGGTGGGGGTCCCGCTGGGGTACCTGGCCAACCTGGGCAAGGGGCTGAGGGCCATTTTCAGACTGGCCACACCCCCTTTAGGGAGGGGGGTCCTGCTGGGGTGCCTGGCAAGCCTGGGTGAGGGGCTGATGGCTGTTTGCAGGCTGGCCACAGCCCCCCAGCGGGGACCCTCACCCCATGAGGGTGTGACCATCCTGGGTGAGGGGCTCATGGCTGTTTGCAGGCTGGCAACGGCCCCCAGCCACCCAAGCTCCCAGTGGAGGCTTGCTGGAAGCAGGTATCTGGGATTTATTTATCTTCTATAATTGAAACTTTGTTGCCTTGAGTGGAACCCACAGCTGGCTAGGGCAGGTGGGAAGCTTGGCTTCCTCCATTACCAGGGCAACCAAGCCTCCTGCTTGCTCCAGCTCTGTGGCTGCTGGCCGCCATCTGGGTTGGGTTAGTTTGCATATAGTCACTCTGATTGGCTGGTGAGCATGGCTTGTGAGTATAGCGGAGGTACAGTCAATTTGCATGTTTCTCTTTGATTAGATAAGATATGAGTTCATGTAGGGTCTACCCAGACAATCTAAGGCAGCGGTTCTCAACCTGTGGGTCGCGACCCCTTTAGGGGTCGAACAACCCTTTCACTGGGGTTGCCTAAGACCATCAGAAAACACATATATAATTATATATTGTTTTTGTGATTAATCACTATGCTTTAATTATGTTCAATTTGTAACAATGAAATTGGGGCTCACCACAACATGAGGAGCTGTATTAAAGGGTCGCAGCATTAGGAAGGTTGAGAACCACTGATCTAAGGTAAGATCCTCCTCTAAAGTTCCTTAATCTAATCACATTGTTTGGTCACATAAGAGAATATTCACTTTTTTACCATATAAGGTATTATTCAGAAGTTTAAAGAAATAATTAAGTATCTGATTAAAATAACACAATACATCATTATTTCAATACTTTATAGAACTTTTGCTTCCTACGCAAATACAGGAAAAACTTTTTCTCTTTTTACAGGCTGAAGAAGGACTAAACAAATTCTGTATTAGTTTACTTTAGATTAATTTATCTAATTACATTTATTATTCAGATTACCTATAATTTCCTTTTAAGATTTCTCTTCACAATCCTTCTATAACTTCATAAATATTATTATTTATTTAGTTTTAGAATAACTTAATTTATTTTCCCTTCAAAAATATATCTCCATACTTCATGTCTTCTATTACTAAAACCATATAATTTCTTTTCAATAAGTTAGAATTTTTAACTCTTAAAAACCTTAAATTTTAGGTGACAAGTAAGTGCTTAACATTTCTCAGATTAGGAATACATTCACATTTTTGAGATATATATGTTAGGTTTGATTGAACAATTGAATCCATACCCCTTCCCCAGGAACTGGCTTTTCAGGTCATTTCATTATGGACATTCCCTTTGCTGAGACCACATTTCACTTGCTGTGACCACATTCCATTATCTCTCCTCCGGGTATGCATAAGGAAGTATCTTCCCACAATAAAGCCCGCCAAAAGTCCTTTTAAAACTGCTGACTCCCATCACTGGGTGCTAGAGCCATCCAGGCTCAGACACCTGGCGTGTGGATGATTGAATAAATTCATAATCCCTCACCATTCTGGCCTCGTGCTTTCCTTCTTCAGTGACCTAACATTTGGTGCTGAAATCTGGGAGGGTTCCACTGGGATGGGGAGCCATCGCCCCAGCTTTGGTCACCCCGAATTTGCTACTTGGAGAGCAGTAGGCAGCGGCAGCTCGTCCTGGGATTACCTCTGAATCCTACTTGGGTTGATGAGGAAAATAAGACATTTGGGGGGGGGGGGGGCTAGCAATCTGAATCTGTGCCAATAACTTGCTTTCTAATGCATACTCTTGCTTGCCGATAATTAACTCCATTTTTGAAAGAATATAGGAGGCTAACAGCCTGACTCTGTACCTAGTTAATCAGTATTCCTAATGCACATTCTTGTTAGTCTATAATCAATTCACTGCCCCTTCCCTAATTATCTGGTCTTGCAAGACCTATTTACCTAAATGTTCCCATTTTATAGAGGCCATAAACCATGAACCATACACAACCCCCAGAGGGGGTTATCGGTGCTGGCACCCGGCCAGGCCTTTAGGTGTGGTCTCACAGCCCCCATCCCAACACACAGGGCTTTTTGCAAAGCCTGCGAAAGGTCCAGAAGTCTGATCCATATTTGGGGGACAAAGAAACCAAAGGGTATAAAGAGAAAGCTTCCTCCATATTGGGGGATTCAGGATTTGGAGAACTGACCCCCTGAGTCACTGTACTAGTACTGGTACATGTAAAACATCTGGAAATAAATGGGTTTATCCTGAGTCTCCGAGTACTCCTGTGTATTTTTTGGTTGCCTGGTAAATTCTTTAACAGGGTAACTCGATTGCCAGCCTTCATCAGGCCTCCCTCCCTTATAGGGTCCTCCCCAGCCATCCAAGGAGGATGCTGGACCGGGAATCTCTCCTTCTCCATTGCTGACCCTCCATTCTACATTGGCCAATCTTCTCTAGATGAGTGACGTTCCACAATCCCCCTCATCCCGGGTCTTCTGCCCACTCTCACTGACTTCTCGGAAGTCTCTCATCTCAAAAGTCCTAGCACTAGGCCAGAAGACTCCTCAGTCATTTGATTATGGGTCCTTCTGGATTGGGGATGCCCAGTCCAGAGGGTCACCTCTCATTTCTCATGATGATTTGTTTAGCAGCAGGGACACCTGTCCTAAACAGTCACCTTTGGATTTGTGGTCTGTCACTCACCCTTCCTCTCCCATGGGCCACGCCACACTCCCTCTGCACACTCACAGGGGAGATCATGCCCAATCACCTCACTTTATTTTATAACACTGTTTGGCCACAACATAAACTAGATAATAAGTCTCAATGGCCTGAAAATAGCACTTTCAATTTTAACACACTGAGCAATTTAGATAATTGCTATCACTGCAATGGAGAATGATCAGAGATTCCCTACGTCCAGGCCTTTTTCACCCTTCAGCCCAATCCTCTCTCTAGGTCCTGCTCTACCCATCAGATATTTCTCCTTCACACAAAACATCTTACACTTAACTCTTCCGATTCTGAATCTACTTTTGACCCAGCAGACCAATGACCTCCACTCCCTTATACATCCCTTCCCTCACCTGCAGTAGATTCCCCAAACCCAGACCTTCCTAACCAGCAACCACCTTTTCTACCAGTCTGAGAGCCCAAATCCTGAGAACATGAGCTCCAAAACAGCCTTTTCCCATCTAACACTTGTTCTCAGGCCACCCAAAGACTACCTTCAACAGCCTCTTCAATTCCCACGCCAATTCCACTCCTGAGGGAGGCAGTAGGAACTGAGGGCATTGTCTGAGTCCATATCCCATTCTCTATGTCCAACCTCACACAGATTGAGAGGCATCTCAGTTCTTTTTCCACTGACCTGATCAGCTTTACTAGGGAATTTGACAAACTTAATGAAATCACTCAAGGCCCTGATGAAAACCCAGCTCTCCTCCTCTCCCGCCTCACAGAGGCCTTACAGAAATTGACCACCCTAGACCCCGACTCCCCAGAGGGAGCCCTTCTTCCAAATGCCCATTTTATATCCTAACCAGCCCCCAACATACGTCACAGACTTTGAAATACAGTGGGACCTTGACTTACGAGTGTCCGGACTAACGAGTTTTTTGAGATACCAGCTGTCCCTCATCCGATTTTTTGCATTGAGTTGACAGAGTAATTTGAGTTAACGAGCTCCTTAACGAGCTCGGTCTCGGAACGAATTAAACTCGTAAGTCAAGGCCCCACTGTATAGACACAGGTCCACAAACCCCTCAAAAAGACCTCGTTAACCTGACCTTTAAGGTCTTTAATAATAGAGATGAGGAGACCCAAATCCAAAAAACAAAGGTGAGATCAGGCCAAGGCTGAGGCCCAGAAAGAAGCCTTCCAGCTCCTAGCCACCACTCTCATGAACCCCAAACGAGGTGCTGGTCCTCCAACCAAGGGTAAGTCAGGGGCTAAGCCTTCTCCGGGTCCATGCTTCAAATGCAACAAGGAAGGACACTGAGCCAAGTCCTTCTCAAAACAAAACCCCAGCTTGGGCCCTGCCCAAGGTGTGGAAGGGAAGGCCACTAGAAATCAGACTGTAGTCTGGCCCCTCCAGTCTGACCTCAGCCAGCCCAGCAAGGCCACCCTCTGGATCTGGTTTGGAGCTCCTGGGACTGGCCACTGAAGAAGCTAGCTGCCCAGGCCCTGACAGGGCCCCACAGACTTACATCACCAGAACAGAGCCTTGGGTAACGACTGTAGTGGCAGGTAAGGTGATCTCTTTTTTAATTGACACTGGAGCGACTTATTCTGCCCTCCCTGAATTCATTGGGACCCTTGTCCCCTTCTCAGTCTCTATTATGGGGGTTGGCGGATTAGTCTCACAGCCATTAGCCATCTCACCTCTACACTGCATCTTACTAAATACTCCCATTCACTCTTTTCTCATTCTACCTTGGTGCCCAGCCTGGGGCACCATGCATCCCCTCATAAAGTCCAGTTGTCCCAAACCAGTCACCTCAATTTCACTCTCTCACCCCATATGGCTGAGCCATTCCTTGGATTATAAATGCCTATCTCCTTATCTCCTCCATGACTGTCCCCTCCTCTGAACAAGAAATTTTCTCCTTCCTCAGGCTTACTTGCTACTCTTAGCTCCCTGGGTTCACAATTTTAGTCTTCTTGCAAAGCTCCTCTATGACATGACATGGCGAAGAGATCCCCTCACTGAGCCTTTAGATCCCAAGGCCAACATTCTCACCCCTTTAATGCTCTGAAAACTGCTCTGACCTCAGCACCTTTTCACCCGCCCCCCACATCCCACCATTCCCAAAGAACAACTTTCTTTACTACACATACTTACTTAACAGTACAACTATTACCAGAAGCTGGATTTTTCCTTAAAGATAACAGCAGTTTCGAATCCAAGTGGCTAGAGGCCTGGGAACAGGCTGCTGGGCCTGCTCCCTCCTCCTCTCGCCTTTTCTCCAGCCTCATATGCCTATACGTAATTTTCCAAAGTCTGGATAACCTAAAGGCTTTGGATCATTGCTGGGTTAAATGATAAACATCTAAAATATTTTAAAGTAACATAAAATACTGAAACATTGTTTGCTAGACATGTTTTAGTTCACCTGCTCTTAGTTTTTATTACAGAAGGTCTCTTGTATTTTGTTGAATGTATATTTTCTTGAAAGTAAGAGTGTGTTTAAAGTGTGTTCATAAATGTTAATCTAAGAAATGCTGGCTGTTTATTTTTTGGTAATCATTGGAAAATTAAGGTTCCTAAGAGTTGACAATAGAAGGCACAGGCATGGACATGCATTTTGAAGGAAAAAGAAAAGGTCTGTACAAGTTGCTGAAGGTATGACTGAAAGAAAGAATATTAGAGTAGAAATACTTAATGAAAGGTCTGAGGCATGGTTATGCATTTCTGAAGAATATAGAAAGAAGGCTTGAAGGCTAATTTGAAAGTGTGAAATTTTTTAAGGTTGTGTATGTAATGAGAAGGAAAAGAGAAGTGTTAAAAGAAAGGAGTTCTAACGTTAACTATTTACAAGAATTGTAAAAGGGCCATTTTACTCTGAGTAAGAAAGCCTGAGGTTTCAGTCTCCAAGCCTGGAAGACAAGGTTGCTGGATACTTCTTAAGCTAAACCAGAATACTCAGCAGCAGAATTCTAAGACAGGAGCGCACATAATGCCTCAGACCACCACCCAGCCTGCTCTTCAGAATGGCTGGGGTGGCGGGGGGGGGGGGGGGGGGGGAGGGGGGGAGTTGCATCTGTACTTCATGGGTCAAATGCATAAGTTTGCTTACTTTGCTTTTTCAATAAAGGAGCATACTTTAATTACTTGATAAGTTAGCTTTTCACTATATAATCAAGGTCTCATATAAATTCATTCATATGAGAAGCCAATATTTTATGAGCAACTGGTTCTAGTAAAGTCCAAAGTAAAATTTGCATATATATGCAAATCAGCATTAGCCAAAAAGAATGCTGTTTAGAAGCAAATTTAAACTTAAAATGAAGAAATTAAAAAATCTCTTCCACTGCTATTTATAGAGTAACCTAAAAGTTATTACTAAAGCATTAAATCTCACCATTAATGAGACACCAAAGGTAAAAAGAAAGTTACTTTCACTTGAGATGTACTAATTACAGTATTGGCCAGCATGTCTCTCTCCTACCTGTTTTTTGGATGGCAACCAAATTGGTTGCTCTGTTTGAAAGAAAGTAAAAGTCTTTAATGTAGCAATTTGAGGTTTATAAGTAAAAACAGCAAGGATTAAGGTTCAGTAAAAATAAGAAGTTAAGCCAGTGAATGGGAGATTATAGCCTCAGGAAATTTAAAGTATTAAATTTGGCTGGAAATAGATTCTACCCTTTTCCACATTATTAACAAATCAGAAAAATCAGGCAGAAGAAAAACCCTTTAATAGCAAGAGCAAAACTAGAAAAATATGTCCCCCAGGTTAACTGATCGCCCCCTAGCAAATAACTAGTCAGGCAACTAAAACCCCTACCCTAATCTTTTCCCCCCTAAAGATAACATCTAGGCCTCAGTTGTATTTCAGCTCCAGGCCCAGAAAAGCAGCAAAACTAGACAAGTGACACTGTGACAGCCTCAGGACCAACTTTTACCTCCCAAGTCACTCAACAGGAGCATTTTTGAGTCTTCACCAACCAGTCTCTTGGGGAAATTATGCTGCTGCACCCCTTGTCCAGCCCACTACTATCAAAGTCCATTCCCCTGTGATCTCGACATTCCACCTCAGCAGGAAGCAATTACAGAAGATATGACCTTCGTCCCTATTCCATAAACAAAAAGGCTGGAATGTTAGGGTTGATTGAACAATTGAATCGATACTCCTCCCCCAGGAACTGGCTTTTCAGGTCATTTCACTATGGACATTCCCTTTACTGAAACCACATTTCACTTGCTGTGACCACATTCCATTATCTCCCCTCCAGGTATGCATAAAGAAGTCTCTGCCCAGCCCTAACTGGTTTGTCTCAGTGGATAGAGCATCAGCCTGCGGACTCAAGGGTCCCAGGTTCTATTCCAGTTAAGGGAATGTACCTTGGTTGCGGGCACATCCCCAGTGGGGAGTGTGCAGGAGGCAGCTGATCAATGTTTCTCTCTCATCGATGTTTCTAACTCTATATCCCTCTCCCTTCCTCTCTGTAAAAACTCAATAAAATATATTTTAAAAAAAAGAAGTCTCTGCCCAGAATGAAGCCCGCCAAAAGTCCTTTAAAAGCTGCTGGCTCCTGTCACTGGGTGCTGGAGCCATGCAGGTTTAGCCACCTGGCATGTGGATGATTGAATATATTCATAATCCCTCACCATTCTGGCCTCGTGCATTCCTCCTTCAGCGACCTAACAATATATATTTCAAATAAAATACAAGACAGATTCATTAAAAGACTCAAATCTATATTCTAGAGTCTCTGTAATAAAAATCCCAAAGTAGGCAAACTCAGATTAATATTTGAGTATCCTGTTATTTCAAAATATCTAGATATTTTAATTTTTATTATTTAACCCAGCAAACTCCAAAGTTTTAAGTTACCAAAAACTTTGAAAAACTATGTTTAGGCATATATAATTATCACTGAAAAGCTTTATCATAAACCCTTCATTTTAGTTATATCTATTTATTATGTGTTAACAACTTTGAGATGCTAAAGCAAATTATTATTACCCAAGGCATTTTCTTGACAAATTTTGTAACAGGGATAACTCACTGGCCTTCAGTGGCTTTACTGTGAAAGTATTATTATTATTATTATTATTATTATTATTATTTTTACGGAGAAAAAAAAAACCAGGATTGTGGCTCCCCACTGCTATTTCTGCAGTCCTCAGAGCTGGTCCTCCTAGGAAAAAGACTTGGGGGAGGGGAGGGTTAGGTTTTATTTCCACATTTTTCTTTCTGAGTAGACTATAACAACATGAAATCTTGCATATAAGAAGAGATCTTAAAAACAAACAAACAGCCCTAACAGGTTTAGCTCACTGGATAGAGCATCGACCTGTGGGCTGAAGGGTCCCAGGTTCGATTCCGGTCAAGGGCATGTACCTTGGTTGCAGGCACATCCCCAGTAGGGGTGGTGCAGGAGGCAGCTGATCCATGTTTCTCTCTCATCAATGTTTCTAACTCTCTATCCCTCTCCCTTCATCTCTGTAAAAAATTAATAAAACATATTAAAAACAAACAAGTAACCAACCAAACAAACAATAACAACAACAACAAAAACCTCTACAGTGAATAAATGAGTGCTCTCAAAAGGATGGACTGGGACATTAGTCTTAGAGAATCTTATCTCACATTAACTCATTACAGCAAAATGACCTTTGGTTCTGAGTGACACAGCCCACACAACAGAGACAGAGGATTCCCTATGTTCATAAATCGGCGAAGAAAGCTAGCAAAGAACATCAGCAACCAAAGTTACATTACAGACAGACAGACAACTCTCAAAATTCAAACCCTGAATTTCTGTCTGCTGATGCGTTGAAGTTCCTGCAATCCCTGCCATGGGGGTTCAGCCTGCCCACAAGCAGCTGGGCTCCCAGCAAAGCGGGAAGTGCCCCATCCTTAAATTAACCCAAACAACAAAGAGACATGAAGCAACAATCAACAAAGACATTCTTACATATAATATTTATAGGCGCACACAACCTACAGATGAGCTTCACACCGAGCTCCTTGTCTGTAGCCACAGACATCACAGAATGCCCTGCATAAATAATAAAACAAAACAAAACACCACAGCAGAGCAATGTCTTTAGTCCCAGAGGGGATCAGGCTAAGGGATAGGAGACCCAGTCAAGGACTGCTGGAGGTCCCTTGCCATCCGGAGCTGATCAGGCTCAGGAAGATAAGCGGCAGTACAATGCCTTCCCTGCCACCACAGTACACTCAGTACACTCAGCACATGATTCCTTACATAGAAGCCCAGACAGAAGCAGCCACTGCTTCTCATGCCATACAAACACACTTGATTCCTCCTACGAAAGCGCTTGATTCAATTTACGTGTTCGGTGAGATGACGGGATTATTGAGGCTGTGGCTGGGACTCAAAACAGGAAAATTCCTGGCAGCGCTGCAAATAAGACTCCAGGCCTCAGATCCAGGAACCCCCAGTCCAGGCAGCAAGCGGGATCCCTGGTACTCATCCCAGGGGATTCTTTGCTTACATCCCTTCGTGGTTGCCAGAATATGTAACTGGGCAAACAATGGGTCCATGCTGCCTGTCTACTCGAGCCAATGAAGCAGAGACAGGGTTGAATCATATATGAGCATTTAGTCCAAAACTGCCGGCACCAGCAGTATGGGAGAGCAGCAGTTTAGCCACAGAAATCTGCTCTGCAGCTCACCATAAGTCAGGGGCTTATATAGCAAAAACCCAAAGGAAAAGTAGGCAAAAGGGCAGTTTACAGAGATGCAAATGGACTAGGGGTCTTCAAAGTGCTTAGTGATATGCAAGGGCTGAGGTTACATGGGCAAATAGTCAAAGGGAGTGCCGAATGGACAATTAACAGGTAAGCAGGCTGGAGCTCCACAAAGGCCTGCAGGGATGCCAAAAGGGCTGGGGATCTTCAAAGGGCTAGAGATCTGGTTTCTGCAGCAAAGTTGTTCATCTTTCCATGATAACAGGCAGCTCCAAATAGGGAGGAAGGGCTGCATCTCCAGGTCAGCTCCAGCCAGGGTAGACATGCCTTCTTTAATCAGAATAAAACGATCATGGTGAACAGAGCATGATTGATATTTCTTTCAATACTAGCTGGTTCCCCAAATCCTATTGCTGCCCCCTTACATTTCAAAGGACAAAGGTTCATTTAACAACTATACCTTGTGTGCCTACTGTGTGCCAGGCACTGTTGTGAGCTCTGGGAAAACAGCAGTGAACAAGAGACAAACATTCCTACTCTCCCTTCCTATGGTTCCATACATTTCAGTGTATGGAAGACTGGATTAATTGGATGTTTTACAAATATGCACAAATTAAAGAAAGGTGAAGAGAGTAGATTACAGAAAAGAAAAGGGAAGAGGGAGAAGAACCATGTGAGTAGTAGCCTTTCTTGTTTTCAGGTCAGTTCATTAGTCTCAGATGTCTCTTTATACCAGGTATGGCTTCTGCCTTAAAACCAGTGCCCCAACCAACATAAACTGATGAACAAAAATACGGCCAGAAGCTGATTAATGATTCTCTCTCATCATTAATGTTTCTATCTCTCTCTCCCTCTCCCTCTTTCTCTGAAATCAATAAAAAATATCCCGTATAATAAAAGGCTAGTATGCAAATCAACCGAACCGCGGAATGACTGGTTGCTATGACACACACTGACCACCAGGCGGCAGACGCTCAATGCAGGAACTGCCCCCTGGTGGTCAGTGCGCTCCCACAGGGGGAGAGCTGCTCATCCAGAAGCCGGGCTCATGGCTGGCAAGCACAACAGAAGTGGTGGGAGCCTCTCCCGCCTCCGCGGCAGCACTAAGGATGTATGACTGACAGCTTATCCCCCGAGGGATCCCGGACCGCGAGAGGGCGCAGGCTGGACTGAGGGACACCACCACCCCCCCCCCCGAGTGTACGCATTTCATGCACTGAGCCTTTAGTATTAATAATAAAATAAAATGAAATCCCTTTCAGAAAAAAAAAAAAAAAATACGGCCAGAGACAAGGTAGCACTGAATAGACCATCCAACTTCAGAGAGAAGGCGGGGGGGGGGGGGGGGAGGTGGTTAGAGATCAACCAAAGGATGCTTATGAATGCATATTAGCATAACCAATGGACACAGACACGGGGGCAGTGGGGGCTTGCCCGTGGGGGTGGGAGTGGCAGGGGGGGTTTCAATCTGGGGGGGAGCATACTTTAAACAATTTAAATAAATAAATAAATAAATAAATAAATAAATAAATAAATAAATAAATAAATAATAAAGCCAGTGCCCCAAGGGCCCAAATTCCTGTAGTTTCAAACACCTGGCAGCTTCAGCTCCCAAATTTCTTTTACATTTGAAGAGGTTTTCTTTGTAAAGCTCCAATTGTTGGAAAAGACATGGGCTTACTAAGTAGATGCCAACACACTCAAGATTTTGTTTCTAGAAACTAGATCATGTCTTGACTACAAAACCAATCTGTATCTCAGTGTTCCTTCTCTCCTTCCCCACTGCTCCAAAAAACCTATCACAACCTTTAGTCCAGGCTATAATCCTACTCAGGGAATATGCTACTCTCTAAAGTTCAATCCAACCTGGTATCCCCATAAACAAATCCTTCTTTTGCTTTGGGAATATCACCTAACCTCTGGGAGTTGCAGGGTTTTTCCCTGTGTAAAGTAACAGGATTTACTGACATAATGTATGCAAACTGCTTAATGCTTGGTACACAATATGGGACCACTGCATTATGTTCACCAATTCACACAACAAATATTTATTGAAGTCCTAGATGCTGTTCTATGAATGGAGACATCAATAGTGAACAGACAATGCTGTTGGCCTTACTAAGCTTATATTCTGGTGGGAAGAGGCACTAATAAGTAATTACATTTTCTGGTATGTCAGATAATAATAATGCTATGAAGATAAAGAAAGCAGGAAGTAAGATAGGCAATATTGGAGGGTATTGTAATTTTAAATGTGCTGGTCTGAGAAGATCTCACTTAGAAATAACATTTATATAAAACATAGAAGCCCTAACCGGTTTGGCTCAGTGGATAGAGCGTCGGCCTGCGGACTGAAGAGTCCCGGGTTCGATTCCGGTCAAGGGCATGTACCTTGGTTGCGGGCACATCCCCAGTTGGGGGTGTGCAGGAGGCAGCTGATCGATGTTTCTCTCTCATCGATGTTTCTAACTCTCTATCCCTCTCCCTTCCTCTCTGTAAAAAATCAATAAAATATATATTTTTAAAAAAAACATACAATAGGTGATGGAATGAGCTATGAGGAGAGGATTCAGACAGAGGGAACAACAAGAGAAAAGAGAATGCCTATTTTCTATTGGAGAAACAGCAAGGAAGACAGTATGGCTAAAGAGTAGATGAGGTCCAAAAACTAAAATGGAAGGTCATTGTAGAGATTCTAGTTTTGATCCAAGTGAGGTAGGGAGACATTGTAGGTTTTTTTTAAAATTTAAATTCTTGCCAGGGGATTGTCAAGGGTGGGGGGAAAAAAAGGACACATATGCAATACCCTTTGTAATACTTTAAGCAATAAAAAAATAAAAAATAAAAAAATAAATTTAAATCTTTATTATTTAAAATATTACATAAATCTCCTTTTTCCCCCATTGACCATTCCCTGGTCTCCCTCACCCCCCAGCACATGCTCTTACCACCAACCCCCATCTGTGTCCATTGGTTATGCTCATATGCTTGCATAGAGGACCTTTGGTTGATCTCTTACCCCCTCACCCTCTGCCTTCCCTCATAGGTTGGACAGTCTGTTTGATGCTTCTATGACTCTGATTCTATTTTTGTTCATCAGTTTATGTTGTTCATTATATCCCACAAATGAGTGAGATCATGTGATATTTATCTTTCTCCAACTGGCTTATTTTGCTTAGCATAATGCTCTCCAGCTCCATCCATGCTGTTGCAAATGGTAGGAGTTCCTTCTTTTTTACAGCAGCACAGTATTCCATTGTGCAGATGTACCACTGTTTTTAATCCACTCATCTACTGATGGGCACTTAGGCTGTTTCCAAATCTTAGCTATTGTAAATTGTGTTGCTATGAACATAGGGGTGCATATGCTCTGATTGGTGTTTCTGATTTCTTGGGACATATTCCTAGAAGTGGGATTACTGGGTCAAATGGGAGTGCCATTTTTAATTTTTTGAGGAAACTTGAAATTTGAGCATCTTGAAAGGGTGTGAGGACATATGTTTGAGCCCAGAAGAGTGGAGTATAACACACATGGTAGGAAATATTTGTGTGTTAAATCAATAAATGACCTTGTTACTATAGGCTAGAAATCACCATTTGACCCAGCTCCAGGGATGTCTAGAAGAGAAGCCAGTAAGAATATTCTCCAGTGTTTGGCAGAACTTAGCTTCAGGGTTACTCTGGTTTTGTGTTTCTGTTTGTTTATTTCCCAAGGAGTAGGTGGGAGTGGGATGGAGGAATAGGGAGGTAGGAGAGGGAGGTAGACAGGCAGGGAGGTTTGGCCTTTATTTAACTGAAAATTTTGATTTTTTTTTTCTTCACCTAGAGATTAATCAGAGAGGTAACCTCACTGCAGGAAGCAGAGTGGCTAGCAGCAGGAGTGAAACCCCATAGGAAGATCAGGGCTCAGGCCAACCAAGGTTTCTTAGTGCCACCAAGGAATTATCTTTTAGTTTTTTTGAGACTTAGAGAGGCGTTAGTCAAATGAGGTCTCTGTGAGACCCCTTCCCCTTTCTCCACTGCCTAGCTCTGGGCTGATTCCCACAGATGAGGTTAATTGTAAGGCTTGATAATGAATGTGAAAGTGCTTTATAAACAGCACAATCCATACGTGGTAGTCTATGGGGATCTGGGTGAGCCTTTACTTTAGCAGGCTCAATGCTTGGGAGACTCTCACAGCCTGGTAAATATTTTTTTAAGCCTAGTCTGGCCTCTCAGAGCTGCCAGAGTAGGCCAGGACTACTCTCCATCTCCCTATTCTCCCCCAGTTCCCTGGTCCAGATTTCAGCCTAGTTCAGCCTCTGCAGGGCAGGAGTCTCTTTGTACTATGGATCTTGGCTTCAGTTGTTAATCATTGGGCCCTCTCTGCTACTGGGAGAGAGATAAGAAATGCATATTAAGGCCCTCTGACTGATATGGTAACTGAGGCTAAGAGTAGGGCAAGGACTTACCCAAGGCACTCAATAGTAAATGATCTGTGGAAGTTGGATTTAAACCCAAGCATAACTGACTGAGAAACTCTATGAGGTGTTTTACCATTCTACTTATTTCAGCCTCAGTTTCCAACTGAAAAATGGGACCGACAGTAGAAATCACTCTATACATGTGTTGGAAATATTCAGTGTATCAGTGGTGTGCTCAACAAATGGCCATTATTACTGCCATCCACAGAGTTATATTAAAAATAAATAATGTTGATATGAACATTATTTTACATGCCTTTTTATGTATATGCCTAAATGTGAAATTGTTGGGTCCTAGAAGAGGCATGTGTTTAGATTTAGGAAATAGTACCAAATAGTTTTCCAAAGTTTTTATACCAATATGCCATATTTTTCCATGTATAAGATGCTATTTTTTTCTAAAATCATTAAACTGAAAATCGTGGGGTGTCTTATACATGGAAGTCAGCCAAGGAGGGAGCCGCACTGGTGCGTAGTTGCCCATACCTTGTCAAACAGGCTTCCTGCTATCAGGAGCCTTATTGTTACTGACCTCAGCTGATGCTGTAATTGGAGGTGGAGGTGGAGAGTGCTCAGATGCAACTGGGACCAGAGCGTTCTGAGCCCATAGAGATGTCAAAAAATTAAAAAGATAAATACCGGTAAGCGATTGTCTTACTCTGCAAAATTCCAACTGAATGTAATCAGCTATGCAAAAGAGCAGGACACAGAGCTGCAGAGAGACAATTTGGACCTCCTCCCACTTTGTGTATGATCAGACAGTGGAGAAAACAGGAAGAACAACTCCTTAAGATGCCAAAAAAGAAGAAGGCCTTAAGAGAAAAACCAGCAAAATGGGCAAACTTGGAGCAGAGGCTTAAGACATGGATCATAGAGCAGCGCCAGAGTAGCTTATGTGTGTCAACCAAGCTTATTCAATGTCAGGCAAGAATGTTTGCAATGAACACTGTTGATTTTACAGGAAAGGCAAAATGGTGCTTCAATTGCATGAGGAGAGAAGGGTTGGCCATGAGAACACGAACAAAGTTAGCTCAGAAAATGCCACCAGTTTTATGAGGATGATCTCACATATATAGACAGTGACTCAGAAGACAGCAATGATACAATAGAAGTTGAAGAAATTGATATGTCTGAAACTAATAGTGATGAAAAAGAGAGCAGCAATACAACAGAGGCTGAATAAAGTGATATGCTGCATAATATCATAGTAAATATTACCTGTGGTAATTACTAAATAAAAATGTGTTCTGTTTTATGTTTAAAATATTGATTTCTAATTTTGGGTTGGAAAAGTAGGGGCATCTTATACATGGAGGCGTCTTATACACGGAAAAATATGGTACATTTCTGGTAGCAATATCTGAGAGTTCTAACTTCTCTACATCTTTGCCAAAGTTTGGAATTCTTAGTCTTTTTCATTTTAGCCACTGTCAATTCTCTTTATATAGTAATCATTCCTTTGTTTTACATATATATGTGCACGTATTTCATCTATTACTAATGGTTGCAACAACCCAGCACTCTAACCACTGAGAAACTGGCCAAGACACTATGCATATTCTAGATATGTCCTTTATCACATATGTGTTTTGCATTATTTTCCACCAGTATGTTACATATCTTTTTATACCTACTAAGATAGTATAAAGTATAAGAGTTCTTGCAACCAATAGATGAAATACGAGAGTTTTAGTTTTCATTGCATCTATGTATACATATTTCATCTATTTTTGTTTAGTATTCATTTTACTTATATTATTGTTTATATTTTTGTTTGTTGGTTTGTTTTTTTCAACGTTGTTATTGTGGTAAAATATACATAACAAAATTTGTCATTTTAACCAGTTTTATTATTTTATTACTTTTAATTTAATTACTTTTTATCAAAAAAGGCAGATTTATTATTTGTACATTTGTTGTAGAATGTTATTTTTTTATGAGAGGTGATTGAAAGGTGAACATAGTGGATTAGCATGGTGGTGCATGGGCAGGCTAAATAGTCATCTCAGATGGTGGTTTAAGAAAAGCTGAATTTATTTAGGGAAAGGGGATGGGGGATGGGATATCCAAAGGAAAGGGCTGCACAGCACAGTGCCAAGGGGACATTGGGTTGATGATGGCAGCCAAAATATATTGCAACAATGAAACAAGGAAGGGCATAGAAGAAGCAACAGGAGAGCCTAGGCTGGGCTGCTCTGGCTCACTGAGAAGTCAGAGAAAAGAGGGCCTTGGAGACAGGCTCAGGGTGTAAGCCCCAGACAAGCTGCTGCTGCCCATTGCTCCCCTGGTTGCAAGTCTCATGGGGTCCCATAGAGGTTGGGGGATACCTGCCAGTTGGGGAATGGCATGGACATGCTCCTGGGAGGGAGAGAGCAAGCTGGGGCCTTTGTCCTAAGCATATTTACCTCTCTCTTGCAAGTGGAAATCTTAAGGGTGGTCTCAGGGAAGGGTCTTAATATAATATTCATCAGCATTCCAGGTGTGCTCTTTCAGGGTCATGGTCTCCATTGGTTGGTCAGTGCCAAGGCAGGGGGTCATTAGTCAATGTAGCTGGTCCTGAGGCAGTCCCAGTATCACTTGCCTGGTTTTGCTGCTTTTCTGAGCCTAGAGCTGAAATACAACTGAAGCCTAGATCTTATCTTTAGGGAGGAAAAGGTCAGGGGATCTAAATCACATGACCAGTGATATGCTAGGGGAAGATAGGTTACCCTGGGGGCAAGGTTCTTGTTTTCCCAGTTTTGCCCCTTGCTAGGCATCCAGGACTTGCTCTGGGGAGTTAAGTGATGCTATGTTTACTTTAAGAAGTGAGAATGGGGATGGAAGTAGCTGTTAGCAGGAAATAGGTTAGGGAATTTGAAAGACTTTTCATCTTTTTCTATTGGTCTTTATGTTATGGTTTAATTTAACTATTGTAACTTTACATAGTGTAGTTCCAAAACCTCTTCATATTCAAGCGTAAGTATCCAAATTCTAAAGCCAAATACAAATAACTTTTGAATAATTAGCTATATCATTGTTTCACTCCAGATTTGTCATAATCAAGAATGTGTTGTGTTCTATATTGGATTCTCCTCTCTAGTATCAACCATTTCTTTATATCCCAACATTAAATTCTATACATTTTATAGAAAAGATGTTAAATCTCAATGAAGCCAACTTTACATCATTAACATGACTATAAAATGAGGCAAATTGTTTGACAAACTCAACCAGAACTAGTTCATCCAACTGGATGTTGTCCCTTATAAGAGTAGACTCATGGAGGCAGATACCATAGCCATGATGAACTTGTAATCTGCATTGGGCTGCTGCAACTAAATAAGCACATATATGGTATTTCTAATGACCTGCTCTGTCTTTAGACCAGTAATGTTTCTATATATTAGTTTCCATTGCTTCAATGTATATGAGT
Organism: Myotis myotis; assembly: GCF_014108235.1. Taxonomy (NCBI): domain Eukaryota; kingdom Metazoa; phylum Chordata; class Mammalia; order Chiroptera; family Vespertilionidae; genus Myotis; species Myotis myotis. The sequence continues at coordinate 79,806,760 of NW_023416346.1, read as the reverse complement.
AAATATTTCTTGAGTATCTATTATGAGCCAGGCAAGGAGATACAGCAGTAAATAAGGAAGATTAATCTCTGCCAAAAAATCATGAAATTTACATTCTACTGGGGGAAGACAATGTATTTTTGTCATATCCTTAACAACTCTGTTAGCATATTTCATGAGAATTATTGAAAAAAGAATCCTTAAAGAGAATATGCTCAGAAGGAATACTTGCTGCCCCTATTTCACTCACAGTTACAATTCTGGGAGCAAGACTGAATATGATTCCACAGATGCATTATAGCTACACAGAAGTAAAGATGGATATTCACAATACTATTGAGTGAACATTTTAACCAGTTTTAGATGTACAGTTCAGTGGCATTAAGTACAATTATATTATTGTATGATCATCATGAACATCCAGGATGTTTTCATTTTTTACAACCAAAACTCTGTACCAATTAAACAAAAACTCCTATTCTCATCTGCTTCTAGATCCTAGCAACAACCATTCTACATTCTGTCTCTTCATAGAGACTACTCTAAGCACATCATATAAGTGGAATCATACAGAATTTACCTTTTTGTGTCTGGATTATTTGATTTAGCATAAGGTCTTCAAGGTTTACTTATGTTGTAATATGTGTCAGAATTTCCAGGAAGGTACTGGAAATATTGAGGGGAACATTTTGCAAGATATACAATTGTCCAATCACTATGTTATACATGAAACTAATACAAAATAATATTGAATATAAACTGTAATTTAAATAAATAAATAAATAAATAAATAAATGCAAAAACTCATTCTTTTCTAAGGCTGAATAATGACATTTTGTTTATTCATTTATTTGTCAATGGACATTTGGACTGTTTACACTTTTTCACTATTGGAAAATGCTGCTATAAACTTGAGTAGAAAAATAGCTCTTTGAGACCCTGCCTTCAATTCTTTTGGTTGTACATCCAGAAGTGGAATTGCTGGATTATACGGTAATTCTATGTTTACTTCCCTCCCACCCCTCCACCCGCCATGATGTTTTCTGTAGTGTCTGCACCATTTTACATTCCTCAGCAATAGATAAAGTTTCAAATTTCTCTACATCCTCACAGACACTTGCTATTTTCTGTTTTTATTTTTTATAGTAGCTACTAGTAGCCCGGTGCACGAAATTTGTGCACATTAAGAGGGAATTAATTGCCCTAACCGGTTTGGCTCAGTGGATAGAGCATTGGCCTGTGACTCAAGGGTCCCAGGTTCTATTCTGGTCAAGAGCATGTAACTTGGTTGCAGGCACATCCCTAGTGGGGAGTGTGCAGGAGGCAGGTGATCGATGTTTCTCTCTCATTGATGTTTCTAACTCTCTATCCCTCTCCCTTCCTCTCTGTAAAAAATCAATAAAATATATTTTTTTAAAAAAGGGAATTAATTAGCAGAGATATTTTAATATTGCTCTTTGCCCTTTCTCTATAATAGAAGTGTGAGAGATGAAAGGAAATTAGTAAAATGTATATGAAAATCATATATAAATTTATTAATAAATAAACAGTAACAAAAGGATATAACAACAACAGAGACATGATATAAAAATGACAAAAAACATGATATGAAAACAACAAAAACATGATATGAAAACAACAAAAACATTATATAAAAACAACAGTGATGCAAACAATGACTGATAAAGTGATTAAACTTATTCTAATATCTCCCTGTACACCACATTAAGAGTGAAAACACTTTCAGAGTGCTTGACTAATTTCCCTTGTGATGAAGTACTTAGAACTTTAACTTTAATATCACATGCTCTTCAAACTTGAGAGAAAGCAACATATAACTGACCATGTGCAAAAATGGGTTCAGGTAGGAATATGCCTACTCTGTCTAGAGCTTGTCCTTGTGATTTATTAATAGTCATCACAAATGCTGACATCATGGGAAATCGTTGTCAAATCAATTTAAATAGGAGGCCAGTGTCAGATGGGGACAAATTAATTCTTGGAATCAGAACAGCCTCTCCCTCTGCAGATCTTGTTAATACTTCAGCTTCGATAATGTTAGGTCATAATCTTTCGATAATAAATCTGGTACCATTACAAAGACCCCATTTACTATTAAGATTTCTCAATAGCATGATTGCACCCACTTTCAATTTTAATTTATGACACAGCATTCCCGAAGGAGTGATACTATTAAGAAATTCGATGGGAAAATTTTCCTTTTCAGCATCATCTGTGGAATCAATGGAAACATCACTCAAATATGTGTGAAAATCTCCATCGAGAATACCCAAATTTTCTTCATTTAATTTTTGAACATGCTCATTTTTTGGACAAAGAATTGCACGTTTAGATATATTTTTAATATTGTCTATAGCAGTGGTTCTTAACCTTGGCTGCACATTAGAATCTCCTGGGAATCTTTTTAAAATCCTGATTCCTGGGCCTCATCCTCCAGAAATTGTTTCTTTGTTATGGGGTGGGGGCCACAACATTAGTAACAAAGAAATAGAATTAAAACTTTATCATGGGGATCTACTACAGTGTTTTGGACAGGTTCAAGCCTCGGACTGATGAGAGGGCACAGTCCTCTCATTGCCACGTGCAAGTCCCAGCTTGGAGGGCAGGGCCCTCCCAGCACAATTATAGCCAACAGCTGTAGTTGTAAGCTTGAACCTATGGTCCAAACACGTGGCCCCATGTGCCTGAGTGATGTGGGCTTGATAGAGTTCAGGTGCATGTAGCTGAGTAGGATTGAAACCCAGGAGAATGTTGTAAACATCTTGGTCACGCCCTTACTTTGCCTCTTAGCATCTGCCATAAAATAAAGGCATGGCTGTTGGCATGGTCGCTGTCTCTCAGAGAAGCAGCATCCCACTGAGACCCAGCTTTCATTCTCTTGTCTGTCTTTTCTAAGCCTTTCAGCTGCTGCCACTCAGGTTCACCCCTGGCCGTGCTGGTGTGCGGCAGATCTGCCTCCACGTTCCGAGGGTGGGTTCGTGCCTCAAACCCCGCTCTTACAGGAAACAGCTCTGGGAAACAGCTTGGGGGAGGGCACAGCTGTTGCCAAGACAACCCCTGCAGGACTGACTTCCTTCCGCTTGGTTGCGGCGGTTCTTCTGGACGTTATGAACACCACCCATGGTTTTTATATAAGTAGATTTTAATGAGTGTGAAGTGGTCTTGAAGTATGGTAGCAATCACCTCAGGTAGAAACTGCAGTTTAACTTTAACCCTGCTGTTTGGCTTCTGTACTTATTTGCTTGCTAAAACAATAGAAAAATTACTTTGATTTTCTGAACTTATGTATGCTATCCCAATCGATTGAATACTCCATTGTTGGTGGTTTGAATATCCCATTGATTGTGATCTTACTGGTTATTGAAGCACATTCTTCTGTACCTGGAAAGCAGGACAGCACAATTACCCTAAATTGCCTCAGTAGCTACAGATAATGAGTTCTGGTTGACTCAGTGGTCCCAAGACCAGGACAGCACAATTATTCTAAATTGCCTCAGTGGCTCCAAATAATGTGTTTCCGTTGATTCAGTGATCTGAAGACCCAAAACTATAATTAATCTTACAGATAACTAACTTGCTCAATTTTGCTTCTGTAAGTGCTTTGTGCAAACTAGGTTCCTCATTCCAAACCCAAAGATGTAATCGATACCTTTGTAATATTTGCCTATATAAGCCTGATGGTGCCACCATTTGGGGACTGCGAGATTTGGAGCCATAACTCCCTCTCAGTCGCTGGCTTATTAATTAAATGACTCATTAATTTGGTCTTGTGTCCTGAGTATTTACTCGCGGGGTACATTACAACAGTCTCTCACTGTGGTTTTGATTTGCATTTTCCTAATTATTGATGGCCCACATTTTTTTTTCACATGCCATTTGCATCTCTTCTTTGTAGAAATGCCTATTTGAGTCCTTTGCCCATTTTTAAATTTGCTTTTCCCCCTTATTTTTGTTGCTAAAAGAGTCATTAATATATTCTGGATATTAATCCTCTCTTGGATATATAATTTGCAAGTATTTTTATCCATTTAATATGTTGCCTTTTTAAAATATATTTTTATTGATTTTTTTACAGAGAGGAAGGGAGAGAGATAGTTAGAAACATGGATCAGCTGCCTCCTGCACACCCTCTACTGGGAATGTGCCCGCAACTAAGGTACATGCCCTTGACCAGAATCAAACCTGGGACCCTTCAGTCCGCAGGCCGATGCTCTATCCACTGAGCCAAACCGGTTAGGGCTTAATAGGTTGCCTTTTAACTCTATTAATACTATCCTTTGATGCAAAAAAATGCTTCTAATTTGAAGAAATTCTATTTATCTGTGTTTTCTTTTGTTAACTATGCTTTTGGTGTCATATACGTTTGTTTTATGTAATGAAACATAATTTCCTTTGGGACTTCTGTGACTGCATGTATGACGATGAAAAACACTTCAGTTTTAAAATTAGACGAATATAATTTCTCTTTGTTCTTTTATAATTTAGTTTAAGTACATAATATATTTAAAACCAATGGATTTTCTTTTAAAATTATATTCTTGGAAACTAAGACATTGAATATGTTTGCTTTTTAAAATTTTTTTAAATCTTTACTGTTGAAAGTATTACATACCCCCCCCCCCTTGAACCCTTCTAGCCTGCCCCCGCCCTCCACCCTAGGCCTTCACCACCCTATTGAAATATGTTAATAAGAGAAAAAAGTTTATAAAGAGTCTATCCAGTTTTATTGTTTAAAACCCCAGGTTAAACACAACACATTTATAAACAAGTTAGACTAAAAAGACCAAAATGTATATGTTGGTTCTCTCAGGGTTGTGAGATTGCTAGTGATTTCTATTATACTTTAAAATTGTTCTCATTTTCCAAATTTAAAAAAACTAGCATATATTGTGTTAATTATCAGAAAATTACAAAGAATGTTGTAACTACAGGATGTGGATACAAAGGGGCCACATGCTAACCTGACTAGCTCAGGGAAGGCTTGCATGGCAGCCTTGCAAACTCAGAGACCTAAAGTAACCACAAAGGATGATCTGAAACTAAAACATTTTTCAACTAAAAAAAGTGGGTAGTCATGTCCTAGCCTGGTATCTTCCTGACAAAGGTCAATCTATACCTTAACTGAGCCTGTCTGTTGTCTTTTTGCATCTACAATAACATATAGTTGGAATGTCAAAGTAATTTTCCTTTTTCCAGACCCCTCAAAGCACAGGCACTGCTCTATAGAGACCACAAATCCCCTCATTGTTATTGAGTTAATTGCTGACTGCTAACTATCCTGCACCCACCTAAGTAAAAGAAGTATGTATCTATCATTTTATTTTTTATCCAATCACAGAGGTATCCATGCTTTGCTTTCTCCCACCTCCCTAATCTATCCCTACTGGATTTTTTATAACCTGCTTACTCTCCTCTTTTGATTGTAATGTATAAAACAAGGTGCAAAATTGCCATTCTCCGGAGCATTATCTCAATCTGTTGAGATTCTGCTTTCCGGCATTTGTCTACAGTTTGGCTCCAATAAACTCACAAAAATTCTACAGATGTTTGAATGTTTCTTACATTAACAAAAACCAAAAAAATAAAACTTGGAATGCAGGGGGCTCATATCTATGGAACTACCAGAATGGCACATGAGCCTAAAATTTGAATTTTGTAAATACCGTAACAGTATATAATGCACAGAGATAAAATAATTTAAAATGGAAAATTTACCTGCATAATAAAAGAATCTGTAAAGATATACAATAATATCAAAACAGTATTTATCTCTGCAATAGTAACACAATACAAATTGTTGTTTAAATCTGGAAAGAAAATGATTAAAATGTTAAAAATTGTTCAATTAATCAATAATCAGCCTTAGAAATATGGAGAAAATAAACATCACCAATGATTCCTACCCAGAGGAAATTTTGTAATCACTGCATAGGATTCTCTAGTACAGCGGTTCTCAACCTGTGGGTTGCAACCCCTTTGGGGGTCGAACGACCCTTGCACAGGGGTCGCCTAAGACCATCGGAAAACACATATATAATTACATATTGTTTTTGTGATTACTCACTATGCTTTAATTATGTTCAATTTGTAACAATGAAAATACATTCTGCATATCAAATATTTACATTACGATTCATAACAGTAGCAAAATTACAGTTATGAAGTAGCAATGAAAATAATTTTATGGGTGGGGGTCACCACAACATGAGGAACTGTATTAAAGGGTTGCGGCATTAGAAAGGTTGAGAACCACTGCTCTAGTAGGAATACTCTATCATGTATTTAATCATGCCTTTAATGCTGAGATTTAGATTATTTTCAATAACTCAAAATGTCAACCAAATGTTATGATACTTACAAGAGCATTACTTTATATTTGAGTCCTTTTTGTTTGTTTGGGTTTTTTTTGTTGTTTTTTTTTTGTTGTTGTTGAGTCCTTTTTTAAAAAATTCCTTAGAGCTTTAAAGCCAGCAACAAGAAAGAGGAAGTAGCAAGTCAGTATTAGGACTGGGCTATTGATAAGCCAGGCAACTGGTTTATAGTCTTCACTTTTTAAATTTTATTATGTATATTTATTTTTATTGTTCACTTCTTCATTGTGTTCACATAACATACAGTTGGATACAGCACTTTAACTCTTCATCACAGGACCTCTTTCACCCTAACCTCTCTTACATACACACTTTGCCTGCCACCTACCCAGAGAAATTTTTCAAGAATTTCCCAATCTAAATTGCTGCTCACTAATCATAAAGTTTGTGAAAAATACGGGAAAACAGACTATAGGATATTTAAATAACTGGCAGTTACACCAGCCTGAGACCAGCATTGTTAAATTTTTAGTGTTTTCTTTCTAGTCTCTCCTTATAAGCTCCTCAACCACCCGCTACAATTTCCAGAGCCCAGGGCTAAAAATCAAAGAAATAGAGTTAGGATGGATTGATGTCTCCCCTGGTCCAACATTTTATTTTATTTTTCTATTTTTTTAATTGAATTCATTGGGATGACATTGGTTCACAAAACCATACAGGTTTCAAGTGTACAACTCAACAAAACATCTTCCTCACACTGCATCTGTCCCCATCGCCTCAAGCAAAATCTCTTTTCTGTCCCCATTTCCCCCACCTTTGCCCACATCCACATAACCCCACCCCTTTTCCCTCTGGGTATCATCACACTGTTGTATGTGCCTTTTTATTTTATTTTTTTTTGTCTTTTTTTTTTTTTTTTTTTTTGCTTAATTCCTTCACCTTCTTTTAGTTACAATTTTCTCTTCAATCTTTTGAAATTATAAAAGTATAATACAGTTGAAAATTGAAAGGCTAAACCAATACAATATGGGTTTACAGAAAACTCGGGGAGAGGGGCTGTTGTAGGAGGAGGAGGAGGTAAATGAATCAGCCATATTCTCGGAAGGTGAGTGGAGTTGGAAACTTGATAGATCTAATAATTTATTGGCTCAGGGCTTGTCAATTACGACAGCCCAGCAAATGAGATTAGAGCAGAGTTGTGGGTGAGGGAGGGCGTGACGCAGCAAGCTACTGGCACCAAGAAAATCTAGCCAAGAGACAGCTGCGTTATCATATTGCGGCACCATTGTTGTTGTTGTTGTTTTTTGTTTGTTTTGGTTTGGTTTTTTAACTAGCTGCTGTTTGCAGAGGTCTACCCACTGCGACACTCTGCATCTCTGGCCGGGTCCTGCAGGACGGTTCACATCGCCCTTCTCGCCATCCTCTGCACCCAAGCCCAGGCCACCGCTGCCGCGGTTCAGTTCTTACAGATCAGCACCGCCTTCATCCGGGCTGCAGTACCGACCATCGCTTTCACAGTCCGGCCGCTACCGCTGGTTCCACCTCTGCAACAGGCATCGCTGCTTCTGATATTCGGTGAGTCTTTCCCTGCGGAGGTCAGATCTCCTGATCTTGGAAGTAGCCACATTAGACGTGTACGGTCCTTTGAAAAATGGCCGAGTCAGCCGACAGCAAGGAATTGTTAGTATCCAGTCAAGAAGAGGCTGGTAATAAGGTGATGGTGGAGGGGCCTGGGAAACAGCCGGAGCACGGGGAAAATGCCGCAGCTGAGCCTGGAAATGATGGAGAGCGCGGTGAAGAAGCCGCCCCTTGCCCTGAGGAAGAAGGGGAAAAATGTGAAGATGCTGCCGGGTCCGGGGAAGGCGGGGAAAAAGGTGAAGTTACTGAGGACTCAGACCCAGACCGACCAAAAGGACTTATCGGTTATCTCTTAGATACAGACTTTGTTGAAAGCCTGCCTATGAAAGTTAAGTACCGTGTATTAGCCCTCAAAAAGCTTCAAACTAGAGTGGCGAATCTAGAATCCAAATTCTTGAGGGAATTTCATGAAATTGAGAGAAAGTTCGCTGAAATGTATCAACCCTTGTTGGAAAAAAGACGTCAGATCATCAATGCAATCTATGAGCCTACAAAAGAGGAATGTGAATATAAATCAGACTATGAGGACTATGATGATGAGGAGATGTATGATGAGGAAGAGATGTATGGTAATGAAGATGGTCTCGTACATGAGTATATGGATGAGGGTTATGAGGAAGATTATTATGATTATGCTATTGTGGAGGAGGAGGATGACAACAATGCTGCTGCTGCTGCTGCTGCTGATGATGATGATGACATTGAGGCTACTGGGGAGAATAATAAAGAAGATGCTCAAGGAATTCCTGATTTTTGGCTGACTGTCTTAAAAAATGTTGATACACTCACTCCTTTGATTAAGAAATATGATGAGCCTATTCTGAAACTCCTGACAGATATTAAAGTGAAGCTTTCAGATCCTGGTGAGCCTCTCAGTTTCACACTGGAATTTCACTTCAAACCCAATGAATATTTCAAAAATGAGCTGTTGACAAAGACCTATGTGCTGAAGTCAAGACTAGCATATTATGATCCCCATCCCTATAGGGGAACTGCGATTGAATATTGCACAGGCTGTGAGATTGATTGGAATGAAGGAAAGAATGTCACTTTGAAAACCATCAAGAAGAAGCAGAAACATCGGATCTGGGGAACAATCCGAACTGTGACTGAAGATTTTCCCAACGATTCATTCTTCAATTTCTTTACTCCTTATGGAATCAGCTCAAATGGAAAGGATGGAAATGATGATTTTTTACTTGGTCACAATTTACGTACTTACATAATCCCAAGATCAGTTTTATTTTTCTCAGGTGATGTACTTGAATCTCAGCAGGAGGGGGTAATTAGGGAAGTTAATGATGCAATTTATGACAAAATTATTTATGATAGTTGGATGGCTGCAATTGAGGAGGTTAAAGCCTGTTGCAAAAATCTTGAGGCAATGGTAGAAGACATTGACCGCTAAGGCAGATCTACATGGCCCTGAAATTAACAGCCTTAGATCTAGATACTCAAAATAAAAACCGTTAGTCTTGTGTTCTGAATTTTTCTTAGAGTGTTAAAGCATATATTAGAAATATAAAAGAAGTTCAAATACTAATTCTTTTTACCTTGCATTTTAGTAGTAGAATGCTTTCAAGTAATGTATGCTGTGGTAAATGATTTAAGACATTAAAATAGTGTAATGTATTTTAATCCTTCTGAAGTCCTTTTGTCATGTAGCTATCAATTTGTTGATGTGAATATTATCCAGGCTGCTAAATGAGAACCAAATTTTTTTGCTGTTGTTGTTTGGGTAATTTTATTTTCTTAGTCCTTTAGCTAGTGAGTTTAATTTTGTCATGCCTGCTTCATTTTGCAATAAAAATGCAGTAGAATTTAAAACTTGAATGCTTAAGAAGAAGCCTGCATATGGTTAAGAATTTCAGGCAAAATCAAATTTATTGTTAATAACAGCTTGTTCATAGGCTCTTATATTATGTAATCATAACAAAAAATGAAACTTAGTAATACTGAGGTTATTGTTTATCAGTGAAATGTTAATCACAGTATTTTTCAAAGATTGACACATTGTACTGTGTAATTGTGTAAGCTGTAATTACAGTGTGTAATTTTTTTCTTATACAACATTTAATCATTCATTGAAAGTGATCACTTTACCATTTTGAAAAGACTTCATGTTCTTTCACTGCAAAATAAAATGAATAAAAATTTCAGTGTATCATGTTTTAAAACTGATCTTTTTTTCTGGTTATGAAAGTAATATGTTCATTGGTGAACATTTGGAAAATACAACAAATATTTAATTAAAACTAAAATACTGGGTGGGTGGGAAGAGATCAACCAAAGAACTTGTATGCATATATGCATAATGTATGGACACAGACAATAGGGTGGTGAAGGCCTGGGGTGGGAGGGAGCAGGGGGAGGCTAGAAGGGGTCAATGGGGAAAAAAGAGGGACATATGTAATATTTTCAACAATAAAAAAACCAAACCCCCCAAACAAAAAAAAAAAAACTAAAATGCATATTCCCATTCCTTCAAGATAGGCACTGTTAATGTTTTGATTTATTTTTTACTATTATTTTTCTATGTGTACATATGCATGCAAATTTACTAACACCATACTTAGATATGCAAAGACAGTGTAACTTTTTATTGTTTATAACTGATCTAGTCTTTCTTAAACTTTTTTTTCATTGTTAATCCTTACCAGAGGATGTTTTCCCATTGATTTTCAGAGAGTGGAAGGGATGGGGGAGGGAAGGAGAGAGAGATGAGAGAGACATCGATTAGGATTGGTTGCCTCAACCAAGGTCAGGGATTGAATCTACAACCCAGAGACCTGCCCTTGACCCTTCGGTGGGCTGGTTGACACTCTAACCACTGAGCACACCAGCCAGACCATAACTGATATAGTCTTAATCCTGAGACCACCTATACTGCCCAGGGTTGCAGGGAAACAAAAATTGCAAATTTAACCAATTCAGTAAACTCATTGCTATTTAGTAGTTTAAATATTCTGTATAAAACAACAAGGTTCTGTGTGTTAGTCAATATTTCAGATTTACCTACCCTTCCACAATGTTATCTGGATGTATAGGGGCTTATATTGCTTTATGTCTTGGGTGGGGAGCATACACTGACTGGGGACAGTGAGATGTGGTTGGTCAGAGAGCTGACTTCGTCTCAGAGCCTACTTTGCCTTCTTCAGGTATGGAAACCCAGAGATTTGGCTTTCCCCTTTGGCAGACTCTATGAAAGTCACATCTATCCCACTGGGACAACAGAGAGAGGAGAGAGAGAGAGAGAGAGAGAGAGATTATTAATAAATTTTTCTCTTTTACTTTTTCAATTACAGTTGACATTCAATATTATATTAGTTACTAGCTTCTGATGTAATGTATAGTGGTTAGATAATCATACTTTACAACATTTCTTCCCCCCCCCCCCCAGTATTTTCAGTACCCATGTGGCACCATACATAGTTATTACAATATTATTGACTATATGCCCTATGCTATACTTTACATCCCAGTTACTATTTTGTAACTACCAATCTGTACTTCTTAATCCAACAGGGAACTTCTTAATCTCTTCCATACCTTGTGAATGCTGAGAGTGAGTAGGAAGTGATAACTCTGTCTTGTTATGGCTGCCTATCCACTCTACATCCCAGGTGGTTGTAATGTGATCCCACAGAATTATAAAATTTAAGTAGAACAAAAGCTATTCTGCTTGTGAGTTATTTTTCCACTATTGAACATACTCATTCCTTCAGATTTTGGCTCAAAGAGGTAAGTTTTATAACACTGCCTGTATTTCTCACTCTATCTCATCTCTCTATATCAACTGAGCAGGAAGGCATGGGAATTTTCCTCTTCTTGTCTGGACATAATATCATATCTTTCTCCCAGGTACAATAGTAGATGCTCACTTGCTTTTCCCTGGGGTTGCAATAGTTGACAGTGTGTAGGGAAATAGAGACAAGTTAATATTATAGGGGAACCTAAATATGGAAATACTTCCCATATTTACTTGACAAATATAGACCTTTTCACAGTTTTCATCAATGTTAATCTCAACCTCTATTAAATTCCTGACTTCCCCCAAACCCTTCACACACAGAAAGATTAAGCCTCCTTTAATTGTGTTTACTTTTATTGTGCATTAAAAAGTCAGGAACATGGGTGTATCTTTTCTGCTGTTTCACAGAGGAGAACCAGGCACCTTGAGTCCCTCCTGTCCCTTTCTCTTGCCTTCATGAGGTAGAGCAGTAAAACTGCTTCTGGGCTTTCTATAAGGGCAGCCATCCCCTTTGCTATATCTCTCATGTCATTGGCCTCCAGCCAAAGACCATGAGGGACATACCCATAGTTGAAAAAGTTGGATGCATTCATTACTGCTGTGAGGCAGAACACACATCATGGGGAGCTATTGTATGTTATCCGTAAGTGGGTGTTAAAAATCACATTGCAGGATTTGGGCTTTGGTTGTGTGATTTCATGGAGGGTCTAACAGTGGAGGTTTACTTTACATTGTAGGAAAAATTTTAGAATTAGCAGCTCAATAAATCTTTATAGGGAGGAAAGACTAGAACAAGAATAAGTCTGTAATTGGTGAAAAAGTTGTAGCCACTCATTTTAGCTAGAATGGCAAGGATTTGGTATTTTTTGGTTGGCACAGTGACCTTGTTTTTGTCTACGCTTAGGCAAAATTAAGTGGCTTTGCTTTGTCACATTTAATTGTAGTCCTAGAGTAACCTGGTCTGAGGCTGTTCTGTGAGATGGTTTATGTCCAATAAGAGAATAACATAGCCTAGCTGTGAATATCAGGCCTGATGTCAGGGACTGCTTTTTATTTTTATTTTATTTTATTTTATTTTATTTTTTTTAAATATATTTTATTGATTTTTTACAGAGAGGAAGGGAGAGAGATAGAGAGTTAGAAACATCGATGAGAGAGAAACATCGATCAGCTGCCTCCTGCACATCTCCTACTGGGGATATACCCGCAACCCAGGTACATGCCCTTGACCACATGCCCTTGACCGGAATCGAACCTGGGACCTTTCAGTCCGCAGGCCGACGCTCTATCCACTGAGCCAAACCGGTTTCGGCATGGGACTGCTTTTTATATTTCTTTCTCTTTCACCCCTTCTCAAAGAGGTAATTTGAGACTGTCAATTTTCCGATAGCTTGTGGTGTGATGACAGTATATTTGATTTGGGTTTAGACTGGTGTAAAGACCCTTTAGGCCTTGAGAGTAGCCATTAGCTTTAGCCCACATTCCAGAGAGGCCTGTACTAGGGTTTAGGACACAAATATAACTAAAAATAGAATTTTACCCTAATTCTTTTTGCAACTGTTCTTAAAAACATAATTCATACAGTCCTGGAGGAGTTTTGAGGTGACTATTGGGCCTTGTTAGAGTTTTGGTATTTTTAAGGAATATAGTAAATATAATAAAATTCTATTTTGGGGCACGTAATTTATAGTGCAAATTACAGTATTTAGTATTATATATCAGATGGCATAGAGATCAGTCTTTGAAGCCAGGCTGCTTGGATTCAAATTCCAATTCTTTAATTTATTAGTTGGGTGACCTTGTGCAAGTCACTTTATGTGTCTCAGTTTTCATATCTTGAAAGATAGGGTAATTATTGTGAACTACATCATAGATTATTTTGAAGAGCAAATTGATTTATATAAAGTGCTTTTAAATACGCGTAGCACATAGATGCTGATAGGTGTATCTATCTTTATTATTTTTATTATTAAGCTTATATCTGTAAAATACTCAAAACTGTGAAGTATAAAAAAGACTACAGTAAATTCTTATTAAATTATTAATAACAAAAACTGAAAGCTTATACTTTCTATTTTAATAACAGACTCCCCAAGAGTTTTGCTAATATTTAGAAAGGCTAAGTGGCAAGTTTAGGTGCAGTACTTAACTTACTGACAAGCCTGGTTAATGAAGAGGAAAATATAGTGACTAACTATAGTGTTACTTCCCCACCTTCCCAATACATTCAGTAGCCTTATAGCTGTGTACACCAAACTCAACACTTATCATAGGCCATTTGATCACTGGCCAATAAATGCATCATTAAATTAAAATATTTGGAAACTGGGAACTGTCAAACCAGAAACTAAAATCACATGAAATTATATATCATCCATAGGTACATAGCAGATTTGATTTTTTACTACACAGATATATGCAACATATAGCCAATCATTTTAAAGCAGAGAATCTTTTAAAATATAGTCCGGCCGGTGTGGGTAAGTGGTTGAGCATCAACCTATGAACCAGGAGGTCACAGTTTAATTCTTGGTCAGGGCGCATGCTAGGATTGTGGCTCGATCCCCAGTAGGGGGCGTGCGGGAGGCAGCTGATCAATTATTCTTTCTCATCATTGATATTTCTATCTCTCTCTCCCTCTCCCTTCCTTGCTGAAATCAATAAAAATAATATATTTAAAAAAATAAAAGAAATATAGTCCCAGCTGGGTGGCCTAGCTGGTTGGAGTGTCTTCCCATACACCAAAAGGTGGCAGTTTGACTCCCAGTCAGGGTACATACCCAGGTTGCAGGTTTGAGGCTCACATGGGAGGCAACCAATTGATGTTTCTATCTCACATCGATGTTTCTCTTTCCCTCCCTCTATCTCTCTAAAAATTAAAGCAAAGATGTATAAAGAATAATTTTCTATGGAACACATTTCAGAAATGTATTTTCTCTGAATTCTTTGCTCAATAATATAGTTTTTAAAAGTAAAACACAAAAGAATGTCTAACATTAGATGACCCCTGCTTTTTAAAACCACATAAATGATCTATGTGTTGGTCTATTCCCAAGGTGATTAAAGACCATAAAAACTCCACTAACCCCCCATTCTGCATGTGCACACACTTCCATACTCCTACTGGTTCTCTCTGTGTGTGTACCTGTTTGCATGTGCTCACTCATGAGATGGAAGAGGTGAAGTGGGATGGGAGTGCATGGGGTGGGGGTGTCACTCATCATAAAGGACCCCAGCCCTTGTAAAACTTCTCTCCTGGGGCTTGTGCGGATGCTAAGTAGGGGGTGGGATGAAAGGGAGGCGAGGTTAATCAGCAGAGGCCCCTAATATAAGCCTCTTCTTTAGCCTGTGTGTGTGTGTGCTCATGTGAGCTCACTTTGTATATTATTTGAGCCTTCTGCCTTAGTCTATTTTAAATGAGATGTGTGTTTTTTTAAGCCTTTCATTACTAGTTTTATTTAAGTATAATTGGTATACAAATTAGTTTCAGGCATGGAATATACTGATTGGACATTTATAAATCTTACAATGTGATCATCACACTTAGTCTAATAATCATCCATCACTGTGAAAACTGATCACAATTTTCCATATTGCCCTTCACCTTTTTCAACCATCCTCCCAACTCTTATCTACTCTGGAAACCATTTTTCAATAAGTCTGTTTTTGTTTTACTTCATATTCCACATATAAGTGAAATCATATGGTACAGGCAGTCCTTGGGTTATGTCGGACTTGACGTATGTTGTTTCATGGTTACGTCACCATTTCCCATTTATTTATAAAAAAAAGTTCCATCATTTTGACGTATGTACATATGTGCTTAATGTTTTTTATTATTTATTTACTACAAGTAAAGGTCAGGAATTGTTATCTTTCTTTGAAAATTTTTTTTACTGTTTCACTTCATTACTGCTGTGTATGTGCTCCATGTGAGTGACGTAGGTGCTTATGTAGGTGGGTACCGACTTACGGCGAAAATTGCGTTATGTCACACTGTAAGAACGGATCTCCAATGTAACCTGAGGACCTACTGTATATACATATTCAAGAATATTGAGTTCCACGAGCACTGGGCAGAGGCAGAGGGAGAGAGAGAGATAGACGAGGCGAGGAGGAAATCTCAGGGAGTAGGAGTTGGGGAGCCCTTCTGTGCCACAGAAAATTTCCAAAGAGAGTGAAGGAAGACTTTCTGGAAGAGGAAGGCTTTACTGATAGGAAAATGATCAAAGTCTGTAGAAATATTATACTATCTTTTGGAGAGATTAAAGGAAGGAAATAATAAAGATTAGAGAAGAAATAAATGACATAGAGACTAAAGAAAAACAATACAAAAAAATCAATGAAACAAGAGCTGGTTCTGCTGCATTCATTTGCAGCAAGGGTTCAGGATCTGAAGAAGGAGCCACACACAAATGAAAACACTAGAAAAGAAATATGAATTTAGAAGGCATGGGGGGGGGGGGGCAAGCAGAAAACTTCCCTCTAGTGGAGAAGCTCTCTGAAAACTGGGTCCAGTCTGCTTTTTATTCACTTGAATACACATTTTCCCTTTAGGAATGCAAACAGGCATATCAAAGGTAAAGTTTGGTAACAGTAAAAGGATTATCAGGTTAGGGGATTGCCTTGAGCAGTTTGGTCAACAGCAGGACAATATTATGCTGATTATCAGCCCTGCTGAATGTAAAAGTCCATTGGCCTTCCAGTGGGATTTTTGGCATTAATATGCTAACTACTGTTGGTCTTTGCCTCCAGCATTTTACCCTTTTTGTTTTCTTAATAAGTCTAGAAAAGTGTATGCCACCTGCAGGGCTTGAGTCATTTTAAGACTTTTCATTCCGCATCTGCAGACTAGAATTAAACATATAAGAACAAGAATGAGACAGACAATTGTGGTTATGCTAAGAGTCAAATGTAGGGAGATCAAATGAAAAGGATTGAGTTCTTTCATGTCCTTTTTAAATTGCTGCCAGGCATCAAAGGAACTAGTTTGCAGTAGGCTCCTTTCTGGGCCATCAAGTGCTTTATGGGTCCCCTTCTCAATCACTGTCCCTTGTGACATGACAGCAATGATATTCGAGTTCTGGATGGTGGACAAACGGTGGGCAATGACCATCTTTGGCTTTGTCCATGGCAAACTGCACCATCATACAACTGGTGACTGCTAGCATGGCAAGGCTTCTTCACCATCCCAGGTCATCTCTGGACTGTTTCTCCTCGGTCTCATTCTCCTCCCATTTCTTATCTTCAGCATGTTGCTTGGGGCTATTGCTATCTGTGGCTGGAGTAGTAGATTGTCTGCAGCTGCAGGTACAGGGTGTCTAGTCAGTTCCTCTCTCGGATCCCTGTTGAATGTTCCTTGCAGAAATCTGCATGGGCTTGTAGGAGTTTTCTGGAAATACACAAGCATATCCTTGACCAAAGGTTAACAAGGGGTCAGGCCCTTCCATAAACCAGACTTTGGATCTTTCCATTTAACCAGACCATTTTCCTTTGGCTTATTTTGACACCAATGTAATTCCATGGGTGTCTTGCCATCAGTGTTACAAGTGAAAAAATTTGAAGTAATTAAGGCTTGGTGTAGTTTACTTACAGGAGATTTCTCCACTATTCCCCCTTTTTGTTTTTCAAGTTGGGATTTTAGCCACTGATGTTGGCATTCTATAATTGCCTTTCCTTGGGAATTATATGGTATTTCCGTAATGTGCTGAATTTTCCATTTTTACAAAATTGCTGGAAATGACATCTGCTTAAATAGCATAAGTAGACTTTGGTCATTGAGCCATTTTAATTGAGTAGTCTTTTTTTTTAATATATTTTTTATTGATTAAGATATTACATATGTGTCCTTGTCCCCACATTACCCTCTACCCCCCACCCCCCCACCCCCGCTCATGCCCTCACCCCCCCGTTGTCCATGTCCATTGATTAGGCCTATATGCTTGCATATAAGTCCTTTGGTTGATCTTTCCCCCGTACCCCCACCCTCCCCTACCTTCCCTCCAAGTCCCGACAGTCCAATCAATGCCTCTCCGTCTCTGGATCAGTCCTTGTTCATCAGCTTATGTTGTTCATTATATTCCACAAATGAGTGAGATCATGTGGTATTTATCCGCTCTCAAGTTCCATCCATGCTGTGGCAAATGGTAAGAGTTCCTTTTTCTTCTTCCTCTTCTTAAAGAATACCTTTCAGCATTTCATATAATGCTGGTTTGGTGGTGATGAACTCCTTTAGCTTTTTCTTATCCGTGAAGCTCTTTATCTGACCTTCTATTCTGAATGATAGCTTTGCTGGATAAAGTAATCTTGGTTGCAGGTTCTTGCTATTCATCACTTTGAATATTTCTTGCCAGTCTCTTCTGGCCTGCATGGTTTCTGTTGAGAAATCAGCTGACAGTCGTATGGGTACTCCCTTGTAGGTAACTGACTGTCTTTCTCTTGCTGCTTTTAAGATTCTCTCTTTATCTTTTGCTCTTGGCATTTTAATTATGATGTGTCTTGGTGTGGTCCTCCTTGGATTCCTTTTGTTTGGGGTTCTCTGCGCTTCCTGGACTTGTAAGTCCATTTCTTTCACCAGGTAGGGGAAGTTTTCTGTCATTATTTCTTCAAAAAGGTTTTCAATATCTTGCCCTCTCTCTTCTTCTGGTACCCCTATAATTCTGATGTTGGTACGCTTGAAGTTGTCCCAGAGGTTCCTTACACTATCTTCATATTTTTGGAATCTCTTTTCTTTTTTCTTTTTCGGTTGGGTATTTTTTGTTTCTTTGTATTTCAAATCTTTGACTTGATTCTTGAGATCCTCTTGTCTGCTGCTGGATCTCTGTAAATTATTCTTTATTTCAGTCAGTGTATGCTTAATTTCTAGTTGGTCCTTTTTCATGTCCTCCATGGTCTCCCTATACTTATTGAGGGATTCATTAAATTTATCGGCGGTTTCCATAAAATTCTTGAAAAACCTTATAAACGTGGCCTTGAACTCTATGTCCAATCGTTTGCTTTCCTCCATTTCTGCCATTTGTGACCTGTTTCTTTGTCTCCGCATTTTGGCAGCTTCCCTGTGTTGATAGAGTGGCCCTGTGCGCCAGGTGTCCTGTAGGGCCCAGTAGCTCAGCCTCCCCAGTTACCTGGGGTGGACACTCTTGGTGCACTCTTGGTGCCTTGGTTGTTGTAGAATCACTGGGAGGAATTGACCTCCAGGCCAATTGGCTGTGAGAATCAGCTGTGTCTAAAGTGGGAGAACTTCTGTGCTGAAGACACCCTTCTGGGGCAAGACTTGCTTCAGTGGGGCTTTGGTGCTCACTGAGTCTGCTCCTTGAGTGTGTCCCTTATGGATCTGAGGAGTTGCAGTCTGGATGGACCCCCTCTGACCACTGGGTACAGTGGCTCCTGGATCTAAGGAGGTGCTAATTCAGCCTCTGCCTGAGGCCATACAGCAGGAGCCACGAAGAGGCTCAGCTGTGAATCAATGCAAGCCGCTGGGGGGCCTTGGGCCTTCTCTTGGAAGTTCAGGGTCTGCCTGGTTCGGCTGCAGTTAGGTACATTCACATGCAAAAGCCTCTGCCGCAGCCTGGGTGGGGCGGGGTCTCAGGGAGTCAAAGGGCGGAGAAGCAGCTATGGCCGATTCTCTGCCCGGAGTCGCGCGTCTCAGTGTCCCGGTAACGGCTGCAAGCACCTCTGAGGGAAAGCCGCCCTCAAGTTCGCCCGCTGCCGGACAGACCAGCCTCTCCCCGTATGAGACCTGGGTCCCCAGAGACTTCCCGGAACCGGAGTTCAGAGCAGTCAGGAGCCTGTGATTCAAAAAGACAGCCGCGTCCTCAGGTGCTACCCCCTTTCCTCGCGCGCGCGCGAGCCGCCGTACCTCTGCACTTCACCTCCGCAGCTCCTCTGACTCTCAGCGTGCTTTTCTTTCCTTCTAGTTGTAGAATTTACACTCAGCCAGCCTTCCTGTTGTTCTGGATGATGTTTGCTCAGTCCTTTGCGGTAATTTTCGATTGTTGTGTGAGGCGACAATTTCCCGGTGTTTACCTATGCTGCCATCTTAGTTGCTTCCCAATTGAGTAGTCTTAATTCTATTTACCAGGCCAGCAGCATAGGCAGAATTAGAAATAATATTAAGAGACTCTTGGAAATCCTGCAATGCAGCCTTGATGGCTTCTAATTTAATTCTTTGCACAGAAGTATGATTGGTCTGGATGACTCGGTCTGAATTCATTGCATGATAAGCAGCTTTACCATTAGATGAACCATCAGTAAAAACAGTTCATGCTTTAAGAATAGATTCCTGCCTAGTATTTTTTGGTATAATAATAGGGGTGTAATATAAAAATTGTAGTAATTTGTTTTTTGTAGGTGACAACTAAGTTCCCCTGAATATTCACTTAAAATAAGATAATTTGCCAATTTAAATTAGTCTGAAATAAGGTTTATTTTCTAACTTCATTTGTCCTTGGGTGTGGACAGTAAATGACACTAATTGGATTTCTGCTATCAGTCTTTTTGAGTATATTGACATAAGCTTTGTTTAGGGAGGCAAAATGCAAATTATTTACTTTTAAGTGTCCTTGGTTTAGGGAAGATAGGATTTACCAGATGGCCCCAAACTGCTTGGCATTCATACATGTATTTTTTAGATGGTTGCAAACTGCTGTTACATGCGAGCCATAAAATTAGAAAATGATTCTGTAGGTCTTTACATATCCTATATAATAAAAGGCTAATATGCAAATTGACTGAATGGCAGAATGACTGGTTGCTGTGACACACACTGACTACCAGGGGGCAAACTCTCAATGCAGGAGCTGCCCCCTGTTGGTCAGTGTGCTCCCACAAGGGGAGCACTGTTTAGCTAGAAGCCAGGCTCATGGCTGGTGAGCACAGTGGCGGTGGTGGGAGCCTCTCATGCCTCTGTGGCAGTGCTAAGGATGTCTGACTTATGGCTTAGAGCAGAGGGGGCCTAAACCATCAGTCAGACATCCCCCAAGGGCTCCCAGACTGCGACAGGGTACAGGCCAGGCTGAGGGACCCCCCCTCCAGTGACAAATTTCATGCTCTGGGCCTCTAGTACTTAATAAAAGCTTTCATAGGATCCCTAAGTATATTGAATAAATTTGTCATTTCTCCTGTAGAGATTTTTAGATAAGGTCTTAACTAATTAATGTCCTCTAATAATTTTTAAAAGTCATTTAAGGTCTTAAGGCAGTCTTTTTATATTTCTATGTTTTAAGGCCTAATACATTGATTTTTAATTACCATTCCTAGATATTTAAAGAGTGTCACCCTCTGTATTTTTTTCTAGAGCAGTGGTTGGCAAACTATGGCTCGCGAGCCACATGCGGCTCTTTGGCCCTTTGAGTGTGGATCTTCCACAAAATACCGACTTCTGCGCATGGGCCACGAAGTTTCAATCGCACTGTACGTGCGCGCCCGCACGTGGCATTTTGTGGAAGAGCCACACTCAAGGGGCCAAAGAGCCGCATGTGGCTCGCGAGCCGCAGTTTGCCGACCACGGGACTAGGGGGTTAGAAATAAGGCTGGAAAGGTCATCAAGTGCTCAATAATAAAAGGCCCTGAATTTCAAGCCATAGATTGTCTACTTCATATTGAAGGTAAAATAGTACCACGGACAAATTTCATGAAAACTTATAATGTTTTAGATGCTTTTTATAGCTGCAATGTAGAAGGAATATTAGGAGTGATTGAGGCTGGGAGCAGAGCTTAATTAGAGGATAATGTAATATTCTATTTATACCCTCTGTCCTTAATTACAGGGATAACACTTCTACCTTGACCTAAAAGTAAGGTCTGTATAATAGTCTTAAGTAGCATACATGAACTTGTTTCTTCTACCAATGCAGAGATTTTGTTTACTTTACTTTGCAGAGTTTGTAAAAATGTCTTCATTCTAAGTGGTTCCATAAAGATGGTCTTTCTTCTTCTTTTAAAATCACCATTTCTGACCCCTATCTTAATATGTAAGTTTTAATTCACAGCCTGTGCTAGAATAAGAAATATTAAATGCTTTTCCCTGGGGGAAAAACAATTCAAATGTAAAATTATTTACCATAGAGTTCAGTTTAATGGGGGAAAAACATAGGAACTACTTTAATATCTAAAATGAGGACACTCTATAAGAAGATTCTCGGAGAAACTAAGATGGCGGCATAGATAAACACCGGGAAATTTCTGCTTCCCACAACAATCGATAAATGCATCAGAAACACAAGGTGGACATCATCCAGAGCTACAGGAGGGCTGGCTGAGTGTAAATTCTACAACTAGAAGGAGAGAAAAGCACACTGCGAGCGGGAGGAGCTGCGGAGGTGGCGTGCAGAGGTACGGGGGCTCGCGCGCGCGCGGAAAGGGTCTGGCACCTGAGGACACGGCTGTCTTTTTGAATCCGGAGGGAGACACAAGCTCCCGACGGCTCTGAAATCCGGTTCCGGGAAGTCTCTGGGGACCCAGGGCTCATACGGGGAAATACTGGACTGTCTGGCAGCGGGCGAGCTTGAGAGCGGCTTTCCCTCAGAGGTGCTTGCAGCCGTTGCAGGGACACTGGGACTCGCGACTCCTTAGGGCAGGGCTGAGGCTCCGCCATAGCTGCTTTCTCAGCCCTTTGATTCCTTGAGACCCCGCCCCACCCAGGCTGCGGCAGAGGCTTTTGCATATGAATGCCCCGGCCATTTGCAACCTGTAATTACCTAACAGCAGCCGGGCCAGATAGACTCAGAGCTTCCAAGAGAAGGCCCAGGCCCCACAGCGGCTTGCATTGCTACACAGCTGAGCATCATCAGGGCAGCTGATTCTCGCTGCCAATTGCCCTGGAGGTCAATTCCTCCCAGTGATCCTACAACAACCAAGGCATAGCTACAACAAGACTGTGCACAAAGCCCACGAGGGGGTGCACCAAGAGTGTCCACCTCAGGTAACTGGGGAGGCTGAGCTACTGGGCCATACAGGACACCTAGCACACAAAGCCACTCTATCAACACAGGGAAGCAACCAAAATGCGGAGACAAAGAAACAGGTCACAAATGGCAGAAATGGAGGAAAGCAAACGATTGGATATAGAGTTTAAGGCCACGGTTATAAGGTTTTTCAAGAATTTTATGGAAACCGCCGATAAATTTAATGAATCCCTCAATAAGTATAGGGAGACCATGGAGGACATGAAAAAGGACCAACTAGAAATTAAGCATACACTGACTGAAATAAAGAATAATTTACAGAGATCCAGCAGCAGAAAAGAGGATCCCAAGAATCAAGTCAAAGATTTGAAATACAAAGAAACAAAAAATACCCAACCGAAAAAGAAAAAAGAAAAGAGATTCCAAAAATATGAAGATAGTGTAAGGAACCTCTGGGACAACTTCAAGCGTACCAACATCAGAATTATAGGGGTACCAGAAGGAGAGAGAGGGCAAGATATTGAAAACCTTTTTGAAGAAATAATGACAGAAAACTTCCCCTACCTGGTGAAAGAAATGGACTTACAAGTCCAGGAAGCGCAGAGAACCCCAAACAAAAGGAATCCAAGGAGGACCACACCAAGACACATCATAATTAAAATGCCAAGAGCAAAAGATAAAGAGAGAATCTTAAAAGCAGCAAGAGAAAGACAGTCAGTTACCTACAAGGGAGTACCCATACGACTGTCAGCTGATTTCTCAACAGAAACCATGCAGGCCAGAAGAGAGTGGCAAGAAATATTCAAAGTGATGAATAGCAAGAACCTGCAACCAAGATTACTTTATCCAGCAAAGCTATCATTCAGAATAGAAGGTCAGATAAAGAGCTTCACGGATAAGAAAAAGCTAAAGGAGTTCATCACCACCAAACCAGCATTATATGAAATGCTGAAAGGTATTCTTTAAGAAGAGGAAGAAGAAAAAGGAACTCTTACCATTTGCCACAGCATGGATGGAACTTGAGAGCGGATAAATACCACAGGATCTCACTCATTTGTGGAATATAATGAACAACATAAGCTGATGAACAAGGACTGATCCAGAGACGGAGAGGCATTGATTGGACTGTCGGGACTTGGAGGGAAGGTAGGGGAGGGTGGGGGTAAGGGGGAAAGATCAACCAAAGGACTTATATGCAAGCATATAGGCCTAATCAATGGACATGGACAACGGAGGGGTAAGGGCATGAGCGGGGGTGGGGGGGTGGGGGGTAGAGGGTAACGTGGGGACAAGGACACATATGTAATATCTTAATCAATAAAAATATATTAAAAAAAAAAAGAAGATTCTCATTCTATGCAATGCTGGTGAGTTGTAGAAGAAAAATGATAGACATAGATGTTTTAGGTATGTTTAACATATGCTGAAAAGCAAATTATGGGATAAAATATATTTAGTATGATTCTATTATTGTCTTAAATGCTTATTGATGAATAGTGAAAGCTTGTAAAAGTATAGAAAATATTATGTCTGAAGTGGTTTTTATCTATATCTTAATGTGTTTGATCTCATTATTAAGAAAATAAATGTACTTGTAAAGTGAAGCAAAAGAAAAATGTGCAAGCCATTTAAATTTCACAAAACTTAAAAAATATGTTGACTAAGAGACTTCTGGTAAATGTGGTCCTTGTATCCTCCCACAATCACATCAAAATTACAACTAAACTACAGAACAACCATCATTCAGAACCACCTTAAATCTGGCTGAAAAGAAGTCCTATAACTAAGGAAACAAAAAAGGAAGCCACATAGAGACTGGTAGGAGGAGTAGAAATTTTGAAAGGGTTTGTCCCAGACCCATGTGTGTCAGATAAAAATCAGGAGGCATACTCAGTTGTGGAGGTCCCCTCTTAGGAGCGAGGAAACACAGCTCCACACTAGGCTTCCAATCCCAGGGTTCCATTGCCAGAAAGAGAAGTTCCCATAACTTCTGGCTGGGAAAACCGGTGGGGATTGTGGTTGAGTGAGACAGAGGGCTGCTGGAGTTCTCTTAAAGGGCTCATACATGGACTTACTTGGACTTAGTCCCTCTGAGTTCCAGTGCTGGGATAGCAGCTCAAAAAGCAACAGGAACATACAGAGAGTAACTGGATTGTCTAGCATCAGGGAGAGAACTGGAGGGGCAGCTTTCATCCAGACAGAAGTGCTGACAGAGGCTATTGTTCCCTTTCTGAGCCCTTGCCTCACAGAGCCAGCAGATGGATGACATAGCTGAGTCTCCATCAGTCTATCACTGTTCATCCCACTCTAGTGATTCCCTGCATCCTCTCCCCACCCAACTTGCAAACTCACCCAAGCTGTTTTCAGGAGCTTTACCATAGCAATGGCCTGTTTTGGCTCATGCTGTGGACTTTCCTAAAATCTCTCAACCAAACAGCAACTGGCCTTTGCAAGTCCCACATCTCTGGCCACTCCCTAATTAGGCCAGTGGTTGGCAAACTGCGGCTCCCGAGCCACATGCGGCTCTTTGGCCCCTTGAGTGTGGCTCTTCCTAAGCCTTAGGAGTACCCTAATTAAGTTAAAACAATGTACCTACCTATATAGTTTAAGTTTAAAAAATTTGGCTCTCAAAAGAAATTTCAATCGTTGTACTGTTGATATTTGGTTCTGTTGACTAATGAGCTTGCCGACCACTGCCCTAGGCCGTTGACCTTGGGTCAAAGCTTGGTGTCTCCTGGGCACCTCCAAGTCCAGCACAAGTAGCAGCCATCTGCAGCTCATGCCAGGGGTACCTAGGGAGAACACAAGTGGTGGCTTATCTTGCCCTGTACCTTCCAAGAGGCTCCAGAACCAGCACACCTGGTGGACAACTTCATAGCATATCAACGCATCACCCAACCACCACCATAAGTGACACACTTAAGGTGTGGACTCATTAGGCACTAGAGACCTGCTGAAATAAGTCCTGCTCTATGGGGTGGGCCCCTGCACAACTGATTCTCCATGGTGGTCACAGAAAGTCCTTGTAGCCTATAAACCTGGGAATAAATCCCTGTCTTTGACGTACCAACAGCAATCAAGGCTCAACTACAACTGGAGAATATAGACAGCCCACACAGAGGGGGCACATCTTGTGTGTACATCTCAAATGAACAGGGAGGCTGTGCCACTGGACCCTACAGGACATCCACTACCTTACTCCATATTACCAAGCCCAGGCAACATTGTAGCTTTACCTAATACACAGAAATAAACATAGGGAGGCTGCCAAAATAAGGACATAAAGAACCATGTCTCAAATAAAAGAATAGAACTAAACTCCAGAAAAAGAAATAAACAAAATGGAGACAAACAACCTACTAGATGCAGAGTTCAAAAACACTGGTTATAGCCCTAGCCAGTTTGGCTCAATGGATAGAGCATTTACCTGCAGACTGAAGGGTCCCGGATTTGATTCTGGTCAAGGGCGTGGACCTTGGTTGCAGGCTCCCGGACCTGATCAGGGGCATGTAGGAGGCAACCAATTGATGTGTCTCTCTCACATAAATGCTTCTCTCTGTCTCTCCCTGTCCCTTCCACTCTCTCTAAAAAGTCAATGGGAAAAACATCCTTGGGTGAGGATTAAAACAAAACAAACAAAAAAACAAAACAAAAAACAAAAAAAACATTGGTTATAAAGATGTTCTGAAATTAGGTGAAGCGTAGATGAACTTAGTAAGAACCTCAATAGCATAAAAAGGACCATTCAGAAATGAAAGATGCATGAACTGAAATAAAGAATAATTTATAGGAAATCAACAATAGAGTAGATGAACCTGAAAATCAAATCAGTATTTAAAATATAAGGAAGCAATAAAACACCCAATGAGAATAGCAAAAAGAAAAAAAGAATTTTAAAACATGAGGACCGTGTAAGGAGCCCCTGGAATAACTTCAAACAGACCAACATTCACATCATGGTCATCCTAGAAGGAAAAGAGACAGAGCAAGGAATTGAAAACCTATTTGAAAAAAATAATGCCAGTAAACATTCCTAACGTGATCTAGGAAATAGACATAGAAGTCCAGAAAGTGCAGAATCCCAAACAAGATGAACCCAAAAAGGCCTACACCAAGATACATCATAATTAAAATGCAAAAGTTTAAAGATAAAAAGATAATCTTAAAAGCAGCAAGAGAAAAGCAGTGAGTTACCTACAAGGGAGCTCTCATTAGACTGCCAGCTGATTTCTCAGCAAAAACTTTGCAGGTCAGAGGGAATGGCAAGAAATACTCAAAGTGATGAAAAACAAGGACCCACAGCCAAGATTATCCAGCAAAGTTATAATTTAGAATTGAAAGCTGGATAAAGAGCTTCCCAGACAAAGGAGTTCATCACCACTAAACCAGTATTACATAAACTGTTAAAGGATCTTCTATAACAAGAAGAATAAAAAGATAACATATATGAACAGTAAAACAGCAACAAATATACATCTATCAAAATTGAATCTAAAAACATAATAAATGAACAGGCAGAGCAGAAACAGACTCGTAGATACAGAGAATATTTTGATGGTTGCCAGATGGGAGGGCGTTTGGGTGGATGGGTGAAAAAGGTGACGGTATTAAGAAATATAAATTGATAGTTACAGAATAGTCATGGGAATATAAAGTACAGCATAGGGAATATTGTCAATAATATTCTAATAACTATGGATACCATCAGATAGGTACAGATTTATTGGAATGATCACTTGGTAAGTTATACAATGTCTAATCACTGAAACTAATATAATATTGTATGTCAACTATAATTGAAAAATTAAAAATGATTTAAAATATTTTGTAGGAAAAAAGTACTAAAAATATGTTGAACAACTTAAAAAAGCTGATCACGTATCTATGTACTCTTTTACATTACTGGTTGATGTAAACTTTGAGAAATATTTGGCAACACACCAAAAAAAATATTTGACATGTCCATATTTCTATCATCCTGCAATTACAATAGTAAGTAACAGAAAGCAATAAAATATCCCAAGACATTTAGGTACAGAGGTTTTCATTATACAATTGATCTTACACACAAATTATTAGAACCATTTAAAACATATTTCAAGGAAGCTTGGTTATATAAATTATTCATCCTAGTGATGGTATATTATTAAACAACATAATTAAGAATATATTTAATGATTTATAAATATGGTCCCAGAGAACAGTAACAGTGAAAATACCCTGCAATGAAACAATGCATAGTTTATTAATCAATATAAAGGTATGTAGATCTATTTATTAAAATTGTATTTTGTCAAGTACTGGTATTAGGAGTTATATTAGGATTTTAACTTTGTTTAATTACACTAACAATTTCAAAATATTTTCTATTGTAATCATGTACAATTTATATATGTTTAAAATATATTAAAAAACCCTCCTGTTTCCCAGATAAAATGATGATCAAATACAGAAATAATTGTAATACCAAGTGAAGAAAATAATACAGGTACCCAGGTACAGTTAAAATTCTGATCCACCTTATAAAGATAAACATCCTTTCATTATAGATGGCCATTTAATATTGCTTTCCCTGCCACACTGCCCGTATTTTGATACTTTCATTTTTCTTTAGCAATGTTAGTTCAGGAAATGACCTTGAAAGGCAGCAAGATTTGTGCCCTACGATGCACTTAGTGAGCTTTATTTGGAAGAAGAAAAAACTACCAATAACTTAGATGCAGGAAGAAATACACGCACACACACACACACACACGTACACACAAACACAGATATATAGACATGTAAATGCATCTATCTGTCTACTGAACTATCAATTAAATGGAATACTAATAGCCAGAGAAAATATTTTAAAGGTATCTTTAATGACATAAAATGAAGTTCAAGAATATGCATGTGTGTCTATATGCAAATAAACACTATATGTGTGAAAACCAAATATAAAAACATTATGTACATTATTATATACATATATGACATTTGCATAAGAAAAATACGAGATGAGCACAGTCAAAATATTTTAGGAAGTTTTTGGAAAATATCAATGGGCACAGATGAAAATGACTCAGGAAGGTATGGGTGGTCATGAAGATTGATTACTGGTGACATTAGTTTGTTTTTGCTACCTGGTCTGCTTTCTGACTTTTTTTCTGCAATGAAGCTGAATTATTTTTTAACAATGAGGAAAATGGCAGGAAGTAGGCACAGGGGAAGGAAGTGATAAACAGTATTTAAATCCAGCAAAACAACCAAGGACAGCAAAATGCCATTTTTAGCTCATCAAGCTGGCCAACACACACACACACACACACACACACACACACACACACACACACACACACAAACACGGGCACGTACGTGCGCGCACGCGCACACACACATATCAATTACAGTGACCAGGAAATGGGCATACTCTGTTTTACTAGCTGCACTGACTGGCATAAATGCAAATCGGTACAATATTTATGAAGGGGCCATTTGGCAACACACCGGAAAAGTCTTTAAAATGTCCATGTGTGGATCCTTCGAGTCCACAATTAAGATGACCGTAGGGTATGCCAGCGGAGATTTGGCTTGACAAGGAAGGAGTCACTCATCAGAGACTCAGTGTTGGGGTTAAACACAAGGAAAGAACTAGGCACCACCTGAATGTCCAACAATGAGGAACGGTTACAGAAATGTTAAGGTGCGTGGATACACCTGCAGGCACTGAAGATGAGTTTCAGAAGCCTGTTGTATAACATGGAAAGACGTTCAGTGTGTTGATTTCTGTTTGGTTTTAGTTTTTGAAAAAAAAGCAGGTTAAGAAACACCACATACATGAACCGTTGTATAACAGTATGTGAAAAGGGAAGGTGAGGTGGGGGTGAGAACGGGAGGGAGAGAGAGAGAAAGAGAGAGAACCTGGAAAGGCAGCACACCAAAAAGGTAAAAGTGGTTGTCTCTGGGTAGCAGGATCATGGGGAGCCATTACTCTCTTGGTTTTCCCTCATCTGATTTCCTTCTCCTTTCTGAGGTTTCTACCATGAAATTGTATCACCTGTACAGTAAACAAAGAGAGAAAGTGCTTTTAAAACCAAACCACAAAGAGAAGAGGCAGCCTCTAATTTATCAAGTGGCACAGATAGCAAGATTAGTCACAGTGCCCTTGGTGGGGGAGGGGGGAGAGGAAAGAATGAAGAAGAGAGAGGGTGAAAGGGGAGGGAGGAGAGAGAGAGGGGGGAGAGAGAGAGGAGAGGGAGAGAGAGAGGAGAGTGGGAGGAAGAGGAGAGAGGGAGGGAGAGAGAGAGGAAAGAGGAAGATAGAGGAGAGAGGGAAGGAGAGAGAGAGGGAGAGGAGAGAAGGAGGGAGAGAGAAGAGAAAGAAAGGGAGAGAGAGAGGAGAGGGAGAGAGAGAGAAGAGAGGGGAGAGAGGGTGAGAGGGAGAAAGAGAAAGGAGAGAAGCAGAGGTGGAGAGAGAGAGGACAGAGGGAGAGAGAGGAGAGAGGGAGAGAGAGAGGGGAGAGGGGAGAGGGAGAGGGAAAGAGAGAAGAGAGGGCGGAGAGAAAGGTGAGAGGGAGAGAGAGAGGGGAGAGGGAGAGGGGAGGAGGAGAGAGGGAGAGGGAGAGGGAGAGGGAGAAGAGAAGAAGAGATGGAGAGAGAGAGGACAGAGGGAGAGAGAGGAGAGAAGGAGAGAGAGAGGGGAGAGGGAGAGAGAGGAGAGGGGGGGAGAGAGAGGGGAGAGGGAGAGAGGAAGAGAGAGACAGGAGAGAGGGAGGGAGAGAGGATAGGGAGGGAGAGAGGGAGGGAGAGGGAGAGAGATGGGGAGAGGGAGAGACAGGAGAGAGGAAGAGGGAGAGACAGGAGAGAGAGGGAGAGAGAGAGGACAGGGAGGGAGAGAGAGGGAGAAAGAGAGGAGAGGGAGGGAGAGAGGACATGGGGGGAGAAGAGCGAGGGAGAGGGAAAGAGAGGGGAGATGGGGGAGAGGAAGAGAGAGACAGGAGAGAGGGAGAGGGAGAGGGAAAGAGAGAGGAGATGGGGGAGAAGAGAGAGGGAGAGGAAGAGAGAGACAGGAGAGAGGGAGAGGGAGAGACAGGACAGAAGGAGAGAGAGACTAGAGAGGGAGAGAGAGAAGCACGGATCTGCACTCTCAATACAATACATGGCTGGTGGGTTAGGGGGGCAGAGAGGGGGCTGTAAACCGGGTGGGAGGCAAAGTTTGGCTCTGCTGGATGACTGGCTCCTGGGATGTCTTCATCGGAAGGTGGCCTCCTCGTCGGTGTCTTCCTCGAAATCCTTGACGTGAGCACTGGTGGACTGCCTGGCCCAAGCTCCTCTTTCAGCTTCTCGTTCCTTATGGGACTTGAATCTCCCAACGAAAATTTTGCGGTAGTTCAGGAACATGCCGTTCATCGTATCAATGGCCAGCTCGGCGGATTCCTGCTTCTGGAAGTGCACGAAACCGTAGCCCTTGGGCCCCTTTTCGTCGCAGGCCACTTTGCAAGAGAGGATGTTGCCAAAGGCCGAAAAGATGTTGTACAGCGCCTTGTTGTCGATGGCCTTGCCCAGGTTCTTGATGAAGACGTTGCCCACCCCGCTCTTGCGCAGCGAAGGGTCCCGCTGGGACCACATGATGCGCACTGGCCTGCCCTTGATGACATCAAAGTTCAGGGTCTCCAGGGCCCGCTTGGCGTCCACCGGTTGCTGGTAGTTGACATATGCGTAGCCCAACGAGCGGCGGGTGATCTTGTCTCTGCAAATGCGGATTGAGAGGATAGGCCCTGCCGGGCTGAACTTCTCGTACAGCATTGCCTCTGTCACCTCAGGGTGCAGGTCTCCCACGTACAGTGAGGCCATAGGAAAGTCCGGGTTCTCCTCGGAACTCCCGCCCCTCTCTGCGTTTGCGGTGGCAGCCGCCGCCGCCGCCGCCGCCGCCGCCGCCGCCGCCGCCGCCTCTGCATGCTCATCCGCATCCTCCTCCTCCTCCAAGGGGGGCGCCACAGGCTCTGCTGCTGCAGCGGCTTGGGCCGCGCTGGCTTCTGCCACCACCACGGCTGCTGCCTCCAGAGCGGCCTCCACCTCCTCCCCGGCCAGGGCGGCTGCCGCCTCCCCCAGGATGGCCTCCGCTACTGCCTCCTCCACTGAGGCGTCGGCCTCCACCTCTGCGTCCGCCTCCGCCACGGAGGCCTCCGCCACCGCCTCTGCCACGGTCGCCGCCGCAGCCTCCGCCGCCGCTGCCGCCGCTGCCGCCGCCGCCGCCGCCACTGCCGCAGCTGTCGCCACGGTCGCCGGTGCTGCCGGGCCGCTCCCGCGACCTCCCTTCCCGCAAGCTGGGGCTCGGCGAGGCGGGAGAGGGCAGGAGGGCAGGAGGGCAGATGGGCGCAGGAACCCGGGCCGGGGGCGCGAGCGAGAGCTGGGGCGAGGGACGCGGGGGCCAGCAGGTCTGGCGATACCAAGGCGCCTGGGATGGCGAGCCCTGCCAGGAGCGCGCCTCTGCGAGTCACCGCAGTTTGCAGCTTCCTGCTGCCGCCACCGCTCAGTTGTGGATTAGCATGCGGGGCGCGCGCGGGCGGGCGGGCGGGTAGCGTGTGGTGAGGGGCAGGAGGTGTTGGCGCCTGTGTTCCGGGCAGCTGGGAAGGCTTCTGTCTCTTTGGTTCCCCCTGTGGCTGCTGCGGGGGTGCGGGGGCTGCGGGGGCTGCCAGGCTGGCGGGGGGTGGGAGGGGGCGGGGCCGGGAAGCTTGGGTGGGGGTGACATGAGTGTGAGTCTTCAGCCTCTCAGGTCGCCTAGATATTTATAAAGAGGAAGCGGGGAAAGGGCTCCGCTGTGAACTGAGAGAATACTGGTTAGATTTAGGGAGTTTTGTTTTATCCCTCCTCTCCCCATAGAGCATTTAAGTGATTGAATCAAGTGCGTTGTAAGAGGGGATGGGTGGCATTGTGAATACAATTGCCTGGCCTAAACAAAGCCAAGCAAAATGTTTTCCTCACATTCAGGTGTTCTTCCCACCTCAACTCGTGCGCGCGCACGCACGCGTGTACACACACACACACACACACACACACACACACACACACACTCCAACATCGCTGCCTTCAGGGAAACAACTCTTTTTTTTTTTTTTTTTTTTTTTTTTTTTGAGCGGGAGCTGGGCGAGTGGGGCAACTCCTCCTGCAGCCTGAGAGATCTTTCTCAAAGATCTCTCCCCTTTTACCACCTCTTTCCCTCCTCTGCAACACTTGCAAAAGAGGGAATAGAGAACACAAGAACACGTATTCACTTATTCATAATGCCATGCCACAAGTATTTATGGAGCAGGTTTCGTGCTGGCCCTTGGGGATATGGGGGTATGGGAGACAT
Source organism: Myotis myotis (assembly GCF_014108235.1). Lineage (NCBI taxonomy): Eukaryota > Metazoa > Chordata > Mammalia > Chiroptera > Vespertilionidae > Myotis > Myotis myotis. The sequence continues at coordinate 79,773,821 of NW_023416346.1, read as the reverse complement.
GAAGACATGGGCTGGTTTTGAGGTTGTCCTTGGGAGCACATAGGTTGGGCTGGAAACCCTGCCCCGGCTCCAGACTATGGGAGACCTAGGGACCTGGGGTTCTTCAACCCTCCAACTCCTCCCACTCACCCAGCTTCAATAAATGCAACTTGGAAGTGGAGGAGTCAAGAGCACCCTGTCCATAGTGCTGTCTTCAATGACACCCTGAGAAGAGCCAAGCCAAGGGCTGGGGACATGGCCTGGTCCAGAGCCAGGCGCTTGTTTGTTCTTGGCTCTGCCCTCAAGCGGCTGAGGTTCCCAACATGAAGCAAGGCACGCAATTCCATGTTCAAAACAGAACCAAAACCTGAACTCTCTAGAATGAGGTGCCTGATCCCAGTTCACCAGCTAGTATTTATGGAAGCCTTATCAAGTACTTGGCACTGGGGACTAAGGGACAAGCAATGTCATAAGTGAGCAGTGAGTGTTGCTGTGTTGTAGCTGTGGGGTGGGGTAAGAAAAGGTGAGCAGTGTGTGTTGTGGGAGCAAAGAGACCACACAGGGCTAAATGGTGAGGGGATGGACAAGCGAGCAACCATTAGAGTGGAGTGTAACAGAGACTAGAGTCTCACTTCCTCTGGAAAGGAGGACCCAGCTACTAACTGTTCCTGGTAGGAATCAAGTGAGGCTGCATAGAAGATGAAACCCCGAAGGTGAGCTCTGAAAGATGAGTAGCAGTCCACCATGTTGAAGCCAGAGGGTAGGCATTCCAGACAGAGGGATCAGTCTGTGTCCAAGGCCCTGTGGCATGCCAGCACATGCATGGTCACTTCCAGTCATGCTTAAAATCTGGAGTGGACAGAGCCCATGGTCTCCCAGAGTCAATGGCAGGAGATGGGGCTGGAAGGCATGTGGCCCTGAAAAGCAAGGTGCGGTGCTTGGACTCCATACCCAAGCCAGCGGGCACCACTCAGCACGTTCAAGGAGGGAATCGGTATGATCACATCTTTAGAAAGGGTACAAATTGAACATCAATGTAGGAAGTAGCTAAGAGAGTAGATCTTAAAAGTTCTCATCACAGGGGGGAAATGTGTAACTGTGAGGTGACAGATGATAACTAAACTGATTCTGGTAGCCATTTCACTGTATATACTTGTATCAAATTATTATGTTGTACACCTTTAAATTATACAATGTTATATGTCTCGATAAAACGGGGGCGGGGGGACCATCAATACACGTATAAATGCACATGTGCCCCTCCCCACACAACTGACAGAGAGCTGATAGAACAAAGAGAAGACAGTTGGATGTGACCAGTTCCTGTGAAGAGTCAGAACAACCCTTGCCTTTGTTCCTCCTTTCCGTCCATAAATAGGGGTTTCAGGCTTACCTTGAGCCAGGCATTGAACTGTGGGACAGGGGTCAAATATAAAAAAAAAAAATTCAAACCACAGTGCCCTCCCTCAGGACTCCCCACACCACTAAAGCTCAGCCTGTCCATACAAATAACAGAAATGTCAGCAAAAGGGCTGTAGGTGCCATGTGAATGGACCATAGTGGCTAAGGAACTTCATCTGCCCAGCACATATTCTCTCTTCCTCCTCACTCCCACCCATGCACCTTCTTTGGGAGAAAAAAAAAAAAGCTTTTTTTCTGTGATGGCAGCGTTGGCTGGACCTGGGCAGTTGCACATGATAGAACAACCCAAACCTGTGAGACTGACTGAGTGAGTCACTGTGAGGTGTGAGGCAGTGAGAACTTTCCCATCACTGGCTGGAAAGTATCCGAAGATGGCTGAGAAGCCAACACACAGACAGATACCTCACCAGCTTGCAAAGTCCAACCCTCTGCCCCTAGACAGGGCCAGTGCCAGCAAAGGGAAAGGACAGAGAGTTAGGAAAAGCCCGCTGTACAGCTGGTGCCTGACCAAAGTGATCACTGTCACTGCTGTTAGGAGCTATCTCAACGGGAGGGTGGGTCTAGGTTACCTGTAGTCAGGAGGCAGGACCTGGCCCTTGCCAACCTCGCCATTGTCTCCTTTTTAACATGCATATTTTTATAAGATCACACCTGAAATTTGCTTAAGATTATGACAAAGAAGGGTGTTAGTTAAAATTTTAAGCACGAGTTGGGAGTAGAATTGGTTCCCAGAGAAAAACATCTGAAATGCTATGTAAAAGCCATCAGTTGAGACAGCCCTTTTTTCTTGGTTCCTCCGCAGGGTTGGGGCCAAGTACTTGTTATAAAGAAAATTTCTTATATTTGACCTCCTTAACCCTTTATTAGTAACTTGTGATAGAAGAAGATTTGACTTTAGGTGGTGGGCACACAATACAATATACAGATTATGTATTATAGAATTGTATACTTGAAACCTGCATAATCGTAATAACCAAAGTCACCCCAATAAATTTAATTAAAAAAGAGAAGTTCCTAAGCACCTGAATAGGGTTTCTGAAATTCAAACTCAAAGCACATTCTGAGGTTCAGAGTGGTTAAGTGTTTTTGCTCTGGAATCCTGTCTACATATCCATTTAACTCCAAGGCTCATCTTCTTTGAGGAATTTAGGCCTAGCAATGTAGGAATATGCAAGAACTGCTGGGAACATAGGCTTCTTCATTTCTCACGATCATCTTAAGCACAAATGTAACTAATTATGTTCCCTTCCATGGGCCTTGTCTGCTTCTGGGAGTTGAAGAACAAAGGTTCAAAGGAATTCTCAACCTTGGGGTAGGAGTGAGAGGAAAGAGACAGGGAGAGAAAAAGGAATTAGAGAGACAAATCAAGGGCATGTTTGTCTCCTGCCTTTAATCACACCCAAAAGTGACCTAGGTATGTGCCCCATGGAGTGGATGGAAAGATAAGAGAATGGGATTGGGGAGGACTCCAAAGGGGATGGTAGCTGTATTTTGTATTGTTTTATCACCATAAATATCTAAACATCTGAAACAAAAATAAGACAAATGTTATTTTTTTTGTTCATTCTGAGTGATGTGTAATGGGGTGCGTGTTCTGTGACTCACTGCAATTTTCTGTATGTTTAAAAATCTGCTCATGATTTTAAAAAGATGGAGAAAGATGGTTTCAGGTTGATGCAAGACCCCAGGAAGGCTTGAGCTTGGATCTTGGAGTATTAGAATATTCTGTCTGAGAAGGCCCACAGCTCATTATACTTAAGCCATGTCGAAGAGTTTGCACTTTACTCGAACTGAAATGGGGAGCCCTTCTGGGGTTTTATGTGGGGGAAGGAAAAGGCACCATTCATTGTTCAGAAAGAGCAGTCTGGCTGCTGGCTGGAGAAGGGAGTTTGGTCGAAGCAGGCGGCCAGTTAGGAGGCTATGGCAGTAACCCACTGGAGACATAATGGTGGACTCCAGTGGAGTTGGAGAGGTTCCAGTAGTGTTTGGGAGGTAGAGGGTATAGGGATTGCTGAGGATGATATAGTGGCCAGGGGAAGATGTGGCAATGGGAGAGGAAGGAAATAAGGGTGCCTCTCCATTATTATTTCACTTAAATACCTGGATAGATGGTGATGCTATTCATTGAGAAGCGGAAGACTTTTGTGGGAGGAACAAAGTTAGGGAGAGTAGAGGGCTGGAGGTGGAAGAAGCTCAGGCGTTCCAATTTTTCCACTTGAGGATGAATGCTTGAGACGTCCAGGTGGAGGTGTCAAATTGGCAGACAAAAGAGTATGAGATCCCACCTCATAACTTGTTGCACCCTCCCACAAACGTGGGACCCTATACTGTTCCCTGCTCTGCAATTTGCTGTTCTCACTTAAATAATATTTTGGAGGTCCCCCTAAATCACTCCATATAGACATAACTTATACCTGATATTGGTTGCATAATAATCCATGACATGGCTGTACCACAAATGTCTTCAGTCACCCCCCAACTGATGGGTGCTTGCTTTGGTCCTAGTTTGCCCAATATGAATCATGTGAAAGAAAGCTCCTGCGTATGTCCTGAAGTCCTGGGCTCTCGTGTCTGTAGGTCCAATTCCCATTCCTTCTCTGCCTCACATATCTGTCTCCAAAGGACCATTTGCTAAATGTGTGGTATTTATTCCAGGCACTTTAATAGTCATTGTTATTATTTGTTAAATAACAGAGGCACACCCAAACACTTTCCAATTCTTCCTAAATAAAAACCTATGGCTGCTTTTTTGTTGACTTGTATCCCATGATTATTTTCTTTCAGCAGAATTTGGGGGAACAGTGTGAACTGAAAATGTTACTACTCCGAAATGCAGTTATGTTTTTATTCTCTATTCCCCTGAGCATGCTTCCTACAACTATGTCAATGAGAACTTCATGGAAAGAGACTTCTTTGTGCAGATCCACCTTTTCATTGTTTTGGTTCATTTTTGCATATAGAGTTGATCTGTCCCTCCCCCCACAGGTACCCTCCACCCTTTACCTTCTTCCATCTTTTCTACTCTTTTCCCTAGCTCTCTGAACGGCATCACTATTCCTTTCTGTTTCTCCCTCCTGGTAGGAAGAAGGAGGTGGGCCATATGAGTGCCAGTTCCAAACACTCTTCAAATGTGTCCATATCTGAACCTATCTCTTTCCAAAGCTCCACTGAGAAATGAACAGAAACAGAAGCCCAACCGCTAGCACACAGGGTCTTTGTTGTCCTGTTTTAAACCACTTCCATGCACGTGCAGCCAGGAGCACCGGAAGCAGGACTGAGTGAGGACACTGAGGCTAGACCATGCAAGGCCTTGGAGAGAAGTCAGGTTTGGGGTTGGTCCGTTCACTGCCCAGTCCTTCTTAATCTCTTCTGATGGCTCGTCATTTTCAACCCAACTTCTAAATGTTGTCTTTTCTCAGGGAACAGCCCTTCACCTTCTTCTGACTATACTCTCTCTAGGTGATCCTGCCTAGGCTCATGGCTTTAAATACTACCTGTTTACTGTTGTCTCAATAATTCTGTTTCTTCAGCCTACACTGATACACATCGACTTCAGACTCTTAACATGTGCAAATAGGAGCCCCTGACACTCACCCCCCACAACTTTCTTTCTCCCTTCTCCACATCTGCCACACCCAATCCCCATATGGTCTGTGACCAGACATAACACCTCCATGATCAAGACTTGCAAGAAAATACTCATAGTAATCATTCATTTATTAATTTTGTTCACTGACTGCCTTTAATCCATCAGCAAGTCTCTTCTCTTTCCAAAATAACATGTGAACCCATGCACTAAAACCCAAATTTGTGCTGCCAGTCCGAGCCAAGCCACTGCCATTTCTCAACTGGATTACTGAAAGAGGGTCCAAACTGGTCTCCATACTTTCCTTTGTGTCCTGCCCACTTGTAATATGACCCACAGGGAGCAGGCAGAGAAAAATTATGGAATATAATTAGATCATGGCACTCCGTTGATCCCGTCCTCTCTCTGGCTCCCCACAGCACTTTGGGTTTAAAAAAACAACCCCAAAACCTCTTCATCATGGCTCCTTCCCACCACCTATGCCTTCCTCTGTTCCCTCCATCCCCTCTTGCACTGGGCTCCAGCCACAGTGGCATCCTTTCTGCCTCTCTGGTGCCCCTCTTTTCTGCCACAAAGCCAAGGGGATTGCAGTCCTCCCTGCAGGACAGGCTTTTCCCTGGTTCCTAGCAGAACTGGCCACTTGTCATTGTCCTCAAAAAGGCCAACGGCATCCCTGAAGTTTGATACTTCTCTTGGGTTCTAGGTAACATAAGCCAAATAATCTTGTTTATTTCTCTGAGAGCATTTGTAGGAACGTTTAAGTACTTCTATATTTACTGATGTGTTTATTGTCTGTCTTCCCCACCAGACAATAAGCTTCCTGAGTGCAGAGACCCTCTGACTAGAAGAATGCCTGATACACTGTACGCCCTCCATAAATACTTGTGGAATCATTGAGTGAATGAAATGAATAACACTTCCATAAGAAATGGACCTCTCCCTCCCTCCACTGAAGCTCCACAGGGCTTTTCATTTTTGCCTCTGTCACAGTGCCTGCCAGTCAGAACACTTTTGATTGCAGATAGCAGAAATTGACCAGGAATTAACAAAAAACAAACAAAAACAAAAAAGGAGGAGAGAGCGCCATGAAGGCCTCTGTGAGAAAGGACTTGGAGAGCAATCCCTTAGTTGCTCTCCTGGTCACTTTATAGCCCTATTCCTGTTGCTGGAAGTTCAGGGGCCTAGGGATTGTCTTCAGGATTGACAGGTTTGGGGATTTTCTGGCCACAGCATGACTTCCCTGAACTTCTTCCTCCTGCTGTTTCACTGATCTCTGTTGGCTCTGTGGGTTGTAACTCAAAGGCAGGGAAAGCATCCTGGTCCTTGAATTGGTTCCCCTTGTCATTTCTTCCCCCTAACAATGGGCTGAGAAGTTCTTGTCATCATCCCCACATCCCCTTAACCCCCAGCAATCATGGCTTACCTCTCAGCCTATGCCACTTCAGGTCCCTCCTTGGATGTCCACCTGCCACAAAGCCAAGGGAACTGCAGTCCTCCCTGCAGGGCAGGCTCAACGTGATGGGCTGCTACTCATCTTTCAGAGCTCACCTTCGGAGGTTCATCTTCTGTAATGGTGAGGCACAGCTCATCTGCCTCCTGACTACAGGTAACCTAGACCCACCCTCCCGTTGAGATAGCTCCTAACAGCAGTGACAGTGATCACTTTGGTCAGGCACCAGCTGTACAGCGGGCTTTTCCTAACTCTCTGTCCTTTCCCTTTGCTGGCACTGGCCCTGTCTAGGGGCAGAGGGTTGGACTTTGCAAGCTGGTGAGGTATCTGTCTGTGTGTTGGCTTCTCAGCCATCTTCGGATACTTTCCAGCCAGTGATGGGAAAGTTCTCACTGCCTCACACCTCACAGTGACTCACTCAGTCAGTCTCACAGGTTTGGGTTGTTCTATCATGTGCAACTGCCCAGGTCCAGCCAACGCTGCCATCACAGAAAAAAAGCTTTTTTTTTTTTCTCCCAAAGAAGGTGCATGGGTGGGAGTGAGGAGGAAGAGAGAATATGTGCTGGGCAGATGAAGTTCCTTAGCCACTATGGTCCATTCACATGGCACCTACAGCCCTTTTGCTGACATTTCTGTTATTTGTATGGACAGGCTGAGCTTTAGTGGTGTGGGGAGTCCTGAGGGAGGGCACTGTGGTTTGAATTTTTTTTTTTTATATTTGACCCCTGTCCCACAGTTCAATGCCTGGCTCAAGGTAAGCCTGAAACCCCTATTTATGGACGGAAAGGAGGAACAAAGGCAAGGGTTGTTCTGACTCTTCACAGGAACTGGTCACATCCAACTGTCTTCTCTTTGTTCTATCAGCTCTCTGTCAGTTGTGTGGGGAGGGGCACATGTGCATTTATACGTGTATTGATGGTCCCCCCGCCCCCGTTTTATCGAGACATATAACATTGTATAATTTAAAGGTGTACAACATAATAATTTGATACAAGTATATACAGTGAAATGGCTACCAGAATCAGTTTAGTTATCATCTGTCACCTCACAGTTACACATTTCCCCCCTGTGATGAGAACTTTTAAGATCTACTCTCTTAGCTACTTCCTACATTGATGTTCAATTTGTACCCTTTCTAAAGATGTGATCATACCGATTCCCTCCTTGAACGTGCTGAGTGGTGCCCGCTGGCTTGGGTATGGAGTCCAAGCACCGCACCTTGCTTTTCAGGGCCACATGCCTTCCAGCCCCATCTCCTGCCATTGACTCTGGGAGACCATGGGCTCTGTCCACTCCAGATTTTAAGCATGACTGGAAGTGACCATGCATGTGCTGGCATGCCACAGGGCCTTGGACACAGACTGATCCCTCTGTCTGGAATGCCTACCCTCTGGCTTCAACATGGTGGACTGCTACTCATCTTTCAGAGCTCACCTTCGGGGTTTCATCTTCTATGCAGCCTCACTTGATTCCTACCAGGAACAGTTAGTAGCTGGGTCCTCCTTTCCAGAGGAAGTGAGACTCTAGTCTCTGTTACACTCCACTCTAATGGTTGCTCGCTTGTCCATCCCCTCACCATTTAGCCCTGTGTGGTCTCTTTGCTCCCACAACACACACTGCTCACCTTTTCTTACCCCACCCCACAGCTACAACACAGCAACACTCACTGCTCACTTATGACATTGCTTGTCCCTTAGTCCCCAGTGCCAAGTACTTGATAAGGCTTCCATAAATACTAGCTGGTGAACTGGGATCAGGCACCTCATTCTAGAGAGTTCAGGTTTTGGTTCTGTTTTGAACATGGAATTGCGTGCCTTGCTTCATGTTGGGAACCTCAGCCGCTTGAGGGCAGAGCCAAGAACAAACAAGCGCCTGGCTCTGGACCAGGCCATGTCCCCAGCCCTTGGCTTGGCTCTTCTCAGGGTGTCATTGAAGACAGCACTATGGACAGGGTGCTCTTGACTCCTCCACTTCCAAGTTGCATTTATTGAAGCTGGGTGAGTGGGAGGAGTTGGAGGGTTGAAGAACCCCAGGTCCCTAGGTCTCCCATAGTCTGGAGCCGGGGCAGGGTTTCCAGCCCAACCTATGTGCTCCCAAGGACAACCTCAAAACCAGCCCATGTCTTCATGTCTCCCATACCCCCATATCCCCAAGGGCCAGCACGAAACCTGCTCCATAAATACTTGTGGCATGGCATTATGAATAAGTGAATACGTGTTCTTGTGTTCTCTATTCCCTCTTTTGCAAGTGTTGCAGAGGAGGGAAAGAGGTGGTAAAAGGGGAGAGATCTTTGAGAAAGATCTCTCAGGCTGCAGGAGGAGTTGCCACACTCGCCCAGCTCCCGCTCAAAAAAAAAAAAAAAAAAAAAAAAAAAGAGTTGTTTCCCTGAAGGCAGCGATGTTGGAGTGTGTGTGTGTGTGTGTGTGTGTGTGTGTGTGTGTGTACACGCGTGCGTGCGCGCGCACGAGTTGAGGTGGGAAGAACACCTGAATGTGAGGAAAACATTTTGCTTGGCTTTGTTTAGGCCAGGCAATTGTATTCACAATGCCACCCATCCCCTCTTACAACGCACTTGATTCAATCACTTAAATGCTCTATGGGGAGAGGAGGGATAAAACAAAACTCCCTAAATCTAACCAGTATTCTCTCAGTTCACAGCGGAGCCCTTTCCCCGCTTCCTCTTTATAAATATCTAGGCGACCTGAGAGGCTGAAGACTCACACTCATGTCACCCCCACCCAAGCTTCCCGGCCCCGCCCCCTCCCACCCCCCGCCAGCCTGGCAGCCCCCGCAGCCCCCGCACCCCCGCAGCAGCCACAGGGGGAACCAAAGAGACAGAAGCCTTCCCAGCTGCCCGGAACACAGGCGCCAACACCTCCTGCCCCTCACCACACGCTACCCGCCCGCCCGCCCGCGCGCGCCCCGCATGCTAATCCACAACTGAGCGGTGGCGGCAGCAGGAAGCTGCAAACTGCGGTGACTCGCAGAGGCGCGCTCCTGGCAGGGCTCGCCATCCCAGGCGCCTTGGTATCGCCAGACCTGCTGGCCCCCCGCGTCCCTCGCCCCAGCTCTCGCTCGCGCCCCCGGCCCGGGTTCCTGCGCCCATCTGCCCTCCTGCCCTCCTGCCCTCTCCCGCCTCGCCGAGCCCCAGCTTGCGGGAAGGGAGGGTCGCGGGAGCGGCCCGGCAGCACCGGCGACCGTGGCGACAGCTGCGGCAGTGGCGGCGGCGGCGGCGGCAGCGGCGGCAGCGGCGGCGGAGGCTGCGGCGGCGACCGTGGCAGAGGCGGTGGCGGAGGCCTCCGTGGCGGAGGCGGACGCAGAGGTGGAGGCCGACGCCTCAGTGGAGGAGGCAGTAGCGGAGGCCATCCTGGGGGAGGCGGCAGCCGCCCTGGCCGGGGAGGAGGTGGAGGCCGCTCTGGAGGCAGCAGCCGTGGTGGTGGCAGAAGCCAGCGCGGCCCAAGCCGCTGCAGCAGCAGAGGCCTGTGGCGCCCCCCTTGGAGGAGGAGGAGGATGCGGATGAGCATGCAGAGGCGGCGGCGGCGGCGCGGCGGCGGCGGCGGCGGCGGCGGCTGCCACCGCAAACGCAGAGAGGGGCGGGAGTTCCGAGGAGAACCCGGACTTTCCTATGGCCTCACTGTACGTGGGAGACCTGCACCCTGAGGTGACAGAGGCAATGCTGTACGAGAAGTTCAGCCCGGCAGGGCCTATCCTCTCAATCCGCATTTGCAGAGACAAGATCACCCGCCGCTCGTTGGGCTACGCATATGTCAACTACCAGCAACCGGTGGACGCCAAGCGGGCCCTGGAGACCCTGAACTTTGATGTCATCAAGGGCAGGCCAGTGCGCATCATGTGGACCCAGCGGGACCCTTCGCTGCGCAAGAGCGGGGTGGGCAACGTCTTCATCAAGAACCTGGGCAAGGCCATCGACAACAAGGCGCTGTACAACATCTTTTCGGCCTTTGGCAACATCCTCTCTTGCAAAGTGGCCTGCGACGAAAAGGGGCCCAAGGGCTACGGTTTCGTGCACTTCCAGAAGCAGGAATCCGCCGAGCTGGCCATTGATACGATGAACGGCATGTTCCTGAACTACCGCAAAATTTTCGTTGGAGATTCAAGTCCCATAAGGAACGAGAAGCTGAAAGAGGAGCTTGGGCCAGGCAGTCCACCAGTGCTCACGTCAAGGATTTCGAGGAAGACAACCGACGAGGAGGCCACCTTCCGATGAAGACATCCCAGGAGCCAGTCATCCAGCAGAGCCAAACTTTGCCTCCCACCCGGTTTACAGCCCCCTCTCTGCCCCCCTAACCCACCAGCCATGTATTGTATTGAGAGTGCAGATCCGTGCTTCTCTCTCTCTCCCTCTCTAGTCTCTCTCTCCTTCTGTCCTGTCTCTCCCTCTCCCTCTCTCCTGTCTCTCTCTTCCTCTCCTCTCTCTCTCTCTTCTCCCCCATCTCCTCTCTCTTTCCCTCTCCCTCTCCCTCTCTCCTGTCTCTCTCTTCCTCTCCCCCATCTCCCCTCTCTTTCCCTCTCCCTCGCTCTTCTCCCCCCATGTCCTCTCTCCCTCCCTCTCCTCTCTTTCTCCCTCTCTCTCCCTCCCTGTCCTCTCTCTCTCCCTCTCTCTCCTGTCTCTCCCTCTTCCTCTCTCCTGTCTCTCCCTCTCCCCATCTCTCTCCCTCTCCCTCCCTCTCTCCCTCCCTATCCTCTCTCCCTCCCTCTCTCCTCTCTCGCGCTCCCTCTCTCCCCCTCCCCTCTCTCTCCCCCCCTCTCCTCTCTCTCCCTCTCCCCTCTCTCTCCTTCTCTCCTCTCTCTCCCTCTGTCCTCTCTCTCTCCCTCTCTTCTTCTCTTCCCCCTCTCCCGCTCCCGCTCCCTCTCTCCCTCTCCCCTCTCCCTCTCCCCTCTCTCTCTCCCTCTCACCTTTCTCTCCGCCCTCTCTTCTCTCTTTCCCTCTCCCTCTCCCCTCTGCTTCTCTCTCTCCCTCTCTCCTCTCTCTCCCTCTCTCCTCTCTCTCTCCACCTCTGCTTCTCTCCTTTCTCTTTCTCCCTCTCACCTCTCTCCCCTCTCTTCTCTCTCTCTCCCTCTCCTCTCTCTCTCCCTTTCTTTCTCTTCTCTCTCCCTCCTTCTCTCCTCTCCCTCTCTCTCTCCTTCCCTCTCTCCTCTATCTTCCTCTTTCCTCTCTCTCCCTCCCTCTCTCCTCTTCCTCCCACTCTCCTCTCTCTCTCCCTCTCCTCTCTCTCTCCCCCCTCTCTCTCTCCTCCCTCCCCTTTCACCCTCTCTCTTCTTCATTCTTTCCTCTCCCCCCTCCCCCACCAAGGGCACTGTGACTAATCTTGCTATCTGTGCCACTTGATAAATTAGAGGCTGCCTCTTCTCTTTGTGGTTTGGTTTTAAAAGCACTTTCTCTCTTTGTTTACTGTACAGGTGATACAATTTCATGGTAGAAACCTCAGAAAGGAGAAGGAAATCAGATGAGGGAAAACCAAGAGAGTAATGGCTCCCCATGATCCTGCTACCCAGAGACAACCACTTTTACCTTTTTGGTGTGCTGCCTTTCCAGGTTCTCTCTCTTTCTCTCTCTCTCCCTCCCGTTCTCACCCCCACCTCACCTTCCCTTTTCACATACTGTTATACAACGGTTCATGTATGTGGTGTTTCTTAACCTGCTTTTTTTTCAAAAACTAAAACCAAACAGAAATCAACACACTGAACGTCTTTCCATGTTATACAACAGGCTTCTGAAACTCATCTTCAGTGCCTGCAGAGTGTATCCACGCACCTTAACATTTCTGTAACCGTTCCCTCATTGTTGGACATTCAGGTGGTGCCTAGTTCTTTCCTTGTGTTTAACCCCAACACTGAGTCTCTGATGAGTGACTCCTTCCTTGTCAAGCCAAATCTCCGCTGGCATACCCTACGGTCATCTTAATTGTGGACTCGAAGGATCCACACATGGACATTTTAAAGACTTTTCCGGTGTGTTGCCAAATGGCCCCTTCATAAATATTGTACCGATTTGCATTTATGCCAGTCAGTGCAGCTAGTAAAACAGAGTATGCCCATTTCCTGGTCACTGTAATTGATATGTGTGTGTGCGCGTGCGCGCACGTACGTGCCCGTGTGTGTGTGTGTGTGTGTGTGTGTGTGTGTGTGTGTGTGTTGGCCAGCTTGATGAGCTAAAAATGACATTTTGCTGTCCTTGGTTGTTTTGCAGAAAAAAAGTCAGAAAGCGGACCAGGTACCAAAAGCGAACTAATGTCAGCAATATTGAATCCTCATGAACATTCATGTCTTCCTGAGTCATTTTCATCTGTATCTGCACAATATTTTTAATTTTCATGAATTTCAATGCATTTGCTGTTTCTATATCTATTTTTTCATACATAAATACATAATATAGATAGATGTAGATGTAAAGTTAGATATTCTTGAACTTCTTTTCATGTCATTAAATATTCTTCTAAAATAGTTTCCATGGTTGTTTAGTATTCCATTGAATGAGTTAGATAGAGGAATAGATGTATGTATGTATGTATTTCTATACTTATAGATATGAGGGTTTTTTTTCACTGCTTCCTCATTGTGGAACATTTAGGTGGTTTTATTTGTGTGTTTTTTTCCCTTACCCTAACCCAAACTGCTAATAATATCATAGTGCACATGCCTTGCTTACATTCAAGATTATTTCCTGAGCAAACATTGCGAAAAGAGGAATTGAAGACTCAAAGGATATGTCAGGATTAAATTCTGGTGAGTTTTTTTGTGTATTATTAAGTGACTGTTCACAAACATAGTATTAATTTACCTTTATTAGGTTCTCAAATATTGTGACAGGTCCTAAATACCCAGACAATTTTCTGGACTCACCATTGCAATTTTGTTTTGCACTATCCCAATATTTTATAAGGTGAACTGTACCTATTAATTTTTATTTATTCTCAAATTTATTTTTATATGAATAATAAAGTAACAAAATAAATTTTTTTAATTGATAAGGAAAAAAGTCAAAATCACTCCAAATTCTACCACTTGACAAAAAAATTTAAAACATGAATTATTTAAATAAATAAATAATACCTTCAAAATATAATATGTATGGTTTTATTGTTGGATATTTTCACTATAATTTATATTGGGGGAAAGCTCCACAAGTCTAAATTCAGAATCAATTCTGAAGAACTGACATGTAGCCTTATTCAAATGCATAAAAGCTTTAATTGGAGAAACTTATATATATGGGCAAAGCAGCTACTGCCAGTAGTGGCCAGCTGGGAAGAATCCACACCCCTCCTAAGATAAGGTCTCTTTTGTATAGGGGTGCATAGTCACTTAGACCACCAGAAAGAGCAACATGTTCCTAACTTAACAGACAACATCAATTATCACACTCTATACAGTTATTAACATCCTTTCTGGGTGCATGATGTTTATCTTTGTGCAGCATTCCACTGTTCTGGGCAGTCAACCAAGCCTGAGGCTACAGAGAGTTAAGGGTCCAACATTTCCCAGACGTCTCTGCTGCTGGAGCCATATTGCATCTCAGTGAGTACCATAATTGGTCTTATCTTTCCAAATTATTAAATATTCTCTTCTAATTTGTTTTTATTTTATGTTCCATATTATGGATGACTGATAATTTCTAAATCTCAATTCATTGATGTATGTTTAAATTATTCTTTTTTTTTCTTAGTAAGATTAACTCTTCTGGGAACATATTTGTAGCTGAATGTTTGCTAACATGTAGTACATGTAGTTACCAACTATACCTTGCCAGTTTGTTGCTGAATGCCTTTTCAGCAAAGGTTATCCCCATGAACAGTGTAAGAGAGTATATTTCCCTGGTTATCTTCTTAAGTTAATACTTTTTAAGTTATGAGAAATCAGTTAAACTTGTGGATTTTACCTTTATTATTTCATTTTATAAGTGCATTATTTGAAAAAGAGGATATACGTATTAAATATACACAATAACCACTTTGAAGAGATTAGGCTTTGCCTATTTCTCCCCCAAATTTAAAATAAATATAGTATCACATTTAATGTATTCTGTCAATTTTTATTTTCAATATATTGTAAACACTCCTAAAACACCATTGGTTTATCAATATTCTCTCTCTACTCACTATCATTGTATAGGTGCATCCATATTTGCTTAAATGTATTTCCATACCTTGGACTTTAAAGTAGTTTATAAATTTTCTCCATTAAAACCCATCTGTGGTGAATTTTTGTATTTACATAAATACATAAATGTGTAATTGAAAAGTAGAGGTCTTTTAAAAAAATTTAACTGTAACATCAAGTGGCCTGGATATACCAATTTATACTTCCACCAATACTTTGAAAGAATGTCCTTAGTCCTGCACACATTCCTCCCTTGTTATCATAACTTTATTTCTCTATATAATACTATAAAAACATACTTCATTTTTTCTCTTTTTCAATTAAAAAAATTTAGATTTGCTTATTAAAAAATATAAATTCATCTTAAAATGACACAGTAATTATAGGCAAAATAAAGAAAATAAAAGTAACATTGGTAATACAAACATTTAAGTTTTTATGTATACATATATAATAATTGCATTGTATAATGCATACATTATTAAATAAAATTCATATATTTTTATATATAAGATATCAAATCATATTTTACAGCTTCACATTGTTTCAAAATCTTTTAGTAATAAATAAACCTTTGTTATGCTTTTATTTTTATTTTCCCATAATTTATTTTTATTTTGTGATTCCTATATAGTTTTATTCCCTTTTCCCCATTTTTCTTCTATTGTATTTATGCTACATATATGAATATTAAAAACAAAGCTGTTATATTTTTTCTTTATGAAACTTTATAAATTTTAAGGAAGCTGAGACAAAATTAGAGGAAGAATATATTTATAGTGTTAGTTATATAATCTTATTTACAATCTTTTGTTCTTTTACTTGCTTCCTGTGGATCTAGTGTCATTTTCTTACTCAAATTTATTCCTGTGCCCTAACCAGTTTGGCTCAGTGGGTGGAGCGTCGGCCTGTGGACTGAAGGGTCCCAGGTTTGATTCTGGTCAAGGGCATGTACCTTGGTTGTGGGCACATCCCCAGTAGGGGGTGTGCAGGAGGCAGCTGGTCGATGCTTCCCTCTCATCGATGTTTCTAACTCTCTATCCCTCTCCCTTCCTCTCTGTAAAAAATCAATAAAAATATATTTTTTTAAAAAATTATTCTTGTTCTAACCATTTTCTTTATGCTGCTTTTGTGAAATATACTGTATGTCTATGAATCCAAATGATAGTTTTGTTTTATACCTCTTGTTTTATAAAATTGCCTTTTAAAACAATTAAGAGTCAGATATGCATTTATATAGTCTTTTGTAATTCTAGAATTATTTTGAGTAAATTTTGTTGTTTTGTTTATTTTTTCTTTTGTGTAGATTCAAATTTCTGTGTAAAATGACATTTCCTTAACATTTCTTGTAAAGTGGGTCTTCAAGCAATGGATTCTCTTATTTTTTATTTATTTGGGAATCTATCTCATCTTCATTTTTGGAAGATAGTCTGCCTGATACAAGATTCCTAGTTGGCAGATTTTTCTTACACATTTTGTCTATTTCATCTGATGCCTTGTGGCCTCCATAATCTCTGATGATCAGTTACCTGCTCATCTGACTCCAGTTTCCTCTTTCATAATCAGCTGTTTTTTTTCTTTGTCTTTTAACATTTTTACTATAATGGGTCTGGTTGTGGATTTCTTAGTGCTCATTGTGCTTAAATTTTATTCAGCTTAGATGTGTATGTAGATTAATAAATTTCATTGAATAGTTTTCAAAATTTTCAGCCATCTTTCTTCAAATATTTTTACTGCCCATTTCCTCTCCACTCTCCTAGTATTCCCATTAGCTTAAGTTTGCTGAGACTTTCTTCAGACCAATCAAATTTTCCTTTGAACTCTTCCAGTAATTTTTTTCATTATACTCATTGTACATTTCAACTGCAGAATTTACAATTAGTTCTTTAATTTATTTTACCCAGAACTTTTCGTTTATAATCATATTAGAGGCCCGGTGCACAGGTAGGGTCCCTAGGCCTGGTCGGTGATCAGGGCTGATTGGGGCCTTCCAGCTGCTGGCTGGGGCCTTCCTTCCTTCCACACAGTCCCCTGGTGGTCAGCACACATCATAGTGAGCAATTGAACTCCCGGTCTCCTGGTCGAACTCCTGAGTGGACACTTTGCATATTAGCCTTTTATATATATAGATGTTTAAGTTTTTTAAAAATTAACTTATTGGGTGACATTGGTTAATAAGATTATATTATTATAATATAATAATATATATTATAATATTATAATAATAATATAACATATTATTATTATATTATAAGGATTCAAGTATAAATGTCTATGATACATGACCTGCATATTGTATTGTGTGTCAAATACCAAAAGTCAAATAATCTTCTTTCACCATATATTTAGTGCCCTTTACCCTTTACTACCCCCACACCCCTTCCCTCTGCTAATCACCACACTGTTGTTTGTGTCTACGAGATTTTGTTTGGTTTTCTTGTTTGCTCATTTGTTCCTTACAGTTTTATATCCCACATGAGTGAAATTACATGTTTCTTGACATTTTCTGATGGACATATTTTGCTTAGCATGACATCCCCAAGATCCATTTATGTTGTCACAAATGGCAGCAGTTCATCTTTTCTTATGGTTGAGTAGTATCCCGCTATGTACATATACCACATCTTCTTTACCGGACTATCAAAGGACACATCAGTTGTTTCTATGCCCTGGTCACCATGAATAATGCTGCAGTGAACATAAGGGTGCATATATCTTTATGGTATATCCATTTGAGTGTTTTAATCATAAATGGATATTGTATATTATCAAATGCTTTTTCTGCATCTATTGATATGGTCATATGGCTTTTATCCTTTATTTTGTTAATGTGGGTATTACATTGATCAATTTGCATATGAAAAACCACAAAACCAGTCTCAACAAACTTAAGATTGAAATCATAGCAAGCATATTCTCTGAGCACAATGTTTTGAAATTAAAACTCAACTACAAAAAGGAAATAAAAACCCCACAATTATGTGGAGATTAAACAACGTGTTACTAAAAAATGACTGGGTCAGAGAAGTAATAAAAGGTGATATCAAAAATATGTAGAGACAAATGAGAATTAGAATACAACATATCAAAACTTTTGGGATTCCGTAAAAGCAATAACGAGTGGGAAGTTTGTATTATCACAGGCCTATCTCAGGAAAGAAGAAAAATCCCAAGTAAACAACCTAACATTACATCTTAAAGTACTAGAAAAAAAGAAATAAAAGCAGCCCAAAGTCTGAGGAAGAAAAGAAATAATAAAAATAAAGAAGAAATAAATGAAATACAGAACAAAAAGACTACAAGACATTAATAAAACAAAGAGCTGGTTCTTTGAAGAAATGACAAACCCTTGGCTAGACTCATTAAGGCAAAAAGAGAATGAAGTGCAAGAGAAGTTACCACAGACACCACAGAAATACAAAGGATTATACAAAAATGCTATGAAAGATTATATGTCACTAAATTCAATAGCCTAGAAATGGACAAGCTCCTATAAATATATAACCTTCCTAAACTGAATCATAAAGAATTGAAAAATCAGCAGTGAGGAAATTGAAACAACCATTAAAACCTCCCAAAAAGTGAAAGTACAGGATTAATACCGATTCTTCTCAAGCTCTTCCAAAAACTTGAAGAAGAGGAAATACTTCCTAACACATTTTATAAGGCCAACATAACCCTGACACCAAAACATAGCAAGAAAAACACACAAAAAAGAAAACTTACAGACCAATATCTCTGATAAATAAAGATGCAGAAATGATAAACATAACACTAGCAAATCGAATACAATACATTAAGAAAAAACAAGACATCACAATCAACTGGGATTCATTCTAGGAATACATGTATGATTCAACATATGGAAAATTTTTAACATAAATAGAGTCAGTATTTTGTAACCTGAAAGGATGTTAAATCATGATTTCTGGTATTAATATTCTGATAATCTTATCTTACTGCTTGAAGGTTTTTTTTAAAGGATTAGCTGCTGATAGTTTTTCAGAGAGGCAGTACAAGTAGTGTTCAGATGCATAGATGTTGAAGCTGGAGTACATGTTCTTGAATCCCAGACTCTTCCACTTATCAGCTGTGTTGCTTAGCAAGATACATATTTCTTCATTATTCTGTTTCTTCATCTCCAAAATAAGGTAACAATACTACCCACACTGTAGGATTCTGTGGCAGTAAAATTAATAATATTCATAGAGTGTTTATTAAAGGTTTATAAAAACTGTTAGGCCCTTTTATTACTGAATGTGCTTACTAGTACATTATCTACTGACACATGTGTGTGGTTTTTATCTTTTATTTGTTCATCAAGTGAATTACTTTGCATGATTTCCAAATGCTCTTTCATGCATTATTTTGAAAGATATTTATTGTTCACTAATATGACCTAGCTAGTTATCCTGGTGTTACAATAGCATATTAAATAAAGCTGACACTCTTGAGCACTGGCCTTTTGGAGCATTGAGGGGAAGGAGCCAGTTTTGAGTCTTGTATTGAGGCTGGCCTCAGAACTCAAGATATCAATCCAGCTCTGTTGAGGGATGTTTAATGAACCGAAGACACAGAGGTAAGACGAGCACACAGGCGATTGATGCCAGGCAGAGGGCTACAGCTCACTCAGGCATGTAGCAAACTCTGTACCCTCAACCATCGCTTTTATTGGGGTTTGGCACAAGGTTAGTGCGTCAGTAGTTAATCAACTAAATCTTGTTTTGTTCTATATTATTACAATAGCGCATTGAAGACACTTGCAGCTGTGCATTCCTTTTTCTGCTCTACCCACAACTTTTTAATCTTATCTTTTCTCAGGGAGGTAAATGTTCTGGGAACTCAAGATTGTGTGCAATCTTGACCCAGCGTGACTCGCTTGCAAGTCACACGGTGAACATTCACTTCTTCTTGGCAGGACTTCAGATCCTTGTTTACAAATGTCCAGCTACACAGCTCAATACAGCAGATTCTTTTTTAGGTCTTCTATGTTTTAGGCATTCTTATAACTACTTGAAGTTGACCATAGACAAAACAGATACAAATCAATTTCACCATAGATCTTACATTCTAAAGGAGGAGAGAAGCCATAAACATCTAATAAAAAGATGATCAGTGTTATGGAGTCAAGGAAAGATTTAGGTTTCTAGATGTAGAAAATAATATTGTCATAAACCCTTTTGGAATCCTTGTCAGTGTGGTCACAGAATGCATGCTTAATCTTGACAGTTTAATATAGCAGAGTGATGAGACAATGAAGACAACCATAAATATAAAAAGTGTGCATGGCTATTACACATCTGATAAGACCTACACTTTGCATTTCTGGTGTTAGAATAAAGAAAGTGTCCTTGAAAAGGCATCTCAACTATATGTTGACCAATCCTAAATGATCACTGGCTCATTTTCAAGTCAGTATAAATCTATTGAATTAGTTTGTCTTTTATTCTGAACTATCTCTAGTCCAAAAGCAAATGGACTTTAAGAGGGCTCTCAAAATGAAATGTTCCTGGGCGAATAATGTTAACAAGAGGATATACAGTACTAACAAAATCCAGACCTTCTCTCCCAAAATGAAATACTAAATAAATAACAACATATGGATCAAAGTATCTTTGTGGGAATTCTAGAACATAGTTACAGAATTGCAACAAGCAAGTTACTCAAAATGATGAGAAAGTCCATGAAATTTTTTTCTTACCCTTGCTCAACCACTTCCCCAGCACAGTGAAAAATGATCAGGAGGGAGCCTTTCAAATTCTCATAAAAAGTTTGCAAGGTATATGAAGAAACAAGGATACACAGCCCATTCAAAAGGACAAAATAAATCTCCAGAAACATACCTTAAGGAACAGAAGACTAAGTCTAACTTGACAAAAACTTTAAAACGGCTGTCTGAAAAGCACTTAATGAGCCAAGGAGAACACAGTCAGATAAAAGAAATCAAGGAAATAATGTATAAACAAAATGAGACTATAATCAGTGGTATAGAAATTATCTTATAAAAAAGAACCAAACATATTCTGGAGCTGAAAAATACAATAACACTAGAGACATTTGACAACAGACTCAGATAGGAAGATAAAAGTTAAAGTGACCTTTAAGACAGGTCATTTGAAATTATTAATACCAAGGAGTAAAAATGAAAAAAGAATGAAGAAAAGTAAGCAGAGTCTAAAAGATTTATAGGACTCTATTAAGTGAAGAAAAAGGAAAAGGAGGAGGAGGAGGAGGAAAGTTGAGATATCATTTGAAGAAATAATGGCAAAAAGTTCCAAAAGTTGAGTAAATATATCAATGTACAAATACAGAAGGCTCAATAAATCACAAGCAGGATAAATCCAATGACACACACACTGAAACACTTTATAATGAAACTGGCCCGGCCAGTGTGGCTCAGTGATTGAGCATTGACCTATGAACCAAGAGGTCACAGGTTTGATTTCTGTCTAAAGTCAAAGACAGGCCCTAACCGGTTTGGCTCAGTGGATAGAGCATCAGCCTGTGGACTGAAGGGTCCCAGGTTTGACTCTGGTCAAGGGCATGTACGTTGGTTGCGGGCACATCCCCAATAGGGAGTGTGCAGGAGGCAGCTGATCAATGTTTCTCTCTCATCGATGTTTCTAACTCTCTATCCCTCTCCCTTCCTCTCTGTAAAAAATCAATCTAATCTAATAAAAGAGAAACATGGTAATTGGCGTACAACCACTACCCTTCCCATTGGCTAATCAGGGAGATATGCAAATTAACTGTCAGGCAAGATGGTGGCCGGCAGCCAGGCAGCTTGAAACTAACATGAGGCTTGCTTGCTTCAGTGACGGAGGATTCCAACGTTCCCCACCTGCCTTGCTGGCCTCTGAGCCTGCAGTTTGAAACATTTTAACAAATATAGAAGCTAAAAAAAACCCCAGAAACCAGCTTTCAGAGAGCTGGGATCTCAGAGCTGGAGTCAGAGCTGGAGTTATACATTGTTTCAATTACCTACTTTCAGCAGCGGAGGCCTAAGAGCTGGGGCCTCAGAGCTAAAGCTGGCCCAGGATTAAAAAAAAAACAAAAAACGGAGTGGTTGGGACCTTCTGTCACCCACCAGCCTGAAAACAGCCCTCAGCCCCTCACCCAGACTGGCCAGGCACCCCAGTGGGGACCCCCACCCTGAAGGGTGTGTGACCAGCTGCAAACAGCCCTCAGCCCCTCACCCAGGCTGGCCAGGCACCCCAGTGGGGACCCCAACCCTGATCCAGGACACCCTTCAGGGCAAACCAGCCAGCCCCACCCATTCACCAGGCCTCTATCCTATATAGTAAAAGGGTAATATGCCTCCCAGCACCGGGATCAGCGGAGCCACGAGGCCTCCCAGCACCAGGATCAGCGTGACGGGGCAGCGCCCAAATCCCCTGATCGCCCTGAGGCTCTGTGTGTGACGGGGTGGGGCCACAACCTCCCTATCCGCCCTGCTCTGTTCATGACAGGGGAAGGCACCCCAACCTCCTCATCAGCCCTGCTCCGTGCCTGATTCGGGGGAGCTCCCCAACCTCTGATCGCCCTGCGGCTCTGTGTGTGACAGGGTGCGGCACCCCAACCACCCCCCCCCCCCGCCCCCGCATGGGCCCTGCTCTGTGTGTGACAGGGTAGAGCCATAACCTCCCCATAGGCCCTGCCCTGAGTGTGAGAGTGGCGGTGCCCCAACCCCCTAAGCCAGCAGGGCGTTATCTCCCGAGGGGTCTCAGACTGCGAGAGGGCACAGGCCAGGCTGAGGGGCCCCCCCTTCCCCCCAAGTGCACAAATTTTTGCACCGGGCCTCTAGTAAAATATATTTTAAAAAATAATAATAAAAAATAAAGTCAAAGACAGAAGAGAATCTTGAAAGCAGCAAGAGAAAAATGACTCGTGACATATAGGGGAACCTTAATAAAATTATTTGAAAATTTCTAAACAAATACCTTGCAGGCCGGAAGGTAGTGGGGTGTTGTTTTTTTAAGTGTTTAACTGTCCACCAATAATTTTATGTCAAGAAAATCTTTCAGAAATAAGGAAGAAATTAAGATATGCCCAGATAAACAAAAGCTTACAGACTTTTCTAACACTAAAGGGAATACTTCAAGATGAAAAAAAAAGGACACCAGATAGTAACTCGAGCCATATGAAAACATAGTTCTCCAATAAGTGTAAATATATGGGCAAATAAAAAACAATATTGTGTAACTTTTGTCCTTAACTCAGCTTTTAATGTTCTAAATATTAAAAGACAAAAGCATAACAAATACTATAAATATCTGTTGATTATTACACAATTATACAGATATAATTTGAGACATTTATAACACCAAAAGGAGGTGGAGCTTTAAAGGTATAGGGATTTTTTATAAAATTAAAACTACATTGTTACCAGTTTAAAATAGAATATTATATCTTTGGGATATTATATAAAACCCCTCATTGTAACCATATATATTATATCCTATCTAATAAAAGAGAAACATGGTAATTGGCGTACAACTGCTACCCTTCCCATTGGCTAATCAGGGCGATATGCAAATTAACTGCCAGCCAAGATGGCAGCTGGCAGCCAGGCAGCTTGAAACTAACATGAGGCTTGCTTGCTTCAGTGATGGAGGACTCCAACGTTCCCTGCCTGCCTTGCCAGCCTCTGAGCCTGCAGTTTAAGAAACATTGTAACAAATATAGAAGCTAAAAAAAAACCCAGAAACCAGCTTTCAGCCGGCCGGGATCTCAGAGCTGGAGTTGATACAGAGTTTCGATTATAGAACCTAAACAAACCAGATACCTTCTTTCAGCTGCAGAGGCCTCAGAGCTGGAGCCAGAGCTAAAGCTGGCCCAGAATTAAAAAGAAAAAGAAAAAAAGGAGCAGTTGGGAGCTTCAATCGGCCTGAAAACAGCCCTCAGCCCCTCACCCAGACTGGCCAGGCACCCCAGTGGGGACCCCCACCCTGAAGGGGGTGTGACCAGCTGCAAACAGCCATCATCCCCTCATCCAGACCGGCCAGGCACCCCAGTGGGGACACCCACCCTGATCCAGGACACCCTTCAGGGCAAACCAGCCGGCCCCCACCCATGTACCAGGCCTCTATCCTATATAGTAAAAGGGTAATATGCCTCCCAGCACTGGGATCAGCGTGACAGGGGGGAGCGCCCAAACCCCCTGATCGCCCTGTGGCTCTGTGTGTGACATGGAGCGGTGCCACAACCTCCCTATCTGCCCTGCTCTGTTCCTGACAGGGGAAGGCACCCCAACCCCCCAATCACCCTGCGGCTCTGTGTGTGACAGGGTGTGGCGCCTCAACCCCCCCCCCCCACTGGCCCTGCTCTGTGTGTGATGGGGTAGAGCCATAACCTCCCCATCGGCCCTGCCCTGAGTGTGAGAGAGGCAGCGCCCCAACCCCCTGATCGGCCCTGCTCTGTGTGTGACAGGGGGCAGTGCCCCAACCCCCTGATGGGCCCTGCTCTGTGCGTGACAGGGGGTGGCGCCACAACCTCCCCATCAACCCTGCCTTGAGTGTGACAGGGGGCTGTGCCCCAACCCCCCAATCGGCCCTACCCTGAGCGTGACTGAGGGTGGCATCGCAACCTCCCAATCTGCCCTGCTCTGTGCATGACAGGGGGTGGTGCCCCAACTCCCCAATCGGTCCTGCTCTGAGCCCGACCAGGGGCTGCGCCTAGGGATTGGGCCTGCCCTCTGCCATCCGGGAGCAGGCCTAACCCAGCAGGTCGTTATCTCCCAAGGGGTCCCAGACTGCAAGAGGGCACAGGCCGGGCTGAGGGACCCCCCTCCCCCCCGAGTGCACAAATTTTGTGCACTGGGCCTCTAGTCTATATAATATACACAAAAGAAAATGAGAAGGGAATTGAAATGTTTCACTCCAAAAATCAACTAAACACAAAGGAAGACAATAAAGGAGGAAATGAGGGACATAAGACACAGAAAAACAATAAAATAGCACTTTTCAGTGCTCTCCAAGCAGTGATTGTTTAAAATATAGATGAATTCACTCCCCCTGAAAGACATATATAGAAATTATACATGGCCTGGCCAGTGTGGCTCAGTGGTTGAGCATCAACCTATGAACCAAGAGGTCACATCTTTGATTCCTGGTCAGGGCACATGCCCACATTTCAGGGCTGATCCTCAGTAGGAGGCATGCAGGAGGCAGCCTATCAATGTATCTTTCTCATCGATATTTCTATCTCTCTATACCTCTCCCTTCTGCTCTCTCTAAAATCAATAAAAACATATTAAAAAAAGAAATAATACATGAAAAATAAGATCCATCTATATGCTGTAAAGAAAAGATTCACTTTAGAGCTAAAGAAACACATTGCTGAATGTGAAAAAATGAAAAAAAATATTCTATATGAATAGTAACTAAGAGAGACTAGGGGTGGCTATATTAGTAATAGTTAAATTTTTATGTCACACTAGACAAAGAAGGGTATTATCCTATCTAATAATAGACAAACATGGTAATTAACCATACATCCGACATGCTTCCCATTGACTAATCAGGGCGATATGCAAATTAACTGCCAACCAAGATGGCGGCCAGCAGCCAGGCAGCTGAAGTGAACAGGAGGCTTGCTTGCTCCAGTGATGGAGGAAGCCAAGGTTCCCCGCTGGCCGCTGCCGGACTCTGAGCTGCACTCTAAGAAACAATGTTGCAATTATAGAAGCTAAACAAACCCCAGAAACCTGCTTTCAGCCAGCCGGGCCTCAGAGCTGGAGCTGCAACAGTGTTTCAATTATAGAAGCCAAACAAACCCAGATACCTGCTTTCAGCAGCTGAGGTCTCACAGCTGGAGCCGAGCTTCAGAGCTAAAGCCGCTTTCAGTTCCAGTGACAGCCATAGAAGGTAAATCCCAGAATAAAAAAAGAAAAAGAAAAAAAGGAGAGGTTGGGAGCTTCAGTCACTTGCCAGCCTGAAAACGGCCCTCAGCCCCTCACCCAGACTGGCCAGGCACCCCAGTGGGGACCCCCACTCTGAAGGGGTGCAGGCAGCCTGAAAACAGCCATCATCCCCTCATCCAGGCTGTCCAGGCACCCAAGAGGGATCCCCACCCTGATCCGGGACACCCTTCAGGGCAAACCAGCCGGCCCCCACCCATGCACTATATAGGCCTCTATCCTATATAGTAAAAGGGTAATATGCAAACTGACCCTAACAGCAGAAAGAATGGGAATGACTGGTCACTATGACACATACTGACCACCAGGGGGCAGACGCTCAATGCAGGAGCTGCCCTCTGGTGGTCAGGGCGCTCTCACATGGGAGGAGCTCTGCTCAGCCACAAGCCAGGCTGATGGCTGCCAGTACAGCGATGGTGGTGGGAGCCTCTCCTGCCTCCTCAGCAGCGCTAAGGATGTCCAACTGCAGTTTAGGCCTGCTCCCCGCTGGCAAGTGGACACCCTCCAAGGGCTGCCGGGCTGCCAGAGGGATATCTGATTACCATCTTAGGCCCACTCCCCAGGGGATTGGGCCTAAGCCAGCAGGTAGTCATCCCCTGAGGGGTCCCAGACTGTGAGAGGTCACAGGCCGGGCTGAGGGACCCCTCCTCCCCCCTGAGTGCACAAATTTTTGTGCACCAGGCCTCTAGTCTATAATAACAAAAGCATAATATGCTAATTAGACCAGATATCCTTCCGGATGAAGCCAGGCCTGAGAGGGAAGCCCAGGTCCCGGGTGCCTGCAGGCAGCCAGAGGGAAGCAAGCCTGAGTCCGGGTGCCAGAGGGAAGCCGGTGCTGGCAGCCAGGGAAAGGGAGGCCTACTCTTGCATAAATTTCATGCATCAGGACTCTAGTCTATATATATATAAAACCTTAATATGCAAATAGACCAAACAGCCAAATAACCGAATAACTGGTCGCTATTACATGTGCTGACTACCAGGGACATGGTGGGTATTGGCAGCAGGCGGCAGAGCATGGAAGATGGGGGGCATTGGCCACAGCAAGGTGTTGGAGCAGGTGAGCAGGGGCGCCAGATCAAGGCAGGAAGCTGGTCGCTGTCATTGGGGTGAGCCTCTGGTGGTTACTGAAAATTCTTAACTCCTGCACGTCACGGTCCCGCCCGGTGCTTGCACCTGCTGCTGGCGCTGGAGCCGCTGCTCTCACCCGCTGCCCAGCGCTAGCCCTAATTGCCCCTCAGGACTTCTCCACCTTCCCCTGCTTCTGAGGGGTGATCAGGGCCGGCAGCTGCCGCTCGCACCTGCTGCTGGCGACAGCCCCACTTGCACCCACTGCCAGTGCTGGCCCCACTTACACCTGCAGCCAGCACCAGAGCCACCGCTTGCACCCGCTGCCAGTGCCTGGCGCTGGTCTGATCTCTCGGCACCATCAGCAGGTGCGAGCGGTGGCTGCTGGCCCTGAACACCCTTCAGAGCTTCTCCACCTCTCCTTGCTCCTGAGGGGTGATTAGGGCCAAGTGGGGGCACAGAGCATGGGCCAAGACCCACCCCTGTGCCCACCACAGCCTTGCGGTCCACAGTTTCTTTCAAGGTGCACGAATTTGTGCACTGGGCCCCTAGTAAAATGATAAAAGAGTAAATTTCCCAGCAAGTTCTAAAAATTATAAAAATATATACATGTAATATCAAAGATTCCAAGTATATACTAGTAAAGCAACTATTGACAGAATTGAAAGGAAAAATTGGAGGAAATGCAATAACAAAAAATGTCAATACTCCACCTTCTTTTATTTTCAAGTAGAGTTTACATTTAATATTTTTGGTATTAGTTTCAAGTATACAGTATAGTGGTTAGGCAATCATATACTTTACAAAGTGTTCCCCTGATATTTCCAGTACCCACCTGGCACCATACATAGTTATTAAAATACCCGAAGCCCAGTGCATGAATTCATACATGGGGGGGTTGAAGGTAGAGAGACCATGGGAGGTTGGCCAGCAGGCCCCAATCTAGTTGTGTAGATGTGCTGAGGTAGCGGCAAGCAAAGACCACAGACAGAGTTACAGAAAAAGGCCTGAACACCAGCTACACTATGAGGTGGAAATACACCTCTACTTTGCTGCCTGCACTTGGGCCGTCTCACTCTCCTTGGGGCAGGTTGCTGACAGACAGGTCATCTCTCTTACCTCAGCTGCACATTTTATCAGGATCCACCCCAAAGCATGATAGGTAGCTGATTTAGGCCAATAATAGCACACCACTGTAGGAGTGCTAGCCAATCAGTGGTTGGGAGCCTGGAAAGGCACAGGGCCAAGCTAGAAGTGGCTGACGGGGGCAGAAGGGTGATCGGCGTGGTGAGGTGGCAGAGGTAAGATGGCGGTGGTGCTTACTTTATGTCTTTGCAGTTAGGCTGCTGCCTTTCCCCTTCTGCCCCCTCTGAGCTGCTACTCTGTCCTGATCAGCATCAGGGTCAATCTCCTCCTACATGCTTCCTGGACCCAGATTCTCTGGTGCCCAGAGCCTTAGCTGGGGGGAGGGACCGGCCAGGGGGAGGGATCACAGGAGGTTGGCCAGCCGCTGGATGTGGGAAGCTCGCTGTGGGAGCGCACTGACCACCAGAGGGCAGCTCCTGCATTGAGCGTCTGCCTCCTGGTGGTCAGTGCGTGTCACAGTGACCAGTCATTTGGTCATAATGGTCACTTAGGCATATATATAATATTCTATATAATAAAGATGTAATATGCAAATGGTCATTATGCTGTAAAGCATAACAACCAATCTCGTAACAACCAGATCATGGATCACCAGGAGGGTGGGGCAGTGAGCTACAGGAGGGGGCAGGGCAGCAAGTTATGAGGGGGGCGGGGGGTGGAGGGAGCTACAGGAGGGCAGCAGCGAGCTTCTGGCTACAAGCAGGCAGTGGAGAGCTACAGTAGGAGGCAAGGCAGCAAGCTATGACGGGGCAGGGGGGAGAGGCAGAGGGGGAGCTACAGGAGGGCAGGGAAGCAGGCAGAGAGCTACTGGAGGGCGCCAATGAGCTACTGTGAGCTACTGGTGCACAGATTCATACACAGGGCTACAAATACACACACACACACACACACACACACACACACACACATATGTACTAGAGGCCCGGTGCACAAAATTCGTGCATGGGGTGTGTGTGTGTGTCCCTCAGCCAGCCTGCACCCTCTCCAATCTGGGACATACCTCTCACAATCCAGGACTGCTGGCTCCCAACCACTTGCCTGCCTGCCTGTCTGATTGCCCCTAACCGCTTCTGCCTGCCAGCCTGATCACCCCATAACCACTCCCCTGTCAGCCTGATTGATGCCTAACTGCTCCCCTGCCAGCCCGATTGCCCCTAACTGCCCTCCCCTACCTGCCTGGTCACCCCCAACTGCCCTCCCCTGCAGGCCTGGTCCCCCCCAACTTCCCTCCCCTGCAGGCATGGTCACCTCTAACTGCTCTCCCCTGCAGGCCTGGTCACCGCTAACTGCCTTCCCTTTCAGGCCTGGTCCCTCCCAACTGCCCTCCCCTGCTGGCCTGATCACCCACAACTGCCCTTCCCTGCTGGCCATCTTTTGGCGGCCATCTGTGTCCACATGGGGGCAGCCATCTTGTGTGTTGGAGTGATGGTCAATTTGCATATCAACTCTTTATTAGCTAGGATATATACTAGAGGCCTGGTGCACAAAAATTTGTGCACTTGAGGGGTCTCTCAGCCTGGCCTGTGCCCTCTCACAGTCCGGGACCCCTCAGGGAATGTCCACCTGCCAGCTTAGGCCTGCTCCCTGGAGGATTGGGCCTAAGCTGACAGTCAGACATCCCTCTGGCAGCTCAGGACATCCTTAATGCTGCCGTGCAGGCAGGAGAGGCTCCCACCACTGCTGCTGCACTGGCCAGCCATGAGACAGCTTCCATCTGAGCAGTGCTCCCCCTGTGGAAGTGCAATGACTACCAGGGGGCATCTCCTGCATTAAGTGTCTGCCCCCTGGTGGTCAATGTACATCATAGTGACTGGTCATTCTGCTGTTAGGGCCAATTTGCATATTATCCTTTTATTATATAGGATTATTGACTATACTTCTTATGTTGTCCTTTTACATCTCTGTATTTTGTAACTACCAATCTGTACTTCTCAATCTCTTCATCTTTTTCATACAGTCCTCCAAAGCCCTCCCCTCTGGCAACCATCAGTCTGTTCTCTCTCTATATGAGTCTGTTTCTAATTTGTTTGTTTATATTGTTCTTTATGTCCAGAGAAACTCAAAACACTAATTTGAAAAAATATTTGCGAGGGAGGGAAAATGGCGGCAGTATAAACGGACGTGTCCTGTGCCTTGTCCTGGAGCAGATAAGGGTGAGCAGCTGAAACGGGTAACATGCAGCCCGAATAGGCAGAGGATTTTCAGCTGAGAGACTGTCTGCAGCTAGGAAAGACCGAGAACCCCCAGGAAAAAAAGGACGGTGGGAGACTGCGGCTGAAGCCTCTCATGGTGCGCCAGCTAAGCAGCGGAGACTGCGCCATCTTGGGTGGTTGCTGCCGGCATCCAGAGACCAGCTACTAACCTGGAAACAAGGGATCTCAAGCAGCGTGACTGCCTGAACTCAGACGAGCACTGCTTCTTCTCACGGAAAGGTTGGACACCCCCTAAAGGTGCGGTTTGCAGTTCGGGTTGGAGGGAGGACCGAGCTCGCGCGCGCGGGGCGGAATCTGCGCCCCACAGAGTCCGCAGCCGTTGGGACCAGCGTGACCCGCGAGTGGGGAAGGGGCCCCACAGGGCTGCTGGCAGAAGGGAACGTGAAAAATGAGCCCATAGCTGGACTGGATGTAAAGGAGTAGCCTTGGACTTTGCCAATCTGCTGGCTGCTTGGTGCCAGGGGCGAGTGGGCGCGCGGAGACTGCGCGCGGAGACTGTGCGCAGACCTGGAAGGTGGAGGCTTGCGAATTCGCACAACTATCAGGCTCTTGTTACAGTTCCCCTTAGATCCGTGCATTTGATTATTAAACCCAGTGCATGGGATTCCCCAGTTGGGGTCATTCGCAGAGCCTGTAGGGGAAAGTTCTTTTTGGGGAGCCTGGGAAACAGCGGGCAGTGGCAAGGAACCAGCTCTGGGCAGTGGTCTTTCCCTAATCAGTTCCAAATACCATAGAGGAAAAAAACAAACAAAACAAAACCCTACTGATAGAGAGGACTTATAGCCTCGGAGGTCAATTCAGACACACTGCCACCCAGAGGCAGAGCCACGAACTGTCTCTTCTGCGATCACAAATAAAGGCAGTCTGGTAAACAAATACAAGCTGCCTTAAAATCAGGTCTGTGGCTTACTGCATGGAGGGACAGTGTATCGCAGGGAAGTTCAACACTCCCCTGAATGCCTGGCAGGACTGAGGCGTGCCAAAAAGAAGAGTGGAAGATCTGAAGCACCTTCATTTCCGAATATTTTATATATATATATTTTTTTTAAAATTCTTTTTTCACCATTTCATTAAGAACCTATTTTATTTTTTTATTTTATTTTTTATTTTGTTCATCACTTGATTTTACCTTTTTAATTACTACATTTTTTAACCAGTATTATTGCTATCCTTTTACCATTTTTTCAAGTGTCATTTTATTTTTTATTATTTTTTTCTTTATTTTATTTTGGGATTAGTGTTATACACACTATTTTCATCGTTCCTTTAGCATCATTTCTCTCTAGCTCACATTTACCCTTAAGCCAAAACTCTCTTCCTCACTTTTCCCCTTTTGTTGTCCTGTTTCTCTTACCCTATTCCTGCTTTGGATTTTACCTATTCCTTCTTTCTACCCACTGTCTAAATTTCACCCTACTTATATATCTAATTTCCAATCCCTCACTCTCCCCATACAAATAGCCTCTTCCCCACCTCTATTTCATTCTCTTACTTTTTTTTTTTTTTTTTATTTTTGTTTTTTTCTTCTCTCCCTTTTCCCAATCTCATTTCGGCACTCCTTTTTGTTTTTTATTTTTCTCTTTAATCTTTTTCTCTTTTTTCTTCTTTATCCCCTAATTCTCTTCGCTCGGGGGGTCACCTTTATTTGGGGTTATTAATATCGTGAATGCATTTAGTTTGTTGCCTTGTACGTTGTGCCTTGTTGTGTTGTATTTTGTGCCTTTGAATCAGCGCAGCAGAGAGAGAACTACATAACCAAACACCTTGAGAAGAGAAATCATGGTGAAACAAAGAACCAACCCAAATATGAAAGAAAAACAGGCATCATCAGAAAAGGAAGTAAACGAAATGGAGGCAATGGAGGCAAGCAACCTGTCAGAGAAAGAATTCTGAGTAATGGCCATAAGGTGGATGAAAAGAATGGAAGACCAATTCAACAATATGTGTAGGAACCAAGAGGAAATGAAGAAGAACCAAGAGGAAATGAAGAGAAACCAAGAAGAAATGAAAAACGACATCACTGCCATAAAGAACTCAATAGAAAGCATCAACAGTAGACTAGAAGAAGCAGAGGAACGCATCAGCGAGCTAGAAGACAAGGTAGAAAAAAATACCCAAACAGAACAGCTTCTAGAAAAAAAAATTAAAAAGCAGGAGGAGAGCCTAAGAGAACTATGGGACAATGCTAAACGAAACAACATCCGAATAATAGGGGTGCCAGAAGGAGAGGAAACTGAGCAAGGAATAGAAAACCTGTTTGAAAAAATAGTAACAGAAAATTTCCCTGATATAGGGAGGAAAAAACTCACACAAATCCAAGAAGCTCACAGAGTCCCAAACAAAATGAACCCGAAAAGACCGACACCAAGGCACATAATAATAAATTGGCAAACACCAACGACAAAGCAAGAATCTTAAAAGCAGCCAGAGAGAAACAGAAAGTTACCTACAAAGGATCCCCCATCAGACTAGCGACCGATTTCTCAACAGAAACACATCAGGCAAGAAGGGAATGGAATGAAATATACAAAGTCATGCAAAGGAAGGGTCTGAATCCAAGAATACTATACCCAGCGAGGCTATCAATCAAAATTGAGGGTCAAATCAGGAGCTTCACAGACAAAAACGGTCTACGGGAGTTTATTACAACCAAACCAGCAATGCAAGAAATGCTAAAGGGTCTGCTGTAAATAGAAAAAACAGGAAACAAAGAAGGAACGCAGCGGTAAAGAACAAAAATGGCGACTAACCAGTTTCTATCAATAATAACTTTAAATGTAAATGGATTAAATTCCCCAGTCAAAAGGCATAGGGTAAATGAGTGGATAAGAAAACATGACCCATATATCTGCTGTCTACAGGAAACCCACCTCAGAAAAAAAGACGCACACAGATTTATGGTGAAGGGATGGAAAAAGGTTTTTCAGGCCAATGGAAGTGAAAAAAAAGCCAGGGTAGCAATACTTATATCTGACAAATTAGATCTCAAAGTGAAGGACATAAAAAGAGATCAAGAAGGCCACTTCATAATACTAAAGGGAGCAGTCCAACAAGAAGAAATAACTCTAGTAAATATATATGCACCCAATATAGGAGCACCCAAATACGTAAGAAATCTTCTGGAGAAGATCAAGGGAGAGATTGACAGCAATACAATCATAGTAGGGGATCTTAACACCCCATTATCTCCACTGGACAAATCCTCTAAACAGAAACTCAGCAAAGAAACATCAATCCTAAATGACTCACTAGATCAGATGGAATTAATTGACATCTTCAGAACATTTCACCCCAAAGTCACAGAATATACATTCTCCTCGGGTGCACATTTGTCATCTTCAAAGATAGACCATATATTGGGTCACAGGCAAAGTCTCTTCAAATTCAAGAAAATTGAAATCATATCAAGTATCTTCTCAGACCACAAAGGCATAAAACTGGAAATCAACTACAACAAAAACAATCCAAAAAAATCAAACACATGGAGACTAAATAGCATGCTATTAAACAACGACTGGGTCACCAGTGAGATCAAAGAAGAAATAAAAAACATCATGGCAACAAATGACAATGAAAACACAACAATCCAAAACCTATGGGACACAGCAAAAGCAGTCTTGAGAGGGAAGTTCATAGCTCTACAAGCCTACTGCAAGAAACAAGAAACAATGAGAATAAATGACCTAACTCTACAACTCGAAGAATTAGAAAGAGAGCAACAAAAAAAGCCCACTGTAAGCAGAAGGAAGGAAATAACAAAGATCAGAGCGGAGATAAACGACATAGAGACCAAAAAAACAATACAAAAGATCAACAAAACCAAGAGCTGGTTCTTTGAAAGGATAAACAAGATTGATACACCTCTAGCCAGGCTCACCAAGAAACAAAGAGAGAGGACCCAAATAAACAAAATCAGAAATAAAAGAGGAGAAATAACAACAGACCCCATAGAAATACAAAGGATTGTTAGAAAATACTATGAACAACTCTACTCCAACTCACTAGACAACCTGGAGGAAATGGACATATTCCTAGATAAATACAACCTTCCAAAACTTAACCAGGAAGAATCTAAAAATCTCAATAGGCCAATAACTATGGAGGAAATCGAAGCAGTAATCAAAAAGCTTCCAGCAAACAAAAGCCCGGGGCCAGATGGCTTCACAGGGGAGTTTTACCAAACATTCAAGGAAGACTTAAACCTATCCTCCTCAGACTATGTCAAAAGATCCAAGAGGAAGGAGCACTTCCCAGCTCATTCTATGAAGCCAACATCACCCTAATCCCAAAACCAGATAAAGACAATACAATGAAAGAGAATTATAGACCAATATCCCTCATGAACATAGATGCCAAAATCCTCAACAAAATCCTAGCAAATCGGATCCAGCAGTACATCAAAAAGATCATACACCATGACCAAGTAGGATTTATCCCAGGGATGCAAGGATGGTACAATATCCGCAAATCAATAAATGTGATACATCACATAAACAAATTGAGAGAGAAAAACCACATAGTCATATCAATTGATGCGGAAAAAGCATTTGACAAAATCCAACACCCTTTCTTGATAAAAACTCTCAGCAAGATAGGAATTGAGGGGTCATACCTCAACATAATAAAAGCCATATATGACAAACCCACAGCCAACATCATAATCAATGGGCAAAAACTAAAACCATTCCCCCTAAAAACAGGAACAAGACAGGGATGCCCCCTCTCACCACTCCTGTTCAACATAGTACTGGAAGTACTAGCCATTGCGATCAGACACGAAGAAGAAATAAAAGGCATCCAGATTGGAAAAGAAGAAGTAAAACTGTCCTTATTTGCAGATGACATGATACTGTACATACAGAACCCTAAAGACTCCATCAAAAAATTATTAGACTTAATAAATGAATTCGGCAATGTAGCAGGATACAAAATTAATGCTAAGAAATCCATGGCATTTCTTTACACCAATAGTGAACTTACAGAAAGTGAAACTACAGAAGCAATCCCATTTACCATTGCACCAAAAAAATTAAAATACCTAGGAATAAACTTAACTAAGGAGGTAAAAGACTTATATGCTGAAAACTACAGGACACTGAAAAAAGAGATAGAGGAAGACATAAACAGATGGAAGAATATACCGTGTTCATGGATTGGTAGAATCAACATCATCAAAATGTCCATACTACCCAAAGCAATTTATAGATTCAATGCAATCCCCATTAAATTACCAACAGCATATTTCACGGATCTAGAACGAACGTTCCAAAAATTCATCTGGAATAAAAAAAGACCCCGAATAGCTGCAGCAATCCTGAGAAAGAACAAAGTAGGTGGGATCTCAATACCAGATATCAAGTTGTATTACAAAGCCACTGTTCTTAAAACAGCTTGGTACTGGCACAAGAACAGACATATAGATCAATGGAATAGAATAGAGACCCCAGAAATCAACCCAAACCACTATGCCCAATTAATATTCGACAAAGTAGGCAAGAGCATACAATGGAGTCAAGACAGTCTTTTCAATAAATGGTGTTGGGAAAATTGGACAGATACATGCAAAAGGATGAAACTAGATCACCAACTCACACCATACACAAAAATAAACTCAAAATGGATAAAAGACTTAAACGTAAGACGGGAAACCATAAAAATACTAGAGGAATCCACAGGCAGCGAAATCGCAAACATATGCCGAAGAAATTTCTTCTCTGATAATGCTTCAAGGGCAATGGAAACTAAAGAGAAAATAAACAAATGGGACTACATCAAAATAAAAAGCTTTTGCACAGCAAAGGAAACCATCAACAAAACAACAAGAAGACCCACTACATGGGAGAACATATTTGCCAATGATACCACCGATAAGGGTTTAATTTCCAACATTTACAGGGATCTCATGAAACTTAACAAAAGGAAGATAAACAATCCAATAAAAAAATGGGCAACGGACCTAGATAGACACTTTTCGAAAGAGGACATACAGAAGGCCGAAAGACATATGAAAACCTGCTCAAAGTCACTACTTATACGAGAGATGCAAATCAAAACGACAATGCGTTATCATCTCACACCTGTCAGAATGGCTATCATCAACAAATCAACAAACAACAAGTGCTGGAGAGGATGTGGAGAAAAAGGAACCCTTCTGCACTGCTGGTGGGAATGCAGACTGGTGCAGCCACTGTGGAGAACAGTATGGAGCTACCTCAGAAGACTAAAAATGGAACTCCCATTTGACCCAGTGATCCCACTACTAGGAATATATCCCAAGAAACCAGAAACACCAATCAGAAAGGATATATGCACCCCTATGTTCATAGCAGCACAATTCACCATAGCTAAGATTTGGAAACAGCCTAAGTGCCCATCAGCAGATGAGTGGATTAGAAAACTGTGGTACATATACACAATGGAATACTATGCTGCGGTAAAAAAAAGGAACTCTTGCCTTTTGCAACAGCATGGATGGAACTGGAGAGCATTATGCTAAGTGAAATAAGCCAGTCAGAGAAAGATAAATACCACATGATCTCACTCATTTGTGGATTATAGAGAACAACATAGACTGATGAAAAGGGACAGACCCAAAGACTGAGAAACAGCAATCAGGCTTTCAATCCCCAGAAGGAAAGTAGGGGAGGGCGGGGGTAAGGGGAAGAGATCAACCGAAGGACTTGTATACATGTATATAAGCCAAACCAATGGACATGGACAACAGGGGGATCGGAGCATGAGTTTGTGTGTGGGGGGGGAGGTTGGGGGTTAATGGGGGGGAAGAGGACACATTTGTAATACCTTAACTAATAATAAAAAAAATAAATAAAAAATAAAAAAATAAAATAAAAAAATATTTGCATCCCTATGTTTATTGCAGCTTATTTACAATAGCCAAGACATGGAAGCAACTCATGTGCCCATCAATAGAAAAGACAAGTGGATAAAAACAAAACAAAACTGTGGTACATATATACAATGGAATTTTATTTGTCCTTGAAAAAGAATGAAATCTTACCTTTTGCAACAGCATGGAAGAACCTAGAGGATATTATGCTAATTGAAATAAGTCAGTCAGAGAAAAACTAATATCATATGATTTTATTTGCATGTAGAATACTCCACGTGCATTAATGTATAGAAAACCAAACAGAAGATCAATAATAAAATAGAGTATTAAAAAACATTATACACTTATTGGAATTTTTTGAAAAACATATGTAAAATACTCTACCCAACAGCAACAGAAAACATATTTTTGATATATTTTGTCTTTATGGATTAAGGTATTACATGTGTCCTTATTGCCCCATTGCCCTCCCCACCCCCCAATCATGCCCTCACCACCCTATTGTCTGTGTTCATTGGTTAGGCTTATATGCATGCATAAAAGTCCTTTGGTTGATCTCTTCCCCTAACCCCCAACCTCCCCTACCTTCCCTCTGAGGTTTGACAGCCTGATACATGCTTCTCTGCCTCTGGATCTGTTTCTGTTCATCAGTTTATGTTGTTCCTTATATTCCATAAATAAGTGAGATCATGTGATATTTATGTTTCTCTGACTGACTTATTTCGCTTAGCATAATGCTCTCCAGTGATATCCATGCTGTTGCAAATGGTAAGAATTCCTTCTTTTATACTGCAGCATAGTATTCCATTCTGTAGATGTACCACTGTTTTTTAATCCATTCATCTGCTTATGGGCACTTAGGCTGTTTCCAAATATTAGTAATTGTAAATTGTGCTGCAATGAAAATAGGGGTGCATATATCCTTTCTGATTGGTGTTTCTAGTTTCTTGGGATATATTCCTAGAAGTGGGATCACTGGGTCAAATGGGAGTTCCACTTTTAGTTTTTTGAGGAAACTCCATACTGTCTTCCATAGTGGCTGCACCAGTCTACATTCCCACCAGCAGTCCACGAGGGTTTCTTTTTCTCCGCATCCTCACCAACACTTGTCATTTGTTAATTTGTTGATGATAGCCATTCTGACAGATGTGAGATGGTACCACATTGTCATTTTGATTTGCATCTCTCAGATGATTAGTGACTTTGAGCATGTTTTCATGTCTCTTGGCCTTCCTTATGTCTTCTTTCCAAAAGTATCTATTTAGGTCCATTGCCCATTTTTTGATTGGGTTGTCTATCTTCCTTTTGTTAAGTTGTATGAGTTCCTTGTGAATGTTGGAGATTAAACCTTATCAGTGATAACATTGGCAAATATGTTCTCCCATGCAGTGGGCTTTCTTATTGTTTTGTTGATGGTATCTTTTGCTGTGCAAAAGCTTTTTATTTTGATGTAGTCCTATTTGTTTATTTTCTCCTTAGTTTCCATTACCTTAGGAGCTGTATTGGTGAAGAAATTGCTTCAGCATATGTCTGAGATTTTGCTGCCTGTGGATTCCTCTTGTATTTTTATGATTTCCTGTTTTACGTTTAAGTCCTTTATCTATTTTGAATTTATTTTTGTGTATGGTGTAAGTTGGTGGTCTGGTTTCATTTTTTGGCATGTATCTGTCCAATTTTCCCAATACCATTTATTGAAAAGACTGTCTTGACTCCATTGTATGTTCTTGCCTCCTTTGTCAAATATTGATTGAGCATAGTGGTTTGGGTTGATTTCTGGGTTTTCTCTTCTATTGCATTGGTCTATATGTCTATTCTTGTGCCAGTACCAGACAGTTTTGAGAACAGTGGCTTTGTAATACAGCTTGATATCTGGTATTCAGATAACACTTACTTTGTTCTTCTTTCTTAGGATTGCTGCAGCTATTTGGGGTCTTTTTTTATTCCAGATGAATTTTTGGAGAATTCTTTCTAGGTCTGTGAAATATGCCATTGGTTTTTTAATGCTGAGTGCATTGAATCTATAGATTGTTTTGGGTAGTATGGACATTTTAATGATGTTGATTCTACCAATCCATGTACACGGTATGCTCTTCCATCTGTTTATGTCTTCCTCTATCTCTTTTTACAGTGTCCTGTAGTTTTCTGAGTACAGCACTTTTACCTCCTTAGAGTAAGTTTATTCCTAGGTATCTTAATTTTTTTTGGTGTGATGGTAAATGGGATTGTTTTTTTTAGTCTCTCTTTCTCTAAGGTCTCTATTAGTGTATAGAAATGCCATAGAATTTTTGGCGTTAATTTTGTATCCTGCTACATTGCCAAATTCATTTATCAAGTCTAATAATTTTTTGATGGAGTCTTTAGGGTTTTCTATGTACAGTATCATGTCATCTACGAATAAGGACAGTTTTACTTCTTCTTTTCCAATTTGGATGTCTTTTATTTCTTCTTCTTGTCTGATTGCAATGGCTAGTACTTCCAGTACTATGTCGAACAGGAGCGATAAGAGTGGGCATCTCTGCCTTGTTTCTGTTCTTAGGAGAAATGTTTTTAGTTTTTGCCCATTGTGTATGATATTGGTTGTGGGTTTGTCATATATGGCTTTTATTATGTTGAGGTATGATCCCTCTATTCCCACCTTGCTGAGTTTTTTATAAAGAAAGGGTGTTGGATTTTGTCAAATGCTTTTTCTGCATCAATTGATATGACTATGTGATTTTTATCTCTCAGTTTGTTTATGGGATGTATCACGTTTATTGATTTGCGGATATTGTACCATCCTTGCATGCCTGGGATAAATCCTACTTGGTCATGGTGTATGGATCTTTCTGATGTAATGCTGGATCCAATTTGCTAGAATTTTGTTGAGGATTTTGTATCTATGTTCATCAGGGATATTGGCCTGTAATTCTCTTTCACTGTGTTGTCTTTATCTCATTTTGGTATTAGGGTAATGCTGGCTTCATAGAATGAGCTTGGAAGTGTTCCTTCCTCTTGAATTTCTTGGAATATCCTGAGGAGGATAGATTTAATTCAGTTATGGTGAACCTTTTGAGCTTGGCATGTCAGCATTTTGAAAAACCCTAACTTAACTCTGGTGCTGTGTCACATATAGAAATTTTTTTGATATTCGCAACCATAGTAAAACAAAAACTTATATTTTTGATGTTTATTTTATATATTTAAATGCCATTTAACAAAGAAAAATCAACCAAAAAAATGAATTCGCGCGTCACCTCTGACACGCGTGTCATAGGTTCGCCATCACTGGTTTAATTCTTCTTTGAATGTTTGGTAAAACTCCTCTGTGAACTCCTCTGACCCCAGGCTTTTGTTTGCTGGAAGCTGTTTGATGACTGCTTCCATTTCTTACATAGTTATCTGCCTATTCAGATTTTTAGATTCTTCCTGATTGAGTTTTGGAAGGTTCAAAAAACCTATTTTTAAGTGCACATAGAACTTTGGTGAGAATAGAGCTTATGCTAGGTCACAGAACAACTCCTAAAATTTTTCAAAATAAGATTAAAATCACACAAAGTATATTTTTCAATCATATGGAACACAACTAAAATAATTAGTGTGAGAAAATTATAACATCCACAAATATGTAGAAAGTAAACAACATACTCTTGAATAACCAATGAACCAAAGAAGAAGTCATAAGGAAAAAGAATATTTTGAGGTAAATGAAAACAGAATATATGTTAAAATTGGGAAATGCCATGAAAGTAGTGCAAGAGTGTGGGAAACTGTTTATTGCCTTCACTATCTGATAAGCATAGACAGAGAACTCCCCGAAACCCCCCGAAGGCTGGGTGCCTTTGAAGCCCTAGCAAAGCTCGGAGCTAGGCACCACCTCTGTTTGTCCAGACAGTGGTAGCTGAAACTACTCCCCCATTTATTATTATGTAAATCCTTGCTGATGGGCTAGTCTGCTTGTTACTAGGGGGTCACCTGCCTAAGGGCTATGCTATGGGTGCATCCCAGATCAATAAAAGCTTGGTGAGGCCTGAGCACGGAGGAAGTCCTTCGGGACTTGCCGCCTGGTCCCCCAATATTGCAAAATTATCTCGTGTCTTTTTCTCTCATTTGCTGTGCGGCTCCTCTTTCAGATACCGAACCCTACTCCACGCAGAACGTGGAGGGAGTCTTACTCAACACAAGAGAGAAATTTGTAGATATAAATACTTACATTAAAAAAGAAGCAAGGAGAACCAAGATGGCGGTGTAGGGAGTAGACCTGTGTGTGCTGCCTCCAACAACATCATTGAAACTATCAACTATAAGACAAACAACCACCATTCAGAACCATGGGGAAGTTGGCCCAGTGGAAGCTCTACAACTGGAAGGAAAGAAAGAAGCACAGTGAGACTGAGTAGGAGCCACAGAGGCGCCAAAAACAAAGGTACACAGTCACGCACCAGGCGGGCTGCAACTGGATGTGTGGTTTTTTTTCATTCGGAAGCAGTTACAAACCCTCGAATCCTCTGGGCTTGCTCAGGGCGGGTCTCTGAGGCCCCAGGCCCCACGGGGAGAGGCGGCACAGACCTGCAGTGGTCGGAGAGCGGGGGAGGCTCTGGCGCACGGCTGCTCGTCTGCACTGGGGGACGCTAAGTCCCGGTGTCCTGGAGAGGCGAGGAGCCATGGAAACGCTGCCGTTGCTGTTTGCCCAGCCTTGGCGGCTTTCTGAGACCCCGCTCTACTCAATTTACATCCCCATCCAGGCTGTGCCAGAGGCACAAGAGGAAACGCCTGCGCTTTTACAAACTCTCAAATCCACTGAGTTGGTTTGGGCGGGATCATGAGGCACCAGACCCTACAGGGAGAGGCAGCACAGCCCTGCAGCCCTCAGAAAGCAAGGGAGGCTCTTTCACGCAGCTGCTTGCCGGCACTGGGGGACGCGAAGCCCCGGTGTCCCGGAGAGGCGAGGAGCCGCCAGTGCTATTTGCTCCACCCTGGCGACTCCCTGAGACCCAGTCCTAATCAATTTACATTCCCATCCAAGCTGTGCCAGGTGCACAAAAAGACCCACCTGCACTTTTGCAGCCTAGCCCAACAAATTGCAGACTTCAACTCCCCACACCCATGGGAGACACGCTCAAGAAGCAGACCCAGGAGAACCAAGAAAGCGGTGTAAGGAAGCGACTGGTACGTGCTGCCCCCCACAACAACATTGAGGCTACCAACTGTGGGACAAACAGCTATCATACGGAACCATGGGAAAGCTGGCCCAGTGGAAGCTCTACAACTGGAAGGAAAGAAAGAAGAGCATTGAGACGAGTAGGATGTGCAGAGACACCAAGTACAGAGCCCAACCCAACAAACAGCAGATTTCAACTCCTCGCATAGAAAGAAGAGCATTGAGACTGAGTAGGATGGGCAGAGGCACCAAGTACAGAGCCCAACCCAGCAGGCTGCAGATTTCAGCTCCTCGCATCCAGGAGGGATGCACTCGGGGGACAGAGTCGGGTTCGGGGCAGGCCGGGGCCAGGCCCAGCTGGGTCGGCAATGTGGAACCACTGTACCAGCAGGCGCACAAGCACGCCCACCAGTTCCAGTCTCGTGTGGGACGCTGGGGGATGGAAGACGGGCAGTCTGTGCACTCGGTGGAGGGCAAAGTCCGAGCAGGCGTACTGGATGTTCAGCCACCAGGAAAGCCTGGAGATTTTGTCTGGTGGGGAGCCGCATGGCAGGGGACAGAGTGCCAAACTTCGTGTTTCCCCGGTGAGGCTGGGACAGCCCCGGTAAGGTCGGGGCGGCCCTGGTGAGGCCGATACAGCCCTGGTGAAGTCGGGACGGCCCTAGTGAGGTCAGGATGGCCCCAGTGAGGCCAAAATGGCCCCAGTGAGGCCGGGACGGCTGCGGTGAGGTCGGGATGGCCCAGGTGAGGTCGAGACTGCCCCGGTGAGGTTGAAACGGCCCCGGTGAGGTCGGGACGGCCCCGGTGAGGTTGAAACGGCCCTGGTGAGGTTGGGACGACCCCGGTGAGGTTGGGATGGCCCCGATGAGGTTGAAACGGCCCCAGTGAGGTTGAAACAGCCCCAGTGAGATCAGGATGGCCCCCGTGAGGTCGGGATGGCCCCGGTGAGGTTGAAATGGACCCGGTGAGGCCGGGACGGCCCCACTGAGGTCGGAACAGCCCTGGTGAGGTTGAAACGGCCCCGGTGAGGTAGGGATAGCCCCAGTGAGATAGAGATGGCCCCAGTGAGGTCGGGACGGCCCCGGCGAAGTCAAGACGGCCCTTGTGAGGACGAAACGGCCCCAGTGAGGTTGGGACGGCTCCAGTGAGGTTGGGACAGATAATGGGGACCAGTATAGACTGATGAACAGGGGTAGATGCAGAGGCAGAGAAGCATTGAACAGACTGTCAAACTACAGTGGGAAGCCTGGGGAGGGTTTGGCGGGGGGGGTTAAGAGATCAACCGAAGGACTTATATGCATGCATATAAGAATAACAAATGGACACAAGACACTAGGGGGTAGGGGCCGGGGAAATGTCAAGGGGGGGGGGAAGGAGACATATGTAATACTCTTTGTAATACGTCAAGAAATAAAAATTATTTTTTTTAAAAAGAAGCAA
This sequence comes from Myotis myotis, assembly GCF_014108235.1. Lineage (NCBI taxonomy): Eukaryota > Metazoa > Chordata > Mammalia > Chiroptera > Vespertilionidae > Myotis > Myotis myotis. The sequence goes on along the minus strand of NW_023416346.1, from coordinate 79,730,491 downwards.
GATCTTAAATAAAAAACTAACCCTACATATTGAGTAACTAGAAACAAAATGAAACAAAACAACAAACTAAGTTCAAACCTAGAAAAAAACTGGAAAATAACAAAGAGAAGAGCAGAGAAAAAAAGGGTGTCAGAGATAGCAGTGTAGGAAGACCATAAACTCACCTCCTATGGACATAATGAATCTCCACCTACAGACAGAGCTCTTCCACCTAGGGCAGTGTTTTACAAATCGCAGCTCATGAGCCACATGGGACTCTTTGGCCCCTCTTCCACAAAATACCACGTGCGCGCGTGCACGTACAGTGTGATTGAAACTTCGTGGCCCATGTGCAGAAGTCGGTTTTCGGCCTGGGCGAGTCTAATTTGAAGAAGTGGAGTTAGAAGACATCGGGAAATGGAAGACGAGGCCCAGGCGGGCCAAGGAATACACAGCGCGAGGGAGGCGCACGTGATTCACGCAAGAGTTGAGTGAGCCAGTCAGTCAGCAGTCTCATTTTGCAGTGGTTAGTGATAGTCACATTCACAAATCACACATGGGTGACAAAAGTACCTACTCGAAACATAAAGTTGCCTGTATTTTTCCAACCAGCTGCAAATCCTACAGGTATTTTTGTCATCAATTTAAGAATTGTAATTCTTATGTGTTGGTGGCTTTATTATTATTTTAGCAAAGGCCAGCTTAGGAGTACCCTAATTAAGTTAATAACAATGTACCTACCTATACAGTTTAAGTTTAAATAATTTGGCTCTCAAAAGAAATTTCAATCATTGTACTGTTGATATTTGGCTCTGTTGACTAATGAGTTTGCTGACCACTGACCTAGGGGGAATACTGAGGGCTGATTGAGCAGCTTTTGCACAACAAACAAGAGAGAGACCAAATAGAAATGTGTAGAATTGATGAAGATTCCACCCCCAATATATCCACTTGCAATATGAAAGAATCACTGAGGGAACCACATGTAGACCCAACCACTCTAGGGCACAGTAAAAATACAGCAATTTAAAGAGTACTTAGTTTGCACAGGGATATCAACATTTACGAACCTTAGATCATTTGCCAAACAGAAAGGGAATTTCTGGAACTCTCTCCAGGCTCAGAGTTCTCAGAGTGTGATTTTTGCTTCCCTCCTCTCCACGCCATCACCCACACACATTTCAGTTGCCCAGGTAGAAACATGATCCAGGTGTTTTAGCCACCACCAAGGACTTACTGTTGTGCCCCAGGCTACAGGCCCACACCAGCTCTGCAGCTTGCCAATAGGACTCCCCTGGCCTGTTCCCACTCTAGCTGCAGCATACAGAAGTTCCTATGGCTTACACTCACTCCACATACAACTCCAGGCACCAGTGAAGCTTGCCCATGTAATGTCTTGTAGCTTAGCATCCCACCCAATTCCAGCTATGGTCTCTGGCATGACTTGTCCCTGAAACATCATACAATGAATGCCTGCTCCAGCTAGAACTTCCAGAAAGCCAGTCCAGATAGCCTTGGAATGGCTGGCGACCAGGACTTTCTTAAGCCTGTGACTATCCTAGATACAGCTTTGGTCACTAAAAAGGTTTGACCCCAAGACATCCCTCAACTTGTGCCCACTCTAGCTACAGCTACAGCTGGCTTGCCAAGACGGTCCTGGCACAGCTTGCTTCCAGTATTTCCACGGCCCATGCCTGAACCAGATTTAGCTCCAGCTAGAGCTGTAAAAACATGTTCAAAAAAACTGGAAGAAGATGGAGAAATTCAGTGAGAACTTCAACAGTTGTAAAATATTTTTAAAAGACATTAAGAATATAATAACCAAAATAAGAAATAAGCTAGAAGAAATCAACTGTAGATTAGATAATACAAAAAAAAACAAATTATCAACCTGAAAGACAAAATTATGGAAATCAGTCAGAACAGCAAAAAGGAAAAGGAATTTTTAAAAATGAGGAGAGATTAAGGGACATTTGGGACAACATCAAGCATACTGACATTCATGTTATAGGGTTCTCAGAAGGAGAAAAGAGAAGAAGGGAAATAAAACTTATTGGAAAAAAATAATGGCGGAAAAATTCTCTAATCTGCAGAGGGAAATGTATATTCAGATTCAGGAAACACAGGGAGTGCAAATCAAGATAAACCTCAAAAGACCCACATTAAGGTATATAACAATTAAAATGACAAAAGTTAAAGATAAAGGAAGAATCTTTAGTGCAGCAAAAACAATATAACTAGTCACTTATAAAGGAACCCTCATAAGTGATGAACTGATTTTTCAGTACAAACTAGAAGCCAAAAGAAATTGGATGGTAGAATTAAAATGATAAATGTTAAAAAAAATCCTACTTTTCAAGAGACATTCAGAAAGCCAAGAGACATATGAAAACATGCTCAAAGTCACTAATCATCTGAGAGATGCAAATCAAAACAACAATGAGGTACCATCTCACACCTGTCAGAATGACTATCATCAACAAATCAACAAACGACAAGTGCTGGAGAGGATGTGCAGAAAAAGGAACACTCGTGCACTGCAGACTGGTGCAGCCACTATGGAAGACAGTATGGCGTTTCCTCAAAAAGTTAAAAATGGAACTCCCATTTGACCCAGTGATCCCACTTCTAGGAATAGATCCCAAGAAAACAGAAACACCAATCAGAAAGCATATATGCACCCTTATGTTCAGAGCAGCACAATTTACTATAGCTAAGATCTGGAAACAGCCTAAGTGCCCATCAGCAGATGAATGGATTAGAAAACAGTGGTACATCTACAGAATGGAATACTATGCTACTGTATAAAAGGAGGAATTCTTACCATTTGCAACAGCATGAATGGAACTGGAGAGCATTATGCTAAGTGAAATAAGCCAGTCAATGAAGGAAAAATACCACATGATCTCACTCATTCATGGATAATAGAGACCATTATAAACTTTTGAACAGTAATAGATACAGAGGCAGAGCTGCCTCAAACAGATTGTCAAACTGCAGCGGGAAGGCCGGGGAAAGTTGGGGGGCAGGAGGGAGGGGTATAAGAGATCAACCGAAGGACTTGTATGCATGCATATACCCATAACTAATGGACATGGGACGCTGGGGGGTGGGGGAGGCCAGGGGATAGTCAAGGGCGGGGGGAAAAAAAAGACACATATGTAATACCCTTTGTAATACTTTAAGCAATTAAAAAAATAAATTAAAAAATAATAATAATAATAATAAAAAAAATAAAGTAATCATATTATTTAAAAAAAAGTATTACAAAGGGTATTACATATGTGTCCATTTTATCCCCCCACCCTAGAAAGTCCCCTAGCTTCCCCTATCCCCCAATGTCTTATGTCCACTGGTTATGCTTATATGCATGCATACAAGTCCTTTAGTTGATCTCTTACCCCCCTACCTCCTGCCTCCCAACCCTCCCCGGCCTTCCTGCTGCAGTTTGACAATCTGTTTGAGGCAGCTCTGCCTCTGTATCTATTATTGTTCAAAAGTTTATAATGGTCTCTATTATCCATGAATGAGTGAGATCATGTGGTATTTTTCCTTCATTGACTGGCTTATTTCACTTAGCATAATGCTCTCCAGTTCCATCCATGACGTTGCAAATGGTAAGAGTTCCTTCCTTTTTAGAGCAGCATAGTATTCCATCGTGTAGATGTACCACAGTTTTCTAATCCATTCATCTACTGATGGGCACTTAGGCTGTTTCCAGATCTTAGCTATGGTGAATTGTGCTGCTATGAACATGGGGGTGCATATATCCTTTCTGATTGGTGTTTCTGGTTTCTTGGGATATATTCCTAGAAGTGGGATCACAGGGTCAAATGGGAGTTCCATTTTCAGTTTTTTAAGGAAACTCCATACTGTCTTCCATAGTGGCTGCACCAGTCTGCATTCCCACCAGCAGTGCACAAGTGTTCCTTTTTCTCCACATCCTCTCCAGCACTTGTCGTTTGTTGATTTGTTGATGATAGCCAGTCTGACAGGTGTGAGATGGTACCTCATTGTTGTTTTGATTTGCATCTCTCGGATGATTAGTGACTTTGAGCATGTTTTCATATGTCTCTTGGCTTTCTGAATGTCCTCTTTTGAAAGGTGTCTATTTAGGTCCTTTGCCCATTTTTTGATTGGATTGTTTATCTTCCTTTTGTTAAGTTGTATGAGTTCCCTATAAATTTTGGAGATTAGGCCCTTATCGGATATGACATTGGCAAATATGTTTTCCCACACAGTGGGTTTTCTCGTTGTTTTGTTGATGGTTTCTTTTGCTGTGCAGAAGCTTTTTATTTTGATGTAGTCCCATTTGTTCATTTTCTCTTTCGTTTCAAGTGCCCTAGGAGCTGTATCAGTGAAGAAATTGCTTCGGCATATGTCTGAGATTTTGTTGCCTTTGGATTCTTCTAAAATTTTTATGGTTTCCTGTCGTACGTTTAAGTCCTTTATCCATTTTGAGTTTATTTTTGTGTATGGTGTAAGTTGGTGGTCTAGTTTCATTTTATTGCATATATCTGTCCAATTTTCCCAACACCATTTATTGAAGAGACTATCTTGGCTCCTTTGTATGTTCTTGCCTCCTTTGTCAAATATTAATTGAGCATATTGGTTCGGGCCGATTTCTGGGCTCTCTATTCTATTCCATTGATCTATATGCCTATTCTTGTGCCAGTACCAGGCAGTTTTGAGAACAGTGGCTTTGTAATACAACTTGATATCTGGTATTCAGATCCCACCTACTTTGGTCTTTTTCAGGATTGCTGCAGCTATTCAGGGTCTTTTTTTATTCCAGATGAATTTTTGGAGAGTTCGTTCTAGATCTCTGAAGTATGCCGTTGGTATTTTAATGGGAAGTGCGTTGAATTTATAGATTTAAGCTCTGGGTTTAATTCATCTCCCCTCTTTTGATTCTTTTTGTCCTGATTGGCTTCAGTTTTCCCCACTGTGAAATACACATTGAACCAGAATCTAGCTGGCATTCCATGGGCCAAAGTTGGCCCACATATAGGGTTTTAAGAGGAAATCATAGCCAACATTTAACAATTGAGATATTTTACATAGAAATCTAGAATTTCATCTTCTCTTAAAAAATCAGGAGATGTGGCAACAATGAGTCCACATTCCTGCATGGCAACAAAGTGGCAGCTGCCCCCTTAGGTAGAGTATGCACTGTCAGTGGACCAGAGCCTACCTGGCCTGCTCTCATTTATATGCTCTGCTTGATCTTGCAGAAATTTCAATCTGTGGTCCTCTACACAGCTAGGAACAGTCTATGCCAGAAGACGGGTAGGCAATTAATTGTTGACTGAATAAATCTCCTGCCTTTTTTTCTATACCATTTTCTTATCCAGCCATATTAAGAAATCCTGGTTATTGAGTAAGGTGATTTTCATTTAGAAAGGTGAATTGAACAAGTCTGTTAGAGTCAGGATAGTCTAGGTCAGTGGTCGGCAAACTCATTAGTCAACAGAGCCAAATATCAACAGTACAGCGATTGAAATTTCTTTTGAGAGCCAAATTTTTTAAGCTTAAACTATATAGGTAGGTACATTGTTATTAACTTAAGTAGGGTACTCCTAAGGCTTAGGAAGAGCCACACTCAAGGGTCCAAAGAGCCGCATGTGGCTCGGGAGCCGCAGTTTGCCTACCATGGATCTAGGTTATACTGTGGTAACAAACAACTCCTATATCTCAGTACCTTACAACAACAAGAGTTTATTATTTGTTCACACACACACAAACCTAGACACAAAAATTTTAAAAAATCATATTTTCACATGCATGGATCCACACATGACTGCACTGGAATGTTCGCAATCATAAGTCAAATGAAAACTCTGGCATATGAACATACAAAACCCTATTTCGAGAATGATCAGCTTAGATTGCACAACCTTGTTTTTATGGGTCATAAAAATGCCCCAGGATCCAAGAGAGTAAGTGACGGAGGTACGAGAATACCTGCCCTTAGCCAAGGAATTGCCCCTCATAAAAAGGAGGTCTGAAAGCTTATAGAAGCACCTGAAGGCATTTAAAATTTTTTAAGCATTTTGAACATTAAACATTTTGCAAATGCATAAATAGGCAGTACTCTAGAGATGCCTCTTCCTCCTGGGCTTCTAACTCAAGGGGGAGATGCACCCCAGAAGTCCAATAGACAGAGAAACAGAGTTGGCTGGCTTGGGTCGGTGAAAGGGGCTAGAAGGCTAGAGCCCTCTGTCTCCAGTAGGAGCTGTAGACAGAAAGGGAGGGTTCAGGGCCAGCTCGCATCCATATTCCCCTCCCAGCTCTCCCCTCTTTTTCATTCCACCAGTTGAGACCTTGCCACCTGGATTATTACATAGAACTCTTCCTTGCTTGATTTGCCCATCTCAAGTCTTGCCTCTTCCTCTAGTCCCTCCATCACAGTCACCACATTTCTTTTTGCAAAGATCAACGTCTTTGAATATGTTCATCCCTAGCTCACACATTCCCTGGCTCCTCACCACCCACAGTTACTGGTTTAACCTCCTAAGGCTGGCATGCCAGACCTCTGTGATTGGCACCTTCTCCAGCCTCATCCCCTTCTGCTTCAGCAGTTCCTAAAGGGTTGCTGCTTCACTCACACACTATATCCCATCCACGATTTTGGTCTGGGAATACCCAGCCTTATCTTCCCTCTCTGCCTGCCCAGGTGTCAATCTCTCCTCAGACTTCCTCCAGTCCATCCTCTCCAGGCTCATCATTGAGCTTTAGCTGCAAAACACAACTTGTGAAGGCATCCAGGCTCCACATCTAAACTGGAAGCTCCCTGAAGGCAGGGACCAGAATCCTCTTCCAGAACAGTCATGTATCACCCATGTGTGTCCTCCCCAGACCACAGCAGATGACAAGGGCCTGGGTAGAAAACTCTGGGCTGAGAGTCAAGAGATCTGGTTCTTCCACTTGATATGCTACATGCCCTAGGGCAGTGGTCAGCAAACTGCGGCTCGCAAGCCATATGTGGCTCTTTGGCCCCTTGAGTGTGGCTTTTCCACAAAATACCAACTTCTTTTTTTTTTTTTTTTTTTTTAGTTTTTTAATTAAATCTTTATTGTTCAGATTATTACATTTGTTCCTCTTTTTTTCCCCCCCATAACTCCCCTCCTCCCATCTCCCGCCCCACCCTCCGCCCTCACTCCCCACCCACTGTCCTCTTCCATAGGTGCACGATTTTTGTCCAGTCTCTTCCCGCATCTCCCACACCCCTTTCCCCCCCAAGAATAGTCAGTCCATTCCCTTTCTATGTCCCTGATTCTATTATGATCACCAGATTATTTATTCACTTGATTCTTAGATTCACTTGTTGATAGATGCATATTTGTTGTTCATAATTTGTATCTTTACCTTTTTTTTTCTTCTTCCTCTTCTTAAAGGATACCTTTCAGCATTTCATATAATACTGGTTTGGTGGTGATGAACTCCTTTAGCTTTTCCTTATCTGTGAAGCTCTTTATCTGACCTTCCGTTCTGAATGATAGCTTTGCTGGATAAAGTAATCTTGGTTGTAGGTTCTTGGTATTCATCACTTTGAATATTTCTTGCCATTCCCTTCTGGCCTGCAAAGTTTCTGTTGAGAAATCAGCTGACAGTCGTATGGGTATTCCCTTGTAGGTAACTGGGTTTCTTTCTCTTGCTGCTTTTAAGATTCTCTCTTTGTCTTTTGCTCTTGGCATTTTAATGATGATGTGTCTTGGTGTGGTCCTCTTTGGATTCCTTTTGTTTGGGGTTCTCTGCGCTTCCTGGACCTGTAGGTCTATTTCTTTCACCAGGTGGGGGAAGTTTTCTGTCATTATTTCTTTAAATAGGTTTTCAATATCTTGCTCTCTCTCATCCTCTGGCACCCCTATAATTCTGATGTTGGTGCGCTTGAAGCTGTCCCAGAGGCTCCTTACACTATCTTCATATTTTCGGATTCTTTTTTCATTTTGCTTTTCCAGTTGGGTGTTTTTTGCTTCTTCGCATTTCGAATCTTTGACTTGATTCTTGCGCTCCTCTGGTCTGCTGTTGGGTGTCTGTATAATATTCTTTATTTCAGTCAGTGTATGCTTAATTTCTAGTTGGTTCTTTATCACAACATCGAGGGTCTCATTAGATTTCTTGAGGATCTCACTACTTTTATCGGTGGTCTCACCAGTCTTTTCGAGGGCCTTACTAAGTTTATCGGCAGCTTCTAGACAGTTCTTAAGAGACCTTAAAAGTGTGGTTCTGAACTCAATATCCTCCATTGACAGTTTTGTCCTGTTTCTTTGTCTCCGCATTTTTTATGCTTTCTTGGTGCACCCCCTAGTGGTCTTTGTCCGCAGTCTTGTTGCCTTTAAGCCTTGATTGATGTCGGCAATACCGGGGTGATTTCCAAAATACCAACTTCTGCGCATGGGCCACGAAGTTTCAATCCCACTGTACGTGTGCGCCCATACATGGTATTTTGTGGAAGAGCCACACTCAAGGGGCCAAAGAGCCGCATGTGGCTCGCGAGCCACAGTTTGCTGACCACTGCCCTAGGGCAAGTCCCTGCCATTCTCAGGGTCCCAGTTTCCTTGTTTCTTGCCATCAGGGCACTAGACATTTGCTGTTGAGTACAAAGCTCAAACTGATGATTCACTGAACAACCATCAACTGCTTTCTCAGGCATCAGACTGAGGAGCTTGGATGCCTGGTTCTAGGGAGGTTCAACCCACCAACCCTGACTTTTCAGTTAGGCCCTGCTTACCACAGTGCCCTCCCATTTCCCAACTATTCCCACCCCGTGTTCTCCTTTCAAGGACCAAGCTACCTGGTACAACTCAAGGCTGGAGCTGGGAGATGGAATCTGAAAGGGCCTGAGGAGATTCCCTCAGAATAAGCAGAGCTTCGGCTGCCTCCAGCTTCTGCCACCACTCTGAGGAGGCAAAAAACGAAGCCTGGTCAGAAGCTGTGGGAACCTGCAAATGAAAGGATGTGAGAGAATGGGAGCTGGGAACCCACAGCTCCCTGCCTCATGCAACAAGTGCCCCTCAGTCCCCAATTCCACTGATGGCTCCACCATACCCCAGGTGTTCTGCTCTTCCCATTCACTAAGCTTGGCCCCTCCAGGGTTCTGGACCCAACTATTTTCCCAGGACATATGGCTGCAGTAGAAGAGGGTCAAGGGTGGCATAGGGCTAGAGGACCAGAGTTGAGCATCTAGAAACAAGGAAAGGAGAGGCCAGGGGAGTAACCCATCTGGAAGACACACACTACCAGTAGACAGAGAGGGGCAGTATTTTGCAATATCTGAATGTGGGAGACCGAATGCCTGCTGATCATTCCTCATTGTGGCTTGGGCAAGTCCCTTCCCCAGCTTGGCCTATTTTATTTTCCATATGTTTTCCTCTATATCTTTCCTGAGACACCAATTCCTTCCAGCTTTATCAAAACTCCCAGGGCAACAGTGAAGATTATGGGAAATCACAGGTTTTAATTTGAAAAGCACCTGGAGAGATGTGGTTACTTACTGCCCCTGTTCAGGGACTGGTTCTTGTCTCCATGGTCCCCAACCTCCATGGGACTTGAAGGACCAACTTGGCTCATCTCCAAGAAGCTTTCTTTAATGGCCTCTGGACTCTCACCTGGGCCTCTGTGGCCCTCACCATGATGGTCCCCTTTTTCAACAGGACTTTCTATTCCACTAACCTGTTTTGTGTGGAATAAAAGCCTCTACTTGTTAAAGGCCTGCTACTGGTATGTGGCAGGTGTTACACTAGTCCTCTGGTCAATGCTATGGATGTAGAATATTGTCCCCTGTCAGTACGCTGACAAACAAATGGAGGCTTGGAAACATAAACTCACTTATCCACAGTCTCTCACAAGTAGGAAATGGCAAAGCAGGGAGAGCTCTGTCATTGCCTGTTAGTCTGAGGTGCCGCCTTCTCCCCTTTCTCCTCTTCCTCCTCCTCCTCCTCCTCCTCTTCCTCTTTCACCACAACCACCACCACCACCACCACCATCACCACCACCACCACCACCACCACCACCACCACCACCACCTCTGCCTCCAAGTCTTCCTTCTATCTCCCATGTCATCATGAACGGGCACATAATACACAACTAGCTCCATGCTTCTTCTCTGTCTACTCACATGCTAATCAGGGCAGGGGGACTGTGGGAATTTCTGGAAGGAGAAATTGTCAGTTGCTTCTTCAAGGGTGCTGGAGTCCAGGACAGAGACAAATATTACAAAAAATAGTTTCTGTTGTGAAAGACAGCAATCTAGCTATTGTGTGAGAAATTGAATTTTTGTTATTTCAAATCGAGTCCTATGTTTCTTTTATTCTTCTTTCCACTATATGATACATATTAAAAACATAGTTAATATTTCTAGAGTATATGCAAAGTATCACAAATATAGTTATTAAAGTCATTCAGTAACTACATGCAAATGCAGTGAATCACTGTAAGTTTATTTTGTTAATCTCGCTGGAGGTTTGTAAGTATTAAGGATCTTTTCAACGAACCATATTGTTGTTTCATTGATTTTCCTTTTATTTTTCTGTTTCCAGTTTCATTGATTACTGGGCTTATCTTTAGCAATCCCTTCTTTCTGCTTGCTTTAGGTTTATGTTGCTCTTCTTCTTATAGTTTCCTGAGGTGAGAACTTAAATTATTATCTTGCTATTTTTTCTTTTACTTAATGTAAGCCCTTCATGATATAAATCTCCTTTTAGCAATGTTGTAGCTTCATTCCACAAATTTTTACATGTTTTGTAATCATTTCCATTCAGTTGAATTCATTTCTGGAAAACTTCTCCTAACCCAGGAATTGGGTGGCCTCCTTACCACTGGGTAGTGGTGAAAGCCCTGAAATCATCCCAGTAGGGATGGGGAGGGTGAGCTCCTTACTGCCTGGTGGAGGTATAATTCCAGAATCTCCATGTGATTGATTTCCTTTGACATGGGAGGGGCAGGGTGGCCCCTGTTTCCACCAGTCAAATGAGTAATTCTAGGCTTCCCACTAGACCTTTTCTGTGGTGTTTGGCTGGAGTAGAACAGTGATTGTCAAAATGTTTTCTGTCTTGCTAGGCTGCCCCTTTTCTGACTGTTATGCTGAAGAGAGCAGGCTTTTGTTGTGGCTGTTTGTTATTGCTGTTGTTACTGTAGTTGTTATTGGGTTATTTTTGTTTATTTGTTTGTTTGTTGTTTGTGTCCTATGGCATTTCCCAGTAGCTGGGCTCTTCAGCTCTAAGTCTGGGCTATATGACATAGACTCCAGTCCTGAGATCCTTAGTTGCTCTGCCTTCTTCTCTCCACTTTGCATTCTTCTGTTCAATTCATATATTGTGCCCAGGGTTTTAAGCTGTACTTAGTTAAGAAGAATATGAGTTTAATTATAAGTCCTGATTTTTAGCATGTGTTTTAATTTAAAATTCAATTTAAATTCAACTTCAGATAATTGGATTTTAAAATAAAATATATCTTTTGAATGTAATATATTTGTCTTTGATTATAAATTATAATGTAAGAAAAAGTAATGCTATCTGACAAACCATTTGAAAATATACAAAAATAGAGCATGTGGTTTGAAAAGATAGAAAACAATATTTAAAATATTCCAATATAAATCAGAAATAATTGAAATAATTCCATCATAGACAAAACTCTAGTTTTAGGTTGGGGAAATTTTTCAGTCCCTAATTTTGGATATCTCTCCCAATTTCTAAGGTACATCCACTTCACTGAGTTAATATTCAGAAATATATACTTCCTGGTCAATAGCCAACACAGAGTATTCCTGATACAATGATAATCAGGAGATTCGGTAAATGTGGCAAATTGGCCATTTGGTAAATTTATTAGTTTTAGCAGAGTTGATTTTGTTGTCACCCAGCATCACAAAGCATCACAGGGAGAATCATCAACGAATGTTCTCTCTCTCTCTCTCCTGGCCACTGTCCATCTGTGCAAGCTCATGGAGGGAGAAATTCATTGTTGGTCAAATGAGAGAGATGAATTCTGAATATTTTAATTTGGGTCACTCTACTAGATTTTGTGTGTTTATGTCATTTCTTAGGTTAATCAATACTACTAAGAGTTAATGTTTGGGGGTATTAGTTATTTGCCAGATAGTGCAACAAGCACTTTACAAACATTGTCACATGTAGTCCCTAACTCACCCCCCATTATTATCAGTTTTGCAAGTTGGGAATCTGAGACTGAGAGAAAAGAAGTACTAGTAATTTTCCCGAAGCCACACAGCTAAGAAGTGGTAGAGCCAAGTTTCAAATTAGAAATTCTCTCTCCTAAATAGTGTTAACATAAAAAGCATTCAGACTTGTAAAGAATTTGTGAGTTTATTTGAGCCAAACTGTGGACATATGCCGGGAAGAAGAACCTCAACGTATTGAGATAATGCTCCTGAGAATGGCAGGTTACATCTGTATTTATACACTGCAATCAAAGGAAAGAGACGTAGGTGGGTTACATGGAATTCATTGGTGAAATATTAAGGAGGTGGGAGAAAGCAAAGTGGGGAAACCTCTGGGATAGGGTAAAAAGTGAAATGATGGACATGTGCTTCTTTTACATGGATACAGGATAGTTTAACATAATTAACAGTTGACAATTAACTTTTTTTTATTATTATTAGTTAAGGTATTACAAATGTGTCCTCATCCCCCCCATTAACCCCCAACCTCCCCCCCACACACAAACTCATGCTCCCATCCCCCTGTTGTCCATGTCCATTGGTTTGGCTTATATACATGTATACAAGTCCTTCGGTTGATCTCTTCCCCTTACCCCCGCCCATAAAAAGCTTTTGCACAGCAAAGGAAACCATCAACAAAACAACAAGAAGACCCACTACATGGGAGAACATATTTGCCAATGATACCACCGATAAGGGTTTAATTTCCAACATTTACAGGGATCTCATGAAACTTAACAAAAGGAAGATAAACAATCCAATAAAAAAATGGGCAACGGACCTAGATAGACACTTTTCAAAAGAGGACACACAGAAGGCCGAAAGACATATGAAAACCTGACAATTAACTTGATAACAATAACAATGAGGGAATGTCCTGGTGCCATTTGTTGTGCCCTGAGGGGTCGGGGGGGGGGAGGGAAGTTACAAGTTACCCAGACATCTCACAGATATGTGATCTTAGAGGCAAAAAGACAAATGGGTTCAGTAAAGATCTAAGTTGATCTTTGTCAGGGAAAATACCAGCCTAGTACATGACTACCCACTATAACCTGTTTGTAGTTAAATATTTAATTTTCAGACCATCTTTTATGGTTATTTTAGGTCTCTGAGTTTTCAAGACTGCCACGCAGGCCTCCCCTGAGCTTGTTAGGTTAGCATGTAGCTCCTTTCATCCACAATAGTATATTGTCATTTGGGAGTGAAGTATGGTAGCAGCCATTTCAGGTGGAAATTGTAGTTTAACTCTAATCCTGTTGTTTGGCTTAACAATATAAAGGTTACTTTGATTTTCTAAATTGTATAAGTCATCCCATTCGATTGAATGCCTTATCGATTGAATGACTATTCCATTGATTGTTATCATACTGGTCTTAGAGAGCACATTCTTCTGTACCTGGGAAACAGGACAGCACAATTACCCTAAATTGTTTGAGTGGCCACAGGTGGTGCGTTCCAGCTGCCTCAGTGGTCCCAAGACCAGGACAGCACAATTACTCTAAATTGTCCTGACAACTCAGTGGTCGGAGACCCGACGGCTCTAGATAATGTGTTTCTATCAACTCGGTGATCTGGAGACCCAAAACTGTAATTTAGATAACATGCCTAAGTTTAACCCAGGTTACCCAAGGACTCTAGATAATGTATTTCTGTCAATTCAGTGACCCCGAGACCCGAAACTGTAATTAACATGCTTAATTCTGCTTCTGTAATCTGCTTTTTTGGGAGCCAGGTGCCACATTCCAAACCCTGGGAAGTAATCAATACCTTTGTGATTTTTGCCTATATAAGCCTGGTTTTGCCACCATCTTGGGACTATGAGATTTGGGGATGACCCCTCATAGTCCCGGATTGCAATAAATGTGACTCTTTAATTCGACTTCTTGAGGCGTCCTTCTGTGATTAGCGGGGTACATTACAACAGGAGCTCTTGACAATTTTACCAACATATTTATTCAAGGTATCCAGAATACCTTGAGAAACCAAGCCCTGAACAAATTGTTTGTAAGTTAGCAGACATCTCCTACAGTTCAAAGGGTTTCACAGCTATAGATAGTGTATGTAAACTCAGATTTTTAGGCTACCACTGTGAATCTTTGATCAACGACCAAGTGATATTTGTTGAATGTGCAAAGATTGGTTCTGAAGGAGAAGAATGAAGCTATATTTCCAGATCATGGTGTGATGAGAGGTCTCTTGGGTCCCTCTAGTTTTTACCTAAAAGTCTATCAATAACCATGAGGATGGTGAGCTACATCAATATAAAAACAAGCCATTCCAGTAGAAAATACTAACACAGTGTTATAGAATTATGTAAACCAAGATTAATCATTCACATGAATCTGTAACTCTTCATATGGGAAAACTCTTTAGCCCTTCATCTGTACTCTAACTCACTTTGAGACTCTCAGCTTCCTGAAATGATTAGGGTTGAAATTAGTGCTCTCTGCCACTTGGCTTGCCATTGCATCGATCCAAGCAACAGCAGCCTCCTGATCACCACACCCTCTGAGGAACAGCAGCTGTATATGAAGCCTCCCCCACCAGCCAGAAGAGCCACCACAGCTGTGAACAGCCCCACCAGAGGAGCTGCTGCAAACTGAGGAGCAGCTGCTACTGCAAATGCCCAAGGAGCAACCCCAGCCCAAGGAGCCACTGCCACCCAGGGAGCAGCCACTGAATGACTCAACGTCTAGATATGTCAGTGAGATCAAACATGGGTAGACAAAGAAACCCCCAAAGGAAAGAAAAGGAGGACTCGCCAGAGAAGCAGCTAAGTGATACTGAGGCATGCAACATGACAGAAAAAGAATTCAGAATAAGGGTCCTAGAGTGCTTAAACCGGATGGAGGAAAAAATCAACAACTTATACAAGAAGCAAGAAGAAACATGAAAAAATCAACTACTTATGCAAGAAGCAAGAAGAAACAGATGAAAAAATCAACAACTTAAGTAAGACCCAAGAAGAAATGAAGAGCGATATGGCTGCAATAAAAAACACCATTGGAAGTATCAACAGTAGACTAGGAGAAGCGGAGGACCGAATTAGTGAATTATAAGACAAGGAAGCAAAACACACCCAAACTGTACTGAAATTGGAGAAAAAAATTAAAAGACAGGAGGGGAGCCTAAGGGAGCTTTGGGACAACATGAAACGAAACAACATACGAATAATAGGGGTGCCAGAACAACAGAAAGAGGAACAAGGATAAGAAAACCTACTCAAAGAAATAATATCAGAAAACTTGCCTGAGGTGGGGAAGAAAAAAGTCACACAAGCACAGAGAGTCCCAAACAAGGTGAACCCGAAAAGACCCACAGCAAGACACATCATAATTACCATGGCAAATGTTCAGGACAAAGAGAGAATCTTGCAGGCTGCAAGAGAGAGACGGAAAGTTACATACAAGGGATCTCCCATTAGATTGTCAAATGATTTCTCAACAGAAACACATCAGGCCAGAAAAGAATGGACTGAAATTTACAAAGTGATGCAAAGCAAAGGACTGAATCCAAGAATACTCTATCCAGCAAGGCTATCATTCAAACTTGAAGGGGAAATAAGAAGCTTCACAGACAAAAAAAGGCTAAGGGAGTTTATCACCACCAAGCCAGCAATACAAGGAATGCTAAAGGGACTGGTATAAAAAGAAGAAATAAAAAGCTCAGAAAGAAAACAGCCACACAAAAACAGAAATGCCTACAAACAAGTACCTTTCAATAATAACTTTAAACGTAAACGGACTAAATGCTCCAAACAAAAGACATCGAGTGGCTGAATGGATAAAAATACATGACCCATACATCTGCTGTCTACAAGAAACCCACCTCATTAGAAGGGACTCACATAGACTGAAAGTGAAAGGATGGAAAAATATCTTTCAGGCAAATGGAAAGGAAAAGAAAGCTGGGGTAGCAATACTTATATCGGACAAAATAGACCTCAAAGTGAAGGCCATAACAAGAGATAAGGAAGGCCACTTCATAATACTAAAGGGATCAATACAACAAGAAGATATAACCCTGGTAAACATATATGCACCCAATGCAGGAGCACCCAAATTCATAAAAAAACTCCTGGAAGATATCAAAGGAGAGATCGACAACAATACAATCATAGTAGGGGACTTTAATACACCACTGACAGCACTGGATAAGCCCTCTAGACAAACAATCAGCAAAGATACAGCAATCCTAAATGACTCACTAGATCAGATGGACTTAATAGACATCTTCAGAACACTTCACCCCAAAGCCAGGGAATATACATTCTACTCAAATGCTCATAAGACATATTCAAAAATAGACCATATATTGGGTCACAAACAAAGTCTCCCCAAAATCAAGAAGATTGAAATCATACCAAGCATCATCTCAGACCACGATAGCATAATATTAGAAATAAACTAAAATAAAAACAACCCAAAATACTCAAACACCTGGAAGCTGAATAGCATGTATTAAATATTGGTTGGGTTACCAATGAGATCAAAGAAGAAATTAAAAACATCCTGGAAACTAATGACAATGAAAACACAACAATCCAAAACCTATGGGACACAATGAAAGCAATCCTGAGAGGGAAGTTTATAGCTCTACAGGCCTACCTCAACAAACAAGAAAAAATGGTAGTAAATCATCTAACTCTACAACTCAAAGAATTAGAAAGAGAGCAACAAGAAAACCCCAAAGTGACCAGAAGGAAGGAGATAATAAAGATTAGAGCAGAAATAAATGACATAGAGACCAAAAAAACAATACAGAAAATCAATGAAACCAAGAGCTGGTTCATTGAAAGGATAAACAAGATTGACAAACCTCTAGCCATGCTCACCAAGAAGCAAAGAGAGAGGACCCAAATAAACAAAATCAGAAATGATAGAGGCGAAATAACAACAGACCCCACAGAAATACAAATGATTGTTAAAAAATACTATGGACAGCTCTACTCCAACAAACTAGACAACCTGGAGGAAATGGACAAATTCCTAGAAAAATACAACATTCCAACACTAAAACCAGGAAGAATCTAAAAATCTCAATAAGCCAATAACTATGGAAGAAATTGAAGAAGTCATCAAAAAGCTTCCAGCAAACAAAAGCCCAGGACCAGATGGCTTCACAGGGGAGTTTTACCAAACATTCAAGGAAGAACTAAAACCTATCCTCCTCAGACTACTACAAAAAATTCAAGAGGAAGGAACACTTTCAAGCTCATTCTATGAAGCCAGCATCACCCTAATACCAAAACCTGGTAAAGACATCACAATGAAAGAGAATTACAGGCCAACATCACTCATGAACATAGATGCCAAAATCCTCAACAAAATCTTAGTAAATCGGATCCAGCAGTACATCAGAAAGATAATACACCATGACCAAGTAGGATTTATCTCAGGGACGCAAGGATGGTACAATATCTGCAAATCAACAAACGTGACACATCACATAAACAAATTGAAAGAAAAAAAACCACATGGTCATATCAATTGATATAGAAAACATTTGACAAAATCCAACACCCATTTTTGATAAAAACACTCAGCAAGGTGGGAGTAGAAGGATAATACCTCAACATAATAAAAGCCATATATGACAGGCCCACAGCCAATATCATACTCAATGGACAAAAACTATCACCATTTCCCCTAAGAACAGGAACAAGACAGGGATGCCCACTCTCACCACTCCTGTTCAACATATTACTGGAAGTATTAGCCATTGCAATTAGACAAGAAGAAGAAATAAAAGGCATCCAAATTGGAAAAGAGGAAGTAAAACTGTCCTTATTTGCAGACGACATGATATTATACATACAAAACCCTAGAGAGTCCATCAAAAAAATACTAGACTTAATACATGAATTTGGCAATGTAGCAGGATACAAAATTAACCCCAAGAAATCTGAGGCATTTCTATACACCAATAGTGAACTTTCAGAAAGAGAGACTAAAAAAAACAATCCCATTTACCATCGCACCAAAAACATTAAGCTACCTAGGAATAAACTTAACTAAAGAGGTAAAAGAACTCTACTCAGAAAACTACAGGACGTTGAAAAAAGAGATAGAGGAAGACATAAACAGATGTAAGAACATACCGTGTTCATGGATTGGTAGAATCAACATCATTAAAATGCCCATACTACCCAAAGCAATCTATAAATTCAATGCACTTCCCATTAAAATACCAATGGCATATTTCACAAATCTAGAACGAACTCTCCACAAATTCATCTGGAATAAAAAAAGACCGCAAATAGCTGCAGCAATCCTGAGACAGAACAAAGTAGGTGGGATCTCAATACCAGATATCAAGATGTATTACAAAGCCACTATTCTCAGAACTGCCTGGTACTGGCCCAAGAACAGACATATAGATCAATGGAATAGAATAGAGAGCTCAGAAATCGGCCCGAAACAATATGCTCAATTAATATTTGACAAAGGAGGCAAGAACATACAATGGAGTCAAGACAGTCTCTTCAATAAATGGTGTTGGGGAAATTGGACAGATACATGCAAGAAAATGAAATTAGACCACCAACTTACACCATACACAAAAATAAACTCAAAATGGATAAAGGACTTAAATGTACTACGGGAAACCATAAAAACTCTAGACGAATCCAAACGCAATAAAATCTCAGACATATGCCGAAGCAATTTCTTCACTGATACAGCTCCTAGGGCACTTGAAACTAAAGAGAAAATGAACAAATGGGACTACATCAAAACAAAAAGTTTCTGCACAGCAAAAGAAACCATCAACAAAACAACAAGAAAACCCACTGTGTGGGAAAACATATTTGCCAATGTCATATCTGATAAGGGCCTAATCTCCAAAATTTATAGGGAACTCATACAACTCAACAAAAGGAAGATAAACAATCCAATCAAAAAATGGGCAAAGGATCTAAATAGGAACCTTTCAAAAGAGGACATTCAGAAAGCCAAGAGACATATGAAAACATGCTCAAAGTCACTAATCATCCAAGAGATGCAAATCAAAACAACAATGAGGTTTCATCTCACACCTGTCAGACTGGCTAACATCAACAAATCTACAAACGACAAGTGTTGGAGAGGGTGTGGAGAAAAAGGAACCCTTCTGCACTGCTGGTGGGAATGCAGACTGGTGCAGCCACTATGGAAGACAGTATGGAGTTTCCTCAAAAAACTACAAATGGAACTCCCATTTGAGCCAGTGATCCCACTTCTAGGAATATATCCCAAGAAACCAGAAACACCGATCAGAAAGGATATATGCACCCATATGTTCATAGCAGCACAATTCACCATAGCTAAGATCTGGAAACAGCCTAAGTGCCCATCAGTAGATGAATGGATTAGAAAACTGTAGTACATCTACATGATGGAATATTATGCTGCTGTAAAAAAGAAGGAACTCTTACCATTTGCAACAGCATGGATAGAACTGGAGAGCATTATGCTAAGTGAAATAAGCCAGTCAATGAAGGAAAAATACCACATGATCTCACTCATTCATGGATAATAAAGACCATTATAAACTTATGAACAATAATAGATACAGAGGCAGAGCTGCCTCAAACAGACTGTTTTACTGCAGCAGGAAGGCCAGGGAGGGTTGGGGGGCAGGAGGCAGCGGGGTAAGAGATCAACTGAAGGACTTGTATGCATGCATATAAGCATAACCAATGGACATAAGACACTTGGGGGTAGGGGAGGCCAGGGAATTGTCAAGGGCGGGGCGGAAAAAAGGACTCATATGTTATACCCTTTGTAATACTTTAAGCAATAAAATAAAAAATGAACATATATGCATAAATGCATAATCCATGGACAAAAAAAGAAAAGAAAAAGAAATTAGTTATGGCCAGCAATATCAGTCAGGCTTGCTGCCAAAAATCAATGTTAAAAACTGGTTATATTTAAGAAATGGTGGCCAAAAATTATCCTCATTGAACTGATTTAAGATATAATTTGGTGACCAGATGCAGACTGGGCAAACATTATGCTTTAAAAGTTCCAGTTAAGTTGAATCTATTTGAGGGTGACAACTTTGAGATCAAAGAGCATATCTTACCCATCTTTACTTCCAGAACTCCTTCTTTAGTGTCTTTCACATGGTCAGTGACCAGCAAAGTTATATTTTGAGAGACATGTACGCAAAATATCAAGCATAGTGTACAGCATAGCAACACCCTGATAGCCAAACACAGGGGAAGATTGTTCAGGAAGTCAACCAAAAGGGCAGAAGAAAGACCTCTCTGAAAGTTCTTTTTTCCCTAAAAGCAATGAGGAAACATGGCAGAAATGTTCAGAATCAGTGTTTTCAGAACTCTGAATATTCACCAAAGGCTGCAACAATCTCAGGTATGTTTATTCTAGAGTAACAGCTGAATCTCAATAGGAAGAGTGAACTAAGCGACATTTCAACTAACCCTATTCCCATGCCCCTGTATCCAACTCTGTGGTAGCCTTAAATTCTAACAGCCTACAATCATGGTGAAAAATAGCAGCCTGATAGCCACCAGAGGAAGCAGAAAGGGTATGAGCCTCCTGCAAAGCCTCATTCTGAGAGAGGCTTTGATCTGTCTGGTAGTTCCCTGGAAGACCACCCCATTTCCATGGCTGTCTGTATTTGGACTGACTCAGATATTTTACAGTTTCAAATGCCTCTGCCAAGGGGACTTTTGTCAAAAGACATTTAGAGGTTATTGGACACTGCAGCTGCCTCAGACAGTGGATAACACTCGGGGGGCACACAATAGCTGAACCAAAACTTTAAAAGGAGTAACTGGGTAATAAGATGTCCTGAGGACTTTAAAAAGCTATGACATATCCCTACGAGATCAGTAAACCAGGCACATTCCCATGGCATGCTCTTTAAAGACCCCAGAAAGTCCTAAGCTCTCAACTGTGGCTTATTTTGAGGCTCTGTGCAAACAGAAATGAAAGCTAAGACCAAGTTGACAACTGCCTGGTTGAGTGTTGAAGGCATTCCCACCATATACACAGAGCCCTGTGGCAATGACTGGGTGATATTAACAGTTACAGGCATTTAAAGGCATCTCTGCCCAATCATTAGTTTAACCACTAAGCTAACCAAGCAGTGACTTCAGTGTCCACACACATCAGAGGATAGTGACTTTATACAAGTAGTTCAGAGAGGTCACTAAACAAATAATTGGCAACAAGAATAGCCACAACATACATCAACAACAAAACCTGGAAAGGGAACAGAATCTAAATTCCAGAGTTACCATATTTTATTATTTAAAATCTCCAGCTTTCAACTAAAACCTATCAGACATGCCAAGAATCAAGAAAGTATCAGGATATACATAGGATGTCTAGACATTGGACATATTAGACAGCAAGTTTAAATCAGCTATTGCAAACATGTTCAAACAGCTAACAGAAACCATGTCTTATGAATTAAAGGGACAATGACTCATGAAATAGAGAATTTCATCAAAGAGATAGAATTTATTTTAAAAATACCAAGTAGAAACTCTGCAGCTGAAAACTATAATGACCTCAATTTAAAAAATCACGAGAGAGGCTCAAATAGAAAGAGAGAAATTGAAACTGGCATGAGAAAAAAATTGTCCAACTTGGAAAGTAAAGCCACTTGAGATTGTACAGTCTGAAGGAAAAAAGAATGAAGTGAAATGAACAGAGTCTCTAAGGCCTTACAGAACATGATTAAGCACACGAACTTATGCATAATGAGAGTCCCTGAAGGGAAGTAGAGGGGAAAAGAGGGAAGGAAGAATATTGGAAAAATATAATGGCCTTAAACTCCCCAAATTTCATTAAAACTATTAATCTACTCATATAAAAAGCTCTGCAATTCCATGGAGGATTAACTCAAGGAGATCTGCACCTTGAAACAGCTTAGTCAAACTGCTCTAAGTCAAAGATAATGAGAGAATGTTGAAAGCAGGGAAACAACAAGCAGCTCATCCCACTCAAGGGGTCCCCAGTAAGATTAACAACTGATGTCTCATCAGAAACCATGGGGAACAGAAGGTAGTTGGAAGTCATATTAAAAGTGCTGAAAGCAAAAGACTTTCAAATAAAAATTCTGTATCCAGCAAAACTATTCTTCAAAAGTGAAGGTGAAATAAAGCCATCCTATATAATAAAAGCCTAATATGCAAAACGACCAGACTACAGAATGACCGGTGGAACAACCAGTTGCTATGATGTGCAGTGGCCACCAAGGGGGCAGATGCTCAATGCAGGAGCTGCCCCCAGCCCACAGGCCCCAGGCCAACCAAGGCAGGTGCCAGCAGGGGCCCCTTGATCACCCCACCGGTCGCTCCGCTTGTAGCACCGCAGAGGGAGGTGACCAGCAGTGGCGGTGGGGGGTGGGGCTGGTGAGTGGGCGGTGCCAGACCTGGGTACCAGCAGGAGCCCTCCTGATTGCCCCACCAGTCACCCCACAGATCAGCCCCGATTGCCAGCCAGGCCTAGGGACCCTACCTGTGCACAAATTTCATGCACCGGGCCTCTAGTTCTCAGATAAAGAGAAACTGAGCAAATTTATCACCAGCAGACCTGCCCTACAAAAAAATGTCAAGAGGAAATCCCAAAAAGACAAAAAGGAACTCAAATCCACATGAAGAGATAAAGGGCATCACTAAAGTTAATTAGGCTGGCATTTACCTGTCAGAATGGCTATCATCAACAAATCAACAAACGACAAGTGCTGGAGAGGATGTGGAGAAAAAGGAACACTCGTGCACTGCTGGTGGGAATGCAGACTGGTGCAGGCACTATGGAAGACAGTATGGAGTTTCCTCAAAAAGTTAAAAATGGAACTCCCATTTGACCCAGTGATCCCACTTCTAGGAATATATCCCAAGAAACCAGAAACACCAATCAGTAAGGATATATGCATCCCTATGCACATAGCAGCACAATTTACCATAGCTAAGACTTGGAAACAGCCTAAGTGCCCATCAGCAGATGAATGGATTAGAAAACAGTGGTACATCTACACAATGGAATACTATCCTATCTAATAAAAGGGAAACATGGTAATTAGCCGTACCTCCGCTACCCTTCCCATTGGCTAAACAGAGTGATATGCAAATTAACTGCCAGCCAAGATGGCGGCCGGCAGACAGGCAGCTTGAAACTAACATGAGGCTTGCTTGCCTCAGTGACAGAGGACTCCAACGTTCCCCGCCTGCCGCTGCCGGCCTCTGAGCTTGCAGTTTGAAACATTGTTACAAATAGAGAAGCTAAACAAAACCCCAGAAACCTGCTTTCAGCCAGCCGGGATCTCAGAGCTGGAGTTGAAACAGTGTTTCGATTATAGAACCCAAACAAACCAGATACCTGCTTTCAGCAGCTGAGGCCTAAGAGCTGGAGCCAAGCCTCAGAGCTAAAGCTGGCCCAGAATAAAAAAAAGAAAAGAAAAAAAGGAGCGGTTGGGAGCTTCAGTCACCCACCAGCCTGAAAACAGCCCTCAGCCCCTCACCCAGACTGGCCAGGCACCCCAGTGGGGACCCCCACCCTGAAGGGGGTGTGACCAGCTGCAAACAGCCATCATCCCCTCATCCAGGTTGGCCAGGCACCCCAGTGGGGACCCCCACCCTGATCCAGGACACCCTTCAGGGCAAACCAGCCGGCCCCCACCCATGCACCAGGCCTCTATCCTATATAGTAAAAGGGTAATATGCCTCCCAGCACCGGGATTAGTGGAGCCGCGAGGCCTCCCAGCACCGGGATCAGCTTGACAGGGGGCAGAGCCCAAACCCCCTGATTGCCCTGCGGCTCTGTGTGTGACAGGGGGCAGGGCCACAACCTCCCTATCCACCCTGCTCTGTTCATGACAGGGGAAGTCACCCCAACCCCCTGATCAGCCCTGCTCTGTGCCTGATAGGTGGGAGTTCCCCAACCCCCTAATTGCCCTGCAGGTCTGTGTGTGACAGGGTGCGGTGCCCCAACCCCCCCCCCCCCACGAGCCCTGCTCTGTGTGTGACAGGGTAGAGCCATAACCTCTCCATCGGCCCTGCCCTGAGTATGACAGCGGTGGCGCCCCAACCCCCTGATCGGCCCTGCTCTGTGGGTGATAGAGGGTGGCGCCCCAACCGCCCCCCATGGGCCCTGCTCTGTGTGTGACAGGGTAGAGCCATATCCTCCCCATCGGCCCTGCCCTGAGTGCGCCCCAACCCCCTGATCCACCCTGCTCTGTGTGTGACAGGGGGCGGTGCCCCAAGTCCTCTATCGGCCCTACTCTGTGAGTGACAGGGGGAGCTCCTCAACCCCCTGATCGGCCCTGCTCTGTGTGTGACAGGGTACAGAGCCCCAAACCCCTGATGGGCCCTGCTCTGTGAGTGACAGGGGGCAGTGCCCCAACCCCCTGATTGGCCCTGCTCTGTGCGTGACAGGGGGTGGCGCCGCAACCTCCCCATCGACCTTGCCTTGAGTGTGACAGGGGGCGGTGCCCCAACCCCCCAATTGGCCCTACCCTGAGCATGACTGAGGGGGCATTGCAACCTCCCGATCCGCCCTGCTCAGTGCATGACAGGGGCGACACCCCAACTCCCCAATTAGCCCTGCTCTGAGCCCAACCAGGGGCTGCACCTAGGGATTGGGCCTGCCCTCTGCCACCTGGGAGCGGGCCTAAGCCAGCAGGTCGTTATCTCCCGAGGGGTTCCAGACTGTGAGAGGGCACAGGCCGGGCTGAGGGTCCCCCCCTCCTCCCCCCGAGTGTACAAATTTTTGTGCACTGGGCCTCTAGTGCTGCTATAAAAAAGAAGGAATTCTTACCATTTGCAACAGCATGGATGGAACTGGAGAGCATTATGCTAAGTGAAATAAGCCAGTCAATGAAAGAAAAATACCACATGATCTCACTCAATTATGGATAATAAAGACCAGTATAAACTGATGAACAAAAATAGATACAGAGGTAGAGCAGCATCGAACAGACTGTCAAACTACAGCAGGAAGGCCGGGGAGGGTGGGGGGGGGTGGGTGGGTAAGAAATCAACCAAAGGACTTGTATGCATGCATATAAGCATAACCAATGGATACAAGACACTGGGGGGTAGGGGAGGCCTGGGGAAGGTCAAGGGGGCGGGGGAGGAGACATATGTACTACCCTTTGTAATACTTTAAGCAATAAAACATAATTTAAAATAAATAAATAAATAAATAAATAAATAAATAAAATAGGGCATAAAAATAAATAAATAACAGACAGCATAAATGTATTGTTGTTTGTAACTGTTTTATGCCTTTATGTAATTTAAAAGACAAGTACATAAAGCAATAATTGTAAACTGTCTGGGTGGGTTTAAAAGATATAAAGATGCAATTTTTATGACAAAAAGAGTACAAACAAGCTGAAGGTTCCAGAGATATATATGATCTATGTTTGTATATAATATTAAAATTAAGTTGGTATTAATCTGATTTACATTCTTTTAAGTTAAGATCTTAATTGTAATCTCTGGGACAACCATGAAGGGAATCATTAAAAAATATAGGAAACAATAAGGGAATGAAATGAATGTGATATATGAGAAAAAAATCTATTTAGCACAAAACAGCACTTTCAATGGTAAGAGGAACATAAAAACATGATAATAAATAAAACAGCAGGCACAAATCCTACCATATCAGTAATTATATTAAATGTAAATAGAATGAACACTAAAAGGTAATTTAGATATTGACAGAATGCCATGCAGATAGAAAGCAGAATGGTGGTTGTCTGGGGCTAGGCAGAGAGAGGGAGAATGGAGAGATACTGTTTAATGGGTACAGAATTTCATTTTGGGAAAATAAAAAAAGTTCTGGATATGAATATGCTGACAGTTACACAACAAGGTAAATGTACTTAATGACACAGAACTGAACACCTAAAAATGATTAAATGTTAAATTTTATGTTATGCATACTCTACAACAACTTATATAAGGGAAATAAATAGAAAGATAATCCCTTCTCATTGGCCTAACGGGATACTTAATATTGTTAACATGGCAGTATACTGCAAACTGATCTACAGAGTCAATGCAATCTCCAACAAAATCCAAGGTGATTCTTTGCAGAAATAAATAAGCTGAAGGAGACACATGATTGGTGGTATTGCTCTTATATCAGGAGCAAAGTAGATGCACAGTCCTTAGTTCATCCCAGCTTGATACCTGTGTTGGTGGCTAAACTGTTTCATGACTGAGCATATAAGAAAGAAAGAAGAGAGAGAGAGAGAGAGAGAGAGAGAGAGAGAGAGAGAGAGAGAGGAAGAAAGAAAGAAAGAAAGAAAGAAAGAAAGAAAGAAAGAAAGAAAGAAAGAAAGAAAGAAAGAAAGAAGGAGGAGGGAGGGAGGGAGGGAGGGAGGGAGGAAGGAAGGAAGGAAGGAAGGAAGGAAGGAAGGAAGGAAGGAAGGAAGGAAGGAAGGAAGGGAAGGTGACTTCAAAATCCACCTGGAAATTCAAGGGTTCCAGAATAGACAAAGCAAATTTGAAAAAAACAAAATTAAAGTTGGAGGACTCACACTTCCCAAATTGAAATCTTATTACAAAACTTCAGCAATCCAGAGAGTCTGGGTTTGGCATAAGGATAGTTATATAGATTAATGGAATAGGATTGAAAGTCCATCAATAAACTTTCACATTTACAGTCAAATTATTTTCAAACAGGGTGTTAAGATAATTAATTATACAGGGTGAAGAAGAATGTTTTCAAAAATGATGCTGACACAAGTGGATATCCACATGCAAAAGAATGAAATCAGACCTGATCTTCAATTCACCCCATACACAAAAATTAATTCAAAATTGGTCACAGACCCAACTATAAGAGCTAAAAGTACAGAACTCTTAGAAGAAAGCATAGCGGTAAATCTTCACAACATTGGATCAGGGCTGGGCAAACTTTTTGACTCGAGGGCCACAATGGGTTCTTAAACTGGACCGAAGGGCGGGAACAAAAGCATGGATGGAGTGTCTGTGTGAACTAATATAAATTCAAAGTAAACATCATTACATAAAAGGGTACGGTCTTTTTTTTTTTAGTTTTCATTTCAAATGGGCCGGATCCGGCCCGCGGGCCGTAGTTTGCCCACTGCTAGATTAGATAATAGTCTCTTAGATACAATACCAAAAGCTCCAAAACAAAAGAAAAACAGACATACTGAACTTCATCACATTTTAAAACTTTATTTGCTGCAAATAACACCATCAAGAAAGTTTAAAGAGAACCCACAGAATGGGAAAAGCATTTTAAAATCACATAACATATAAGGGACGTGGAGCTAGATCATATAAATTAGTTTTACAGACCAATAAGATACATAACGTCATTGAGAAATGGTAAAAAGATGTGAATAGTCATTTCTCCCAAAATATATAGAAATGGGTAATAATCACATGAAAAGTCCTTAGAAAAGTGCAAATCAAAACCATGAGAGACTACTTCACATCCATCAGGACAGCTAAACTTAAAAGGACAGAAAATGGTAAGTGTTGTGGAGCATGTGGAAAAATCTGAACCCTCATGCATTGCTGGTTGGAATGTAAAATGATGCAGACTCTTCAGAAAACAGTCTGCCAATCCCTCAAATATGAAACACAGAGTTACCATATAATCAAGAAGTTCCACTCCTTGGTATACATCCAAGAGAAATGAAAATATATATCCACACAAAAGCTTGCATAGAAATGTCCATAGCAGTATTTAAGTATAATACCCGCCAAGGTGGAAAGAACCCATCAAATGACATCCATCAGCTGATGAGTGAGTAAATAAAATATAATATACCCACACAATGGAATGTTACTTGGCTATTTAATAATGAATTATTGATACATGGTACAGTGTGGATGAACCTAGAAAACACAATTCTAAGTCAAAGAGGTTAGTCACAAAAGACTACATAGAGTGTGATTCCATTTATATGAAATGTCCAGAAGGGGCAAATCTGTAGATTCAGAAAGCACATTAACAGTTGCTTAGGGCTCAGGCGAGGTGGTTTTGGGAAAATGGGAACTAGCAGCTTATGAACATAAAGTATTTAAGACATGAAAATATTCTAGAGTTTATTATAGTGATGGCTGCAGACTCAGCATTTACAGAAACAATGTCAAAAGAATGGTGGGTGGATTATAATTCCCCGCTGCCGCCGAAACCGGTTTGGCTCAGTGGATAGAGCGTCAGCCTGCGGACTGAGAGGTCCCGGGTTCGATTCCGGTCGAGGGCATGTACCTGGGTTGCGGGCACATCCCCGTGGGGGATGTGCAGGAGGCAGCTGTTCGATGTTTCTCTCTCATCGATGTTTCTGACTCTCTCTATCTCTCTCCCTTCCTCTCTGTGAAAAATCAATAAAATATATATTTAAAAAAAAAAAAAATTCCCCACTGCCAATGTTTCTTCTATTTCCATGAAAGTTAGGGGGTTGTAGCCAAAATATTTCAGAAAACTAGAAAAATTAATAAGTGAAAAGTAAAATTTTATAATTAACTGAATTAGAGTCTAATATTCACAGCTATGTATCATAGATTCTATTGAAACACAATTTTCCCCTAAAATAACCCTTATTTTTATTAAACAGCCAAATCAAGACCAATTCATTTACTATATTAAGTCCAGTTTCAATTTGGCCTGATTACTTGCATAACACAACAAGAACAGGAATTGATTATATAGGCTTTCTTAAATCTGCTTTGCTGGACTCTAATAAGAAATTTATAGATTGAACTAGCTCCTCAGGGCAAAGAAGCCAAACCACACAGTTGCCATCAGGTTCTTCCTGCAATACCTATATGTTTGGGTAAATTCCTCAAGTTCTTGAAGTCCACAAAATGTCTGAGGGTATTTCCTTGCCATCTCCCAGGAAAGCAACCTTCCACTATTTCCAGCACCTGGCAGGTCCAGAAAATATGCAAATGATGCAAAAAGCTCACTGGAGAGGGAGCATCAGGGTGGAAAGAGGGATCTGGACTTAATTTTAATGGCTTGAATGCCAGCGGGCACCTCTGTAACTACAACATGAAACCTAACTTCTGAGTTGACTCTTACAGGGGTGAACCTAACTAGCTGCACTGGAATTTTCTAAGAAGTTTTCAGTAGCCCTGCACTGTCCTGGAACACAATGGGGTGGCTGAGGTGTTGACACCTATCACTAGGATACTGCCGGGGTCCAACCCCAGCAGGTCCAGGGGTCCCCAAAGGTGTGGACGGAGTCGGCGAAGAAGGAATGACACAGAGACAGCGTTCAGTTGATCAGCAGCCTAGCCAGGATCTCCAGCCAGGATCTCCAGCCAGGATCTGGTCTGGATCTCCAGAGAGGTTCTGCTTAGGATCTCCAGCCAGGTTCTGTGTCCATGTTCTCTTGCTAGGTTCTCCAGGTTCTCCAGCCAGGTTCTGTAGCCATGTTCCCTCGCTAGGTTCTCCAGCCAGGTTCTGTCCAGTTTCTCCAGCCAGGTTCAGTCTCCAAGTTCTAGTCAGGTTCTCTTGCCAATTTCTGTAGTCAGGTTC
Organism: Myotis myotis; assembly: GCF_014108235.1. Classification (NCBI taxonomy): domain Eukaryota; kingdom Metazoa; phylum Chordata; class Mammalia; order Chiroptera; family Vespertilionidae; genus Myotis; species Myotis myotis. Next base: position 79,700,839 of record NW_023416346.1, on the reverse strand, counting down.
AGTCCAGGAACTTTTGCCATGTTCTCTCGCTAGGTTCTGTCTCTAGGTTCTGAGGCCAGTTTCTGTCCAGGATCTTTTGCCATGTTCTCTCCAGCAAAGTTCTTCTGTCTCTAGAGAACGTTCTGTGTAGGTTCTGTGCCTCCTGGTTCTGTCTTCTAAGTTCTGTGTTCTTCCATCTGTATTTATACCAGTTGATTCCAATCCTATCAATCTCTATTCCAAAGGTTAGGGCGTTTCTTATCTCCATTCCAGGGAGTAAAGATTATGTAGCTTAAGCATGACTGTTCGTAGTTAAAGTGATTAACTACCCGCCTGGCACTTAGTTGAGGGGTTTTATTCCCTCCCTAACTTCAGGGGAAAATCCCTACCTGGGGAAACAACCTTTCTCAGAGACCTTGGTTAAAACACATAGTGCCAAGAAGGTGAGCAAACATATTAAGAACAGTATGCCATATATGCCAGGTCCTTTGAAACAGCATGTGCCCTTGACCGGCATTGAACCTGGGACCCTTCAATCCACAGGCCAACACTATCCGTTGAGCCAAACCGGCTAGGGCTTGTCCTTTGATATCCATGTCTCTTCATAGCTAGCTATTGTAATAGGTAAAACTAAATCATCCACATATTGGATTTGAGGGGAATATCTAGCAAATTTAACATCTTTTAAATCAGCTTTAGTATCTAAGACAATAGGTGGGAACTCTCTTCATATCCTTTGGGCATTATTGTCCAAGTAAACTTGTAATCGTCCCAGGTAAAAACAGAGGTATTGACTGTCTTTTTCTATGTGAATGCTGAAAAGGCACTATTACTGAAAAAATACTGGCAGTCACAGCAATGGCTGATAATGAGGTATGTGGATTTGGAACCACAAGAAGTCTGGGAATAACTATATTTTCTATAGCTTTGAGATCTTGTACAGATTTCCATCTTTTTTCATTTGGTTTCTCCTCCCCCCCCCCATTTGTTTCTTTACTGGAAGGATAGGAGACTTACAGGGGCTTGTACATAGAATTATAAACCCTCCTTTAAAAGTAATCTTGTATATTGGGCTTAATTCCTGTTTATGCATAAAGAATATTGTTGACTGGAAAAGGCCTGAAGTTGCATTAGAATGTCCTGTAATGAATGCTTAGTTCCTCCTGTGGAGGGAAGCTTCTTTAAAATCATTATTTTCCCAATTAATATAATTAGATATCCCTACCATTTGCACAGAAGCTTTACTCCAGCTTAGTTAGGTGCAGTTAAGAACAGATAAAGTAGCCCCAGCAGTTCAAGGGCCTAACTCATTTCCCTTTTTAATTGTAATTTTAATTTTTCCTAAACTATTAATAAGGTAAAGGGAAAATGCCTTCTCATAGTCCTCAGAGCAGCCTTATGCTTGCTTCTGTTTCTTTTTTTTCTCCCTCCAAATCCCATTTCAGTTTCCTATAATCCTTAGGTGAACAGACTTCTCTATAGGCGTTTCCCTGCGAACCTTATTCAGTAATTCTGTTGCTTTTGCTCCCAGAAACCAGTAGGTATATTATATTGCTTGAAATAGGTTAGAGTAGCCAAGATTATATGTTCTAATAGTTACATTTCTTTGTGAACACATCAGAAACCAACCTGAACCTGACAGCAGCCGCCAGCACTGTGCTGTTACTTCCCCAGGCAGAGGGTTGCCAGAAAGGGGCCCCTGCTCTGTTTTACCCAGTTGCTCAGGCCAAAAACCTAAGAGTCTCCATTGACTTATCTTTCTTGTTTCTGCAGCACGCCTGGTGTTGGATTTTGTCAAATGCCTTCTATGCATTAATTGATATGATCATGTAATTTTTGTCTTTTGTTTATGCAATGTATCACATTTATTGATTTGCAAAAATTATATCAGCCTTTCATCCCTGGAATAAGTCCCACTTGGTCATATTGTATGATCTTTTTAATACTACTATATTGCTGGATCTGACTTACTAGAATTTTGTTGAGCATTTTAGCATCTATGTTCATCAGGAATATTGGCCTCTAATTTTCTTTCTTTGTATCTTTTGAAATGAGGATAATGCTGGCCTCATAAAGAGTTTGGAAGTGCACTTTCCTCTTGTTTTTTTTGAAATAGTTTGAGGAGTATAGGTGTAAATTCTTCTTTGAATGTTTGGTAATATTCCCCTGTGAAGCCATCTGGACCTAGGCTTTTGTTTGCTGGGAGTTTTTTGATTACTGTTTCTATTTCATCAGTTGTTATTAGCCTATTGAGGTTTTCTGATTCTTCCTGATTCAGTTTTGGAAGACTTTATTTTCTAGCAATTTGTACATTTCATCAATATTGTCCAGCTTGTAGGCATATAGTTGTTCATAGTATATTATTACAATCCTTTGTATTTCTTTGGTGTCAGTGGTTACTTCTCCACTTTCATTTCTGATTTTATTTGGGTCCTCTCTCTTTGTTTCTTGATGAGTCTGGCTAACAGTTCATCAATTTTATTTATCTTTTCAAAGAACCAGCTCTTGGTTTCATTGATTTTTTTAACCTCTATATCATTTTGCTCTAATTTTATTATTTCTTCCTTCTACTTACTCTGGTCATTTCTTGTTGTTCTGTTTATAGTTCTTTAAGTTGTAGGATTATGCAGTTTATTGCTGATTTTTCTTTTTCTTTTTTTTTTAGGTATGCCTATAATGCTATGAACTTCTCTGTCATGATTCCTTTTGCTGTGTGTGTACCAGAGATTTTGGTTTGTTGCATGTTCATTTTCATTCGTTTCCAGGAAGTTTTTTATTTCTTTCTTGATCATGTTGGTAACCAATTCATTGCTTAAAAGCATGCTAGCTGGCCTCCATGTGTTTGAATGTTTTGTGGTGTTTTTACTGTTGTTGATTTCTACTTTCATTCCACTGTGATAGAAGATGATTGATATGATTTCAATGTTCTTGAACTTGTAGAGACTTGTTTTGTGTCCTAACATGTGGTCTATCTTTGTGAATGATCAATGTACACTTGAGAAGAATGTATATTCTGCTGCTTTGGGATGAAATGTTCTATAAATGTCAATAAAATCCATCTGATCTAGTGTGTCCTTCAGAGTCACTGTTTTCTTGTTAATATTTTGTCTGGAATATCTATCCAGTGAAGTCAACAGGGTGTAAAAGTCCTCTGCTATGACTGTATTGTCAGTATCTCCGTTAAAGTCCTCTAGAAAAATATATATATATATATATATATATATATATATATATATATATATATGCTCCTATATTGGGTGCATATAAGTTTACCAGGGTTATATTCACTTGATGGATGGATCCCTTTAGTATCATGTAGTGACTTCGTTGTCTCTTGTGATAGCCTTCATTTTGAAGTCTATTTTGTTGGATATGAGTATTGCTACTCCAGCCTTTTTTTTTCTTTTCCATTTGCATGGAAAATTTCTTTCCATCCCTTCACTCTCATCCTTTGTGTACTTTTGTTCTGAGGTGGGTCTCTTGAAGACAGCATGTAGTTGGGTCATGCTTTTATATCCATTCAGTTTCCCTAGGTCTTTTGATTGGAGCTTTTAATCCATTTACATTTTATGTTAATATTGATAGTTACTTATTTATTGCCATTTTAATTATGTATGCCTACGTTTCTCTCTCTATTTCTTCTTCTCATTACAGCAGTCCCTTTTATCATTTTTTTGTAATGATGGTTTGGTGGTGATGTACTCCTTTAGCCTTTTTATCTTTTTTTTTTTTCTGGGAAGCTCTTTATCTGACTGTCTATTTTGAATGATAGCCTTGCTGGATATAGTAATCTCGGTTTCAGAGCTTTGCTTTCCATTACCTTGAGTACTTCATGCCATTCCCTTCTGGCCTGTAGAGTTTCTGATGAGAAATCAGGTGTCAGCCTTATTAGAGCTCTTTGTAGGTAACTTTGCTTTTCTCTTGCTGCCTTTAAGATTCCCTCTTTGTCTGTAATTTTTTGGCATTTTAATTGCAATGTGTCAGCACATGGGCTTGTTTGGGTTCTTCTTGATTGGGGTTCTCTTTGCCTCCTGAACTTGTGTGACTTTTTCCTTTACCAGTTTAAGGAAGTTTTCTGCCATTATTTCTTCAAACACGTTCTCTATCCCTTTCTCCCTTTCTGTGCCTTCTGGCACACCTGGTATTCTAATATTGATATGTTTCATGTTGTTCCACAGTTTCCTTAAGCTGTCCTCCTGTTTTTTAATTATTTTTTCTTTTTGGTTCTCTGATTGAGTGATTTTTTTCAACCCTGTCTTCTAATTCACTGATTTGATCCTTAGCTTCCCCTAATCTGCTGTGTATTCCTTCCAATGTGTTCTTTATCTGTGCTATATCATTCTTTATTTACGACTGTTCTTTTTTCATATTTACTATATCTTTTCTCATGCTGTTGAGCATCTTTACCATCATTACTCTGAACTCTGTTTCAGATAAATTTCTCATCTCTACTTCATTTCTCTCTTCTTCTGGAGAATTCTCTTGTCCTTTCATTTGGGTGCTGTTTGTCTCCTCATTTTGGCTGACTATTTGGGTTTGTGACTGTGTATTAGGTAGATCCTCTATGCCTCTCAATCTCTAGTGCAAGACAGTGTCAGACACTTTTTCTGATTAATTATATATGGCAAAGACTCAAAGCCTCCAAAGATCACTTCTGTCTACAGACTGATAGGATTCTAACTTGAACTGCCCCAGGCAATAGTCCTCAGGTGGGGGGAGTTATTTTTCAACAGGGTGGGGCAGTCATGTCTGCTTGGAGGCTAATTTATTCCCCACTACCCCCCTCTCTTACCTGGCCTCAGGGCAAGGTGTTTTCCAATAGGGTGAAGCAACAGTTTTCCCCACAGGTAAGGCAAATGTCTGTGTGGAAAAGATGCCCTCCGCTGCCTGAGGGAATCACTCAGCACTGGCAACTGGGGGTGTCTGCCTTCTGAGCTCTATCCCCAGTCCCCAATCCTGACTTTTGCTCACACAGCTCCAGTCCCTCTGTACTCCCTCTGTCGGAGCACAAGGTGGGTGGCTCCACAGGGAATTTTGTGTATTTCCCCTTTTAGAGAATGCTGAAATTCTAGCTGTTATTCTCTGGCACACAGCAACCATGCTGCTTTTCACAGCCAGATGTTGAATGGGTACTCTTCTAATTTCTGGTGCTCTCTGCTGGGGGGTCCAGCCTGGGGAATAGATCCTAGAATTCTCAGTGGCAACCTCCACAGCTGAGATGTCTCTCCAGATCTTCAACTGCTATCTATGGGCACCTGGACAGCCCTTTTGTGCCTCTACCTCTCCTACCAGTCTCTATGCAGTATCCACTTTTCGTCCTTGGGTATCACGGTACTTTCTAGGGCAGGGGTGGCCAAACTTTTTGACTCGAGGGCCACAATGGATTCTTAAACTGGACCGGAGGGCCGGAACAAAAGCATGGATGGAGTGTTTGTGTGAACTAATATAAATTCAAAGTAAACATCATTACATAAAAGGGTACGGTCTTTTTTTTTTTTTTTTAGTTTTATTCATTTCAAACTGGCCGGATCCAACCTGCGGGCCGTAATTTGCCCACGGCTGCTCTAGGGAGTCTTTTGTTGATTATTCAGGAAGTTTTTTCTGTCTTTTAGTTGTAATTCTGGTTTGTCCCTGCAGCATCCACTTGCTCTGCCACCATTTTTAATTCCTGTAATCTCCAAAATTTATAGGGAACTCATACAACTTAACAAAAGGTAGATAAACCATCCAATTAAAAAATGGTAAAGGATCTAAATAGACACTTCTCCAAAGTGAACATACAGAAGACCAAAAGGAATAAGAAAAATTTCAAAGTCATTAATCATCTGAGAGATGCAAAACAAAACAAAACAAAACAAAACAAAAAACACACGAGAAGCCACCTCACAACTGTCAGAATGGCTATCATCAATAAGTCAGCCAACAACAAGTGTTGGCAAGGGTGTGGAGAAAAGGGAACCCTCATACACTTCTCGTGGGAATGCAGAGTGGTGCAGCCTCTGTGGAAAATAGTATGGAGTTTCCTCAAAAATTTAAAAATGGAACTCCCATTTGACCCAGTGATCCTACTTCTAGGACTATATCCCAAGAAACCAGAAACACTCATCAGGAATAATATATGCACTCCTATGTTCAGAGCAGAGCAATTTACAATAGCTAAGATTTGGAAACAGCTCAAGTATCCATGAGCAGATGAGTGGATTAAAAAATTGTGGTACATCTATACAATGGAATACTATGCAGCTGTAAAAAAGAAATAACTCTCACCATTTGCAGCATGGATGGACCTAGAGAGCATTATGCTAAGCAAAATAAGCCAGTCAGAAAAAGATAAGTATCACATGATCTCACTCATATGTTGAATCTAATGAACAACATAAACTGATGAACAAAAATAGAATCAGAGACATAGAAATATCAAACAGACTGTCAAACCTCAGAGGGAAGGTAGGAAAGAGTGTGGTGGGAGGGAGGGAAGATATCCACCAATGAATTCATATGGGTATATACATAACCCATGGACACAGACAATAGGGTGGTTAAGGTCTGGGGTGGGGGGCATAGGCAGGATGGGAGAAGCCAATGGGGAAAAGGGGGGGGACATATGTAATACTTTTAACAATAAAGATTTTAAAAATAAATAAAGAAAACAAAATAAATAAAAACAAAACAAAATAGTGGTACATCTACACAATGGAATACTACCCAGTTGTAAGAAATTAAAAACTCTTACTATTTGCAATAACATGGTTCAACCTAGAGAGCATTATACTAAGCAAAATAAGCCAGTCAGAGAAAGATAAGTATCACATGATCTCACTCATATGTTGAATCTAATGAAGAACATAAGCTGAAGAACAAAAACAGATCCAGAGACATAGAAGCATAGAACAGACTGTCAAACTTCAGAGGAAAGGCAGGGGAGGGTGAGTGGGTGAGAAGAGGTCAATCAATGAACTTGTATGCATATATGCATAACTCAGGGACACAGACAATAGCTCGGCAGATGGAGGCAGGCTGGGAGACTCAATGAGGGGGAAAAGGGCAGTATATAATACTTGCAACAATAAAGATTTTTTAAAAGTGAAACTAGGCCATCAACTTACACCATACACAAGAATAAATTCAAAATGGATAAAAGACTTAAATATAAGTCCTGAAACCATAAAAATCTTAGAAGAAAGCATAGGCAGCAAAATCTCAGACAACTCTCATAGCAATATGTTTATGGATACATCTTCTAGGGCACAGGAAACCAAGGAGAAAATAAACAAATGGACTACATCAAAATAAAAAGCTTCTGCACATCAAAACAAACCATCAACAAAACGAAAAGGGAGCATACTGTGTGGGAGAACATATTTGCCAACGATATATCTGATAAGGGGTTAATATCAAAAAATATATAGGGAACTCATACAACTTAACAAAAGAAAGACAAAAAATCTAAGAAGAAAAAAAACAGACAAAAGACCTAAATAGATACTTCTCCAAATTAGACATGCAGAGAGCCAAGAGGCATATGAAAAAATACTCAGTCGCTAATCATCTGAGAGATGCAAATCATAATGACAATGAGATATCACCTCACACCTGTCAGAATGGCTATCATCAAAAAATCAACGAAAGACAAGTGTTGGCAATATTGTGGAGAAAAGGAGCCCTAGTACACTGTTGGTGGGAATGCAGACTGGTGCAGCCACTGCGGAAAAAAATTTTGAGTTTCCTCAAAAAATTAAAAATGGCACTCCCATTTGACCCAGTAATCTCACTTCTAGGAATATATCCCAAGAAACCAGAAACACCAATCAGAAAGGATATATGCACCCCTATGCTCATAGCAGCACAATTTACAATAGCTAAGGTTTGGAAACAGCCTAAGTGCCCATCAGGAGATGTGTGAATTAAAAAACTGTGGTACATCTACACAATGGAATACTTATGCTGCTGGAAAAAAGAACTCGCCATTCTCAATAGCATGAATGGACCTGGAGAGCATTATGCTAAGTGAAATAAGCCAGTCAGAGAAAGATAAATATCACATGATCTCACTCATTTGTGGACTATAATGAGCAACATAAACTGGTGAACAAAAATAAATCCAGAAACAGAGAAGCATCGAACAGACTGGAAACCTCAGAGGAAAGGTAGGGGAGAGTGGAAAGGAGTGGTGGTAAGAGATTAACCAAAGGACTTGTATGCATGCATATAAGCATAACCGATGGACACAGACAGTAGGGGAGTGAGGGCATCTGCTGTTGGGTGGGAGTTGCCAGAGAGAGGTCAATGGGGGGGGGGCGGAGAGGAGGCATATGTAATACTTTAAACAATAAAGAATTTAAATTAAAACAAAACTATGGTACATTTTCACAATGGAATACTACACAGGAAGAAAAAAGAAAGAACTCTTACCATTTGCAACAGCATGGATGGACCTAGAGAGTATTATGCTCAGCAAAATAAGCCAGTCAGAGAAAGATAAGTATCACATGATCTCACTCATATGTGGAATGTAATGAACCAAATAAACTGATGATCAAAAATAGACCCACAGTCATAAAAGCATGAACAGACTGTTGAACCTCAGAGGGAAGGCAGGGGAGGGTGAGTGGGAGAGATCAACCAATGAACTTGTATGGATATATGCATGACCCGTGGACACAGGTGGTGAAGGCCTGGGGTGGGGGAGAGGGGTGGGTTAGAAGAGGTCAATGGGGGGGGGGGGTAAAAATAAATAAATAAACATCTAACAGTCCTCCTTGAAATTTATCTTAAGAGAATACTTAGAAGTGTAAGTCAAGAGGTATATTCAAGAGTCTTGTTGGTAATAAAAAACTGGCCAACAGCCTAAATATCTGCAATAGAGATTGGCTAAATTATTGTTGTAACCATATGATAACATATATGTAGACATAAAAGTAGACAATGTAGATCTATATTTATTGACATGGACAGATATTCAAAAATGCTATGTGACAAGTACAGGGTAACACATAACAAATGAAGAAATAAAACACCAGGAAAATTTAAGTGTTCTTTTTGTTTTCCAGCAGAAATTTATTTTGTAATATTAATTTGATTATAATTTTGCTCTCAAATGGATCACATTTACTTTTTAAATTATACTTTTAGATGATCTAGTGGCATTTGATTCTTATTCTAAGCAGCATACATTCTCCCCTTTCCAAGAAGCAACTCCCAATATTCACTGGATAAGTACCTTTTTCTTCTCTTAGTGTATTGTTTTTTATGGAATTGACACCATTCTCATGTGCCGGGGTGTGCACATATCCCAGGCATATTCAATAAGATTGTGGCATTTCCTGCCTCACTAAGAAAAGTTTCTAGAATAAGCAGGTGTCCTGGCCTGATGGCTCACTTGGTTGGATGAGTCGTCTTGTACATAAAAAGCTTGTGGGTTCAATTCCCAGTCAGGGCACATACCTGGGTTGCGGGTTTGATCTCCATTTGGGGCACCTATGGGAGGCAACGGATCCATGTTTCTCTCAGGTCAATGTTTCTCTCTCTCTCTCTTTCTCTCTTCCTCCCATCCTCTCTCCCTTTCCCTTCCTCTCTCTCTCTAATATCCTTGGGTGAGAATATTTTTTTTAAAAAAAGGCCCTGCTAGTGTTGTTCAGTAGTTGAGTGTTGACCTATGAACCAGAAGGTCATGGTTCGTTCCCAGTCAGAACATATGCCCCGTTTGCAGGCTTTATCCCCAGTGTGGAGTGTGCAGGAGGCAGCTGATCGATGATTCTCTCTCATCATGGATGTTTCTATCTCTCCCTCTCCCTTCCACTCGGAAATATCATATATATATATATATATATATATATATATATATATATTTTTAAATAAAAAATAAAAGGAATAAGCACATGACCCAGATAGAGTCATTAAGAATGAACTTTTTGTTGGAAATGCTAAGAAAATAAAATTTACTCATGATAATGGGGTTGCTGTGAAGAACCTGGAGCTTCCAGCTGATATCATGTACCAAAAGGAATAAAAAATTGCCTGACTGGTGTTGTTTGGTGGATTGAGCATTGTCCCATGGACCCAAGAGGCCCTGGGTTCAATCCTGGTCAGGGCACATGTTCAAGTTGCAGGCCCAATCCCCATTAGAAGGAAGCCCATCAATGTGTCTCTCTCATCGATGTTTCTATCTCTCTCTCCCTCTTCATTTAAAAATCAATAAAAACATATGTATTAAAAAATGAAAAGTTTCCCCATAAAAGGAAAGAAAAGCCAAAGATGGAAGAATCAAGACAAAACCTTCATGTCATTAACTGAGCACTTGAAGCAAACTCTACTACTGGATATTTTACTCATAAAGGTCCCTTGTAGGTGGACCAGCTGATAAAGTTGTTGGTAAAGACAAGAAATAACTCTAACTAGCAAATTGCATGGTTCAGGTTATGGCATTTTTTTTTTTCTATAAAGGGTCAGATAGTAAATATTTTAGTTTTTGTGAGTAATATGATCTGTGTGATAACTACTCAACTCTGTTGTTCTAATATGAAAATAGCCACAGACAACACATAAATGAGTGTAGCTGTGTTGCAATAATATTTTATTTATGAACATTTTTTTAAAGTTACACTTCCTTTCAGTTATTTTAAAGTTGAAATGACCTCAGATGGTTAAACCTGTGGCTGCTTGCCTCAGGTCCCTATGCATCATATGGGAAGAGTTACCCATAAGAGGAAAGAAAAGCCAAAGAGTGAAGTATTTTGCTGGTTACTACTTAAACAGTAGTTTCCCTTTTTCACCACTCAGGATTATGCTAGGAGGAGATACTCCCCTTAGCACATCAGGCAGAAAATCACATAGCCTACTTTATTTTACATCCACGCCTACTTTTACTATTCTTGGAGGTTGCTAAATTATCATTTTTAAATCATGTTATTTCTTGTGTTTACTGGCAAAATGTGTTTTTCTCAGCTTTCCCAATTCCAAATTCTCCTACAGTTCAGCAACACAAATTACTTTTAGAATCATATATGCCTTTTCAGCACACTGTATATGCAGGCATACAGATGAGCAGATTTGACTATACTTGAAAATTTCTCCAAGCCTAGCACTACCCTGAACTGCTTTGTCCTTTTGACATTTGACTAAATAACACGAACCTCTTTCCATTTTGACAGTGGAATTTCCTTCTTCCTGTCCTTCCCTCCTAGTCCTCATAACCATCATTTCTTTACTTTTACCATAGTACCAGTACCTTATCACAAAGCCCACCCCTTATATTCATTTCCCTTTCTTTCCTTCGAGTATCTTCTTCTAGCATAATCCTGAATGGTGAAAAAGAGAAACTACTGTTTAAGTAGTAACCAGCAAAATACCTCACTCTTGACATTAACTTAGTGGGCCTTTATAGATAATGTTTAAAAATTTTTAGTACCGCTTACAGCTTTTTTGTTTTTTGAAAGAAAAGAACTGGTACAGAATATTAATTTGATTTTAAGTCTAAGGTATGCCAGTCCCATAAACAAAATATGACATGTTATTTATTAATACCTAAGAAAGGCAGCTATATCATGTATGTCTTACCAGAAGGCTATTACAAAATATCTTAAGGTTCCAACTTTAATTATAATTTCTGCTTAGCAGATAAATTCTCTATACTATAAAAAAGTTGTTTTTCTTTTGCTTAGTGATAGTGTTACAATTAATTTTTTAGTTACTTTTTTTTTCCTGGAGGGTAAACCAGCAAATTTGTAATTGAATTTACTGGGGTAACATTGATTAATAAAATGTTACAACTTCAGACAAGGAAAAGCTAAAGGAGTTCATCACCACCAAACCAGTATTATATGAAATGCTGAAAGGTATCCTTTAAGAAGAGGAAGAAGAAGAAAAAGGTAAAGATACAAATTATGAACAACAAACATGCATCTATCAACAAGTGAATCTAAGAATCAAGTGAATAAATAATCTGGTGATCATAATAGAATCAGGGACATAGAAAGGGAATGGACTGACTATTCTTGGGGGGGAAAGGGGTGTGGGAGATGCGGGAAGAGACTGGACAAAAATTGTGCACCTATGGATGAGGACAGTGGGTGGGGAGTGAGGGCGGAGGGTGGGGCGGGAACTGGGAGGAGGGGAGTTATGGGGGGAAAAAAGAGGAACAAATGTAATAATCTGAACAATAAAGATTTAATTAAGAAAAAAATGTTACAACTTGAATATTTTTTAAAATTTTTTATTGATTTTTAGAAAGAGGGGAAGGAGAGAGAGAGAGAGAGAAACATTGATGTGAGAGAGAAATCAATTGGCTGCCTCCCACACAGGCCCTGACCTGGGCTTGAACTCACAACCTGGGCATATTCCCTAAATGGGAATCGAACTGGCAACCCTTTGGTGCAGAGGACAACATCCAACCAAATCACACCAGCTAGGCTTACAACTTAGTTTTAAAGTTCTTAAATAATCAAGCTTTTGAGTACAGCACAACTTTTTTTTTTTCATTTTGATAACACAAACTCCTCAGTAATGATAATGGTTTGATCAATGCCTCTTATACAACTAATTTCTTCCACCTTCATACATCCTAAATGCTTTGTTTATACTGCTATACTGCGTGACTATATCTGTTTCTCCAGTCTAATTGAGATGCAACTGTAGTGCAGCAGAAAGAGCAGTGAAGTTAATATCAAATACTTGGATTATGGTATTTGTTTTATAACTTAGCAGATGTGTGCCTTTAGTGTCCCAATGATCCCTGAATTATGACATGGAAGTATGAAATAGTTTGGGACAAGGATTGGAAACTCAAAATATGTGATCTCTACATCATTTTAGTGGGTGAGAAGATAGAATATTTGAAATAAAAAATTTTGGACAAAAGGTCACCAGACCTTAAGAAATTATTTAAACGTCCTGAGACTCTGTTGTGCCATCTGTAAAATAGATACAATGATGCTTACCTCACAGGATTGTTTAAGGATTGATTGAAATACTGTATGTGAAAGAGTGTAGCTCAGTCTCTGGAAAATGTATGATGTTAATTAATGTTTCCTTTGGTTGGAAGGCTCCCTCCTGCCCCTTCCCCTCCACCATCACCCAAAAAATCTCCAAAATTCAAACATCTTTCAAGAAGCAGCCCCAAAGGCACTACTCTACAAAGCCTATTCAAACAATTTCAGTCCTTTGGTTAATAGTACTGGGCTTTGGAATCAGAAGAGATCCACAAGTTTAAAGTCAGAACTGCCATTAATTAATAATTCCATGACATTGAAAAACTTATGTATTCTCTCTGCATCTAGGTTTTCCATCTGTAAAATGAGATGATCATGGTACATACTTCATAAGGTTATGAAGTATTAAATGAGATATGTACATTTGAGTACCTAGCTTAGAAAGTCCTCTATAAGTATTACACAGTATGAATAGAAGTAGTAATAGAAAGTTTCTTTTCAGTAAAATGTGAATGAAAATACCTCTAGAGTGTGGCAACGTTCTTATGTGAAATTCTTTTAAACTATAATGCTGAACCAACGTAACTAATTGGTTTGTACCTTGAGATATTTGGGGCAAAGCTCAAACCCCACTTTTATGGAATATGCTTTCCCTACAGTGGGGGTTGGGAGTGGGCAATAATACTCACTATTAATTAGTAGAAAGTAAAACTAGAAGATAAGTCCTCCGGATACAAGCAGCAGAAGACCAAAGAGCAGTATTAAGATCAGCACTAGAAGACCGAACCTCCTTAATTCACTGGCGTTCACCTCAACGCCCCTCTTTGCTTAGAGCTGCGCAAGCGTACACTGATTTGCTCTTTTCTCCATCGTGCCCCCGCCTCCAAACCCCATCCTGTCTACCATAATACGCAGGCGCATCTCCTCAAACCCGTTCCCTGCCATACACCTCTCTCTCTTCATTTCTTTCTCCCTGAACTTCCAGCATCTCAGCAAGTTCAAACTCTCCTGCGTGAGGGTGGCGGCGATCGAGAGGTCACGTGATGAGCATCTTGCTGCCCAACATGGCGGAATTCGACACCATCTCGGAACTGGAGGAGGAGGAAGAAGCAGCTACGTCCTCGTCCTCGTCGTCGCCGTCGTCGTCATCGTCTGTATCGGGGCTCGAGGATGACGAGGGAGATGAGGAGGAGGAAGAAGAGGAGGAAGAAGAGGAAGAGGAGAAGGAGCAAGAGGAGGAGACGCCGCCACCGCCTCGGGTAGTGAGCGAGGAGCACCTGCGGAGATATGCCCCCGACCCTGTACTGGTGCGGGGAGCCGGCCACATCACCGTGTAAGCGAGAGGGGGTTATGGGCTTTTTAAAGGCTGAGATATGGCGACAAATGAGAAGGTGATCAAGGGGCCAGTGGAGTAGGGGCTGCGGCGGGGCTTACTGAAGCATACATTTAGGAAATGACACCTGATGTAAATGGAGAAATCTGCGAGAGGGAGGTGTATAGGAAATGAGAATGCAAATGTGATGCACCAAAACCAGGTAAATAGTGAGCATAGGACAGGGGAGTGAGGAGTTTGGGATCCAGAAGGTGAGTGTCCTTGCTTCTCTGTGTACGCTGGCAAGTGAATACTCTTTCAACTGCAGGATGTGTCAGATTATTTGCTGCTAAGATTGGTGTCTGGTGGAATACAGTGACTGCTGCGATATTTGACAAGACCTAGACTTGGTTTCTTCAAAACAGAAATATGACATAGAATTCCCACCCACCTACATAATCATCCATCCATTCTTCCTATCCAGTCCTTAAATGAATAAATAGTTATCCTTTCCATGTCTTTATCACTCTCACTCTCTTTCCCTAAATATCACACAATTAGAGGTTCGGGTTGAAAGAAAGCTATGAAAGAGGTTCAGGTTGAAAGGTAGCTATGAAAAGTAGAAAGAGTAATGGATTGAAAGTGAGGGCTCTTGGTTGTTAGTCCCAGCTTTGCTTCTTTCTAACCCTGTGACCTTGGTCAGGTTACTTACCTTTCTGGGCTTTTATTTCTCTGTCTGTAAAATTAGGGTTTTTGGATAGATGGTTTCTAAAAACTTTCAGCTCTGAGATAATTTAAGATACGTACTTGCAAGAGATTTTGTATGCCAGAACGTTAAATATGCAAACATTAAATATATATATATGAAAATTAGTACCTCAGAAGCCTAGGATGATATTGTAAAAACTAATGCAAAATGACTTTTTTTAATGAAATTTTGGGTAATATTTGAGAAAATAAAAAGGGGAACCTCATACCATAATAGTTGCAAAGTAAAAGGAAATGTTAATGGTTCTCTGGGCTTTGAAGACTTCATTCTCATTTTTATGTGCTTGGGTTGTAAATACTTGAAAGTTTGAGTACTGGGTCATGTTCATGCTCTTAACTATGCTATCTTATACTGCATTTTCAAATAGAGCTATTATTTTATTTTTTTTACTATCAAGTCATGCTGCCTCTGATTTTGATAATGGCTCCCCTAGCCTTTTTGATTTTCAACTGAGTTTATATTATCTGAAATCATATGTTATAATATACATATTATACCACCTCCCTCCATCATGTTAGCTTTTTTTTCCTAATCCTCACTCGAGGATATATTTTACTGTTTTGAGAGACAGACAGACATAGATGAGAGAGAAACATTGATTGGTTGCCTCTTCCACAGGCCCCAACTAGGACAGAACCCGAAACCCAGGTATGTGCCCTGACCGGGAATCAAACCTACAACCTTTCGGTGCATAGGAGAACACGCCAACCAACTGGCCAGGGTCCATCATGTTAGCTTTTGATTTTAACATGTTGAATGTTTTCTTTGTAATATATTTCTGTGGTCTTTGCATGAAATGTATTAAGAAAGATTTTTAAATGAAGGATGAGTTTGGGGATATTTTTACACCTGCTTCTTGGTTAGGCAATTTTAATAGTTTCTCTTGGTCCAAGAATTTTATCAATAGACTACAATGGCCAGATGCCAGCTTTCTGCACTGTTTTAATTTCATCCCTTTTATCACTAGGGAGACTTTTTTTTTTTACCCAAACTAATTATGGTGCAAAAGGTTACTTTCATGCAGATTATTTAACATGACTGAACAGAAAAAGGGTTTTTATTCCAGGCTATATTTTATATTCCAGAACTCCTCACCCTATTATTTTCTAAAGTTCAGAGAACAGACAGGGAGCAAGAAAACAGAATTTAAGTTCCCTGAAACTCACTTGTGGTTCCATTCTACCCTTCACACAATCATGGTGAAGTACTTACCAACCTATTTTTAATTAAAAGCAAAGCGCTGACATTTGCCATGTGGTGGTCCTTGTTATAGGTATAATATTCCTCCCAGTTTAAAGACTCTGGAATTAGGAGTATGAAATGGTGGTGTTGGTAGCAACTGTTGGTATTAATTAAAACCAAAACCTGAAAAGCAGCAAACCAGTATTGAATTGCTAACCAATGCATATAGTTTGGAAAATTACTTTGTATTGTACACATTCTCTCAACATTTGACATCAAATGTCTGAGATTTGATAAAAGATTAAATGTTTAGGAGAACATTTTACTTGATCTGAGACTCTGGTCTGTCAATGGTAGGAAAACTTTTTTTAGTAGCTAAAGTAAGATCCTTAGGAAATAGTTAATTCTGAGACATCTAAAATATCAGGTTCTATTTATTTTTTTCTGGCATTGGAGTGTTAGAGTTGCCCTATATGAATGAAATATTTCTTATTCTGTCTCACCTCTTCTTTTTTCCATTCTCTGTCCAGTCATCTGTTTTGTAGAGGACTTAGCTTTTTTTTCCAAAACTTAAATTTTGAGAACCATCACTTCAGTCTCAGTATACTTTAAACCTAGCATTTCCCCTCCCAAGATTGGCTGTGCATTCCAGTTGCCCCCTTTCTGACCCTGATAACACCATTCTAATTTCCTGGGGTAATATTTCAAATTCTTAAGTCATTTTACCTCTTCATTCTTTTTGAATGCCCATCTGTCCCAAAATTATGTCATCATGCATTTTGAAATGTCTATTAGATTTTTAAAATTTTATCCATTTCTACTGGCACCACTCTAGTTTGGGTTGCCATTATCTCCTGCTTGAATTATTGGCCCAGACAGCCACCTCTTCCCACTCTAATCTATCCTGCATGCTTGTGCCAAACTAATTTTCTTAAAACATAGTTTAATTATGTCACTTTTTCCCCCTGCGGTAAAACCCGCATTGGATCTTAATTAGGTCTGAATTCCTGTGCTCACTTCTTCCAACCTCTGAGGTCAAGGAGTCTCTCTACTTGCCCAAAGCTCAACCCTCTACTTGTACCTTCCATAGCCTTCTCTCAGATAATGCTCCATCAGGCGGCCCCTGTCTTTCTAATACTCCTCTGCTTCTCTACTGGCTTAGCTTGTAAACATATTAAGAGAATAATTCTTTAAACACAAAAATAAAACCAAAGCCTTCCTAGACCTATATTTCCCCTCTAGTTACTGTCTAGTCTCTCTTCCTTCCTTTTCCAAATTTCTTAAGTGTTGCTACATTCTCCATATCTATTTTCACCCCTCTATAATCTGGATTCTGCCACCATGACCACAGATGAACTGACCTTAAGATCACCATGATCCTCTTTTTTTTTTAATTTCTTTATTGGTTAAGGTATTACAAATGTGTCTTCATCCCCCCATTAACTCCCAACCTTCCCCCCCACTCATGCTCTCATCCCCCTGTGATCCTCTCGTTGCTAAATTAGTGGGCATCTTTTATTCCCTTTCTGGTCCTCATGGCTGCATATGATAATTATAATGACTCCCTTTCTTGGAGGCTTCTACTCTGGGAGTCACAAGCACACAGGCCTTCAGAGGCAAGATAGGTCACAGACAATGATGCAGCATGAGTAATGATGGGGCCTTACTTGAACTGGAAAGTATATGTTTTGCCTAAAGGTATTTAAATCCTGATTTTAAAAAAATTTTTTCCAGCCAAAGAAACCCCAGAAATTCCTTGGTCACTTCACTCTCCTTGTATTTTTGTGGCTAAATCTTACCTGTCTCATTCATGGGCCTCTCTTCCTCTCTTGCCCCTTGAATACCAGTACTACCCAGGGTTTTGTTATCAGCCTACTATTCTTCTCATTCTTTGTTCTCCTTAGATGATCTCATCTTGACTCTTCATGGTTTCAATTATCTGATGTCCCCCAAATATGTATCTCTGTACCAGACTCTGCTCAGACCGTTATCTGGTTTTTCTTACCTTATGACCCATCCTTATCTTAAATTCAACATACTCAATACAGAACTCATTCTACCCACAGACACACTCACACCCTTGTCCCAGCCCCTCAAAAAATCTTACCTATTTCTATATTCTCCATCTCAGTTAAATGTACCTCTATGATCTTGTTATTCATCCTTTGTTCCTCTTTCCCACTCACAATTTTCACAACTAAGCAATCAGCAAGTATTAACAATATATGACCCAAACTTTTATTATTCTCCTCCCTACTACCACTTCCCTGATTCAGGCCTTTTTCATCACACTAACTAGTTGTCTTGCCTTCATCTTTGTCACCTTCACATCCATCTCATCCTGTTGCTAGATTATGACACCACTTTCCTGCTTAAGACTATTATGTTGTTTTCCTTTTACCTACAGGATAGAATATAAGCTCCATAATGTGACTATAGAACTGGACCCTGCCTATCTATCAGTCTCAACTCCTGACATTTCCCCTTACTGCTTATATTTTCCTGTTAACAGCATGCTGTTTCTTATCTCTTTGTCTCTAAGAAGGGGCCTTCATCTGGTATTCTCACTTTAGCTCTCTATATGTCACCAACTCCTGAAAGTCTTCTCTACCCTCACTACATTATAAGCTGCAATGGCAAGAACAATTTCTGGTTCCCCCTTGAATCCTCAGTGTGTGCCCTAGAGTAGGCACTCAATAAAAGTGAGTTGAATGAGTATTGGTTCACTTCAGTAGCACTCAATATTGGTTCACTTTAGTGATATCATAGTGCATACTATATTATAGGCCCTCAACAAATACTAGTTAGTTGAATCATGCTATGGATAGTACCTGTGTTTCTGAGCGTAAGTATATATGTATACAATAATATCATCAGTGATGGGGATGGAGATATGGAATGGCTTTACCTCTGAAAGTTTTATTAAGCAAGCCCATGTGTCAGAATACCCATCTACTTGTATCTTCCTAACATATTGACTTTTAGTTACTTTACCAAGATATTAATCTTTTAACATGTGATTAATTATAATTTTTTAAGAAGTAGTATGACTTAAACATACTAATTGTAACTCCAATTCTGAGGTGATGATCATAAATGGATATTTGGGGATCTTTTTCAAAATTTCCAAAAAGATATGGCTAAATTAGCTCTCACTGATTTGAAGTTCTAGAAACAGAAATAATGAAGTGTTTCTTGAAAGTATTAAGTGTTTCAGAAATTTTATACATCTGAGTGGTATGATTTAGTATCTATTACTTTTCTTCTTGATATTTTTAGAATAACTATTTGTATCCAATATATTAAAATACAAGGAACATTCTATCTCATGAGATTTTCTTTCCTAGTTGTAAACATTACCACATTCTTTATATTACGTAAAATATGTAAATACTTACCCTTGATGGTACCCCTGTATAGAGGTTAGTAAAGATGATAGGTCACCAATTCTCAGGTATTTATAAAATTATCTCATTAAAATTAATCTAAAAGAGTTGAAGTTATTATATATAGAATTGAAAAAGGCCAAATTTGACACACAGTGCATTTCCGCAAAAATTAGAGAGCACTACAAATATTAATAATTCTCAAATCAGTGAATGGAATGCCTTTTCTGTTAATAGATGTCTTTTGAGAAATTACAGTGATGCATTGTTAATTTGTGTTTGTATAAGGTAAATATTTTATAAAATTTTAGGCTTTGAGAATACGGAAGCTATGGTAACACCTGCCATTTTACAGTGTGGCAAGACATGATTGTTTCCATCAAAAAGATTAAAGAAATTTAACAATATATTTTTTAAATCTTTTTGAATTGTGTGGCATAAATTTTACTTTTCCTTGGTATAATAAATAAAGTTCAGTGCACATGCTCTAGAACAGCCGTGGGCAAACTACGGCCCGCGGGCCGGATCTGGCCAGTTTGAACTGAATAAAACTAAAAAAAAAAAAAAGACCGTACCCTTTTATGTAATGATGTTTACTTTGAATTTATATTAGTTCACACAAACACTCCATCCATGCTTTTGTTCCAGCCCTCCGGTCCAGTTTAAGAACCCATTGTGGCCCTCGAGTCAAAAAGTTTGCCCACCCCTGCTCTAGAATCAGAGTTACTATAAGTGCATAGTTTTCTAGTTAAATCATGTTTCTTGTTAGCAGAATTTTACTACGCTTTGATTTGTTTTCTTAAACAACCTGAGCACATGAACTTCAATTTGTGCAAGGTTTTCAAAGGCTGATATATAGCCATTTTCAAAAAGATTATAAACAGGGGTATAGGGAAGGAGGGAAGAGGGAAAAGCATCTAAGAGGACCCATCCTTCTTTGCCTTACTCTAAAGAATTGTCCAAGAAATTAAAATTTGAGCCCAGCCACCATGGCTCAGTGGTTGAACATTGACCTATGAACCAGGAAGTCACAGTTCGATTCTTGGTCAGGGCATAAGCCCAGGTTGTGGGCTTGATCCCCAGTGTGGGATGTGCAGGAGGCAGCCAATCAATGATTCTCTCTCGTCATTGATATTTCTATCTCTCTCTCCCTCTCCCTTCCTCTCTGAAATCAATAAAAATATATGTTTTAAAAATTTGAAGCATTGAAGGCATTTGACAAATAAAATACAATCATTAGGAACCACCAGCTGGGTCCATCTCAAACACATAGTAAGCTCTATGTTTAATGAAGCCAATAAAATGACAGCATGAGCAGTTCCCAAGTACCTATTTCTTAATGCTAAAGAACCCTATAACTGATCATTAATGGGTAGATGAGCTTCTCTAACCATGAGATGGACTCACGGTTCTTAATGGTTTGTTTATGAAACAGCTGAGGTTTTTATTCAGCAGCAGCCATTTCAACATTTTTTAATAGCTGCTAAGTGAAATGTTGTGCTTAAGGTTATTTCAGTTAAGTAGTCTTTTAAAGTGCTGAGACTCTAATAGAGAAAGTTATGGAAGAAATCTCTAGTAGGCAAGAACAGGACTGCTACTACCTTTTAGCTAAAATTGTGAAAGTATATTGGGCCTAGTTTGCCTATAAATATACCATTTTAAAGTAGATGTATGTAGGGCATAAAACAGTGTTTTAAGAAGCAAAATGCTGCTTTCCTTACTATTTCTAATATACTTTTTATATTTTAGAAAAATGAATTCCTTTCTATATTAGAATACAAACATAGTAATTTGAATATAGCAAGTATTTCTTGAGAACTTGAGCACTGAGCTAAGCACTGTGGAGAATACAGAAAAACAAAGTACAGACCTTGCTTTAAAAAGCTAACAGGAGCCCTAGCCAGTTTTGCTCAGTGGATAGAGAATCAGCCCACGGACTGAAGGGTCCCAGGTTAGATTCCCATCAAGGGCACATACCTCAGTTGCATGCTCGATCCCATCCCTGGCCCCAGTCAGGGCATGTGCAGGAGGCAACCAGTTGATGTATCTCTCTCACATCGATGTTTCTCTCTCTCCCTCCCTTCTACTCTCTCTAAAAATCAATGGAAAAAAGTATCCTCAGGTGAGGATTAACAAAAAAAGCTAACAGAAAAATTGCCTTTAAGATATTTTTAAGAAATAAAAAGAAATTAATTAACTGTTGAATTGTATAGTACACATAAGTGACTTTGAGTGTTCAGAAAAAGGGGGAATCCATTAAAACTTGAGCATTCAAGGCATTGGCACTTGACTTGAGCCTTGAAGTCTGAATAGGATTTAAACTAGAGAGAAGAAGCAAGAAGAACCACATGAGCAAAGACAAGAGCCAACATAGCAGTGGCACTGGAAATGGAGGAATCATTATGGAATGATTTCACTTGGAACCACCTGAATAAAAGTAATGCAAAAAAACAAACTAGAAGGAAGGTGCAAAACCTATACCAAAGTCTAGGTTAAAGAGTGTCAATGTGCCATTGATAGAGATGAGGAATTTAAAAAGGGCAAGTAGTTTCCAATAAAAGATAACATTTAATTTTAGACATGTTTGACTTGTGGTATTATTATTTTGCAGCAAGATATCCAAATGGAAATTTTCAGTGTTCAATTAGAGATGAGGGACTAGAACAGGTTGGAAAATATAAAACTAGCGATATAGATTTGATTGTTATCAGCATAGAAGTAATTGTCAAAGCTATTAAATATAGATAAATTGGTATACTTTCCTTAGAAAGAAAAGCAGATAATTAAAAGCTAAATTTTGGGGGAAAGCAAGAGTGTTAGAGGAAAGTGAAAGAATGGAAGAGTGTTAGGAAGGGTGTGATCAACAGTGTCACAAGCTGCAAAGTCAAAGGGAAACGTTCTGAGAAGAGGACACTGAATTTGGCAATAAAGAAAAAAAGATGAACTGGAAACTGGAAAGGAAAAGTTCATTTGTCTTGTGATAAATGCAAAGAGAGAATAACAAAACTAAGAATTTTTTAAATAATAGAAATAATCCACACATTTTGGGGGTTATATATGTCTATATCCTCTACATATGTATGTGCCTTGCTACTAGATATGTGCTAGTAGAGTCCTTGTGTTTGATTGGCTTGTGTCCTTGAAAATAAGCTATTACCATAATAATATGAGGAGAATATAATATTCTCACATAGAGTTTTAATAGGACATTGGATTCTTAACGTCTTTTAAGTGACGCTACGACCAAAGTGCCATAAATCAGTTAAATCAAAAAGTATAGTAGGTTATTATTCAAAAAACTTTTATTAAACATCTATAAAATAACATTATGCTACTAAACATAATGGAAGATAGCAATATAAATAAACAGTAGTTTCTGTTTTCCAGGAGCAAAAAGAACGAAAAGATTGGCATTTGAATTTTGGTTCACCCCTTAGTATTTATATAACTTTGGGCAAGTCATTTAATTCATTACTTTTTGAAAAAAAATATTTCTGAGGGTCAGCTTCCTTATCTGTAAAGCCAGGATAACAATACCTCTCCTGTAGAGTTGTAGAGTCTAGAAATAGTAGTCTATTTACCTAGCATAGTATCTAGCGCATGGTAAGTTCATAGTTACCAGTAACTTTCTATTATTGCCTACTTCTTAAAGGGTTCTCTATAAATATTAGTATCTCTTCCTTTTTGCTTACACCCATCAATCACTAACAAAAATTGTGGCCACTATGATATATCACTAACATGCAAGAAGTAACCTTTGTTATGTCTTCTGAAATCAAAAAGTAGGTGAACCAAGGCCTATAAAATTCATTTTGACTTCCTAGTACAGATTTCAGTGAGCATACTTAAAGAGAGTCAAGAGCTTTCAAGGCTGGGATCTGTTTTCTTTTCTTTTTTTTCTTTTTTTAAATATATTTTATTGATTCTTTACAGAGAGGAAGGGAGAGAGATAGAGAGTCAGAAACATTGATGAGAGAGAAACATCGATCAGCCGCCTCCTGCACATCCCCCACCGGGGATGTGCCCACAACCCAGGCACATGCCCTTGACCGGAATCGAACCTGGGACCTTCCAGTCTGCAGGCCGACGCTCTATCCACTGAGCCAAACCGGTTCCGGCAGGATCTGTTTTCTTAAATGGGTTGAACATATACATAAAAGCCATTCATTAGGATCAACCTTTGAGTTTCTGAATAGTAACTGATTATAAGTTGTCAAAGTCTATGGTTCCAAAGGTTTTCTTAGTTTTTATTAGGAACGTTTTCATATATACACAAAAGTAGAAAGAATAGTAAAATCCACTCTCCCATACATCCATCAGCCAGTCCCAACAACTATCAACTAAAATGTTATTTTTGTGTTTTTTTAAATATATTTTTATTGATTTCAGAGATGATGGGAGAGGGAGAGAGAGACAGAAGCATCAATGATGAGAGAGAATCATCAATCGGCTGCCTCCTGCATCCTTCCTCCTGGGGATTGAGCATGCAACCCAGGCATGTGTCCTGACCAGGAATCAAACTGTGACATCCCAGTTCATAGGTCGATGCTCAACCACTGAGCCACACCAGCTGGGCTAAAATGGGTTTTAACAGAACCATTTCAGTAAAAAATTATATTTCCAGCTCTTTATCAGTGTTTCTCTAAATCATTATTTTTAATCCCATATCATGAATCTAGTTAGTTTATTTTATTAATAGTCAAATATTTATTTTCTATAAATATAAAATTTTTTTAAGACATGTTTTAAAATCACAACATCAAAAGAAAAATGCATGGCTTTTTTTTTAATGGGAGAGAGTTAAATATGCTGGTAGAATATATTTTGTTCTGTCTTTGTTTTTAAGGTTTGGCTTGAGCAACAAGTTTGATACTGAATTTCCCTCCGTTCTAACAGGGAAGGTAAGTGAGAGTTTGCTCTGAACTTTTCAATTCTAAAAACATTGTTTTATGATGTATTTAGTGTTATGAAAAATGTTTGACTCACTGGTAATGAAATCTCATAGTAAGAGGCCAGGGTACTTGGAGGCTGTGCCATTAGTGACTGAAGGCTATGCCTATGACCAGTTATTTTGTTCATTGTCCATTAATGCCAGCCATCATTTACTTATTTGTTCAGTTTTTACAGTTTTGCTGTTTTTCTCAGCCCTGGTAGCTATAACTGTTTTCATTTAGGTCAGTAATTTCCCTTGTGTTTGTGTGTGTGTGTGTGCGTGCGTGCGTGTGTGTGTGTGTGTGTGTGTGTTTTGTTGTTGTTGTAAGCGGCAGGAACGATACTGGGTGTTAGACTGATGGGGTCAGAACTGACCTGGGTTCAACAACCTCGGTACTTGAGTTCCGGCTAGGAAAGAATTCAGAGCCAAGATTCAAATGAACACTCAGTGAACATTTATTTGGTAAATGGTGGAGGTAGAAAGAGTAATTCCTAGAATAAATGGGCTTAAGAAACAAGTTATAGAGGTAAAGCAAGGGCCCTTGGATCTTGGGAATAAGGAAGGAAATGGCGACATGTGTGGTGGGAGAAGGAAGGGGAGAGAAAGGGAAGGAGAAGGTAAAGGGAAAGGCACTGCTGTGCTTTCAGGAGGGAGGGAAGAAAGAAGGGAGAGTGTGCTGGGTCCTCCATCCTAAGGGTTTTAAGGGTGAAGATTTGGGGGGAGGTCCTAGGGCAGTGATGGCGAATCTATGACACGTGTGTCAGTGGTGACACACGAACTCATTTTTTTGGTTGATTTTTCTTTGTTAAATGGCATTTAAATATACAAAATAAATATCAAAAATATAAATCTTTGTTTTACTACGGTTGCAAATATCAAAAATTTTCTATATGTGACACGGCACCAGAGTTAAGTTAGGGTTTTTCAAAATGCTGACAAGCCAAGCTCAAAAGGTTCGCCATCACTGTCCTAGGGGAAGATATTAATAGAACATTCAGCTTCTTTCCAGGTGTGTCCTTTCAGGGTCTAAGTCTCCACTGATTGATTGGTTGATGCCAGGGCAGGGGGTCATTATCCAATACAGCTGGTCCTGAGGTCATCCATGGGGTCACTGGTCTGGTTTTGTTGTTTTTCTGGGCCTGGAGCTGAAATACAACTGAGATCTAAATGTTATCTCTAGGGAGGAAAGGTCAGGGGGTCCAAACCACTTGACCAGTGATATGCTAGGGGAGGAAAAGTCACCCTGGGGGCGAGGTCCCACCCTACAATTGTCCTTTGCTAGGCACTTGGGCTTTCCACCCTGATGACTTGTACCTAGCCCATCGTCCTTGCTCTGCTCATGTCTGTCTAACTGCCTACCACACTTTCAGGCATTTCTTTTTATTTACTGGTGTATTTTTTCCAATGCAAATCAATTCCATAAAATGAGAAGTTACTATGAATCAAAGCATAAATATACAAACAATATATAATCAAAAATAGATGTACAGCATCTACTCTAATAAAAGAGAAACATGCAAATTGGTGTCACTCGGCTACATCTACCAGCCAATCAGGGCGACTATACAAATTAACCCAACAAAGATGGTGGCGGCCACGGAGCTGGAGGCTTGGGTTGCCCCCAGCGATGGAAGAAGCCAAGCTTCCTGCCCAACCTGGGCGCCGCTCAAGGAGTGGCTGGGGGCCTGGGTTGCCGGGGGTGACCCAGGCTTCCAGCCCACCCTGGCCACTGCTCAAGGGAGAGAACAACCCACAGGCATGGCCAGGAACCTGAGAGATCAACACAGAGGGGCGCCTGCTCTGAGCCTCCGATGCAGCTGGGGGCAGGCCCCCAGGAGGGACACACACACACACACACACACACACACACACACACACACACAGGGACACCTGCTCCGAGCCTCTGTTGCCAGACTGCGGCTTAGGCCAGCTCCCCTAAGCCATCAGTAGGACATCCACTGAGGGCTCCTGGACTGTGAGAGGGGACAGGCTGGGCTGAGGGACTCCCAACCCCCAGTGCACGAATTTTGTGCCCTGGACCTCTAGTTTAGGTATAAAACAAAGGGGAATGTTCATTCACACATGGAAACTTGAGATATTTGGATATGGTGTTGCTAAGTAGGTTTCCAAAGATGGAAAAAAATTACTATGGTTATCAACACTACTGTGGCCCTATTAGATACTGAAACATCTAAGCATCAATGTGTGACCATGCAAAACAAGACTTTAGAGAATGTCTATTTTCAAAAGAGTTTCTGTGCATTGAGGCAATTGTGAAAATATTTACTTTCCAGAATCAAGCCCACATTAGGCTTAGGATCATGTTCTAACTATATAAAAATATTGACCAATAAAAGAAAGTGTTCCAAATGTGGCTCTTCTGATTCATAGTTTTTTTTTTTTAAAGTATGTACAGAAAGTATAAAAGTTTTTTTGAATTTAATGTAACTAAGCTTCCAGTCTTTTTTTTTTTTATTGATGCTATTGGGGTGACATTGGTTAATAAAATTATATAGGTTTCAGGGTTATAATTCTATAATACATCATCTGCATATTGTATTGTGTGTTCACCAACCCAAATCTTCCGTTACCATTTATCCCCTCTTTACCCACTTCTACCTCCTGTCACCCCCCTTTCCCTCTGGTAATCACCATACTGTTATCTGTGTATAAGAGGTTGTTTTCCTTTGCTTAATCCCTTCACCTTTTTCACCCAGCCCACTATGATTTCATTTATATGTGAAATCTGGTGAACAAAATAAACTAACAAAATAGAAACATATTCATAGAGAACAGACTGACAGTTCTCAGAGGTAAAAAGGGGGTTGGCGACTGAGTGAAAAAGCTTCACATATTTGCCTTTTTAATTTTAAGATTTGTCGATTTTACCTTCAAAACAAATCATTTCTTAAAT
Organism: Myotis myotis; assembly: GCF_014108235.1. Lineage (NCBI taxonomy): Eukaryota > Metazoa > Chordata > Mammalia > Chiroptera > Vespertilionidae > Myotis > Myotis myotis. The sequence continues at coordinate 79,673,438 of NW_023416346.1, read as the reverse complement.
TGTAAAAAGTATTCAATATATGCAGAAATAAAAATTTTGAAATTAGTTGAGGTTCATGTACTTCAACTCTTTGGAATTAGTTTAGCAAAATGAATCTGGTACTCTTGTTGAATAGGGGAGTGATAAGTATATAAGCAAAATTTACTCATTATAGTTGAATTTGGAGTATATTCCAATACATCATTGACAGATTCTGGAATGAGATGGGGAAGGAGGGAAAAAAGACCTATAAATATTGGTACATATCAATTACTACATAAAAAGTCAAATGCAATGTCAAATCAAAGAGTTCAGTGCCTGAGAGAATAGTGATAAGTTAACAATATAAAACTTTATCTAGAGTTACATGGACATTAAATTAGTATTGTGAAACAATACATTGAGGATTTATAGGAATACCTGGAAATTCCTTCTAATGTACATATAAATAGAGCCATGGAAGCTTTTTACATTACCCATTTTATGGCCTTATAGCTTTAATGAACCAATTGAAATCTGACTCTGTTCCAAATCCCATCCCTTATCTCTAGATAAAATAAAATCTGTTCATTTTCAAAATAGAATTTTGTGTGTCCATACTTAAGCCACATTTAAGGAAATCACCTCTGAACTAATTTTGGATGCGTCTCTTCATCTTGTACATGAAGCTGCTACAGATTTAATATCAACATTCATCATCTAGTCAGACCCTATACATGTTCTTTAAACCAATCAAATATGGGATCCTAAACATTTTCTATGTCAATAAAATTAGGTGTGGAATTATCAGATTCAATGAAGACCTGTTTTTTCTCTGTCACACTGGATGTCTAGATTCTATTTAGATTGGGTTTGGAAGATGGAGAAATATAGACGTTTCTAGGCCTGAATCTTTTAACAGTAGAGGTGTAGAGATAGAACTAGATTGCTGAGAGCCTGGCTATTGACTGCAAAGCACTGCCACTTGCCTTAGTGGTGGTACTCAATGGATTTGGAGTAGTTAAGGTTTTGTGGGAGGGATTACTGGAAGGTGATAAAGCAATTGTTTGATTTGAATAAATCTGCATGGGTAGGAGCAACACCAGAAGCAGCAGCCCCAGTTGAAGCCTGGCTACATCACTTTGCCCATGTCCTCTCTGTCAGTGAGTGGCTGCATCTCACTTTGGATGTGGAGTGGGTGGGGAACCTGCGGCTCTAGGCAGGAGCAGGCAAGGTTTAATATCCGATGTTTTGGAGTGAACAAAGTTACCATTTTTCAACATTGCATCACTCTTTTTTAAGCTATCTTGTGATCTGATTTTGTTATATATCAAAAGCATCAAGTTTTTGGTTATTTTTATACCATTTAGATAGTTTGAATTTCTAAACTTGGATTCTGCAATAAATTATCTTTCTGTTCCCTCATTCCTCTATATTGAGTAGTTTCTTCCAATATGGAGATACATTAGTCAGAGACTTCCTTACAGCAGTAATGCTAACTTTTCAGCCCAAAAGGTAAGTCTCTGACTAAGGCAAAGGGTTATTTACACATTTTTGTTACTTGAGAAATGTAGATGAAGAAAGAGGAAAGCTGTTATATTATAAAATACTTAATAATTTCCAAATGGTTAAGAAGTGAGTGATTGGGGCCAAAATGTTGATTTGGGGTTAAAAATAAGTTAACTTTTTGTAGTTAGAAACCCATAATTTAATATCATTTTGTTTAATTTTACTATTAGAATAATGCTATTTCTTAGTATAGATTTTGGTCATACTTTAAAATCATTTCATTCTCCAAAGAGCTTTAATATGCTATTTTAGTGTTAATTTTTCTCCTATTCTAATTGAGAAAAACAAGGTTCAAGTCACTATGTATAGTGTGTATAATAAAGGGGAGAAATAAGCATATTAATAATTATAAGAAGTAATTCTAGAAGGATACACATGAAACTAATACAAGTGATAACTTTCATGGGAGAAGAAATGAAATGAATGGAAGCAAGGGTAAAGATGAAACTATTTTCTAAATATCATTTATTATTGAAAAATTGATAATAGCAATTAAAAGTGGAGGCGGAGTAAGTGCAAGTCCACAGACATGCTCCCAGGACCAATTTGTGATTACAACTAAAATTAAAAAAAAAAAACCCACCCAGAATAATCAGCTGAAGACTAGCTGGAGACAACCCTGATAACCAAGGACAGAAAGTGGAGACCACAGAGACCGGTAGGAAGTGTGGAGGCGTGAAATGGCTGGCCAGGCTTGCACAGACAACCGCTGAAATTCTGGAGAGATATTTCAGCTGTAGGGAGTTGTCACTGAGAACTCTGGGGTCTAATCCCTAAGCTGTACCTCTACCTCCCAGCAGAGAGCACCAGAACTGAAAAAGGTGCCCTCGTAACATCTGACTGTGAAAACCAGCAGGGTTGCTGTCTGCCAGGGAGAGATGGCTGGAAGTGCAAGCACCCTCTTAAAGGGCCAATGCACAACACTCACCTTGGTCTTTAGCAGAAGGAGGACAAAGTGACCTGGAATTGTATAAACATAAGCCAGGGCTGGGGGATCTGGGGTTAGAACTTGGAAGGCAGACACCCCAGTTTCCTGTGCTGAGTCATTCCCTCATGTTACACAGGGCATCTCTCAGGCAAACCTTTGCTATTCTGCAGTTTTGGCCAGGGAGGAAGACAGTTGACCACATTATTGGAAAAATCGCTTGCTCCACCCTGTGGAGTATCTGAGACTGAGAATAACAGTTAGCCTCCAGGCAGAAACAATCGCCCCAACCTGTTGAAAAACCTCTCGCTCAACCAGTGGAAGACTGATTGAGGCTATTCCAGACTGCATCTAATCAGTCTGCAGCCAGAGGCAGGTTTCTGGGGGCTTTGAACCTTTGCCTGATCTAATTAGTCGGAAACAGCAGTTTGGATCCCCACCAAAGAAACCATCCTGGACTGCTCAGGGAGGCAAAAGCCAGTGGGATACCAAGTGCCTGCAGCTGACACCTGCAGGATCAGCTTCATGGGAGAAGGGAGTATAGCTCAGAACAGTGTCAATCAAGGTATGAGACCCAATGCAGATTCTGACCACTGAACTGCTAAGGGATTCAACCTCTCAGACCTCAATCAGGTCACCCAGGGCCAGAAAGAGAAAGGGACTCACATTCAGCTGCACTAGAGAAGCTTCCAGGAGGCCCCGGATAGGCATACCAAGGGACCAAATTCAACATTAGAGTAAAATCCAACAAGCCCCACAAATAGCAGACCCAAAGCACCCATATAACAGCTGGCATGACCACATTGGGATTGAATCTCACTGGCAGCAAGTCAGAGGGTAGATCCTTCCTACAAATGGGATATCAACACTCAAGTCCCAACTATAATAGCAGAGCACAAACAATGCACACAAAGGTCATTCCTAGAGCATCCAGCTCAGCTGGACAAAGATACTACACCACCGGACTCCTCAGGACACTTTCTGCATAAGGCCATCCCACAAAGACTGGGAGGCATAACAATTCTATTTAATACATAGAAGCAAATACAAAGAGACAGGTAAAATGAGGAGTCAAAGAAACAACCCCCAAATGAGAGAAAAGAAGGAATTTCCAGAAAAAGAACTAAATGAGATGGAGGCAAGCAACCTATCAGATATAGAGTTCAAAGCAATGGTTACATAGATGTTTAAGGAACTTAGTATAAATTACAATAACATGAAAAGGGAAATCAAAGCCATGAACAAGAACCAGACAGAAATGAAGAATGCTATATCTGACACCAAAGAACACACTGGAAGGGATTAAAAGTAAACTGGATTAAGCAAAGGATCGAATCAGCTATTTGGAAGACAAGGTAGAAATAAATACTCAATTAGAGCAGCAAATCAGAAAAAGAATTAGAAAGCAGGAAAATAGCTTAAGGGAGTGCTGGGACAACATGAAAAGTAATGACATCTGCATTGTGGGAATACTAGAAAGGGAAGAGGGTGAGCAAAAAACAGAGAAGCTGTTTAAAGAAATAGTGACAGAAAACTTTCCCAACCTGGTGAAGGAAAATGTCACACAAGTTGAGGAGGCACAGAGAGTTGTAATGAACCCAAAGAGACCCACAAATAGACACATCATGATTAAAATGGCAAATATTAAAGACAAAGAAAGAATCTTAAATTTAGCACGAGAGAGACAGAAAATTATCCAAAAAGGAATTCCCATTAAAATGTCAGCTGACTTTTCAATAGAAATACTTCAGGCCTAGAGGGAGTAGCATAAAGTATGCAAAGTAATTAAAAGCAAGACCCTAAATCCAAGACTACTGTAGCCAGTGAAAATATCATTTAAAATTGAAGGTGAAATAAAAAGCTTTCCAGACAAAAAGAAGGTTAAAGGAGTACATTACCACCAATGCAAGAAATGTTACAGGGCCTGCTTTAAGAAAAAGAAAGAGAGAGAGAGAGAGAGAGAGAGAGAGAGAGAGAGAGAGAGAGAGAGGATCATAGGCATAAAGAAAATGAAAATGGCAACAAATAAATACCTATAATAATAACCTTAGCCCTAGCTGGTTTGGCTCAGTGGATAATGTTTTGGCCTGGGGACTGAAGGGTTCCAGGTTCCATTCTAGGCAAAAGCACATGCCTGGGTTGTGGGCTTGATCCCCAGTAGGGGTTGTGCAGGAGGCAGCCAAGCAATGATCCTCTTGCATCATTTATGCTTCTATCTCTCTCTCCCTCTCCCTTCCTCTCTGAATCAATAAAAATATATTAAAAATAATAATGATAACAACCTTAAATGTAAATGGATTAAATGCTCCAGTCAAAACACATAGAGTGACTGAATAGATAAGAAAACATGACCCATATATATGCTGTCTATAAGAGACACACCTGAAAACAAAAGATACACACAGACTGAGAGTGATGAGAAGGAAAATATATATTTCATGCAAATGGAAAAGAAACAAAAGCCGGAGTAGCAATACTCATATCAGGGAAAATAGACTCCAAAACAAAGGCCATAACAAGAGACAAAGAAGGCCACTTCATAATACTAAATGGAATGATACAACAAGAAAATATAACCCTTGAAAACATATATGCACCCAATATTGGAGCATCCAAGTACATAAAAAACTCTTGATGGACTTTAAGGGAGATATCAACAGCCATACAGTCATAGTAGGGGACTTTAACACCCACTGACATTACTGGATAGATCTTCCAGACAAAAAAAATGAACAAAGAAACAGAGGCCTTAAATGACACACTAGATCAGATGGATCTAACTGATATTTACAGAACATTTCACCCCAAAGCAACAGAATATACATTCTTCTCCAGGTCATATGAAACATTCTCAAAGATAGACCACATGTTAGAGCATAAAATAAGTCTATACAAATTCAAGAAGATTGATATGATACCAAGCATTTTCTCAGATCACAATGGCATGAAGTTAGAAATCAACTACAATAAAAAAAACCTCAAAAATGCTCAAATACATGGAGGCTAAGTAGCATGTTATTAAACAATGAATGGGTTACCAATGATATCAAGCAAGAAATTTAAAACTTCCTGGAAACAACTGAAAATGAACACACAACTACCCAAAACCTATGGGATAAGGTGAAAGCAATCCTGAGAGGTAAGTTGATAGCACTACAAGCCTATATCAAGAAACCAGAAAAAGGACTAATAAACTATCTAACCCAGTGGTTCTCAACCTTCCTAATGCCGCAACCCTTAAATACAGTTCCTCATGTTGTGGTGACCCCCAATTTCATTGTTACAAATTGAACATAATTAAAGCATAGTTATTAATCACAAAACAATATGTAATTATATATGTGTTTTCCAATGGTCTTAAGCGACCCCTGTGAAAGGGTCATTCGACCCCCAAAGGGGTTGTGACCCACAGGTTGAGAACTGCTGATATAACCCTACAACTAAATGACTTAGAGAACAGCAGGAAAAGCCCATAGGAAGTAGAAGGAAGGAAATAATAAAGATCAGAGTGGAAATAAATGACATATAGACTAAAAAAAAAGTTTGGTCAATGAACCCCAGAACTGATTCTTTGAAAAGATAAACAAACAGCTGACTCTCACAGCCAGTTGGCCTGGAGGTCAAATCCCCCCAGTATTAACTACAACAATCAAGGCTTAACTACAACAAGACTGCGCACAAAGACCACTAGGGGGTGCACCAAGAAAGCATTAAAAAAAATGCGGAGACAAAGAAACAGGACAAAATTGTCAATGGAAGATATAGAGTTCAGAACCACACTTTTAAGGTCTCTCAAGAACTGTCTAGAAGCTGCCGATAAACTTAATGAGATCTACAAGAAATCCAATGAGACCCTCGATGTTATGATAAAGAACCAACTAGAAATTAAGCATACACCGACTGAAATAAAGAATACTATACAGACTCCCAACAGCAGACCAAAGCACAAGAATCAAGTCAAAGATTTGAAATGCGAAGAAGCAAAAAACACCCAACCAGAAAAGCAAAATGAAAAAAGAATCCAAAAATACGAAGATAGTGTAAGGAGCCTCTGGGACAGCTTCAAGCGTACCAACATCAGAATTATAGGGGTGCCAGAAGATGAGAGAGAGCAAGATATTGAAAACCTATTTGAAGAAATAATGACAGAAAACTTCCCCCACCTGGTGAAAGAAATAGACTTACAGGTCCAGGAAGCGCAGAGAACCCCAAACAAAAGGAATCCAAAGAGGACCACACCAAGACACATCATAATTAAAATGCCAAGAGCAAAAGACAAAGAGAAAATCCTAAAAGCAGCAAGAGAAAGAAACTCAGTTACCTACAAGGGAATACCCATACGACTGTCAGCTGATTTCTCAACAGAAACTTTGCAGGCCAGAAGGGAGGGGCAAGAAATATTCAAAGTGATGAATACCAAGAACCTACAACCAAGATTACTTTACCCAGCAAAGCTATCATTCAGAATTGAAGGTCAGATAAAGAGCTTCACAGATAAGGAAAAGCTAAAGGAGTTCATCACCACCAAACCAGTATTATATGAAATGCTGAAAGGTATCCTTTAAGAAGAGGAAGAAGAAGAAAAAGGTAAAGATACAAATTATGAACAACAAACATGCATCTATCAACAAGTGAATCTAAGAATCAAGTGAATAAATAATCTGGTGATCATAATAGAATCAGGGACATAGAAAGGGAATGGACTGACTGTCCTTGGTGGGGAAAGGGGTGTGGGAGATGCGGGAAGAGACTGGACAAAAATCGTGCACCTATGGATGAGGACAGTGGGTGGGGAGTGAGGGCGGAGGGTGGGGCGGGAGCTGGGAGGAGGGGAGTTATGGGGGGAAAAAAGAGGAACAAATGTAATAATCTGAACAATAAAGATTTAATTTAAAAAAAAAGAAAAGATAAACAAGATAGATGAACACCTAGACAAACTCATCAAGAAACAAAGAGAAAGGAACCAAATAAACAAAATAGGAAATGAAAGAAGCAATATAACAATGGATACCACAGAAATACAAAAGGTTGTAAGGAAATACTATCCTATCTAATAAAAGAGAAACAAGGTAATTGGCGTACGACCGCTACCCTTCTCATTGGCTAATCAGGGCGATATGCAAATTAACTGCCGGCCAAAATGGCGGCCGGCAGCCAGGCAGCTTGAAACTAACATGAGGCTTGCTTGCTTCAGTGACGGAGGAAACCAACGTTCCCCGCCTGCAGCTGCAGGTTTCTGAGCCTGCAGTTTCAAACATTGTAACAAATATAGAAGTTAAACAAAACCTCAGAAACCTGCTTTCAGCGAGCCGAGCTGGGATCTCAGAGCTGGAGTTGATACAGAGTTTCGATTGTAGAACCGAAACAAACCAGATACCTGCTTTCAGGAGCGGAGGCCTAAGAGCTGGAGCCTCAGAGCTAAAGCTGCCCCAGAATAAAAAAAAGAAAAAAAGAAAAAAAGGAGCGGTTGGGAGCTTCTGTCACCCACCAGCCTGAAAACAGCCTTCAGCCCCTCACCCAGGCTGGCCAGGCATCCCAGTGGGGACCCCCACCCTGATCCAGGACACCCTTCAGGGCAAACCAGCCGGCCCCTACCCATGCACCAGGCCTCTATTCTATATAGTAAAAGGGTAATATGCCTCTCAGCACCGGGATCAGCGGAGCCGTGAGGCCTCCCGGCTCCGGGATCAGCGTGACAGGGGGCAGCGGCCAAACCCCCTGATTGCCCTGCGGCTCTGTGTGTGACAGGGGGCGGGGCCACAACCTCCCTATCCGTCCTGCTCTGTTCCTGACAGGGGAAGGCACCCCAAACCCCTGATAGGCCCTGCTCTGTGCCTGATGGGGGGAGCTCCCCAACCCCCTGATCGCCCTGCGGCTCTGTGTGTGACAGGGTGTGGTGCCCCAACCCCCCCACCCCACAGGCCCTGCTCTGTGTGTGATGGGGTAGAGCCATAATCTCCCCATTGGCCCTGCCCTGAGTGTGAGAGTGGTGGCGCCCCAACCCCCTGATTGGCCCTGCTCTGTGGGTGATAGAGGGTGGCACCCCAACCCCCCCCCCCCCGCCACGGGCCCTGCTCTGTGTGTGATGGGGTAGAGCCATAATCTCCCCATCGGCCCTGCCCTGAGTGTGACAGTGGTGGCGCCCCAACCCCCTGATCGGCCCTGCTCTGTGGGTGATAGAGGGCGGCGCCCCAACCCCCTGATCTGCCCTGCTCTGTGCGTGACAGGGGGGAGCTGCCCAACCCCCTGATTGACCCTGCTCTGTGCCTGACAGGTGGGAGCTCCCCAACCCCCTGATCGGCCCTGCTCTGTGCGTGACAGGGGGTGGCGCCGCAACCTCCCCATCGACCCTGCCTTGAGTGTGACAGGGGGCGGTGCCCCAACCTCCCAATCCGCCTTGCTCTGTGCATGACAGGTGCTGGCGCCCCAACTCCCCAATCGGCCCTGCTCTGAGCCTGACCAGGGGCTGCGCCTAAGGATTGGGCCTGCCCTCTGCCACCTGGGAGCAGGCCTAAGCCAGCAGGTCGTTATCTCCCGAGGGGTCCCAGACTGCGAGAGGGCACAGGCCGGGCTGAGGGACCCCCCTTTCCCCCCGAGTGCACAAATTTTTGTGCACCGGGCCTCTAGTTAATAATATATGCCACAAATTGGACAACCTGGGATAAAAGGACAAATTACTAGAAACATACAATCTTCCAAATCTCAATCAGGAAGAATCAGAAAACCTGAATAGACCAATAAGAACTGATGAAACTGAAGCAGTAATTAAAAGACTTCCAGCAAACAAAATTCTTGACTGCATGGATTTACAGGTGAATTTTACCAAACATTCAAAGAAGAACTAACACCTATTCTCCTCAAACTATTCCTAAAAATTCAAGAGGAAGGAACACTTCCAAGCTCTTTTTAAGAAGCCAGCATTATCCTCATTTCAAAACCAGATAAAGAAACTACAAAAAAAAATTACAGGCAATATCCCTGATGAACACAGATGCTAAAATCCTAAATAAAATATTAGCAAATTGGATTCAGCAATTTATGAAAAAGATCATACACCATGATCAAATGAGATTTATTCCAGAGATGCAAGGCTTCTACAATATTCACAAATCAATAAACATGATACATCACACAAAGAAGTTGAAAGATGAAAATCACATGATCATATCAATAGATGCAGAAAAAGCATTCATCAAACCCAGCACCCCTTTTTGATAAAAATCCTCAACAAAGTGGGAATAGAGGGATGGGACCTCAACATAATAAACCTACAACCAACATAATACTCAGTGGGCAAAAACTAAAAGCCTTTCCCTTAAGAACAGGAAAAAAGACAAAGATGTCCACTTTCACCACTCTTATTCAACATAATACTGGAAGTCCTAGCCACAGCAATCAGACAAGAGGAAGAGATAAAAAAGCATCCAAATTGGAAAGGAGGAAGGAAAACTATCAGTATTCACAGATGGCATGATATTGTATATAGAAAACCCTAAAGACTCCACCAAAAAAGCTACTAAACTTAATAAATGAATTCAGCAAGGTAGGAGGATACAAAATCAACATCTACAATTGGTTTTATACACCAATAATGAACTCTTAGGAAGAGAAACTAAACAAACAATCCCATTTATCTTTGCAACAACAATACAAATAAGATACCTAGGAATAAACTTAACCAAGGAGGTAAAAGACCTGTACTTGGAAAACTTTAAGGCATTGAAGAAAGTAGTAGAGGAAACTACAAACAAATGGAAGTTTTTACCATGTTCATGGATTGGAAGAATTTACATCATTAAAATGTCTATACTACCCAAGGAAATCTACAGATTCAATGCAATTCCTATTAAAATACCAATGGCATACTTCACAGAGCTAGAACAAATACTCCAAGAATTTATATGGAACCATGAAAAACGCCGAATAGCTGAAGCAATCTTGAGAAAGAAGAACAAAGTAGGAGGGAACACAATACTAGATATGAAACTATACTACAAAGCCATTGTAACCAAAACATCCTGGTACTGGCAGAAGAACAGGCATATAGACCAATGGATCGGAAGAGAGACCCCAGAAATGGACCCAAGCCATTACACTCAATATTTGACAAAGGAGGCAAGAACATACAATGGAGTAAAGATAGTCTCTTCAATAAATGTTGCTGGGAAACTAGACCTACATATGCAATAGGATGAAACTAGACCAGGAGTGGGCAAACTTTTTGACTCGAGAGCCACAATGGGTTCTTAAACTGGACCGGAGGGCCGAAACAAAAGCATGGATGGAGTGTTTGTGTGAACTAATATAAATTCAAAGTAAACATCATTACATAAAAGGGTACAGTCTTTTTTTTTTTTTTTTAGTTTTATTCATTTCAAATGGGCTGGATCCGGCCCGCGGGCCGTAGTTTGCCCACGGCTGAACTAGTCCACCAATTTACACCATACACTATAATAAACTCAAAGTGGATAAAATATTTAAATGTAAGTCATGAAACTATAAAAATCTTAGAGAAGATAGGCAGTCAAGTGTCAGACATCTCACATAGCAGTATGTTTACTGATACATCTCCTAGGGCAGTGGTCGGCAAACTGTGGCTCGCGAGCCACATGTGGCTCTTTGGCCCCTTGAGTGTGGCTCTTCCACAAAATACCGACTTCTGCGCATGGGCCACAAAGTTTCAATCACACTATATGTGCGCACCCACACGTGGTATTTTGTGGAAGAGCCACACTCAAGGGGCCATAGAGCCGCATGTGGCTCATGAGCCGCAGTTTGCCGACCACTGTCCTAGGGCAAAGGAAACTAAGGAGAAAACAAACAAATGGGACTACATAAATAAAAAGCTTCTGCACTGGCTCTAGCTGGTTTGGCTCATTGGATAGAGCATCAGCCTGTGGACTGAAGGGCCAGGCCCCAGTTCGAGTGCTCTCAAGGGCACATGCCTGGGTTGTAGGCTCAATCCCCAGTAGGGGGCATGCGGGAGGCAGCCGATCAACGATTCTCTCTCATCATTGATGTTTCTATCTCTCTCCCTCCCCCTTCCTCTCTGAAATCAATTAAATACATATATATATATATATATATATATATATATATATTTAAAAATGTAATAATCCTATGTAATAAAGAGCTAATATGCAAAGGGTCATCATGCCCTCATGCTGCCACACCATAACAGCTCAGACACTCAACACTGGAGAGACAGGAATGGGGACCAGCCAGGAACAAATGAGCTCATGAGAGAGGAATGGGGACCAGCCAAGCTGCACACCCCACGGTCCTGGGCGCCAGCAGCTGCACCTGCTCCTGCAGCCTGGGAGAGGGACAAGCTACCCGCCCCATGGTCCCTGGCACCAGCGGATGGGACTGCAGCCCAGGAGAGGGAAAAGCTGCCCGCCCCACAGTCCTGGGTGCTAGCGCATGTGGCTGTGGTCTGGGAGAGGGACAAGCCATTCACCCCATCGTCCCAGGCACCTGTAGCTGTGGCCCTGGTGAAGCCGCCTGCCCACGGTTCCCTGTGGCTGCGGCCAGCCCGGGCAAAGCTGGCTTGGGTCCTGTGTGCTTGTGACTGGCTGGAGGAGGGAATCCTGTGTCCTGGGTGCGGGGAGAGGCAGAGGTAGTTAGGGGCGATCAGGCCAGCAGGGAAGCAGTTAGGGGTGATCAGGCAGGCAGGCAGAGATGATTAGGGGTGATCAGGCAGGCAGAGGTGGTTAGGGGCAGCAATCAGGCAGGCAGGAAGGCAAGCAGTTAGGAGCCAGCGGTTCTGGATTGCGAGAGGCAGTCAGACATCCTCCAAGGGGTCCTGGATTGGAGAGGGTGTGGGCTGGGCTGAGGGCCCCCCCCCCTTGCACAAATTTCGTGCAACGGGCCTCTAGTCTATATATATAAAAGCCTAAGCAACCTTTACGACCGAACAAGTGGAACAACCAGTTGACCAGTCACTATGATGCGCACTGACCACCAAGGGTAAGATGCTCAACACAAGAGCTGCCCCCTGGTGGTCAGTGCACTCCCACAGCCAACATCCTATGGCTAGCCAACCTTCCCCGGCCGGCAAACCTCCCGCGGTCCCTCCCTTTGCCCCTTCCCTGTCCAGCAGGCCCCCTCTGGCAGGCCCCATCTGGCGGCTGGCAGGTCCCCAAGCCCCAGCCAACAGCCAGCAGGCCCCAGCTGGCTCGGCCCCTATCGGGACTGGGCGAGATGGTCCTGATAGGCCCTGATCACCAACCAGGCCTTGGGACCCCACCCATGGACAAATTCTGTGCACCAGGCCTTTAGTAATAAAATAAATAAAAAGCTTCTGCACAGCAAAAGAAACCATCATCAAAATGAAAATGGAATTTATGAATGGGAGAACATATTTGCCAATGATACAACTAATAAGGGGTTAATATCAAAGTATATAAAGTACTTGTACAACTCAACAAAAGAAAGAAAAACAAAGCAATTAAAAAATGGGCCAAAGACCTGAATAGACATTTCTCTGAAGAGAACATTCAAATGGCCAAGAAACACATAAAAAAATGCTCAGTCACTGATCATCACAGAAATGCAAATTCAAACCACAATGGGATATCACCTCACACCTGTCAGAACGGCTATCATCAACAAATCAACAAACAACAAGTGCTGGCGAGGATGTGGAGAAAAGGGAACACTAGTTCACTGCTGGTTGGAATGCATATTGATGCAGCCACTATGAATACACTATGGAGTTTCCTCAAAAAATTAAAACCTGAGCTTCCATTTGACCCAGCAATCCCACTTCTGGGAATATATCCTAAAAGCCCTCAAAACACTAATCAGAAAGAATATATACACCTCTATGTCTTTGTCAGCATTATTTACAATAGCAAAGTTTTGGAAACATCTCAAGTGCCTATCAGTAGATGAATGGATAAAAAAGCTATGGTATATTTACACTATGGAATACTATGCAGCTATAAAAAGGGATCTCTTACCCTTTGGGACAGCATACATGGATTTGGAGAGTATTATGCTAAGCAATATAAGCCAGTCAGAGAAAAACAAGTATCATTATTTGTGGAATCTAATGAACAAAATGAATTGACCAACAAAATAAGACTCAAAGCATAGAGGCTTTGAATAGACTGACATATCTCAATGTGAGTTTGGGGGGATAAGAATAGATAAACCAAACATGGACAATAGTGTAGTGAAGACTTAGAGTGTTGGGTAGGTGCTGGGAGGAGGGGGGGAAACAGGGGTAAATGGGAGATATCTGTAATACTATCACCAATAAAAGTATATTTATAAAAATAAATATCTTTTAGTATCAGTTTGATTTTTGAACTGTGTGGCTATATTGCCTATTTTTAAACCTTAATATACTTTTCTTAAATTTTTATTGAAAATACCAGGTGACATTGGTTAATATAATTATATAGTTTTCAAGTGACAGTTCTGTAGTACATCATTGCCGGGAGCCGGTCCATGCTTGCTGTTTCAAGGGACCTGGCATATATGGCATACTGTTCTTAATATGTTTGCTCCCCTTAGCGCTGTGTGTTTTAACCAAGGTCACCTCTCTGAGAAAGGTTGTTTCCCCAGGTAGGAATTTTTCCCTGAAGTCAGGGAGGGGATGCCTCTCCTAGAAAGGTTGTTTCCCCAGGTAGGAATTTTTCCCTGAAGTCAGGGAGGGGATAAAACTCCTTAACTAAGTGCCAGGCGGGTAGTTAATCACTACAAACAATCATGCTTAAGCTACATAATCTTTACTCCCTGGAATGGAGATAAGAAACGCCCTAACCTTTGTAATAGAAATTGACAGGATTAAAATCAACTGGTATAAATACGGATGTAACAAAACAATAAACAGCAGAACTTCGCTGGAGATCCAGACCAGAACTTGGCTGGAGATCCTGGCTAGGCTGCTGATCAACTGAACACTGTCTCCGTGTCCTTCCTTCTTCGCCGACTCCGTCCACACCTTTGGGGACCCCTGGACCTGCTGGGGTTGGACCCCAGCATATGGCGCCCGAACAGGGACCCCTAGGTAAGCGCCCCGCACTCGGGACGGATAGGACTCCACCGTAGGAAGAGGGTGGATAGTCTTCGCCGACTCCGTCCACACCTTTGGGAACCCCTGGAATGGGATTCCCATAGGTAAGCCCCCCCCATTGAGAACCCCCACACTCAGGACGGATAGGACTCCACCAGGGTGCTACAGACCCCCCTATAGAGGATAAGTAGGGTAAGAAGGTGGATAGTACAGAACTTAGATTGAGAAGATGTGCCATACTGAGTCCAAAGAAAGAAGACTCTGTATTGATCTTTAGATTAAGAAGATGTGCCATACTGAGTCTAAAGAAATAAGACTCTGTATTGATCTTTTAACACATATGCTTGCTAGCAGAGGAATTAAGGTTACTCCCAGTCAGACAGAACTTTTTATACAAGAAGTATGTCCATGCTTTTCTGAGGAAGGAAAGGTAAATGTAAAGGCATGGGAGGAGGTTGGCCCAAGGAGCCTTATCCTTAACCCCACTGCAGCCTTTCCACCCCGGGAAAGTGCAGGATTGGCAAGCTCTCCCTGGGGTGATAGATCAGGACTCAGGTAATAGTGGAAAGCGCCAATCCTACTCTTAAAATGGATATAAGAGAGCATTTCCGGTTTTTCTTTTTAATGCCTGATTTTAAAAAATAAAAAAGGGGGAATTTGCCGGGAGCTGGTCCATGCTTGCTGTTTCAAGGGACCTGGCATATATGGCATACTGTTCTTAATATGTTTGCTCACCTTCTTGGCACTATGTGTTTTAACCAAGGTCTCTGAGAAAGGTTGTTTCCCCAGGTAGGGATTTTCCCCTGAAGTTAGGGAGGGAATAAAACCTCTTAACTAAGTGCCAGGCGGGTAATTAATCACTTTAACTACGAACAATCATGCTTAAGCTACATAATCTTTACTCCCTGGAATGGAGATAAGAAACGCCCTAACCTTTGTAATAGAGATTGATAGGATTGAATCAACTGGTATAAATACAGATGTAATAAGACAGCAAGAGACAGAACTTAGAATACAGAACTTAGAACACAGAACTTAGAACACAGAACTTAGAATACAGAACTTAGAACACAGAACTTAGAATACAGAACTTAGAACACAGAACTAAGCAGACAGAACCTACACAGAACTAGAGACAGAAGAACTTCGCTGGAGAGAACATGGCAAAAGATCCTGGACTGAACCTGACTACAGAAATGGGCAAGAGAACCTGACTAGAACCTGGACAGAACCTGGCTGGAGAACCTAGCGAGGGAACATGGCTACTGAACCTGGTTGGAGAACCTGGAGAACCTAGCAACAGAACATGGACTCAGAACCTGGCTGGAGATCCTAACCAGAACTTCGCTGGAGATCCAGACCAGAACTTGGCTAGAGATCCTGGCTAGGCTGCTGATCAACTGAACGCTGTCTCTGTGTCATTCCTTCTTCGCCGACTCCGTCCACACCTTTGGGGACCCCTGGACCTGCTGGGGTTGGACCCCGGCACATCATCTGTATATTATATTGGGTGTTCACCACCCAAAGTCCCACCTTTACCCTCTTCTGCCTCCCCCCACCCTCCTTTCCCTCTGGTAAACCTTAATTTATTTTTAATTTATCCTCTCAAACCAAACTCTTCAGGAATGAGATAAAACACTTATACTAATATTGGCTTCTCTTTGTCATGATAAATTTTCCATCAGCTTACTCTCTACACTTTTCCTATTCCCATTCTTCTCCCTAGCCTCATTTGGGTGTTGGGGGGCAAAAAAACACAGCAGACCTATTTCTTTTTTCAAGGATTACCACTGCAATCATAATAAATTCTTTGTAATTTAACCCTAAAAGGTGTTTTTTTTTGTTTTTATTTATTTTTATTTAAATTTTTTGTTGTTGACACTATTGCAGAGATCTCCCATTTTCTCCCCTTTGCCCACCTCCACTCAGCCTTCATTGGCCATCACTCCACTATTGTCTGTCTCTCTGGAAAATGCATGTATGTTTTTTAACTAATCCCTTCACCTTCCTTTATCCGGTCCCCCTCAACCACCTCCCCTCTGACATTTGTAAGTCTGTTCAATGTATCCATGCCTCTGGTTCTATTTAGTTCATCAGTTTATTTTGTTCATTATATTCCATATATTAGTGAGATCATATGGTATTTGACTTTCTCTGACTGGCTTATTTCACTTAGCATAATAATTTCTAGGTCCAAACATGATGTTGCAAAATTAAGCGCTCCTTTTTACAGACATGTAGTATTCTATTGTGTTCACATACCACTGCCTTTTTTTTTTTTTTACAGCTTTTTTATCCACTCATCTACTGCCGGACACTCAGCCTATTTTCAGATCTGGCTATTGTAAATAACCCTACTATGAATGTAGGGGTGCATATAATCATTTTGATTGGCGATTAGGGATTGTTAGGATATATACTGAGGAGTGGGATCATTGGGTAAAAAGGCAGTTCCATTTTTTATTTTTTCAAGAAACTCCATGCTGTTTTCCACAGTGGTTGCATCAGTCTGTATTTCCACCAACAGTGATGAGCATTCCTTTTCTCCACATCTTCACCAACACTTGTTGTTTGTTGATTTATTGATGATAGTCAGTCTGACAGGTGTGAGGTAATATCTCATTGTGGTGTTAACTTGCATTGCTCTGATGATTAGTGACACTTAGCATCCTTTCATATTTCTGTTGGTCATCTGTACGTCCTCTTTGTAGAAGTGTCTATTCAAGGTCCTTGGTCCATTTTTTAATTGGTTTGTTTATCTTCTTTGTGTTGAGTTGTATAAGTTCTTTATATATTTTGGAGATTAACCCGAAATCAAATGAATCATTGGCGAATATGTTTGCCCATACAATGGGTTCCCTTTTCATTTTGTTGATGGTTTCATTTGTTCTACAGAAGCTTTTTAAAAATATATTTTTATTGACAGGAAGGGAAAGGGAGAGAGAGATAGAAACATCAATGATGAGAGAGAACCACCAATTGGCTGCCTCCTGCACGCCTCTCATTAGGGATCTAGCCCACAACCTGGGCATGTGCCCCAACTGAGAATTGATTGAAATGTAACCTCCTGGCCCATAGGTTGATGCTCAACCACAGAGCCACACTGGTCAGGCTGTGCAAAAGCTTTTTAGTTTGATATAGTACCATTTATTTATTTATCTTTTAAAAATATATTTTATTGATTTTTTACAGAGAGGAAGGGAGAGGGATAGAGAGTTAGAAACATCCATGAGAGAGAAACATCAATCAGCTGCCTCCTGCACACCCCCTACTGGAGATGTGCCCACAACCAAGGTATATGCCCTTGACCAGAATCGAACCTGGGACTCTTTAGTCCACAGGCCGACGCTCTAGCCCAGGGGTGGGCAAACTTTTTGACTCGAGGGCCACAATGGGTTCTTAAATTGGACCGGAGGGCCGGAACAAAAGCATGGATGGAGTGTTTGTGTGAACTAATATAAATTCAAAGTAAACATCATTACATAAAAGGGCACGGTCTTTTTTTTTTTTTTTTAGTTTTATTCATTTCAAACGGGCTGGAAATGAATAGTTTGCCCACGGCTGCTCTAGCCACTGAGCCAAACTGGTCAGGGCACCATTTGTTTATTTTTTTCCTGTGTTTCTCTTGCCCTCAGAGACATATCGGCCAAAATATTGCTCCAAGAGATGTCTGAGATTTTATTCCGTTTTCTTCTAGGATTTTTATGGCTCTGTGACTTACATTTAAGTATTTTATAGATTTTTCAGTTTATTCTTGTGTTTGGTGTAAGTTGATGGTCTAGTTTCATTTTTTGCATGTTGCTGTCCATTTTTTCTGGAAACATTTCATTCTTGTTTACCTTTATAAAGAACCAAGTCTTGGGTTTATTGATCTTTTGTATTGTTCTTTTAGTCTCTATATCATTTAAAAGGAAAGCAATAAAAAAGAAGACACAGTCCTAACTGGTTTAGCTCAGTGGATAGAGTGTCCGCCTGTGGACTGAAGGGTCCCAGGTTCGATTCCGGTCAAGGGTATGTATCTTGTTTGCGGGCACATACCCAGCAGGAGGCTGTTGATCGATGTTTCTAAGCCTCTATCCTTCTCCCTTCCTCTCTGTGAAAAATCAATAAAATATATTTTTTTAAAAAGAAGACACAAAAATTTATGAAAAGGTTAAAAGGAGAGAAAGATAAAGTGAAAGAAAGAAAATAAATAAAAGAGTAAGAAAAAGGAGTCAAATAAGGGATATGAGAAATTCCAGGGACTCCAACATGGCTCCTAGCAGGACCAGAGTGAGGGTGAGCGTGAATGAGGAAGTGAGTGAGAGGGTGAGTATATCGATGTGCGTGCATGTGTGTTCGTATGTGTGGGAGGGGTGGGTGTCAGGTTGTACACAGGAATCTCAGGGGCAGGTGATTCAGGCTCTCCTGGCTGGGGAGCCACTACTACTGCCAGAGCCATTCCCTGGACATGGCTCTGGCTTGGAGACTGTGCCATCTTAAAAGTTTTATAAGGTCCTTCTTGGGATGAGGCTACGGGGAGCAGCAGCTGCTAGGCACCCAGCCTTGCTACCACCCAAACTTGCCGTAGCCAATCTGAACCCATGCGCACCCCGTGCATGGCCAAGGACACTGTTCGGACCTGCACGACCACCACTGACTCGACAAGACTCTCAACACTGCTGTGGATTTACCTATGGCTGTCCCCACTGTGCTGCCACAACTGCTCTGCTCCACTGCCAGGGCTCAGAGGAAGGAACTGTGCTAAAATCGGGGAGATGGATGTAGTCTCCTCTTCCTTTGACCTACTATAACTGAGGACCTGAGGATACTGAAGAGGCTGCATATCTGTAGGAACTCATTCTGGTGAGTAGAAAGGGGACTGGACAGTAGGACAAGGAAGGAAGGTCATTCCTGCCCACCTGAACACAGTGGAGGTGCTCTCTTTTCCTCCGGCAAAACAGCTGCTTCTGACCCAACCTGCAGCAACCTGAAGTAAGGGGGAACAGCTTGGGGCTGGAAATCTGTGCCCCTGAAGGTGGCGGTGAGGAGGAGCCAGCAAGCCAGGCAGGGCTAAGGCAGTGGAAGGAGAGGAAGTGCCCGCTCACCCCCACAAGCTACTGGCACCACTCCCCACACTAGTCTGATCAAATGATCCTGGCTAACACCAGGATATCCCTGCAGAGCCCAGCTCAGTCAGGGAAGGGAGAACAGCTCAGAACAGGGACACTTTAGGCATGAGACTCAAGCAGACCCAGTCTCTGGGCTAAGGAAGCCATACCCGCTGGACTACTAGGGGCTTCAACCTATAGGGCCTCAATTAGGTTGTCTAGGGCCAAAAAGGGACAATGGTTCACATTGCCTTCCTTGCACCAGAGAAGCTCCTGGGAGGCCCAAGATAGACACACCACACCAAAAAACCAGATTCAACAACAGCAAAATCCAGTGAGCTCCACAAATAACAGATTCTAAGATTTTTGAGTTTGTGAGTGTATATGGTTTTGGTTTTAGGGGTGTGTGTGTGTGTGTGTGTGTGTGTGTGTGTGTGTGTGTAGTGCCTCTTGTTTTGTTTTTGTTGTCTGTTTTCCCCCTTTTTTCTCTTTTTTTCTTGCATATCTTTATTTTTTCTTTTGATTCTATTATCTTTTTGTCTCATTATGTTTTTTGTCATTTGATTTCATTTTTCTCTTCTCTATTCTTTTTCCATTTAACTTTTCCTATCTATATATTAATATATCTATTATTATGGCATTTTAAATTCATTATTATTGTTTCATTTAATTTCAGTTTCCTTCTCTTTTTCATTGCTATACTAATTAATATTTTAGCTTCTTTCTTGCTCCCATATTGCCAGTTTTCTTTTTCCCCCCTTATTCTTTATATGCCTTCTAAGTCATTGGTCTCATGTATTTTAGTATTTTTTTTTAGTTTGTCTTTCCTTTGCTTTCTCTTCTTTTTCCTTCTTAGACTTTACTGTTGTTTGCATAGTTTGATATTTGTGGTGTTTTTTGTTTGGTCCTATTGTGTCTTGTTCTGTTCTGTCAGCACCTGTAATGATGAGGTGAAATGATGAGGTTGGGGCTGAGCCTCACTGTCAGTAACTCAGAAGGAAGATCCCTCTCACAAATTGGATATCACTGATCAAGTCTCAGTTAAACCAGGGGAGCCCAAATAATGCACAAAAGGGGCAATCATAGAGCATCCAGCTCAGGAGATCAAATAGACCACCATTGGACCCCTCAAGACACTTTCTACATAAGGTCATCACACAAAGAATGGGAAACAGTTCTATCTAATACATAGAAACAAATACAGAGACAGCTAAAAATGGGCAAAGAAACAAGCCCCAAATGAAAGGAAATGAGGGGTGTTCAGAAAAAGAACTAAATTAAATGGAAGTAAGCAACCTATCAGATGTAGAGTTCAAAGCAATGATGATAAAGACAGTTAAGAAACCTAATGCAGGTACGTGCTGCCAGACTCTGTAGGTACGTACCCTTCTGCAGAAATAAAGATATTTGCCTTGCTATCTGGCTCCCAAGTATGTTTTGTGTTCTACCAGGGCTCCTGATTTGGGGGGGGCTCACTTGATTTCTAACAATTTGGGGGCTCATCTGGGATTCTGTTTGTTGCAAAGGGGCCATTAGAACTGTCTCCTGGGCATACCCCACTGCCACATTGCAGTGGCCTCAGTGAGGAGGAAAAGCCATTACCTACTGGCCAACTATGAACTCGGGATCGAGAGTCAGCCAGCAACACAGGAAGGGCCCAAGAAAGCAAGAACCGCTGCAATCAGATTAAAGGGCCTCCTAGCTCAAAGCCCTCCTCTTGAGTTTCTGGTTCACTGCCACCTGACTGGGAGACTACGTTTGTTCTAATCAAGACTTGGAAGACAAACAAGTTGGAACCCTCCTGGGAAGGACCACACCTTGTCTTGCTTACTGCTGTTCGGATTGTAGAATGAAGTTTGACCTATCACACACAGGTTAAGGGTGGACTACCAGCTTCTCCAGGTGGAGACACTCCAACTTGGATGGCTATACCAGGGCATAGCCCCTTGAAATTAACAAAAAAAACCTGTGAGTTGTCTTAATAACCATCATGTACTGGATTCTCTGGAAAATTGCAGGGGCTTACAATGTGGGCTGAGGAAATGTGTACAATCCAGATCATGCTTACCCAGTTAAGTTATTGATTAATGTAACTAAGGGAGATAATCCCATAATCCTTCAATTTGATGCCTGCCAAATTATATTATGTGGAGATCTAAACCATCATAGGCAGCTACAGGCCTGCTCCATTTACATGTGTCCTGATACTTCACTGGGAGCGAATGGTGCATCCCCTTATCCTACCTGGAATGATGTATGGTGGACCATCCAATACCAGAGCTGGATGGCTATACCCCGACCAGCAGATAAAAAGTTGTCACCTAAAGGCTAGAATCATCTGTATAGAGGTACTCCTCCCAATGCTTACCAGAATTTACAGTGTAATCCCTTGCTCTTAACTATAGATAACTTGAATGACTTGGATATTCAGCCTTTAGGCCAAGAGATTGGCTAGGACTAGGTTTAAGAGGAGATGTCACAGGATAAGATCCCCTAGGAAGGTTTGCCCTGAGACTGGTAGCCCCACCCAAGGAAATTGACACCGCCACCATCATAAAAATAGATAAGGAAATGAATGCCTGGGTGGAATGGATTAAATATTCTGTATGTGCCCTAAATAAAAGTGACTGTTACACTCGCATGGCAGGAAGGCTAGAGTCTCAAGTGGTCCCATTTCCATTCGGATGGACTTCAGACAGTAACAGGGTGAAATGTATGCTTGCCCTGTATCAGGAGGAAACTGCCTGGGGAAATGCTTCCTGTAAGACTCTCTCCCTGTTGTTCCCATCCAACAGAGGTAAAAAGCAAGGATCCCCAAAATGATCCGACCCTCGTCCCCTGATGTAAACTATACCTCCCACGTCTCAATGTGGGAGAGACAGTACTCGGAGTTTATGGTAAACGGCTGAGTATCCTCAGAAGCCAATCATTCTGCACTGTCGATACCCTGTGCTGATGTCTGGTGGTATTGTAGGAGACCATAAATTGTGGCCTTGCCCAGCAATTGCAGTGGAACTTGCATTCTGATGCAATTGGCTATCCCTTTCACTTTGGCATATTGTAAACCTTTTTCAATGGACAGACAGAAGAGAGGGAGTCCAGGGGACTCCTTTGATCCCCAACTTTAAACAGATTCCATTGGGGTTTCAAGCAGAGTGCCAAATAAGTTTCAGATTGCTACAGGATTTGAATCTGTCCTTTTCTGGTAGTCTACTATAAACAAGAATGTGGATTGGATTATCCTATATAATAAAAGGATAATATGAAAATTGACCCTAACAGTGGAACAACCAGAGCGACCACTCGACCAGTCACTATGAGGCGCATTGACCACCTCTCGGTCCCTTTCCCTGACTGGCAGGCTCCAATCACCAAAGGCAAGTGGGGAACTAGGGGTGGGTGGTGGGGGAAGCGGGTGGCACCAGGCCAAGGCCCCAGCCCCACCAGTCACCCCACACACAGAGGGCAACCCATGGTGGGGGTAGGGCCAGCAAGCAGGCGGGAACGGCCAAACTCTCAGTCCCTTCCCCCGGCCATCAGGCTCTGATCACCAGTGGCAAGTGGGGAACTAGGGTTGGTGGCAGCGGGGGGTGGGGCCAGTGAGCAGGTGGAACAGCTGACCTCTCAGTTCCTCCCCCCAGCTGTCAGGCTCCGATCGGAGAACTGGGGTGGGTGATGGCAGCGGGTTAGGAGTTACAGTGATGGGATGTTATATCATCCCATGTATGAAAGGTCTTATCCAAGTGTTAATTGAAACCATATTGACCAAACAGCAAAATAATCTTCTCCTAGACGCTGCAGAGCAGGAAAGTCAATGAATGTTAGCCGACTTTGAAGAGTTAAATAAGAAAAGGGGGGAATTGTGAGAATAAACAAGAAATCTATTCTGTCAAAGGGAGTTTAGGCAACCGCCATTTTGGCTCGAGGGACTTGGCAGCCACCATTTTGGCTCATACGACTTGCAATTCCCCTGCGGGCCACCATTGTGAAATGGAAAAGGTCAACTCCTTCCTTTAAATTAGCCAATCACGCAAGAGTGTGAGCCTAAGCTCTTCCAATCAAGAGTGAAGAACAGATCACGTGCATCAGGCATAAAAGCCTGAGCGGAATGCCTGTTCAGTGTACGTGCTGCCAGACTCTGTGTTGGTATGTACCATTCTGCAGAAGTAAAGATATTTGCTTTGCAAAAAAAGATAATGGACACCATAAACAAGAACCAGACAGGAATGAAGAATAATATGTCTGACATTAAGAACACACTGGAAGAAATTAAATGTAGATTGGCTAAAGCAGAGGACTTAGTCAGTGATTTGGAAGTCAATATAGAAATAAATACCCAATTAGAGTAACAAATAGAAAAACAATTAAAAAGCAGGAGGATAGCTTAAGGGAGCTCTGGGAAAACACAAACGCAACATCTGCCTCATAAGAATACAAGAAGGGAAAGACTGTGAGCAAGGAACAGAGAACCTGTTTGAAGAAATAGTGACAGAAAACTTCCCCAACCTGATGAAGGAAAAAGTCACACAAATTCAGGAGGCACAGGGACTCCCAATCAAGATGAACCAAAGGAACCCAGCCAGCGTGACAAAGCGGTTAAGCATTGACCTATGAACCAGGAGGTAATGGCTCAATTTCTGATCAGGGACAATGCCCGGGTTGCAGACTTGATCCCAATGAGGGGTGTGCAATCAATGATTTTCTCTCATCATTAATGTTTCTGTCTCATTCTCCCTCTCCCTTCCTCTCTCTGAAATCAATAAAAGTATTTTTAATGGCAAATGTTAAAGACAAAGGAAGAATCTTAAAGGCAGCAAGAGTGAGACAGAAAATTACCTAAAGAGGAGTTCCCATTTAAATGTCATTAGACTTCTCAATAGAAACACTTAAGGCCAAAAGAGAATGGCATGAAGTATTAAAAGTAATGAAAAGCAAAGGCCTGAAGCCAAGACTACTCTATCCACATAGGCTATCATTTAAAATTGAAGGTGAAATAAAAAGCTTTCCATACAAAAGAAAAGCTTAAAGGAATACATTACCACCAAATCAGCAATGCAAGAAATGTTCATGGGACTGCTTTAGGAAGAAGAAAAGGAGAGAGAGAATAATAGGAATAAAGAAAATTAAAATGGCAATAAATAAATATCTGTCAATAATAACCTTAAATGTAAATGGATTAAATGCTTCAAAAGACACAGGGTGACTGAATGGATAAGAAAACATGACCCAAATATATACTGTATATATGAGCCACATCAAAACAACAGTAACACAAACTGTAAGTGAAAGGATGGAAAAAATATTCCACACAAATGGAAAGGAAAACAAAGCTGGGGTAGCAATACTGATATCTGACAAATAGACTTCAAAACAAATGGGAATGATTCAACAAGAGAATATAAACCTTGTAAGCATATGCACCCAATACAGGAGCACCCAAATATATGAAAAAAATCTTGATGGACTTTAAGGGAGACATCAACAGCCATACAGTCATAGTAGGGGACTTTAACACCCACTGACATTACTGGATAGATCTTCCAGACAAAAAATGAACAAAGAAACAGAGGCCTTAAATGACACACTAGATCAGATGGATCTAACTGATATTTACAAAACATTTCACCCCAAAGCAACAGAATATACATTCTTTTCCAGGTCATATGAAACATTCTCAAAGATAGACCACATGTTAGGGCACAAAACAAGTCTATACAAATTTAAGAAGATTGATATACCATGCATCTTCTCAGATCACAATGGCATGAAGTTAGAAATCAACTACAATAAAAAAAAAATCAAAAACGCTCAAATACATGGAGGCTAAATAGCATGTTATTAAGCAATGAATGGGTTACCAATGAGATCAAGCAAGAAATTTAAAACTTCGTGGAAACAACTGAAAATGAACACACAACCACCCAAAACCTATGGGACACAGCGAAAGCAGTCCTGAGAGGGAAGTTCATGTCATTACAGGCCTACTCCAAGAAACAAGAAAAAGCACCAGTAAACTATTTAATCCTACAACTAAACACATTGGAAAAAGAAGAGTAAGAAATGCCCAGAGGAAATAGAAGGAAGGACATAATAAATATCAGAATAGAAGTAAATGACATTGAGACTAAAAAACAGTCAAAATATCAATAAATCCAATAGCTGATTCTTTGAAAATATAAACAAGATTGGTTGTGCCAAGCCAGCACAACCATGGGTGAACCTGAGAGGGAGCGGTGAAGGATTTAGAAAAGACAGACAAGAGAAAAACGCTGGGCCTGGGTAAGACACTGCTCTCTGACACAGGTTCAGACCATAAGGTCAAGCTTACAGCTATAGCCTTTGGCTATAATTTTGCTGGGACTTACACATGGCTTTGCCACAAGAAGATCGTGCCCTCTCATTAGTCCCAGGCTTGAACCTGTCCAAACGCTGTAACCACTCTCCACATCTCCCCATTTTTTCTGTTTTTAAACATTTCCATTTACATCATCAAAAGATCTAGGCAAATTATGCAGCATAACCAAAACTCTGGCTATTAACAAAACAATAAACACAGTAATGTTAATGTAATGCAGCAACAAGAGAGAACAAAACTCTGGCTATTAATAAAACAGCAACAATAAGAGAAACCAAACTACAGACATGTTAACATTTTCAGGATATCTTACTCAGAGTCCTCAGATTTGGCTGCACAAGACTTTACAGAAAACTGGCAGCTCGCCAACGCTAGCATAGTCATAAACATAGCTTCCACTTCTTGCTTTTTTAACATCTTCTGGGCCTCAATTGCTAGCTTCTTCAGTTGAACCCACGTTGGCACCTCGATCCCTTGTGTGTAGCCTTCATTATGTTCTTCTGAGCCACAACTTTCAGTCTTTTGAATGGAGGAACAAAGAGCTTCTCTGGGTCCATTGCGGTGATGCACATAATGCTCTGGCACCCAAATTGGCCACACTGCTCCCTCTAGAAAGATACAAACATCCTCTTCTCCACATCATTACTGGATCTGGCAAAACCATTGTCTGGTTTGTGCATCCTTCCACCAGGCCAACTCGGCGGAGGCTATTGCACTGGAGGTCTGATTCCCTTTGGCTGCCGTACAACCCTCTGCAACATAATTCAAAAGATTTAATAGATAACATCCTTCTCCCCCTTTTTGTTTTTGTAGAGAGTAAATATTTGTGTCACCTCAGGGCCCTTGAGATGTCACAAAGCTGTCTCTCAGTTAACTTCCCAAAATACCACACCTGGAAAAGCTGTCAAACATATCCAATTTAAATTTTTGTTTTCTTTTTCTTCTCATGCCTTGCCCCAGGCTGGGAAAACAATGGCCTGTTAACTGAACCCTCAAAACCCCATGAGGTCCAGTGCCCATGAGCAAACAAATTACCTGTACTTTCCTCTACTTCTAGTCTTACACTTAATCTGTATCTTATTTTCTATCTTCTACTTAATCTATATCTTATTTTCTATCTTCTACTTTACTATTTAATCTATCTTCTATTTTTCTACTTAATCTGTATCTTTTCATCTTATTTTCTATCTTCTTTATTCTATTTTCTACCATTTATTTTCTACTGCTTGTTTTCTACCACTTATTTTCTACCACTTATTTTCTCTACCGCTTATTTTCTCTGCCGCTTATTTTCTCTACTGCTTATTTTCTCTACCACTTATTCTCTACCGCTTATTCTCTACCTCTTATTCTCTACCACTTATTCTCTACCACTTATTTTCTCTACTGCTTATTTGCTACCACTTATTTCTATCACTTATTTTCTCTACCGCTTATTTTCTCTATTTCTTATCTTTGCTACCAGGATTTCCATTTTTTGCTTTACAGTTCCTAACAAAACTTAAGAAATTTAAAAAATACTTCAGTAACCATTGTCTTAGGGATCCCCGTCCTGAGATCCTGAATTTCCTATGTTTTACAACCAGCAACTACCAAACCTCGCTCCCTACCTTACTTTTGCTTTCTGCACTTACTTTTGTTTTCTGAGCGTGCTTCACTGGAGCCTCCTTTCACCTTCCAATTGTAGTTCCCCCATATTCAGGCCCCACACAGGGCACCAATATGTGCCGAGCAGGCACGGCCATGGGTAAGCCTGAGAGGGGGCTGTGAAGGATTTAGAAAAGACAGACCAGAGAAAAAAGTTGGATCTGGGTGGGACACTGCTCTCTGAAGGAGAGACAGCACCATGGCCTGCAAGCCAAGTCTTTATTTTATAGCCATTTTCCATGAGGTAAAGTAAGGGCGTGATTACGACGTTCTTGTGGGTTTCAAGTCTACTCAATTACATGCACCTGATCAAGCTTTGCTTACTTGCTGCACCTCCCACGGCCCATATCACTCAGCCATGTGGGACCAAAGGTGTGGACCATAAGGTCAAGCTTACAACTATAGCCTTTGGCTATAATTATGCTGGGACTTGCACAGGGCTTTGCCACGAGAAGATCGTGCCCTCTCATTAATCCCAGGCTGGAACATGTCCAAATGCTTTAGCCGCTCTCCACAATTGGTGAACCCCTAGCCAGACTCATCGAGAAATGAGAGAGTACCCAAATAAATAAAATCAGAAACCAAAAGGGTGAAGTAACTACTGACACCACAGAAATACGAAAGATTGTAATCAAATGCTATGAACAACTATATGCCAACAAACTGAATAACCTGGGTGAAATGGACAAATTCCTAGAAACATACAATCTTCCAAAACTCAATCAGGAAGAATCAGAAAACATGAGTAGGCCAATAATAACTGATGAAAATGAAGCAGTAATTTAAAAACTCCCGACAAACAGAAGTCCTGGACTGGATGGATTTACAGGAGAGTTTTACCAAACACTCAAAGAAGAACTAACACCTATCTTCCTCAAACTGTTCCAAAATATTCAAGAAGAAGGAACACTTCTAAACTCTTTTTACGAAACTAGATAAAGACACTACAAAGAAAGAAAATTACAGGCCAATATCATGAATTAAAATAGAATCTAAAATCCTCAACAAAATATCCTTAAGCAAATCTGATCCAGCAATATAGGAAAAACACCATACACTATTACGAAGCAGGTTTTATTCTGGGGATGCAAGGCTGGAACAATACTTGCAAATCAATAACCTGATACATCACACACACAAAATGAAAGATAAAAATCACATGATCATAACAACAGATGCAGAAAAGGCATTTGACAAATCCAGAACCCCTTTTTGATAAAAACTCTAACCAAAGTGGGAATAGAGGTATCATACCTCAACATAATGAAGGCCATATATGACAAACCTACAGCCAACAACATACTCAATGAGCAAAACCTAAAAGTGTTTCCCTTAAGAACAGAAACAAGTAGAAACCCAGATGGCGGCATAGGTTAACGCAGGAGTTTGCTGCCTCGAACAACCACTTCAAAAATACAACTAAAAGACGGAACGGACACCATCCAGAACCACAGGAAGGCTGGCTGAGTGGAAGTTCTACAACTAGGAGGAAAGAGAATAGCATACCGAGACTCAGAGGAGGCGCAGTGCTGAAGTTAAATACTAAGGTGCGGAGTGCATGTGGAGCGGGCTGGCGGTGGAGGGCACGGTTGGTGCTTTCAATCGGGAGGGAGTCTCAGATTCTGAGCTCGGATCCGGGTGAGTCTCTAGGGACCCAGACTCAAACGGGAGAAGCGGGACTGTCTGGCTTCAGTCGGAACTCGAAGGCAGCTTTCTCTCCGAGGTTTGCAGCAGTTGCTGGGACTCTGAGAGGCAGAGCCCCTGGGGACGAGACAGAGAGCAGCCATAACTGCTCACTCCCCCCCGCCCAGTAGTCCCCCCGGGACCCGCACCGCCCAAGCCCTGCACAGAGGCATTTGCAGGATAACCTTAGGCAAAGGCTAGATTAGCACCGCCCTAGAGATCCAGCACAGAAATTCTCCCACTGCAGACACAGCTGATTCTCATAGCCAATTGGCCTGGAGGTCAAATCACCCCCAGTATTACCGACAACAATCAAGGCTTAACTACAAGAAGACTGCTCACAAAGACCACAAGGGGGTGCACCAAGAAAGCATAAAAAATGCGGAGACAAAGAAACATGACAGAAATGGAGGATATAGAGCTCAAAACCGCACTTTTAAAGTCTTTCAATAATTTTCTAGAAACTGCCAATAAACTTAATGAGATCTACAAGAAATCTAATGAGACGCTCGATGTTGTGATAAAGAACCAACTAGAAATTAAGCATACACGGACTGAAATAAAGAATATTATACAGACACCCAACAGCTGACCAGAGGAGCGCAAGAATCAAGGCAAAGATTTGAAAAGGGAAGAAGCAAAAAACACCCAACCAGAAAAGCAAAATGAAAAAAGAATCCGAAAATATGAAGATAGTGTAAGGAGCCTCTGGGACAGCTTCAAGTGTACCAACATCAGAATTATAGGGGTACTAGAAGATGAGAGAGAGCAAGATATTGAAAACCTATTCGAAGAAATAATGACAGAAAACTTCCCCTACCTGGTGAAAGAAATAGACTTACAGGTCCAGGAAGCACAGAGAACCCCAAACAAAAGGAATCCAGAGAGGACCACACCAAGACACATCATAATTAAAATGCCAAGAGCAAAAGACAAAGAGAGAATCTTAAAAGCAGCAAGAGAAAGAAACTCAGTTACCTACAAGGGAATACCCATATGACTGTCAGCTGATTTCTCAACAGAAACTTTGCAGGCCAGAAGGGAGTGGCAAGAAATATTCAAAGTGATGAATACCAAGAACCTACAACCAAGATTACTTTATCCAGCAAAGCTATCATTCAGAATTGAAGGTCAGATAAAGAGCTTCACAGATAAGGAAAAGCTAAAGGAGTTCATCACCACCAAACCAGTATTATATGAAATGCTGAAAGGTATCCTTTAAGAAGAGGAAGAAGAAGAAAAAGGTAAAGATACAAATTATGAACAACAAACATGCATCTATCAACAAGTGAATCTAAGAATCAAGTGAATAAATAATCTGATGTACAGAATGAACTGGTTATTATAATAGAATCAGGGACCTAGAAAGAGAATGGACTGACTATTCTTGGGGGGGAAAGGGGTGTGGGAGATGCGGGAAGAGACTGGACAAAAATCGTGCACCTATGGATGAGGACCGTGGGTGGGGAGTAAGGGCAGAGGGTGGGGTGGGAACTGGGAGGAGGGGAGTTATGGGGGAGAAAAAAGAGGAACAAATGTAATAATCTGAACAATAAAGATTTAATTTCAAAAAAAAAAGAACAGAAACAAGATAAGGATGTCCACTTTCACTACTCTTACTCAACATAGTACTGGAAGGTCTTGTCAGGGTGATCAGACAAGAAGAAATAAAAGGCATCCAAATTGGAAAGGAGGAAATAAAACTGACATTTTTCATAGATGACATGATATTGTATATGGAAAACTCTAAAGACTCCCCCAGCAAACTATTAGACTTAATAAATGAATTCGACAATGTAGCAGGATACAAAATCAGCATCCAGAAATTGATGGCACTTTTATACATCAACAATGAACTTTCATAAAGAGAAACTAGACATCCAGCTTCTCTCTCCTCAGATCCCAAGCTGTAAGGGAGTAGCATGAATGGCCACCTCTTCAGAAACATGGCATCCCTTTCCCTTGCACCTTTCAACATCTTCAAGGCTGCTGCTGATGAAGGGAGAGCAGAGACAGCTTGTCTGGTTTTCTTTATTGGTGCCATCACTATTGGAGACTTGTAAAGAGCACCTTGAGACCCAAAGGCATGGACAAAATTATGTTAAGCAGTGGACAAGATGCCTCTCTTATGATGACCGATGATGGAGCAACTATTCTAAAAAGCATTGGTGTTGATAATCCAGCAGCTAAAGTTTTAGTTGACATATCAAGGATTTGGGATGATGAAGTTGGTGATGGGATTACCTCTGTTACTGTTTTATCAAAATTCCTAAGGGTAGCAGAATCATTAATTTCTAAAAAGATTCATCCTCAGACCATCATTGCCGGTTGGAGAGAAGTCACAAAGGCAGCAAGGCAGGCTCTGTTGAATTCTGCAGTTGACCGTGGTTCTGATGAAGGTAAATTCCGCCAAGATTTAATGAACATTTTAGGAACAATATTATCTTCAAAACTTCTTACTTATCACAAAGATCACTTTGCTAAGTTATCTGTCAAAGCTGTTCTCAGATTGAAAGGTTCTGGTGATCTGGAGGCAATTCACGTCATCAAGAAGGTAGGAAGAAACCTGGTGGATTCTTAATTAGATGAAGGCTTTCTGTTGGATAAAAAAATTGGAGTATCCCTGACCAGTTTGGCTCAGTGGATAGAGCGTTGGCCTGGGGACTGAAGGGTCCCAGGTTTGATTCCGGACAAGGGCATGTACCTTGGTTGAGGGCACATCCCTGGTGGGGAGTGTGCAGGAGGCAGCTGATCGATTTTTCTCTCTCATCTATGTTTCTAACTCTCTATCCCTCTCCCTTCCTCTCTGTAAAAGAATCAATAAAAATATTTTAAAATATTGGAATAAATCAACCAAAGTGAATTGAAATGCTAAAATTCTTATTGCAAATACTGGTATAGATTCAGACAAAATAAAGATATTTGATTCCCATGTAAGAGTTGATTCTACAGCAAAGGTTCCTGAAATAGAAAAAGCAGAAAAGGAAAAATTGAAGGAGAAAGTTGAATGTATTCTTAAGCATGGGATAAGTTGCTTTATTAACAGGCAGTTAATTTATAGTTATCCTGAGCAGCTTTTTGGTGCTGCTGACTATTGAACATGCAGATTTTGCAGGTGTATAACGCCTGGCACTTGTCACAAGTGGTGAAATTGCCTCTACCTTTGACCACCCAGAACTAGTGAAGCTTGGAATTTTCAAGCTTATTGAGGAAGTCATGATTAGAGAAGACACATTCATTCACTTTTCTGGGGTAGCCCTTGGTGAGGCTTGCACTATTGTTCTTCTTGGTGCCACTCAACAAATTTTAGATGAAGCAGAAAGATCTTTGCATGATGCTTTTTGTGTCCTTGCACAAACTGTGAAGGATTCTAGAACAGCTTATGGAGGAGGCTATTCTGAGATGCTGATGGCTCATGCTGTGTCACAGCTTGCCAATAAAACACCAGGTAAAGAAGCTGTTGCTATGGAGTCTTATGCTAAAGCACTGAGAATGTTGCCTACTATTATAGCTGACAATGCAGACTATGACAGTGCAGATGTGGTACAGCTCTGAGCTGCCCATAGTGAAGGCAGTACAAATGCTGGACTGGATATGATGGAAGGTACTATTGGTGATATCGCAATACTGGGCATAACAGAAAGTTTCCAAGTGAAGCAGCAAGTTCTTCTGAGTGCAGTTGAAGCAGCACAGGTGATTCTGCATGTGGATAACATCATCAAAGCAGCACCAAGGAAATGTGTCCCTGATCACCACCCTTGATAAGCATTCCTGTATACTGTTATGCTCTGGCCTAATTCATAGCAAAGTTGTTTGAAAGACGTCGATTTCTTAAAGAAGATTGTGGAATCAAAGTTTATCTGTGGTTCTTATGTCCTTAAGATTAGACATTTAGCTGACCTTTTATTTTAACATGGGTCTAATTTATTTGCTGTTCATTTCCCATAAAATTCAGTTGTTTTACAAGTCCATTTCTCATATTTTGCATAAAAATAAAAACTTGAACAATTAAAAAAACAGAAACTAAAATATCAATCCATTTTGCCATTGCAAAAAAGAATAATAAGATACCTAGGAATAAACTTAACCAAGGAGGTAAAAGACCTGAACTCGGAAAGCTATTGGACATTGAAAAGTTAATAGAGAAAGATACCAAAAAATGTAAGAGTATACCATGTACATGGAAGACTTAACATTATTAAAATGTCCATAATACCCATGCCTATGTATAGGGTCAATAAAATCCCTATTAAAATGTCAACAGCAATACAAAGTAATGCAATGCAAGGGACTGAATCCAAGAATACTACACTCAGGGGAGAAACCAAGATGGCGGCATAGGTAAACACCGAAAATTGCTGCCTCCCACAACAACTTCAAAAACACAACGAAAAGACAAAACGGACATCATCCAGAACTACAGGAAGGCTGGCTGAGTGGAAATTCTACAACTAGAAGGAAAAAGAAAAGCACATGGAGACTCAGAGGAGGTGCGGAAGTAAAGTGCAGACATACGGAGGCTCAAGCGCGCGCGGAAAGGGGCTGCCACCTGAGGACGTGGCTGTCTTTTTACATCGGGAGGGAGTCACAATCTCCCGACTGCTCTGAACTCCGTTCCAGGAAGTCTCTGGGGACCCAGGACTCATACGGGGAGAAACTGGACTGTCTGGCAGCAGGCAGAACTTGGAACTTGAGGGCGGCTTTCCCTCAGAGGTGCTTGCAGCAATTACCTGGACACTGAGATGCGGGGCACCTTAGGGCAGGGCTGAGGATCTGCCATAGCTGCTTGCTCCGCCCTTTGATTCCCTGAGACCCCGCCCCACCCAATGCTGAGGATCCGCCATAGCGGCTTGCTCTGCCCTGGCTGCAGCAGAGGCTTTTGCATATGAATGCCCTGGCCCTTTGCAACCTGAAAATTACCTAACAAATTGCAGCTGGGCCAGACAGACCCAGAACTTCCAAGAGAGGGCCCAAGGCACCACAGCAGCTTGCATTGCTTCACAGCTGGGCCTCATCTGGGCACCTCCAAACTACAACAAATGAAGGGGAATCTGCATTTCTCTTCATTGCTCCTGCTGGGTAACCTCAGGCAGAGGCTAAATTAGCACCTCCTTAGATCCAAGAGCCAGTGTACCCAGTGGTCAGAGTGGGACCATCCAGATTACAACTCCTCAGATCCATAAGGGACACACTCAGGGGGCAGACTCAGTGAGCACCAAAGCCCCACTGAGGCAAGTCTTGCCCCAGAAGGGTGTCTTCAGCACAGAAGTTCTCCCACTGCAGACACAGCTGATTCTCACTGCCAATTGGCCTGGAGGTCAATTCCTCCCAGTGATGCCAACAACAATCAAGGTTTAACTACAACAAGACTGTGCACAAAGCCCACAAAGGGGTGCACCAAGAGTGTCCACCTCAGGTAACTGGGGAGGCTGAGCCACTGGGCCCTACAGGACACCTAGCACACAAAACCACTTTACCAACACAGGGAAGCATAAAAATGCGGAGACAAATAAACAGGTCACAAATGACAGAAATGGAGGAAAGCAAATGACTGGATATAGAGTTCAAGACCACGTTTATAAGGTTTTTCAAGAATTTTATGGAAACCGCTGATAAATTTAGTGAGACCCTGGAGGATATGAAAAAAGACCACCTAGAAATTAAGCATACACTGACTGAAATAAAGAATAATATACAGAGATACAACAGCAGACAAGAGGATCCCAAGAATCAAGTCAAAGATTTGAAATACGAAGAAACAAAAAATACCCAACCAAAAAAGAAAAAAGAAAAAAGAATCCAAAAATATGAAGATAGTGTAAGGAGCCTCTGGGACAACTTCAAGCGTACCAACATCAGAATTATAGGGGTACCAGAAGAAGAGAGAGGGCAAGATATTGAAAACCTATTTGAAGAAATAATGACAGAAAACTTCCCCTACCTGGTGAAAGAAATAGACTTACAAGTCCAGGAAGCACAGAGAAGCCCAAACAAAAGGAATTCAAAGAGGACCACACCAAGACACATCATAATTAAAATGCCAAGAGCAAAAGACAAAGAGAGAATCTTAAAAGCAGCAAGAGAAAGAAAGTCAGTTACCTACAAGGGAGTACCCATACGACTGTCAGCTGATTTCTCAACAGAAACTTTGCAGGCCAGAAGGGAGTGGCAAGAAATATTCAAAGTGATGAACAGCAAGAACCTACAACCAAGATTACTTTATCCAGCAAAGCTGTCATTCAGAATTGAAGGTCAGATAAAGAGCTTCAGAGATAAGAAAAAGCTAAAGGAGTTCATCACCACCAAACCAGCATTATATGAAATGCTGAAAGGTATTCTTTAAGAAGAGGAAGAAGAAAAAGGAACTCTTACCATTTACCACAGCATGGATGGAACTGGAGAACATTATGCGAAGTGAAATAAGCCAGTCAGAGAAGGATAAACACCACATAATCTCACTCATTTGTGGAATATAATGAACAACATAAACTGTTGAACAAGGACTGATCCGGAGACAGAGAGTCATTGATTGGACTTTCAGGCCTTTGAGGGAAGGTAGGGGAGGGTGGGGGTAACGGGGAAAGATCAACCAAAGGACTTATATGCAAGCATATAGGCCTAACCAATGGACACAGACAACGGGGTGGTGAGGGCATGAGCGGGGGACGGGGCGGGGGTAGGATGTAATGTGGGGATAAGGACACATATTTAATATCTTAATCAATAATATATATATATATATATATATATATATATATATATATATATATATAGAATATTATACTCAGCAAGGCTATCATTCAAAATTGAAGGTGAATTCAGGAGCTTAATAGAAAGAAAAAGGCTAATGGAGTTTATTACCACCAAACCAGCAATGGAAGAAATGCTAAAGGGACTGATATAAAAAGAAGATAGAAATGGAAGCAGGAACACAGGCATAAAAAATTAAAATGACAACAAACAGGTACCACGATAATAACCTTAAACATAAATGGGCTAAATGCTCCAGTCAAAAGACATAGGGTAGCTGAACGGATAAGAAAACATGATCCATGTATTTGCTATCTACAAGAGATCTACCTCAGAACAAAGGACACACAGACTGATAGTGAAGTGATAGAAAAAATTTTTTCAAGCAAATAGAAAGGAAAAAAAAAAGCTGGAGTATCAATACTTATATCTGACAAAATAGATCTCAAAGTAAAGGCCATAACAAAAGATAAAGATGGCCACTTCATAATATTAAAGGGAGCAATTCAACAAAAGGATATAAGTTGGTAAACATACATGCACCTAATATAGGAGCACCCAAATACATAAAACAACTTCTGGAATATATAAAGGGAGAAATTGACAGCAATACAATCATAGTAGGGGACTTTAATACCTCATTGACACCACTGGATAAATCCTCTAAACAAAAAATCAGCAAAGAAACAACAATCCTAAATGAATCACTAGATCAGATGGACTTAATTTACATCTTCAGAACATTTCACCCCAAAGCTAAAGAATATATATTCTTCTAAAGAGAAGCACCAGTAAACTATCTAATCCTATGCCATCCACCCCCAGTTCCCCACATGACATTTTCAAAGATAGACCACATATTGGATCACAGGCAAAGTCTCTTCAAATTCAGGAAGATAGAAATCATATCAAGCATCTTCTCACATCACAATGGCATAAAATTAGAAATCAACTATAATGAAAACAATGAAAAAAATCAAGCAATTGGAGGCTATATGGCATGCTGTTACACAATGATTGGGAAAAAAAGATGGCGGCTGGCAGGATGAGGATGAGGGATAGGAAGCGAGTAATTGAGGGGATGAAAGGAGAGTGTGTGGATGTGTGTGTGAGTGAGTGAAGGACAGTTAAATCCAGCAGGAGCAACAGAGGCTGGCAGACCAGGCTCTCTTGGGCAGGGAGAGACTACCACTGCTGCAGGCACTCCCTGAATTGCGGCACTCGGCATGGATCCCACATTATCATGAAGGGGAGAGCGGCCTCTTCTAGAAACTCATCAGTACCACCACCCAGACGGGCCTTGGACACTGCCCAGCAGCCACTCCAGCCAAAATCCTGATGCCCCACCCACAGACCCACGGACCCGGGACTTCCACCTCCAAAGGTGCACCACTCCCACAGCAGTAAGTGCAACATCCCCCTCCCCAGCAGCAGAACTCCAGACACCACGTTCACGCACTTCCAACATTCGCATGTTTCCAACATTCACCCATTTCCAGCGCGCAGACTTCCAGGGCACACCACTTCATAGACAGCTCTTGGAATGCCCCTGTGAACTCCTGCTGGGTAGGATTTTGAATAGACATGGGTATGCTGCCCCACAGTAGAAATTCTGAATTCCCTCTTCCTGAATAACTTCCCACAGACAACCCAGCTACGCATCTTTAGGTCCAGGGCCCCTCAGAGTGAGCTAGAGCTTTGTGCCAGCAAATGCACTGCCACATCGTGCATTTCCAATGAACAGGCACCCAGAGCCCATCTACACACAGGGCGCTTGTGGGAGCTTCTGCAAGCCCGCGCTAGGTGCGATCTTGGACAAACAGGGACGCACTCCGCCCGGCCGTAGAAATTCTGAATTCACTCACCCTGGATACCTATCCACAGATGCCTCAATTACGTAGCTTCAGTGCCAGGGCCCTTCAGACTGCTTCAATACACCACACTGGAAAACGCACTGCTGATACCTCTGTGAGCCGCCACTGGGAGCACGTGCCTATCCAACACAGGTGCAGCAGCAAAAACTGAGTCTTCCCACCCCACAGCTACAGAACTCAGGACACTACAGTTGCATGCTTTTCCAGTGCTACTGTGAGTCCCTGCTGGGCATGCGCGATTTCAACCAAGGGCCTAAGACAGCAAAAATTGGGACACCCCCCTCCATGACTGCTGCTGACTTCTAGACACTGCAGATGCTCATTTCCAACTAACAGGCCTACATCAAGAGAACCCAAATAGCACAAGAAGGTTTTTGGGCACCGAGTGGGAGTTAGTGGCGGCGGTTGCGGTGGCACCGACGAAAGGCAGGAAAGGGCAGGCCGTGTGGGCAGGTGGACCGGCTGAGCCCAGCAGACAGACAGCCAACAGCGAACTGACCTAGCCGTCTACCACTTACGCATCTAGCCAGCCAAACCAGTTCGCCCGAGCCCCTTCACCATCAACTCAGGTTCGGCCGGCCCCCGGCCCCCCTTCCGCAGCCGTCGTGGCAGCCCCGGGAGGAGCACTGGCGTCCAAATAGCACAAGAAGGTAGCTACGCTAAACTACCAAGCCCAGGAGACCTGAGAGATCACATCAGTACCACCATCCCCAAAAGAACCAGGGTAGCAAAGCAATAGGATCTACAATTAAAACATTACAGATAAACATGGAAGACAGCCCTAACAAGATTGGCTCAGTGGATAGAGCATCGGCCTGTGGACTGAAGGGTCCCGGGTTCGATTCTAGTCAAGGGCATGTACCTTGGTTGCAGGCACATCCCCAGTAGGGAGTGTGCAGGAGGCAGCTGATCGATGTTTCTCTCTCATCGATGTTTCTAACTCTCTATCCCTCTCCCTTCCTCTATGTAAAAAATTAATAAAATATATATTTTTAAAAAATTGGAAGACAAAAAAGCAATCCCCAAAGGAAAGAAAAATAAGAATCATCAGAAAGGGAGTTAAATGAAACAGGCTAGCAACATATCAGAGAAAGAATTCAGAGTAGTGGTTAAAGCAGTGATGGCGAACCTTTTGAACTCGGCGTGTCAAAATTTTGAAAAACCCTAACTTAACTCTGGTGCCATGTCACATATAGAAATATTCATAATTTTTTTTGGATATTTGCAACCATAGTAAAAAAAATTTATATTTTTATATTTATTTTATATATTTAAATGCCATTTAACAAAGAAAAATCAACCAAAAAATATGTATAAAATGAACAAAAACAGAAAAACAATGTACATTTATGAAAAAATAATAATAAAAAATGATAAATGGTACGAAAACTAGAAATTAGTGACTTTTTGGTGCTGAAGTTGGTCTGCTAATTCTTCGATTGCAGGTTCATACTTGGTGCACTTCAAGGCCAAGCAAGCGCCACTAACTTCATCTGGTACCCGGTTTCTTTTGTTCGTTTTAATATTATTTAATGCTGAGAACAAAGTCTCACAAAAATATGTTGATGAAAAAATTGTTAGCAAAGCCATCGCTAGATTTTTTATGTCACTAAAAGTGTCAGGTACTCTGTTCCAAGCACTCAAAATTTCTTGTTCATAGTTGCACTCTTCTTCATTATTCAAATGATTTCATTCCAGATTTTCAAGTTTTGACCTTAAGTCGACAAACACATGAGTCCAAATGCTACCTTGAAAATCTGCAAGTTGCATCTCTAAATCATCAGTTTGCATCCATGGGAAATCCTTTAATTCCAAAGTACTGTAAACAACTACATCCAGATACTTAATTATTTTAATGGTCTGTTCTAGGCTTCTAAATTGGTGAATCTTTCGCTGAACTGTTCAAATAACGAGTTTGCTATATTCTGGTACATAAGTATGGACTCCATTACACTCATTGTAGTGGCCTTCTCGAAATACTTTTTTATCCGAGGAAAATACTTATAAGTTTTAGTTTCAATATCTCGCTTGAAAATTTTAAGTTTACTTTCAAAAGATTTGATGTATCCAAACATAACGTCAATACTTTTGCCAAAACCTTGTAATTTTAAGTTCAGTTCATTCATATGAACAGAGAGACCTGTAAAAAAAAACATCAAATTGCTGACCCACTTATGATCATTGATCTGAGGAAAGTTTGCCAGATCCCTATTCTCAATAAATACCATAATTTCTTCAAAGCACTCCACAAATCACTCAAGTAATTTACCTCGACTCAGCCATCTCACATTATTGAACATCAGTAGTCCACTGTAGGTTGAATCAACTTCCTGTAAAAGTGCAGAAAATTCTCGCTTGTGAAGGGGTCGAGAAGCTATAAAATTCACAGTTTTTGTTACAACTGACATTAAATCATTCAATTCCGAGAATCCCAATTTGGCACACAACACCTCCTGATGGATAATGCAATGAAAAGGTACAAGTGGATGTCTAATAGCTTCCATAAACAATTTCAGGAATCCCACATTTTTTCCCACCATATTTGGTGCCCCATCTGTCGTGACTGACACAATTTTAGAGATATCAATGTTTAGGTCACTGAATGTTTTTATAACAACCTTACATATTTCATTTCCTGATGTACTTATTGACACTGATTCTAACTTTATCAACTCTTCTCTGATTCTGAGACCATCAGAATATCTAGCAATAATGGCCAACCAAGCATTTGATGTGACATCAGTAGTTTCATCAAGAGAAATCGAAAAATATTTACAACTATTTAAGTCTTTTTTTAATTGCTGTTGTACGTTTTTGTTAAGATCTATTATTCTGTCTTTGATAGTATTTCTACTGAGTGGTAACTCAGAAATTCTTTTAATAATATCATCTTTATTTTTCATATCATGAAATAGAGCTGGTGCACATCTTAGAAATGTTTCCTTAATAAATTCTCCATCACTGAGGGCTTTTCCATGCTGAGCTATAGAGTGAGCAATACAGTAACTAGCTGATGTTAAATTTGTAGAGCATCTTACAAATTTAATGATGGAATTTGATTGACTTTTATAGAGGTGTAGCTGCCTAGAAATGTATTCCTTCCTTTCATCAATACTTTTTTTCAAGAGCTGACAATGATTAGTTTCAAAATGTCTCTTTACATTCCACATTCTGCTTACTACCATTTCATTACACTGTATGCACAATGATCTGTTGTTTCTGTCGACAATCCCGTACATTTTGGTCCATTTGTCTTGAAAGGGTCGGCTGCTGCTACTTCCACTTCCTTTATCATTCAATATTGCTTTTTTATTTTTGTGATTCTCCATCACAAGGCTGCAAAAAT
This sequence comes from Myotis myotis, assembly GCF_014108235.1. Classification (NCBI taxonomy): domain Eukaryota; kingdom Metazoa; phylum Chordata; class Mammalia; order Chiroptera; family Vespertilionidae; genus Myotis; species Myotis myotis. The sequence continues at coordinate 79,632,216 of NW_023416346.1, read as the reverse complement.
AAACAAATATAAATCACGGTGTTTTTTATAAAAGGTTGATAGGTTTCTTACCTATTAACTTTTTGCAGTGTTGTTTCACTGACTCCTGGTGCAAAACAATTCAAAGATAGTATGTATAACCAAGAAATATATGGTGCTGTAATCAATTATCCAACCCGCAGAATGTCTCATCAAGCACTGTTGCACTCTATATCTTTTTCTTCTAACCCTCCCACTCCTGTCTCCTAACGAACATGGCAATCAAGTGTGTCCATTTGCCGAACGCACGGGAAGCTTAACTGAGGCACATGTTGACAATACCAAAGCCATTTCCAGAATTGGGCATTTTGTCACTCGAGTAAAAATGAAATGTCGTAAGTAAAGATTAATCTCTTTACAATGCAATTCTTAACCTTTTTATATTAATGTCAATATTGGAACAATGTATCTTGGATGTTTTCACTATGTATCTTTGCTACGCAACACTGATGTATATGCTTACATCCAGTTTTAGAATTGCATGATTGATCACAAGTAACGTGAGTAATAATAATATTACTCGAGTGATGCCCAACTCTGGCCATTGCAAGAGACAAATATTTGAATTATGCAATTTTTTGTCTCTGTCGATGCATGTCATCTAAAATGAGTTCGCATGTCACCTCTGACAAGCGTCTCATAGGTTTGCCATCACTGGGATAAAGTATGCTCAAAAAGCTGGATGACAAATACACACAACTCAATGAGAATTATAAGGAGCTGAATGAGAATGTCACCAACATGAAAGGAAACCAAGAGTAGATGGAGAATGAAATACTTGCAATAAAGAACACAATGGAAGTCTTAAGCAGTAGACTACAAGAGGCTGAGGACCGCATCAGCGAATTAGAAGACAAGGTAGGAAAAATCACACAAACACAGGAGCAACTGGAAAGAAGATTTAAAAAGCAAGAGGAGAGCCTAAGGGAGCTTTGGGACAACACAAAATGAAACAACATTCGCATAATAGGAGTACCAGAAGGAGAGGAAGAGAAGCAAGGAATAGAAAACCTGTGTGAAGAAATAATGACAGAAAACTTCCCTGACATTGGCAAGAAAAAAACTATGCAAGTGCAAGGAGCACATAGAGTGCCAAACAAGATGAACCCCCAAAGACTGATACCAAGACACATCATAATTAAATTGGCATACACCACCGACAAAGTAAGAATCTTAAAGGCTGCCAGAGAGAAACCGAAAGTTACTTACAAGGGCGCTTCTATTAGAATATCAACTGATATTTCAACAGAAACACACCAGGCAAGAATGGAATGGAATGAAATATACAAAGTGATGCAAAGCAAGGGAATGAATCCAAGAATACTATACCCAACAAGGCTATCATTCAAAATTGAAGGTGGAACAAGGAACTTCACAGACAAAAAAAAGGGCTAAGACAGTTTATTACTACCAAGCCAGCAATGCAACAAATGCTAAAGGGACTGCTGTAAAAAGAAGAAAGAGAAAGACAAGAAGAAACACAAACATTAAGAATAAAAATAGAATTGCAGTTTGATTGGAGAACCAAGATGGCGGCATAGGTTAATGCCGGAGATTGCTGCCTTGAACAACCAAATCAAAACACACCTAAAAGACGGAACAGACAACATCCAGAACCACAGGAAGGCTGGCTGAGTGGAAATTCTACAACTAGGAGGAAAGAGAATATCACACCCAGACTCAGAGGAAGTGCAGTGCTGAAGTGAAATACTCAGGTACGGAGTGCGCACGGAGCAGGCTGGCGGCGGAGGGCGTGGTTGGTGCTTTCAATTGGGAGGGAGTCTCAGATTCTGAGCTCCAGATCCGGGCGAGTCTATAGGGACCCAGACTCAAACGGGAGAAGCGGGACTGTCTGGCTTCGGTCAGAACTCGAAGGCAGCTTTCTCCCCAAGGTTTGCAGCGGTTGCTGGGACTCTGTGAGGCAGAGCCCCTAGTGACGGAACTGAGAGCCGCCATAAGTGCTCTCTCCGGCCCACCCTGTTGATCCCGAGCCCAAGCAACCCATCTGCCCCGCCCAAGCCCTGCGCAGAGCCATTTGCCAGATAGCCTCAGGCAAAGGCTAGATTACCACCTCCCTAGACGTCAGAAGTTTTCCCACTGCAGACACAGCTGATTCTCACAGCGAACTGCCCTGGAGGTCAAATCCCCCTAGTATTAACTACAACAATCAAGGCTTAACTACGGGAGGACTGCACACAAAGACCACTAGGGGGTGCACCAAGAAAGCAAAAAAAAAAATGCGGAGACAAAGAAACAGGACAAAACTGTCAATGGAGAATATTCAGTTCAGAACCACACTTTTAAAGTCTCTCAAGAACTGTCTAGAAGCCACTGATAAACTTAATGAGATCCTCAACAAATCTAATGAGACCCTCGATGTTATGATAAAGAACCAACTAGAAATTAAACATACACGGACTGAAATAACGAATATTATACAGAATCCCAACAGCAGACCAGAGGACCGCAAGAATCAAGGCAAATATTTGAAATGCGAAGAAGCTAAAAACACCCAACCAGGAAAACAAAATGAAAAAAGAATCCGAAAATACGAAGATAGTGTAAGGAGCCTCTGGGACAGCTTCAAACATACCAACGTCAGAATTATAGGGGTGCCAGAAGATGAGAGAGGGCAAGATATTGAAAACCTATTTGAAGAAATAATGACAGAAAACTTCCCCTACCTGGTGAAAGAAATAGACTTACAAGTCCAGGAAGCACGTAGAACCCCAAACAAAAGGAATCCAAAGAGGACCACACCAAGACACATCATAATTAAAATGCCAAGAGCAAAAGACAAAGAGAGACTCTTAAGAGCAGCAAGAGAAAAAAACTCAGTTACCTACAAGGGAATACCCATATGACTGTCAGCTGATTTCTCAACAGAAACTTTGCAGGCCAGAAGGGAGTGGCAAGAAATATTCAAAGTGATGAATACCAAGAACCTACAACCAAGATTACTTTATCCAGCAAAGCTATCATTCAGAACGGAAGGTCAGATAAAGAGCTTCACAGATAAGGAAAAGCTAAAGGAGTTCATCACCACCAAACCAGTATTATATGAAATGCTGAAAGGTATCCTTTAAGAAGAGGAAGAAGAAGAAAAAGGTAAAGATACAAATTATGAAGAACAAACATGCATCTATCAACAAGTGAATCTAAGAATCAAGTGAATAAATAATCTGGTGATCATAATAGAATCAGGGACATAGAAAGGGAATGGACTGACTATTCTTGGGGGGGTAAGGGGCGTGGGAGATGCGGGAAGAGACTGGACAAAAATCCTGCACCTATGGATGAGGACAGTGGGTGGGGAGTGAGGGCGGATGGTGGGGCGGGAACTGGGAGGAGGGGAGTTAAGGGGGGGAAAAAGAGGAACAAATGTAATGATCTGAACAATAAAGATTTAATTATGAAAAAAAAGAATAAAAATAACAACAAACAAGTACTTATCAATAATATCATTAAACGTAAATGGGTTAAATGCACCAGTCAAAGGACGTAGGGTAGCTGAATGGATAAGAAAACATGACCCATATATTTGCTGTCTGCAAGAGACCCACCTCAGAACAAAGATTCACACAGACTGAGAGTGAAGGGATGGAAAAGAAATTTTCAGGCACATGGAAATGAGAAGAAAGCTGGGGTTGCAATACTTATATCTAACAAAAAGACCTCAAAGTAAAGGCCATAACAAGAGATAAGGAAGGACACTACATAATACTAAAGGGAGCAATCAACAAGAAGATATAACTCTGGTAAACCCAATTCAGGAGCACCCAAATACATAAAACAACTTCTGGAATATATCAAGTGTGAGATCGATAGCAATACAGTCATAGTAGGGGACTCTAATAACCCAGTGACAACACTGGATAAATCCTCTGAACAAAAAATCAGCTAAGAAATAGCAATCCTAAATGACTCACTAGATCAGATGGACTTAATTGACATCTTCAGAATATTTCACCCCAAAGCTACAGAACATACATTCTTCTCTAGTGCACACGGGACATTTTCAAAGATAGACCACATATTAGGACACAGGCAAAGTCTCCTCAAATTCAGGAGAATAGAAGTCATAACAAGCGTCTTCTCAGATCACAATGGCAGAAAACTAGAAATCAACTACAATAAAAACAATAAAAAAAATGAAACACTTGGAGGCTAAACAGCATGCTATTAAACAATGATTGGGTTACCAAAGAGATCAAAGAAGAAATAAAAAGCATCCTGGAAACAAATGACAGTGAATACACAACAATCCAAAATCTATGGGAAACAATGAAAGCACTCCTGAGAACGAAGTTCATAACTCTACAGGCCCACCTCAAAAAACAAGAAAAACTGGCAATAAGTGATCTAACCCTACAATTCAAAGAGTTAGAAACAGAGAAACAAGAAAAGCCCACAGTATCCAGAAGGAAGGAAATAGTAAACATCAGAGCAGAAATAAACAACATGGAGACAAAAAAAAAAATACAAAATATCTATGAAAACAAGAGCTTGTTCTTTGAAAGGATAAATAAGATTGATAAACCTCTAGCCAGGCTCACCATGAAGCAAAGAGAGAGGACCCAAATACACAAAGTTAGAAATGAAAGAGGTGAAGGAACAACTGATCCTACTGATATACAAAGGAATGTAAAAAGATACTACGAACAACTCTACTCCAAAAATACTGAACAACCTCAATAAAATGGACACATTCCTAGAAAAATACAAGCTTCCAAACTCAATCAGGAAGAATCAAAACCCGGGAATAGTCCGATAACTGCTGATGAAATTGAAAGAGTAATCAAAAAGCTTCCAGCAAACAAAAGCCCTGGACCAGATGCCTTCAAAGGGGAATTTTACCGAATATTCAAAGAAGAATTAAAACCAATCCTTCTCAGACTATTCAAAAAAATTCACGAGGCAGGCACACTTCTAAGCTCTTTCTATGAAGCCAGCATTACCCTAATCCCAAAAGCAGATAAAGACACCACAAAGAAAGAGAGTTACAGGCCAATATCCCTGATGAACATAGATGCTAAAATCCTCAACAAAATTCCTGTTAACTGGATCCAGCATTACATTATAAAAATTATACACCATGGCCAAGTGGGATTTATTCTAGGGATCCAAGGCTGGTACAATATCTGCAAATCAATAAATGTGATACATCACAGAAACAAACTGAGAGATAAAAATTACATAATCATATCAGTTGATGCAGAAAAGGCATTTGATAAAGTCCAGCACCCTTTTCTGATAAAAACACTCAGCAAAGTGGGAATAGAATGATCATACCTGAACATAATAAAAGCTTATATGACAAACCTACAGCCAACATTATACTCCATGGACAAAAACTAAAACCATTTCCCTTAAGAACAGGAACAAGACAGGGATGCCCGCTTTCACCACTCCTGTTCAACATAGTACTAGAAATACTAGCCATTGCGATCAGACAAGAAGAATAAATAAAAGGCATCCAAATTGGAAAAGAAGAAGTAAAATTGTCATTATTTGCAGATGACATGATACTGTACATAGAAAACCCTAAAGACTCCATCAAAAAACTTTTAGACTTAATAAACGAATTTGGCAATGTAGCAGGACACAAAATTAATGCCATGAAATCTATGGCAGTTTTATACACCAATAGTGAACTTACAGAAAGAGAAATTACAAAAACAATCCCATTTACCATTGCACAAAAAAATTAAGATACCTAGGAATAAACTTAACTAAGGAGGTAAAAGACCTGTGCTCAGAAAAGTATAAGACGTTGAAAAAAGAGAGAGTGGAAGGCATAAATACATGGAAGAACATACCGTGTGCATGGATTGGTATAATCAACATCATTAAAATGTCCATAAAAAAAAAAAAAAACTAAGATGGCGGCATAGGGAAACACCGAAATTGCTGCCTCCTACAACAACTTCAAAACACAATAAAAAGACAAAACGGACATCATCCAGAACTTACAGGAAGGCTGGAGGAGTGGAAATTCTACAACTAGAAGGAAAGAGAAAAGCACATTGAGGGTCAGGAGTTGCGGAAGTAAAGTGCAAAGGGACGGAGGCTCGAGAGTGCACTGAAAGGGGCTGGTACCTGAGGATGCGGCTGTCTTTTTGAATCGGGAGGGAGTCACAAGCTCCCGACTGCTCTGAATTCCTGTTCCAGGAAGTCTCTGGGGACCCAGGACTCATACGGGGAGAAACTGGACTGTCTGGCAGCTGGCAGAACTCGGAACTCGAGGGCGGCTTTCCTTCAGAGGTGCTTGCAGCAATTAAATTATCATGACACTGAGACGC